>NC_056449.1:860000-1460000 GCF_018296145.1 Oncorhynchus tshawytscha
TTTTGAGTGTCATAGCAAAGAGTCTGAAAACTTATGTAAATAAGGTATTTGTTTGAATTTTTTTAGACTTTTGCAAACATTTCTAAAAACATGTTTTCCCTTTGTCTTTATGGGGTGTTGTGTGTAGATGGCTGAGGATTTGCATTTATTGAATCTATTTTAGAATAATGCATAACAAGATGTGGAAGAAGTCAAGGGGTCTGAATACTTTCCAAAATACTGTACTGTGTGGGAAGGCCTTTACCCTAGTCTGCCAGGTAATAAAGACATAAAGTACAGAAAAGTGTCAAATCCAGAAAAAAAATGTAATCCTATTTATCCTCTATTGTGCCATCCTTGATACCATGTTGGTTGTGCTTACAGAGTGACTCATGTGTTTTGAATGATATTGCATATATACTGTTTCCCAGAATATGAGATGCTTATACTTTGGAATATGTCAAAGCATCAAGGAATATATCAAAACATCAATACAAATTCTCATACAAATCTAATTTTATTTTATTTGTCACATGCGCCGGATACAACAGGATAGAACCTTACCGTGAAATCCTTACTTACAAGCCCTTAACACATGTAAAAAAAAAGTTTAAAAAGTAACACAATAAAATTAAAATAACGAGTCTCTAATACAGGGAGTACATGTACCAAGTCAATGTGAGGGGCTACAGGTTAGTTGAGGTAATATGTACATGTAAGTAGGGGTAAAGTGACTATGCACAGATAATAAACAGCGAGTAGCAGCAGCGTAAAAAAAGGAAATAGTCCGGTTCTACACAGAATCTTGTAAGGTTTGAAGGAGATTATTTATTGCAGACAAAGTTTTAGGCAGCCTGAAAAATAAGCTTTTCCAGGAATACTATTAGTCTCAAAAACCTTTTTTCCTGGGTTCTCAAATATAGATAAGAAAACATTTTCCTATTGAACATTGAATGCTGCTGCACTGTCAGTCCTCTGAAAAACATGTTATATCAGCTTGTGGTCAATGAAAGCAGCATGCCTGAAGGAGATCCTCTGATATATTTTTTTATAATGGCAACACCTTTGGTGTGTGCATTGGTGCAGTGAGACTTACATAGACCTATAACAATGAGTCACTACACCACATGCAATAGAACATTGTTTTTTATAAACAACTTTAATGGGAAGTACTGCTTTCATCTATGAACTTTGAAGAATGTAGAACAAGGGATTTGAGGATTGTTGAAGACTAGAATATTGTGTTGTACATCAATGTAGCTGTGTATATTTGTATTGCACTGTATCTTCTAATACAAGTATTTTGTTGGTTAAGTAACTTTGGGGTAGAGAGAGACCTATGGTATCAAAAGTGAATGTCCTAATGCCATTGACATTCCGTGCTCTTTTACCCTCTGTGTAGATAGCAATGGATGTCATTTTTTAGTATAGGAGAATCAACAAATAATAGTTTAAAGTCCTAACCCCTTCTGTGAATAAGCAGTAAAGACTCAATACAGATCTTTAGCCTCTCCTCTTTCACATTGACATTTGACTGTTGTCAGGCCACTGCTTGAACAAGATGTCTTTGATCACACTCTCTCGCAGTCGGCATGACTTCAAGTAAATGTACAGAACAAGGTCAACATGAGGAACATACAGTATGTTGAATAAAGACAAAAAAAACAGCAGTCATGCCACGATGAAAATACAAAAATAAGCAAAAGCTTAAATATTTTGACTTATGTTTCACAGATCTGGGGTCTGACAAAAGGATCTTTCTTTCAGTTGCATTCTACAGGAATTAGGTTTGTACATTTACTAATACCGAAAAAAGTATCATGCTCTGTATAATGCAATAATGTGAACTAATCTCTATACTAAAGTGACCAGATTTCTGAAATTAAAACCGGGGCCATTTCCAGTTTGGCGGTCAATATATCATTAAAATATCCCATGTTATTATCTATGAAATAAAAAAAGGGACAATTCCGGTTTTGTGTATTTAGTATAACAGGCACACTGTGATAGAAAAAACAACTATATTACAGAAACATTACAGACAAGACAGAACTGTCACATCTGAACAGCCATTCAGTGGTCCTGGTCGTCTGGGTAGAATAAGAGCAGAAGAGAACATGAGGAAAATTGAAAAAAAAAACAGACAATAGTATATGTGAAATACATAATAAATAAATAAGATGATGATGAGATAATACATAATATACATACATAATATCATACCAACCTAATCTGTATATTTCAGAAGAATGTAACTTCTTCAGGAATGCTATGTCTTTGGCCAGCTTCTCCATGAACTCCTGGCAGAGGAGGTTGAAGTTTGTCTTGTAACGATTCTCATTGGTGGAAGAAGGAGTAGACCAAAGCGCAGGGTGGTACATGTTCATGATGCCTTTAATAAACTGAACACTGAATACAAACAAACAAAAAAATAAAGGAAAACCGAAACAGTCCTATATGGTGAAAACACTGAAACGGAAAATAACTACACACAAATCATACTGGGAACACAGGCTACCTAAGTATGGTTCTCAATTAGAGACAATGATTGACAGCTGCCTCTGATTGGGAACCATACCAGGCCAAAAGCAGAAATACAAAACATAGAACAAAAACATAGAATGCCCACCCCAACTCACGCCCTGTCAAACTAAAACAGAGACATAAAAAAGGAACTAAGGTCAGGACGTAACAGTACCCCCCCGCCAAAGGTGCGAACTCCAGGCGCAAAACCTAAACCCATAGGGGAGGGTCTGGCGCGGGACGTGGACCCCACTCCACCATAGTCTTGGCCCACTTAAGTTGCACCTTTGGAGCGGCGACCCTCGCCGCCAACCTCGGACTGGGGACCCTCGCAGCGGGCCCTGAATAGACGGGAGACTCTGGCAGCGCCGGAGTGAAGGGCGGCTCTGGCAGCTCCTGAATGACGGGCGGCTCTGGCAGCTCCTGACTGATGGGCGGCTCTGGCAGCTCCTGACTGACGGGCGGCTCTTGCATCGCCGGACAGGAGGGAGGCTCTGGAAGCGCCGGACGGGAGGGAGGCTCTGGAAGCGCCGGACAGGCGGGAGCACCTGGAGGGAGGAGACGGACAGACAGCCTGGTGTGTGGGGCTGCCACATGAGGCCTGGTGCGTGGAGGGGGCACCGGATGGACTGGAAGTCTCGAGCACCGAGCCTGCACAACCTGTCCTGGCTGGATACCCCCTGTAGCCCGGCAAGTGTGGCGGGGTGGAACAGACCGCACTGGGCTGTGCTGGCGAACCAGGGACACTGTGCGTAGGGCTGGTGCCATATAACCCGGGCTGAGGAGACGCACTGGAGACCAGATGCGCTGAGCCGGCTTCATTCCTCCTGGCTCTATGCCCACTCTAGCCTGGCCGATACGAGGAGCTGCGATGTAGCACACCGGGCTATGCCTGCGCACTGGGGACACAGTGCGCCTCACGGCATAACACGGTGCCTGCCCTGTCAACCTCTCTCCACGTAAGCACATGGAGTTGGCTCAGGTCTTCTACCTGACTTAGCCATCCTCCCCGTGTGCCGCCCCCAAGAAATGTTTGGGGCTGCCTCTCATCCCTGTTGCGCTGCCGTGCTCCTCATATCGCCTCACACTGAAATGGAAAATAACTACCCACAAATCATAGTGGGAACACAGGCTACCTAAGTATGGTTCTCAGAGACAACGATTGACAGCTGCCTCTGATTGGGAACCATACCAGGCCAAAAGCAGAAATACAAAACATAGAACAAAAACATAGAATGCCCACCCCAACTCACGCCCTGGCCAAACTAAAACAGAGACATAAAAAGGAACTAAGGTCAGGACGTGACATATCTTCACAATAAGCATGGCCTTGCTGGTAGGAACAGTGAACCTATTTCTTGCTGCTGTCCATAGATCATTCATTTGGGAGAACACTCTCTCGACTGGCACACTACTTCCAGGTAAGCACATGACAACAGACGCTAATCTAGCCAGGTTATGTTTTCCATTCTTCAAGCAATCCTCCCTTTATGAACTTTTGCTGGCCAGTAATCTCGTCAAACAATGCATCCTCATTGATGGTCACATTGGGGCATTTTTCCTGCAGTGTGGCTGCTGCCTTCTGGATCTCTTCATGCTGAGGTTGCCTTTTTAAAAAGGAGACACTGTAAATCTTTTATATTATCTGTGTGCTTTCCCCATGCTTGCAAGTAGTTCACAGCCATGGTGAAGAATGATTGGGATGTTTTGAGAAAGCTCTCTTTAGACATTGCTCCTTTTTCTTCTAGCTCTCTCAGAAGTCCTCTGATCAAAACTGGAATGAAGTTGTCATCACGTCTTGCAGTCAATTTTGCTTCAATGTTTCTCAGAATTGCAGATGACTCCACAGCACAGCGGTCCTGGCCTCCAAGCATCTTGATCGTGTCACTGAATAATAAAGTTTCCATGGACAAATGCCAGCCAAATTTCAGTCAGTGGATCTTTGAACATTGTTCGCAGGACAACAGGGCATTTGTCTTCAGAAAGAAAAAAGGATTTCAATGGCACATACATTTTCAGCACTCTTTCTAGAGCAGGGAACATGGACAGCCAGCGAACATTCTGTGTCCTAAAAAAAGCTCTTCAGTCTTTCTACTCCAACAGTGAAAATATCCAAATATCTTTGTGAGCAAGTACACAACATCAAGGGGAATCATATCCAAAGCTGTTCTGGCCATGTTATGAATGATGTGGGCAGGACAACCTAAGCTAATCACCTCCCACTGCAGAGCATTTTTAACTTTGGTTTTCCAGGTTACATTTTTGGATGACCATCAGGAACTCAGCTGCAACATCAGTGGGCAATTCTCATTTTGCTGAATGGAAGCAAGTCCCCACAGCAATGTTCTAACTTCTGGTGGAAAGCCTTCCCAGAAGAGTGGAGGCTGTTGTCACAGCAGAGGTGGGATCAACTCTATATTAATGTTCATAATTTTGGAAGGAGATGTTCGACAAAGAGTGGTCATGTAGTGTAGTTTTGCGAGCCAATGCTAACTAGGGTTAACGCAATGACTGCAAGTCTATGGTACCTACTAGCATGCTAGCAGTTACCCTAGACTGTGTCATTGCATTAGCACTAGTTAGCAATGGCGCTAATTGACGTTAGCAACTTCCTTCAAACTGCACAGAGAGACATAAAAATGTTATCCACAAGTTCATCAAACCTCTGAATTAGTATTTATAATGTCTTAAGCCATCCACCCTTATCAGCAGGACAATAGAACCACATTTGGATGGATTCATAATAAATTACTATGTGAATTAATATAACTGAATGACAGAAATATTGGAATAAAGTAGGCTAATGAAGACAACAAATTGTTGCTTACTGGAAGTCATCCAATTGTTATAATAGGGTTTGAAGCAATAGCCTACCTGCATGTGGTAAACTATTTCAGTACCGTTTCATGCTCCTCTGAGACAAGCAATGAGATTTTAATTTTCACCGAATCTCCGTTTGGTTATTGGTTAGCCTACAATTAGGGGGTGGAAATGTTAGGATTAGTTTGCTTTTCACTCGCAGTCACTTGGTAGCCTACTCCCAACCGGTCACATTGTACAGCGCCATATTTTCCTAACAGAGACCCGGAGGGTTTTGTTTTTAGATTTTTGGGGAATTGAAACACCATAATATTAATCAAATCAATTAAGCTACATTTCTTAACCTTTTGTGACTAGGTGGCAGTATTTTCATATTTGAAAAAAAAAAACGTTCCCATAGTAAACATGATATTTTGTCAGGACAAGATGCTAGAATATGCATATAATTGACAGTGTAGGATAGAAAACTCTAAAGTTTCCAAAACTGTAAAAATATTGTCTGTGAGTATAACAGAACTGATGTTGCAGGCTAAAGCCTGAGAAAAATCCAATCCGGTAGTGCCTCATGTTTTGAAAGCGCTGCGTTCCAATGTGTCCCTATTGAGCAGTGAATGGGCTATCAACCAGATTACTATTTCTCCTTATTCCCGAAGGTGTCTACAGCATTGTGACGTAGTTTTACGCATTTATGTTGAAGAATACCCATAGGCGGCTACATTGCGCAAGTGGTCACCTGATGCTCCAAGAGAGATTCTCGCGTAAAATAAAATAAAAAATAAAATAAAAAGGTAGCCATTACTCCAATCGGTCCTACTGAAAAACGAATTGTCCTGATATATTATCAAATAGATATTTGAAAAACACCTTGAGGATGGATTATAAACAACGTTTGCCATGTTTCTGTCGATATTATGGAGCTAATTTGGAATATTTTTTGCCGTTTTTGTGACTGCAATTTCCGGGTGATTTCTCAGCCAAACGTGAAGAACAAACGGAGCTATTTCGCCTACAAAAATAATAATTTTGGAAAAAAGGAACATTTTCTATCTAACTGGGAGTCTCGTGAGTGAAAACATCCGAAGCTCATCAAAGATAACGATTTAATTTGATTGCTTTTCTGATTTTCGTGACCAAGTTACCTGCTGTTAGCTGGACAAAATGCTATGCTAGGCTATCGATAAACTTACACAAATGCTTGTCTAGCTTTGGCTGTAAAGCTTCTTTTGAAAATCTGAGATGACAGGGTGATTAACAAAAGGCTAAGCTGTGTCTCAATATATTTCACTTGTGATTTTCATAAATAGGAATATTTTCCAGTAATATGTATGTCCGTTGCGTTATGCTAATTAGTGTCAGATGATGACAACGGTCCCGCTCACGGGATGGGGTGTCACTAGAGGTTAAAATCAATCCCATGTACTATGTTCTTACAAATAAGGTTTTAAATTCTCTAGTATAGCCCATAATAAAAACAGTCAAATGCTTCTCAAATATGCCTTCTGGTGGTCAAACTAGTACTAACCAGTATTAATGACAACAATGGCTGACACTTAAATAATGTGCCATGGAATTCTGTGGCAGCCCGCATGCTATGCTGCAGTACGATGCAACTTTTAAAAGAAGGACCACTGTACGTTCTTGTAGTTAGTCTAGTTTATTATCTAATTATTGTACGTTGGCTAACAGGACCAATGGTAAAGTCAAATGACCCACTTGCCACCAAATCCTTACAAGGCACCCCGACCTTCGTCCCTGATATCTCCGTCTCTTTCTCCTGCGAATGACGGGGATGAGGGCCTTGTCGGGTGACTGGAGTAAATCCCTCTTATCCTACTTGTTAAAGAAAAATGTCTTTCAATATGAGGTGAGTGATCGCTGTCCTGATTTCTCGAAAGCTCTTTTCGGTCACAAGAGATGATGGCAGAAGCATTATGCACAAAATAAGTTACAAATAACGTGAAAAAAACACACACGGTTAGGAGACCGTAAAACGACAGCCATTTTGTCTGATGCCATCATCGTTTGTGTTTACCGTTTCTTTGACATGCTTGGTTTATTTTTTTTACAATAATTTATCCTTTTTACTGTTCACCAATTAAAAAAATAAAAAATTTAATTTGTATTATTCTTTACTACTTATTTAATTACCATTACTGGAGAAAGTTTAACAGAATTTCTGTAACTTTTCAACTGTTCACCAAGATTTTGTATTTCTCAGGTAGCAGCTCAGGTTCAGAGGATCACTCCAGGTTCACTCTGTGTCATGGAATGTGTTATGGGATGTGTTAGGGGATTTTAGGGTTACAACTGTAAGGGTCTGTTCACTAGCACAGTGTATTATTCAATTAGCAAGATTTTCATTCATGATCTGTAACTTTAATGGTGGCGCATACCGTGTCTGTGTGCTTGCCTCCTATCCAATTACAATGGCATACTTTCTGACAGCCTATCCGGAGGAGATGAAGCCCTTAAACAAGCTTGGGTGGTCATCATCTACATATAGCAAAGTGAGCATTGTGCAAAGTGAGCAGTATTCTTATCTAGTGATTCACAGGTCTGCATAGAGCGAATAGACATAATATTTCAAGACAGTCACTGACTCCTCAAGGTATGTATGGTGCCTCATCTTTTACGCATTTTTTTTCCATCTTGGAATGATATTTGAATTAATCCATTACATTCAGTTCTGAAGGTATTCCATATATTTTTCTTCATTATATCATCACATATTTCTCATTTGGAGTGGCATAAACAATTATCTCCCGCAATTCAGCAACTATATGAAAGTACTGAATTAAATTAAAATGGGTTCCTGTCAATATGAAGTGAATTTATATTGGTCCTCTCAAATATTACTGGAAGTATTCTGCATCAGAACTTATACATTCAGAGATGCTTTGCTGTTTTATTTGAGAGATTTTCTTTCAAATTGTGGTAAGAAAGTTGGAAGTTGGCCTTCCTGACCCCAGACACTGCTATTCCCGTTTTGCATGATGAGATACACAAAGTGGGGATCTAGAGCAGAGCAAAAACAGAAGAAACATAACTAGCTCATTTGGTCTCAGCTAGACAATAGAAAGTCTTGATATTTGAGGATATCAATGGGAAGATACTAATAAGCAGGGCCGGCGTTATGGGCGTGCCTTGGTAGGGCATGGTGAGGCCCTCTATACCTCCTTGTATGCAAAAATAAAATATTGAGATAATTTATTAGTCTCCAGATAAAGCATCCAAGCGAGTGCCCCTCTGTCTCAGTATGTTTAGACCATGTAATTATGATAGTTATGATGTTGAGAAAATAAAACGTTATTGTTGAAATGAAACTGTTCCACTAAAAATATGCACATGAAAATCATAGCTGGCATGCAGATCGGTAGAAATGGTAGGATACATTGTAGGTTTCCCCAAACTTGAATCTCATGGTCTTTACTTATTATAACACCCATTAAAAAATGTGTGCCCCCATGGAAATCAAATGCCTGTCCAACTGATTCATTCTGGCCGTGCTTATAAGATACTGGCATGGAAAAAATAAAGTAAAAGGAGAAAATAGTCAGAGAGGGCAGTGGGCTCTCTGAGGACCCTCTTCATGTAAAGTGTTCTGTTCACACTGACTCAACAAGTGAACCATTGGCGACTCTAAGCTTGCACTAGATCTGTGTTGTCATGGTAACTCCACTGTTGAAGCACAGCACGCTCAAGTGATTATATACTGTATAGAGTAGGGTGACCAGACGTTCCCCGTTTTCTGGGGACAGTCACCGTTTTTGGTGGACTGTCCCCGGCTGGAGCTGTCCCCAGAAATGTCCCCGTTTTTAACTGTGCATTAAAAACAGACTGCAAAGTGAAATAATATTTTACGTGGCAAGAAAGACCGGACAGCAGAGTCTGCCAGTTGACGTCTCAATAGAGTTGTGCTTATTTTGTCCAGCAGAGGGGGCTGCTCACTATATCATCTTCATTCACTCTTCTTCTACTAACTACTTGCTCGCGCTAGTTTTAGAGAAAACTGCTGTGGAAAACTCAGTCAGAAGGCTAGCAGGTGCCAAGTGAATCCACAACATCATCACAAACATCTTTTCAAGCCAGGTAAGTTACAATCATTTGAGATACTAGCTAATGATGTTATAATGTCACAATGTATTATATAGATAGATGATCTGCTTAATAAGGTTTTAAATAGGTTATGCTAGCTGACATTAGCTATGTCGAGTTAAGTTATCTAGTTAGGTTAGCTAGCTACTCTCATGGTAGCTTGGTTAAAAACCTGCACATGTAAACACGCAGTGAACAGGCTATTTTGAAAATATGATTGAGAATATTTATTTGTAGATGACAATTTTAATGGTTTGGCATTATAATAAGTAGTGTGAAAATATATTTTGACATTTTCATGGATAACATTAGCATAATATTTACTGTTAGAGAGTGGAGAGGGTGGAAAGGTAAAGATATGATTACAGAGACTGCCAACTTATTTTTCCAACCAATGTTTTTGAGATAAAATACAAAAATCAGGCAAGCAATGGGAATCTGTTATTAAAACTTGTTAGGGCTGCAATCCTGTTAACAGGATCGATATGACAACCGCCAGTGAAAGTGAAGGGCGCCAAATTCAAAACAACAGAAATCTCATAATTAAAATTCCTCAAACATACATGTATTTTATAACGTTTTAAAGGTAAACATGTTGTTAATCCCACCACAGTGTCCAATTTCAAATAGGCGTTTACAGTGAAAGCACCACAAACGATTATGTTAGGTCACCACCAACTCACAGAAAAATTCTGCCATTTTTTCCAGCCAAAGAGTACTCACAAAAAGCACAAATACAGATAAAACGTAACTTCTTGGATATAGGGGGCACTCTTTTAATTTATGGATAAAAAAACGTTCCTGTTTTAAACAAGATATTTTGTCACGAAAAGATGCTCGACTATGCATATAATTGACAGCTTTGGAAAGAAAACACTCTGACGTTTCCAAAACTGCAAAGATATTATCTGTGAGTGCCACAGAACTGATGCTACAGGCGAAACCAAGATGAAATTTCAAACAGGAAATGGCCCAGATTTTGAATGCGCTGTGTTCCAATGTCTCCTTATATGGCTGTGTATGGGTCACGAATGAGCTTAGACTTTCTGTCGTTTCCCCAAGGTGTCGACAGCATTGTGACGTATTTGTAGGCAAATCATTGGAAGATTGACCATAAGAGACTACATCTACAAGGTGGCCTCTTGGTGTCCTCCGTTGCAATTATTGTGTAATCTCCAGCTGTGTGTATTTTTCGTTTGCTTCGAGGAGAAACACAGCTGCCACAAATGATTTATCATCGAATAGATATGTGAAAAACACCTTGAGGATTGATTCTAAACAACGTTTGCCATGTTTCTGTCGATATTATGGAGTTAATTTGGTAAAAAGTTCGGCGTTGTAGAGACTGCATTTTCAGATTTTTTTCTTAGCCAAACGTGATGAACAAAATGGAGCGATTTCTCTTACACAAATAATCTTTTTGGAAAAACTGAACATTTGCTATCTAACTGAGAGTCTCCTCATTGAAAACATCCGAAGTTCTTCAAAGGTAAATTATTTTATTTGAATGGTTTTCTTGTTTTTGTGAAAATGTTGCCTGCTGAATGCTAGGCTTAATGCTATGCTAGCTATCAATACTCTTACACAAATGCTTGTGTAGCTATGGTTGAAAAGCATATTTTGAAAATCTGAGATGACAGTGTTGTTAACAAAAGGCTAAGCTTGTGAGTGAATATATTTCTTTCATTTCATTTGCGATTTTCATGAATGGTTAACATTGCGTTATGGTAATGAGCTTGAGGCTATAATTACGCTTCCGGATACGGGATTGCTCGAAGCAAGAAGTTAAAGATTGATTGCATACATCATTTGACTTGGTTCTATGACCTGTAATGGCACTTTTGAGCTTTTGTCTGGAGTCCAAATCCATCGGAGTACTCATTGACTCTGGGGCTGATAAGAGCTTTATGGACACTACCCTGCTATTGGAGCTGGGTATATCCACAATGGGCGCTCTATTGACACAGTCACCCACAATACGGTTCCTATCAACCAGCAAGTGTCAGGCAACCACAGTGTGTCTATGCAGTTTCTGCTGTTGGAGTCTCCTCATGTACCTAATCGACTGGGCTATGGGTTCCATCATGGGTTGGAGTCTGTTTTGCCATGCACATTGTCTGAAGTCGGCACAGCCTGCCCCGGGACATCTCCCTGCGGGCTTCAGTAAAGCCTCGGATCTCTTTGCCATTTCCACGGAGTACCAGGACTTACGAAAGATTTTTCAACTCTGCCCGCACCACATGTCTTCCTCCGCATCGGCCCTACGACTGTGCTATCGACCTTCTACCAGGCACAGCCCCACTATTATGCAAATTTATTTTATTATTATTATTTGAACATACACACTGTTATTGTTATTTGAACATACACACTATACACACATATAAACCTGGATTGTGTGTTGTAGTAGAGTAGTGGCCAGAGGGCACACACTGAATGTATTGTATTTTAATGTTTATAATTGAATTATAATATATATTACTGCTTTAATATTTTCTGGACACCAGGAAGAGTAGCTGCTTGGGATTCATAATGGGGATCCATAATAAATACAAATCTAAATGCTTAGCAGCACAGGTAAATGGTCCAATTCACACACATCAAGACAACATCCCTTGTCATCCCTATTGCCTCTGATATGGCGGACTCACTAAACAAAAATGCTTTATTTTTAAATAATGTTTGAATGTTGGAGTTTGCCCCTGGCTATCCATAAATAAATAACAAACAAGGAAATGGTGCTGTCTAGTTTGCTTAACCATCAGAGGCTAAGTCCTGTCTAAGACGGGGGAAGGAGAGTGGGGTTCTACTAAGCTATATGGAACTGTTTTAAGAAGGTCATGCCAAGGATCATTTTGCTATTTGATTTTGAATTGTAATACCCCTTGAAGTATAAAAACCAATATATGAAAAATTGTATTTGACTTTACTGCTTAATATGCCATAAAAACACATTGAATAACATATTCACTACATGGAATAGCAGACAGTCTCCCCATGTATTTATCCACTTACTTTTGTAACCAGACAGTCTCCATATATACTGTCTTCCATACATTTTTCCAACTGGTACCGGGGGTCCTGCAGAAAATAAGTTTTTCCAACAATTGTTTACAGACAGATTATTTCACTTACAATTCACTGTATCTCAATTCCAGTATGTCAGAAGTTTACTTACACTAAGTTGACTGTGCCTTTTAACAGCTTATAAAACTCCAGAAAATTATGTCATGGCTTTAGAAGCTTCTGATGGGTTAATTGACATTGTTTGAGTCAATTGGAGGTGTACCTGTGGATGTATTTCAAGGCCTACCTTCAAAGTCAGTGCCTCTTTGCTTGACATCATGGGAAAATCAAAAGAAATCAGCCAAGACCACAGAAACCTCATTGGGAGCAATTTCCAAATCCTGAAGGTACCACGTTCATCTGTACAAACAATAGTACGCAAGTATAAACACCATGGGACCACGTAGCCATCATAGGAGATCAGGAAGGAGATGCGTTCTGTCTACTAGAGTTGAATGTACTTTGGGGAGAAAAGTGCAAATAAATCCCAGAACAACAGCAAACGACCTTGTGAAGATGCTGGTGGAAACAGGTACAAAAGTATCTATATCCACAGTAAAATGAGTCCTATATCGACATAACCTGAATTGCGTATAGCAAGGAAGAAGCCACTGCTCCAAAAACGCCATAAAAAAGCCAGCTAAGGTTTGCAACTGCACATGGGGACAAAGATCACACTATTTGGAGAAATGTCCTCTGGTCTGATGAAACAAAAATATAACTGTTTGGCCATAACTACCATCGTTATTTTAGGAGAAAAAAGGGGGGCGCTTTCAAGCCGAAGAACACCATCCCAAAAAGGGGGGTGGCAGCATCATATTCTGGGGGTTCTTTGCTGCAGGAGGGACTGGTGCACTTCACAAAATAGATGGCATCATGAGCTAGGACAATTTTGTGGCTATATTGAAGCAACATCTCAAGACATCAGTCAGGAAATTAACCTCTCTAGGGTACGTGGAACGGTAACGTCCCACCTCTTCAACAGCCAGTGAAACTGCAGGGCGCCAAATTCAAAACAACAGAAATCCCACAATTAAAATTCCTCAAACATACATGTAATTCACACCATTTTAAAAGATACACTTGTTGTAAATCCAATCACAGTGTCCGCTTTCAGAAAGGCTTTACATGAAAGCAAACCAAACAATTATGTTAGGTGAGTGCCTATTGACAGAATAACACAGCCATTTTTCCAGCCAAAGAGAGGGTTCACAAAAAACAGAAATATAGATCAAATGAATCACTAACCTTTGATCTTCATCAGATGACACTCATAGGACTTCATGTTACACAATACATGTATGTTTTGTTCGGTAAAGTACATATTTATATCCAACAATCTGAGTTTACATTGGCACGTTACGGTCAGAAGTTCCAAAACACCCAGTGATTTAGCAGAGAGCCACATCAATTTACAGAAATACTCAAAATAAACATTGCTAAAAGATACAACTGTTATGCATGGAATTTTAAATGCATTTCTCCTTAATGCAACCACTGTGTCAGATTTCAAAAAAGCTTTGTGGAAAAAGCAAACCATGCGATAATCTGAGGTCGGCGCTCAGAGCCCAATCAAGACAAAAATATATCCGCCATATTGTGCAGTCAATAGAAGTCAGAAATAACATAAAAACATTCACTTACCTTTTGATGATCTTCATTAGAATGCACTCCCAGGAATCCCAGTTCCACAATAAATGTTTGTGTTGTTCGATAATGTCCATCATTTATGTCCAAATTCCTCCTTGATGTTCTAGCGTTCAGTACACTTTCTAAACTCATGACGCACGTTCAAGTCCAGCGGAAAGTACGGACGAAAAGTTATTACAGTCCATAAAAACATGACAAACAGAGTACACTGATGTTTTTAAAGCTTGGTCGCAAATGGGTCTTCCAAATGGACAATGACCCCAAGCATCAAATCAAATCAAATTGTATTTGTCACATACACATGGTTAGCAGATGTTAATGCGAGTGTAGCGAAATGCTTGTGCTTCTAGTTCCGACAATGCAGTAATAACCAACGAGTAATCTAACTAACAATTCCAAAACTACTACCTTATACAGTGTAAAGGGATACAGAATATGTACATAAAGATATATGAATGAGTGATGGTACAGAGCGGCATAGGCAAGATGCAGTAGATGGTATCGAGTACAGTATATACACATGAGATGAGTATGTAAACAAAGTGGCATAGTTTAAAGTGGCTAGTGATACATGTATGGCATAAAGATGCAGTAGATGATAGAGTACAGTATATACGTATACATATGAGATAAATAATGTAGGGTATGTAAACATTATATTAAGTAGCATTGTTTAAAGTGGCTAGTGATATATTTACATCATTTCCCATCAATTCCCATTATTAAAGTGGCTGGAGTAGAGTCAGTGTCATTGACAGTGTGTTGGCAGCAGCCACTCAATGTTAGTGGTGGCTGTTTAACAGTCTGATGGCCTTGAGATAGAAGTTGTTTTTCAGTCTCTAGGTCCCAGCTTTGATGCACCTGTACTGACCTCGCCTTCTGGATGATAGCGGGGTGAACAGGCAGTGGCTCGGGTGGTTGTTGTCCTTGATGATCTTTATGGCCTTCCTGTGACATCGGGTGGTGTAGGTGTCCTGGAGGGCAGGTAGTTTGCCCCCGGTGATGCATTGTGCAGATCTCACTACCCTCTGGAGAGCCTTAACGTTGTGGCCGGAGCAGTTGCCGTACCAGGCGGTGATACAGCCGCCAGGATGCTCTCGATTGTGCATCTGTAGAAGTTTGTGAGTGCTTTTGGTGACAAGCCAAATTTCTTCAGCCTCCTGAGGTTGAAGAGGCGCTGCTGTGCCTTCTTCATGATGCTTTCTGTGTTGGTGGACAAATTCAGTTTGTCTGTCGAGGAACTTACTACCCTCTCCACTACTGTTCCATCGATGTGAATAGGGGGGTGTTCCCTCTGCTGTTTCCTGAAGTCCACAATCATCTCCTTAGTTTTGTTGACGTTGAGTGTGAGGTTATTTTCCTGACACCACACTCCGAGGGCCCTCACCTCCTCCCTGTAGGGTGTCTCGTCGTTGTTGGTAATCAAGCCTACCACTGTTGTGTCGTTCGCAAACGTGATGATTTAGTTGGAGGCGTGCGTGGCCACGCAGTCGTGGGTGAACAGGGAGTACAGGAGAGGGCTCAGAACGCACCCTTGTGGGGCCCCAGTGTTGAGGGTCAGCAGGGTGGAGATGTTGTTACCTACCCTCACCATCTGGGGGTGGCCCGTCAGGAAGTCCAGTGCCCAGTTGCACAGGGCGGGGTCGAGACCCAGGGTCTCGAGCTTGATGATGAGTTAGGAGGGTACTATGGTGTTAAATGCTGAGCTGTAGTTGATGAACTGCATTCTCACATAGGTATTCCTCTTGTCCAGATGCGTTAGGGCAGTGTTCAGTGTGGTTGAGATTGCATCGTCTGTGGATCTATTTGGGCGGTAAGCAAATTGGAGTGGGTCTAGGGTGTCAGGTAGGTTGGAGGTGATATGGTCCTTGACTAGTCTCTCAAAGCACTTCATCAAATCAAATCAAATCAAATTTTATTTGTCACATACACATGGTTAGCAGATGTTAATGCGAGTGTAGCGAAATGCTTGTGCTTCTAGTTCCGACAATGCAGTAATAACGAACAAGTAATCTAACTAACAATTCCAAAAAACTACTGTCTTATACACAGTGTAAGGGGATAAAGAATATGTACATAAGGATATATGAATGAGTGATGGTACAGAGCAGCATAGGCAAGATACAGTAGATGATATCGAGTACAGTATATACATATGAGATGAGTATGTAAACCAAGTGGCATAGTTAAAGTGGCTAGTGATACATGTATTACATAAGGATGCAGTCGATGATATAGAGTACAGTATCTACGTATGCATATGAGATGAATAATGTAGGGTAAGTAACATTATATAAGGTAGCATTGTTTAAAGTGGCTAGTGATATATTTACATCATTTCCCATCAATTCCCATTATTAAAGTGGCTGGAGTAGAGTCAGTGTCATTGACAGTGTGTTGGCAGTAGCCACTCAATGTTAGTGGTGGCTGTTTAACAGTCTGATGGCCTTGAGATAGAAGCTGTTTTTCAGTCTCTCGGTCCCAGCTTTGATGCATCTGTACTGACCTCGCCTTCTGGATGACAGCGGGGTGAACAGGCAGTGGCTCGGGTGGTTGATGTCCTTGATGATCTTTATGGCCTTCCTGTAGCATCGGGTGGTGTAGGTGTCCTGGAGGGCAGGTAGTTTGCCCCCGGTGATGCGTTGTGCAGACCTCACTACCCTCTGGAGAGGGCGGTGCAGTTGCCATACCAGGCGGTGATACAGCCCGCCAGGATGCTCTCGATTTTGCATCTGTAGAAGTTTGTGAGTGCTTTTGGTGACAAGCCGAATTTCTTCAGCCTCCTGAGGTTGAAGAGGCGCTGCTGCGCCTTCCTCACGATGCTGTCTGTGTGAGTGGACCAATTCAGTTTGTCTGTGATGTGTATGCCGAGGAACTTAAAACTTGCTACCCTCTCCACTACTGTTCCATCGATGTGGATGGAGGGGTGTTCCCTCTGCTGTTTCCTGAAGTCCACAATCATCTCCTTAGTTTTGTTGACGTTGAGTGTGAGGTTATTTTCCTGACACCACACTCCGAGGGCCCTCACCTCCTCCCTGTAGGCCGTCTCGTCGTTGTTGGTAATCAAGCCTACCACTGTTGTGTCGTCCGCAAAATTGATGATTGAGTTGGAGGCGTGCGTGGCCACGCAGTCGTGGGTGAACAGGGAGTACAGGAGAGGGCTCAGAACGCACCCTTGGATTGATTGAATATGTCCATAAACACACCAGCCAGCTGGTCTGCGCATGCTCTGAGGGCGCGGCTGGGGATGCCGTCTGGGCCTTGCAGCCTTGCGAGGGTTAACAAGTTGAAATGTTTTACTCACCTCGGCTGCAGTGAAGGAGAGTCCGCATGTTCTGGTTGCGGGCCGTGTCAGTGGCACTGTATTGTCCTCAAAGCAGGCAAAAAAGTTATTTGTCTGGGAGCAAGACATCCTGGTCCGTGACTGGGCTGGTTTTCTTTTTGTAATCCGTGATTGACTGTAGACCCTGCCACATACCTCTTGTGTCTGAGCCATTGAATTGCGATTCTACTTTGTCTCTATACTGACGCTTAGCTTGTTTGATTGCCTTGCGGAGGGAATAGCTACACTGCTTGTATTCGGTCATGTTTCCGGTCACCTTGCCCTGATCTTGGAGCGTGGAATCAGATTGGTCGGACCAGCGCTGAACAGACCTCAGCGCGGGAGCTTCTTGTTTTAGCTTCTGTCTGTAGGCAGGGAGCAACAAAATGGAGTTTGGTCAGCTTTTCCGAAAGGAGAGCGGGGGAGGGCATTATATGCGTCGCGGAAGGTAGAATAGCAATGATCCAAGGTTTTGCCAGCCCTGGTTGCGCAATTGCTGATACAATTCAGGGAGTCTTGTTTTCAGATTAGCCTTGTTAAAAGCCCCAGCTACAATGAATTCAGCCTCAGGATATGTGGATTCCAGTTTGCAAAGAGTCAAATAAAGTTTGTTCATAGCCATCGATGTGTCTGCTTGGGGGGGAATATATACGGCTGTGATTATAATCGAAGAGAATTCCCTTGGTAGATAATGCGGTCGACATTTGATTGTGAGGAATTCTAAATCAGGTGAACAGAAGGACTTGAGTTCCTGTATGTTGTTGTGACCACACCACGTCTCGTTAACCATAAAGCATACGCCCCCGCCCCTCTTCTTACCAGAAAGATGTTTGTTTCTGTCAGCGCGATGCGTGGAGAAACCAGCTGGCTGCACCGACTCCGATAGCGTCTCTTGAGTGAGCCATGTTTCCGTGAAGCAAAGAACGTTACAGTCTCCGATGTCCCTCTGGAATGCTACCCTTGCTCGGATTTCATCAACCTTGTTGTCAAGACACATTGGCGAGAACATTGGCGAGAAGTATGCTAGGGAGTGGTGCGCGATGTGCCCGTCTCTGGAGTCTGACCAGAAGACCGCTTCGTTTCCCTCTTTTACGAAGTAGTTTTTTTGGGTCGCCGGCTGGGATTCATTCCGTTGTCCTGGGTGAAAGGCAGAACACAGGATCCGCTTCGCGAAAGTCATATTCTTGGTCGTACTGATGGTGAGTTGACGCTGCTCTTATATTCAGTAGTTCTTCTCGACTGTATGTAATGAAACCTAAGATGATCTGGGGTACCAAAGTAAGAAATAACACAAAAAACTGCATAGTTTCCTAGGAACGCGAAGCGAGGCAGCCATCTCTGTCGGCGCCGGAAGTTTCTTACAAAGTTGTGGCAAAATGGCTGAAGGACACAAGTCAAGGTATTGGAGTGCCCATCACAAATCCCTGACCTTAATCCTATAGAAAATTTGTGGGCGAGCAAGGAGGCCTACAAACCTGACTCCGTCACACCAGCTCCGTCAGGAGGAATGGGCCAAAATTCACCCAACTTATTGTGGGAAGCTTTTGGAAGGCTACCTGAAATGTTTGACCCAAGTTAAACAATTTAAAGGCAATGCTACCAAATACTAATTGCGTGTATGTAAACCTCTGACCCACTGGGAATGTGATGAATGACTAAAAGCAGAAATAAATCACTCTCTACTCTTATTCTGATATTTCACATTCTTAAAATGAAGTGGTGATCCTAACTGACATAAAACAGGCAATTTTTACTAGGATTAAATGTCAGGAATTGTGAAAAACTGAGTTTGAATGTGTTTGGCTAAGGTGTGTGAAAACTTCCGACCTCAACTACGCATATATACAAAGTGGGAGAACAAGTATTTGATACACTGCCTACTTACAAAGCATGTAGATGTCTGTAATCCTTATCATAGGTACACTTCAACGGTGAGAGATGGAATCTAAAACAAAAATCCAGAAAATCACATTGTATGATTTTTAAGTAATTCATTTGCATTTTATTGCATGACATAAGTATTTGATCACCTACCAACCAGTAAGAATTCCGGATCTCACAGTCCTGTTAGTTTTTCTTTAAGAAGCCCTCCTGTTCTCCACTCATTACCTGTATTAACTGCACCTGTTTGAACTCGTTACCTGTATAAAAGACACCTGTCCACACACTCAATCAAACAGACTCCAACCTCTCCACAATGGCCAAGGCAAGAGAGCTGTGTAAGGACATCAGGGATAAAATTGTAGACCTGCACAAGGCTGTGATGGGCTACAGGACAATAGGCAAGCAGCTTGGTGAGAAGGCAACAACTGTTGGAGCAATTATTAGGAAATGGAAGAAGTTCAAGATGACGGTCATTCACCCTTGGTCTGGGGCTCTATGCAAGATCTCAACTCATGGGGCATCAATGATCATGAGGAAGGTGAGGGATGAGCCCAGAACTACACGGCAGGACCTGGTCAATGACCTGAAGAGAGCTGGGACCACAGTCTCAAAGGAAAACCATTAGTAACACACTATGCTGTCATGGATTAAAATCCTGCAGCGCACGCAACGTTCGCCTGCTCAAGCCAACGCATGTCCAGGCCCGTCTGAAGTTTGCCAATGACCATCTGGAAGATGGGTCATGTGGTCTGATGAGACAAATATAGAGCTTTTTGGTCTAAACTCCACTCGCCGTGTTTGGAGGAAGAAGAAGGATGAGTACAACCCCAAGAACACCATCCCAACTGTGAAGCATGGAGTTGGAAACATCATTCTTTGGGGATGCTTTTCTGCAAAGGGGACAGAACGACTGCACCATATTGAGGGGAGGATGGATGGGGCCATGTATCGCGAGATCTTGGCCAACAACCTCCTTCCCTCAGTAAGAGCATTAAAGATGGGTTGTGGCTGGGTCTTCCAGCATGACAACGACCCTAAACACACAGCCAGGGCAACTAAGGAATGGCTCCGTAAGAAGCATCTCAAGGTCCTGGAGTGGCCTAGCCAGTCTCCAGACCTGAACCCAATAGAAAATCTTTGGAGGGAGCTGAAAGTCCGCATTGCCCAGCGACAGCCCCGAAACCTGAAGGATCTGGAGGTCTGTATGGAGGAGTGGGCTAAAATCCCTGCTGCAGTGTGTGCAAACCTGGTCAAGAACTACAGGATACGTATGATCTCTGTAATTGCAAACAAAGGTTTCTGTACCAAATATTAAGTTCTGCTTTTCTGCTGTATCAAATATTTATGTCATGCAAATTAATTACTTAAAAATCATACAATGTGATTTTCTGGACTTTTGTTTTAGATTCCGTCTTTCACAGTTGAAGTCTACCTATGATAAAAATTAAAGACCTCTACATGCTTTGTAAGTAGGAAAACCTGCAAAATCGGCAGTGTATCAAATACTTGTTCTCCCCACTGTGTGTGTATATATATATATATTTATTAGTGTTTAACTATCCATCTATGTCCTTCATCTTTATAAAGGAGGACATGTTGCTTACTTGTTAAGCTAAATGAAAGCTGTAATGCATCCTGATGTCTTTGCTTTCTGGTTCAGTAGGGGCCCCAGAAACAACTGCAGGACTCGCCAGTTGGTCTTGCAGTCAGTAACCATCTTCTGGTAGACAGACTGCTCACTCTGAACAAGCAGGAGAGGCAGTTCTTGCTTCTTCAGCTTGGCTGACTTAACAGCTTCTGGAAAATTCTGGAAATCAAACTGTCCACTTAGGAAGCAACACTGATTGACAATAAATTTCACATGCTGTTGTGCAAATGGAATAGAAAATAGGTGGAAATTATAGGCAATTAACAAGACACCCCCAATAAAGGAGTGGTTCTGCAGACAGCTTCTCACTTCCTATGCATCCCGGCTGATGCTTTGGTGTTTTCACTCTAGTGGTAGCATGAGACGGAGTATGCTAGACCTCACGTGGCTGGAGTGTGTCAGCAGTTCCTGCAAGAGGAAGGAATTGATGCTATGGACTGGCGCTCCCGTTCCCCAGACCGGAATCTAATTGAGCACATCTGGGACATCATGTCTCGCTCCAACACAGACTGTCCAGGAGTTGGGGGATGCTTTAGTCCAGGTCTGCGAGGAGATCCCTCAGGAGACCATTCGCCACCTCATCAGGAGCATGCCCAGGCGTTGTAGGGAGGTCATACACACTACTGAGCTTCATTTTGACTTGTTTTAAGGACATTACATCAAAGTTTGATCAGCCTGTAGTGTGGTTTTCCACTTTAATTTTGAGTGTGACTCCAAATCCAGACCTCCATGGGTTGATACATTTGATTTGTGTTGTCAGCACATTCAACTATGTAAAGAAAAAAGTATTTAATAAGAATATTTCATTCATTCAGATCTAGGATGTGTTATTTTAGTGTTCCCTTTATTTTTTTGAGCAGTGTAATAATATCCAACTGTAACTAGACTTACCCGTAAACATGGATGAAAGCTTGACGGCAGACTCCAACTCCTTTCATGAAATAAGGCGTCCTATGTCCTTTCCGTCTTGTATGTTCAGCTTACTTGGCCCATTGTCACACTGACCATCTGCAATGCCATGAGAAACATGTTAAGCTTCAGCCCCCACCCAACCTCTGACCATTTTACTCGTCCTAGCAGAGCTGGTTAGGCTGTGTTCATGTTATCCAGAGCGTTGGTGACTGTAACTATGCTTCTGGCAACCATTTAATTACAATTTCTTTGCCGACATTTACTGACACAGGCCATATTAAACCAGTGCTGAAACTCATCTCTCTACATGTCCAGCCGCTCATTATCTCAGCCAATCATGGCTAGCGGAAAGGTTGATCTTTTTTCTGCGGCTTATTAACCAGTAGGCTCCTAATTTAACAATTCTATTTATATTTACAGATGGCATACAAGTTTTGTTATTAAGTCACATGAAAGTGCACATGTTCGAGAAGGAATTTCTGCCCAAAAATGCATTTTGATTTAAAAAAAAATGTACGTACAAATGCTCTCCTGTGAAGTCGTGACATGCGACATACTCCTAGTTTGCTGAAACGGGTCACATAGAGTATAGCTAGCTCTCTATATCTATTTTTCTTGCTTCTCAATTTTGGAAGAAACAGTTAAACTATTGTCTTTCTCAGTCAATTACTCAGGATATTTCATACACTGCATTGCTAACGAGCTGTAGCTTATACTTTCAGTATTAGATTCACTCTCTGATCCTTTGATTGGGTGGACAACATGTCACCCCATGCTGCAAGAGCTCTGATAGGTTGGAGGACGTCCTCCGGAAGTTGTCATGATTACTGCGTATGTCTATGGAATACTTTCCGAATGCACTGTATATGTACAATGCTGCATTAGTATGCAGAGCTGATCATGTTGCAGACCCGACTCTGCCTCATCTGTTAAGGTGTACCTCATTAGTGCACCAAGTCATTCTTTAGAATGCTGACATCATATGGAAAGAATCTGAAGGTGTTTTCCCTAACCTAATATTTAACCCATTTTCTTATTGGTATCCCCTGCTTCCATTTGACGGAATGTGAAATGGCTCTGCATAAATATGTAGTTATTAGACCCCCCACACTGATATTTAGTTAAAGGATTGTACTGACTATCTTCACCTGAAGGAAAAAGCAGTTTCAAAGTGTGTTGGTGTATTATGCTGGCACTACGAAGATTTGTGGTACAGGGTTAGGAGGAAGGCAGCGGTTGC
The DNA here is from genome assembly GCF_018296145.1 of Oncorhynchus tshawytscha. NCBI lineage: Eukaryota > Metazoa > Chordata > Actinopteri > Salmoniformes > Salmonidae > Oncorhynchus > Oncorhynchus tshawytscha. The sequence goes on from NC_056449.1 coordinate 883,140, forward strand.
CAGTTGATTTGACTTTCAGAGTTGTTTTAGCCATTTTGTTATGGTGATAAATGCTGATAGATGTATTCTTCCACACAGGCAATCCACTTACTGTATAAATTGTTAAATAATTCATAACCGTGTATTCATTGTCTACCTCCGGAATTAAATCATTGAAGGGGTGGGAGAAATGTAAGCTTTAAAGGACATTTCCTGCAATTCTACACATTTGCCATGTTATCTAACAAGATAAAAATTCGAACTTGCACCATGTTTATTCTACTATTCTAACGCTATACAGGAAGTTAAGACTGAGTTCCCCATGAAATATATGTTTTAAGAATAACGTTATTGTTTTTTGGGTGGTGCCCCCTTGTGGCCTGGGTTCATAAGCGACCGCTTACAGTATGTTGCTTATGCCTGGAGCCAGCCCTGCCAACAACCTATCATATAACTTTCTCCAACACCTTTGTAACCATGCATGCTATTTTTTTTATACTGCGGTTTTCTGTAGAACATCCCTCTTTCTATGACTTTCTGGCAATTATTATGCCTCTTACTTAATCGCTTGTATAGCCTATCCATTGTTGTACCCTTGACATTTTGTTTTGAAAGACCACCTGCACAGCTCACTGAACCTGAAATATCACAGCATAGTTAAGTGGCTTGCTCTCCTTCCGCTTGGCCAGCATTGCAAATGTAACAAATCCTTCTCAGTCAGTGATTGCTTTGACTTGATATTCAGCATTGTTTACAAATTGCAGTTCAGGTGGAAGATGTTGCGTGATTATTTGGACAAGGTGTGAGGTAGAAACACTTTGAGGGGTAACAAGGGAGTCAGATACAAAGAGTTCTCATTTCCCAAGTATCTAATTGAACACAGGTCAACTTGGACTTAAGATAATATTTCTTCCCTGTTTGGATTTGACTTTGTTGAAACAGGTCTCTCTCTGCCAACTGTTGGATTTGGTTCACTTTTCCTTCTTTGTTTTCCAGGCTATCATAGATAAAACATACAATTTAGATTTTGGCTCTACCAAAGGGAATGTAATATCAAACTTCAAGCTTATAGTTTCTGTTTATTGTCTTTTGAGAATCGCCTCAACTCTGATACATTTGAAGCCAGATACTTTTGGATAACACAAAACAGTCAATTCAAAAATTTTCTCAGAACAATCTCTGGTGGCACTATACGCTGTTGTGAGTACAGCTTCCAAAAGTAGATGAGTCCCGATTGTAAGCTAAGGAAGGTGTGAATAACACTACTTTCAAATCTTTTGACAATGCTTATGTTCATATCAGCAGTCATGTAGTGATATTAGTGATTTGTGTTCGTATTGTTCTTGAACAAAAACCTATGAAGTTGTCTAGTTAACTGTCAGTGTGTGAACTAGAGTCAGGTGTGCACGTTTGCCAACATTCCCAATGAAAAAATTATGAAAGCAACGGAACTGTCAAAAGCAAATTATCACTGGCAAATTTTGGGGTTTGTTTTAATGTATATCTGCATCTTGTGATATCTGCTGTAGTGTCTGTGACTATCATTTAATGTGAAGACAGTTATTTTCTCAAATCAATTCTCTATGTGTAATTATTATTACGTGATTAACCTTTTGCGTGTAGGGGGCAGTATTTTCGTTTTTGGCCAAAAAAAGTACCCACTTGAAACGGCCAATTTCTCAGCCCCAGAAAATAGACTATGCATATACAGTGGGGAGAACAAGTATTTGATAGACTGCAGATTTTGCAGGTTTTCCTACTTACAAAGCATGTAGAGGTCTGTAATTTTTATCATAGGTACACTTCAACTGTGAGAGACGGAATCTAAAACAAAAATCCAGAAAATCACATTGTATGATTTTTAAGTAATTAATTTGCATTTTATTACATGACATAAGTATTTGATCACCTACCAACCAGTAAGAATTCCGGCTCTCACAGACCTGTTAGTTTTTCTTTAAGAAGCCCTCCTGTTCTCCACTCATTACCTGTATTAACTGCACCTGTTTGAACTCGTTACCTGTATAAAAGACACCTGTCCACACACTCAATCAAACCGACTCCAACCTCTCCACAGTTGCCAAGACCAGAGAGCTGTGTAAGGACATCGGGGATACAATTGTAGACCTGCACAAGGCTGGGATGGGCTACAGGACAATAGGCAAGCAGCTTGGTGAGAAGGCAACAACTGTTGGCACAATTATTAGAAAATGGAAGAAGTTCAAGGATGATGGTGAATCACCCTCGGTCTGGGGCTCAATGCAAGATCTCACCTTGTGGGGCATCAATGATCATGAGGAAGGTGAGGGATCAGCCCAGAACTACACGGCAGGACCTGGTCAATGACCTGTAGAGAGCTGGGACCACAGTCTCAAAGAAAACCATTAGTAACACACTACGCTTTCATGGATTAAAATCCTGCAGCGCACGCAAAGTCCCCCTGCTCAAGCCAGCGCATGTCCAGGCCCGTCTGAAGTTTGCCAATGACCATCTGGAAGATGGGTCATATGGTCTGATGAGACAAAAATAGAGCTTTTTGGTCTAAACTCCACTCGCCGTGTTTGGAGGAAGAAGAAGGATGAGTACAACCCCAAGAACACCATCTCAACTGTGAAGCATGGAGGTGGAAACATCATCCTTTGGGGATGCTTTTCTGCAAAGGGGACAGGATGACTGCACTGTATTGAGGGGAGGATGGATGGGGCCATGTATCGCGAGATCTTGGCCAACAACCTCCTTCCCTCAGTAAGAGCATTGAAGATGGGTCGTGGCTGGGTCTTCCAGCATGACAATGACTTGAAACACACAGCCAGGGTAACTAAGGAGTAAGAAGCATCTCAAGGTCCTGGAGTGGCCTAGCCAGTCTCCAGACCTGAATCCAATAGAACATCTTTGGAGGTAGCTGAAAGTCCGTATTGCCCAGCGACAGCCCCGAAACCTGAAGGATCTGGAGAAGGTCTGTATGGAGGAGTGGGCCAAAATCCCTGCGGCAGTGTGCGCAAACCTGGTTAAGAACTACAGGAAACGTATGATCTCTGTAATTGCAAACAAAGGTTTCTGTACCAAATAAAAGTTATGTTTTTCTGATGTACCAAAAATACTTATGACATGCAATAAAATGCAAATGAATTACTTAAAAATCATACAATGTGATTTTCTGGATTTTTGTATTAGATTCCGCCTCTCATACTTGAAGTGTACCTATGATAAAAATTACAGACCTCTATCAAATGTGTATCAAATACTTGTTCTCCCCACTGTAATTGTCAGATTAGGATAGAAAACATTCTAAAGTTTCCAAAACTGTCAAAATATCATCTGTGAGTATAACAGAACTGATATTGCAGGTGAAAACCTGAGGAAAATCCAACCAGGAAGTGCCTCTTATTTTGAAACCTCTCTGTTCCTATGCATGCCTATCCTCCATTTAAAGGGATATCAACCATATTAATTTTTCTATGGCTTCCCTAAGGTGTCAACAGTCTTTAGACATAGTTTCAGGCTTTTATTTTGAAAATGAGCGTGAAAGATCACATTGCGTAAGTGGATAGGTGGGGGCTCGGTTTCTCCTGGTGTTATCGAAAAACCTACACACCCGGTTGATGTATTATCGAATATATATTTTTAAAACAACCTGAGGATTGATTATAAAAAACATTTGACATGTTTCTGTGGACATTTTCTGTGGATATTATTTGGAATTTTCGTCTCCGTTGTGTTGACCGCTCTTTCCTGTGATTTTCTGAACATAACACGACAAATAAACTGAGGTATTTTGGGTATACAAATAACCTTTATGGAACAAAAGGAACATTTGTTGTGTAACTGGGAGTCTCGTGAGTGAAAACATCCAAAGATCATCAAAGGTAAATGGTTAATTTTATTGCTTTTCTTATTTTCGTGACCATGCTTCCTGATGCTATCGATAAACTTACACAAACGCTTGGATTGCTTTCGCTGTAAAGCATAATTTCCAAATCTGAGACGACAGGTGGATTAACAAAAGGCTAAACTGTGTTTTGCAATATTGCACTTGTGATTTCATGAATATTAATATTTTTTTGTAATATTATTTGACTGTGGCGGTATGCTATTCAGCGGTTGCTGGCAAAAATGATCCCGCTAACAGGATGGGTAGCATCAAGATGTTAAACTAATCATGTACATTTTAATTAACTAGGAAATTGGGGCACTACGGGAAAATGTTTATTGAGCCTTTATTTCTCCTATCGATTAGTCTTCTATTAATGTATCATTATTACCTCATCAGTTCTCATTACTGAACGTCGCAAACCCTTGGATATCTGCACGAACCCTAGTCTCCAAAATGAATCAGCGACACACAAATTGTCTTAATTATTTATTTACCTACTAACTAAACAAATAACAGGAATACATAAACAAAATAAATAAATAAAAAGCGGGAAAGACAAAATGGATTCACAACACACAGTTGATAATTATTTTAATTGAAATACTACTTATTTGCACATGCACGGCCGCTCAATCGAAAATAATTGCAATGTATATATTTACCCCCGTATGTCGTTGTTGTCTTCTCTGTTGGAATCGCCGGTCCATCTGCTGGAGTCAGTTCATCAGAGAGTATATGGTTAACTTCCCCAGAACTCACAATGTCTTTCGTAGTTGTCGCATTCTCAGCGGCTCTGGATAGTGTCTGTTGTAATGGATACCTCAGGCTTACATATGGTCATTGCTTAGAATAGATGTTTCCACCGTTGTCTGTATTTTCGTACTAGACTTATGCCATTTCCAGCTGCAGACTTGTAATTCTATGTCTAGGATTTGCTCTTATTCTGTACGCTATCTCGTCTCCTGGGACTATAGAGTTGTAGTTCTTAACCATTTCAACATGCAGCATCAGCTCCATGTTTTCTAGTCTAATGGTCTATAGAATTGTAGCTATTCCAATGTGGTGACTCCGTCCCAGCGTTCTCTGACTTAATGGACATTTTGTAGGAAGTGGTTTTATACTCTGTGGAAAAAGGGGTGATTCCATGATGCCTGTTGTAATCCCTGGCATCACGCAGGCGTGGCCACTAGAGTGTAAACTTGATTTAGCACCTCTAGTGTCTGCATCTTCTTAGGGAATGCAAAAGGTGAATGATGTTTGTTCTATTTTCTAAGTTCATTTATTATTATTAAACTTTAAATGAAAATCCATACTAATCCATCCAGGCTAACATCACATTACATCTGTTCACAAAGAGTTTCATATTTACTCATTCATTTTATCCAAGATCTAGATGTAAATCTGATAATTGAAAAGTGTACACAAACAGAGATGCAGTAATGTGGGTCTCCTGTCTTTCATGAGGTCACCAAATGAAACAAATTCGACAGGGTTGTTCTTTAAATACCCCCGGACCGTTCCCACATTCTCAAAAATAGAAATATTGTTTAGTTATTCAAACTTTTGATTGTCCAAGTGTCTTTCTGTGCTCCACAGTTTACATTCTGATCTCGAACACTACAGAGCAGCGTATTTTACGACTGCCATAAAACAGCCAACTTCCCGTTCTCCCCCTCTACGAGAGAGAGCACACTGTAGAGCGGACCCACTGTAATCTGATCCTTCAGATTGTCACAGGAGAGTTATGACACTACCATGAGTTAAGCTCAATTTTCATGCACAGATGATGCTGTCCTAAAATGGACACTGTATACAATGCTTGCCGTAACTGTATGTGGACATGTGCAGTGAACGTGCAGGCTTCTGAAACATATGACAGCTTCAGGGAGGATTTGTTTTGGGCAGCACAAGTGATCCTACTTCTGGTCCATTGGGAATTTTGCAAGATGTTGGCAAAGAAATGGACGAATGTTCAGGAAAACCATGTCAGCATTTAATCTCAAAAGTTTGTTATGTTTTAAATTGCTAAATATCTCTAGAGCTCTGTAGGATTATATTTTGGGCTCAATGAAGGCATTTCAAAACATCAGAAGAAATGGAGCATATGTTTTATTTCTGGTCTGTTGCCTGATTGTTGCCTACAATGTGATTTTCATTTTCTCTGTCATAGTTGAAGCGTACCTATGATGAAAATTACAGGTCTATCTCATCTTTTTAAGTGGGAGAACTTCACAATTGGTGGCTGACTAAATACTTTTTTGCCCCACTGTGTGTGTGTGTGTGTGTGTGTGTGTGTGTATATATATATATATATATATATATATATATATAAAAATATATAATGGTGTGTTTTGAGTGTACATATTATTAAAGTGACCAGACTTCAATGGCTTCAGAAAGTATTCACACCCCTTGACTTTTTCACTGTGTTTTCTGTATTAATGACTAATTTAAAAAATATCTTCAATTGAGTATTGTTTTCAGTGGCCGACAGACAATACCCAATAATGTCAAAGTGGAATTATGTTTTAGACATTTTTACAAATGTATAAAAAAATGAAAAGCTGAAATGTATTCAGTCAATAAGTATTCAACCACATTGTTATTGAAAGCATAAATAAGTTCAGGAAAAACGAATTGCTTGACAAGACACATAATAAGATGCATGCACTCACTTCGTGTACAATAATTGTTTTTAACATGATTTTTGAATGACTACCTCATCTCTGTACCCCATACATACAATTATTTGCAAGGTCCCTCAGTCGAGCAGGGAATTTCAAACTCAGAGTCAACCACAAAGACCAGGGTGTTTTTTCTAATGCCCAGCAAAGAAGGGCACCTATTGGTAGATCGATTAAAAAAAGCAGACATTGAATATTAAGTGGTTTAGTGGTTTAGTTCACTGGCACTCAGTTGAATTCGAGTCAGGTGTGCGTGATTACTAACGTTCCCAGAGAAAAGATTATAAAAGCAACTAATAGATCGATTAACAGATGACACAATCGCCATTGCCCTGCATACTGTCCTATATCCAACTGAACAAGCCTTCAACACCATTCTGCCCTCCCTGCTGATCACTAAGATCAACTGGGCCCTGGATTTCCTGAAGAGCCAACCCAAAGTGGTAAAGGTAGGCAACAACACCTCTGCTATGTTGACCCTCAACATGGGGGGCCCCACAGGGCTATGTGCTCAGCCCCCTGCTGTACTCCCTGTTCACCCATGACTGTGGCCATGTACGTCTCCAACTCAATCATCAAGTTTTCTGACAACACAACAGTGGACTGGTGCCTGGAAAATAACCTCTCCCCCAATATCAACAAATGAAGGAGCAGATCATGGACTACAGCAGATAGGGCACACCACGGCACATCACGTCTACATCGACTGGGAGAGGGTCAAAAGCTTCAAGTTCCATGGCGTTCACATAACTGACAATCTGAAATGGTCCCTTCACAAAGACAGCATGATGAAGAAGGCACAATAGTGCCTCATGAGGCGGAAGAAATTTGGCTTGGCCCATAAGACCTTCACAAACATGAGATCATCCTGCCGGGCTCTATCACCGGTGGGTATGGCAACTGCAGGGCTATACAGAGGCTGTTGCGGTCAGCCCAACGCATCGCTGGGGTCACACACTGCCTGCCCTCCAGGGCACCTCAGCCACCCGAGCCACGGTCTCTTCACTGCATACCAATCATGTCTAAATATGGTTATTGGTGAGTCCATCATGCTAGCTACTTTGATCTATAGTTTTCACTTGTCGCATTTGTGCTTGTAGCGTTTTCCCAGTGTTTGTGTCACCGATGCACTCGTGAGCTGGCTGTGCGCTGCTTGTTCAAAAATAAAACTTTTAGTAATCAAAACAGTGGCAGCATGTGCAGCAGTGGTGATTCTGGTTTTACATGCAACATTGAAATAGGTGTATATATTTACAAAGAAACAACCGCTCATTTGAAAACTTGGGTGAATAATTCTGCCATGCCCCCCTCCTGCAGGATTATACTACGCTTGAGTATGTATTTAATGTACAGTTGAAGTAGGAATTGTACATACACGTTAGCAAAATACATTTAAAGTCAGTTTTCACAATTCCTGAAATGTAATCCTTGTAAGAATTCCCTGTCTTAGGTCAGTTAGGATCACCACTTTATTTTAAAAATGTGAATTGGCAGAATAATATTAGAGATATTTATTTCAGATTTTTCATTCATCACAATCCCAGTGGGTCAGAAGTTTACATACACTCAATTAGTATTTGGTAGCATTTCCTTTAAATTGTTTAACTTGGGTCAAACGTTTCAGGTAGCCTTCCACAAGCTTCCCACAATAAGTTGGGTGAATTTTGGCCTTCCTCCTGACAGAGCTTGTGTAACTGACTCAGGTTTGTAGACCTCCTTGCTCGCACACGCTTTTTCAGTTCTGCCCTCAAATTTTCCATAGGATTGAGGTCAGGGCTTTGTGATGGCCACTCCAATATCTTGGCTTTGTTGTCCTTAAGCCAATTTCCCACAACTTTGTAAGTATGCTTGGGGTCATTGTCCATTTGGAAGACCCATTTGCGACCAAACTTCCTGCCTGATGTTTTGAGATGTTGCTTCAATATATCCACATCATCTTCCTTCATCATGATGCAATCTATATTGTGAAGTGCACCAGTTCCTCCTGCATCAAAGCAGCCCCACAACATGATGTTACCACTCCCGTGCTTCATGGTTGGGATGGTGTACTTCGGCTTGCAAGCGAGCCCCTTTTTCCTCCAAACGTAACAATGGTCATTATGGCCAAGTAGTTATTTTTTTGTTTCATCATACCAGAGGACATTTCTCCAGAAAGTGCAATCTTTATCCCCATGTGCAGTTGCAAACCTTAGTCTGGCTTTTTTTAAGGCGGTTTTGGAGCAGTGGCTTCTTCCTTGCTGAGCGGCCTTTCAGGTTATGTCGATATAGGTGTCAGAGTCGTGTGTATAGGAGGCAGGGAAGTTAGGCGCAGGAGAGTCAAACGGAGTGTAAAATGGACTCTTTTAATTAATGTCCACGTAACATGCTCCATAACACTAATAAGAAATGAATATAAACAAATGTGGGTACGAGGACCCGTCGCGCACCTATACAATGAACACAACACTGACAATAAACTATCTCCGACAAAGACATGAGGGGAAACAAGGGTTAAATACACAACAGGTAATGAATGGGATTGAAAACAGGTGTGTGGGAAGACAAGATAAAACCAATGGAAAATGAAAAATGGATCAATGATGGCTGGAAGACTGGTGACGTCGACTGCCGAGCACCGCCCGAACAAGGAGAGGCAACGACTTTGGCAGAAGTCGTGACAATAGGACTCATTTTACTGTGGATATAGATACTTTTGTACCTGTTTCCTCCAGCATCTTCACAGGGTCCTTTGCTGTTGTTCTGGGATTGATTTGCACTTTTTGCACCAAATTACGTTCATCTCTAGGAGACAGAACGCATCTCCTTCCTGAGAGGTTTGAAGGCTGCGTGGTCCATTGGTGTTTATACTTGCGTGTACTATTGTTTGCACAGAAGAACCTGGTAACTTCAGGCGTTTGGAAATTGCTCCCAAGGATGAACCAGACTTGTGGAGATCTACAATTATTTTTCTCAGGTCTTGGCTGATTTCTTTAGATTTTCCCATGATGTCAAGCAAATAGACATTGAGAGGCCTTGAAATACATCCACAGGTACACATCCAATTGAAAAAAATTCTGACAATTAGCAGAAGCTTCTAAAACCATGACATCATTTTCTGGAATTTTCCAAGCTGTTTAGAGGCAGTCAACTTAGTGTACGTAAACTTCTGACCCACTGGAATTGTGATTAAGTGAAATAATCTGTCTGCAAGCAATTGTTGGAAAATTTACTGTGTCATGCACAAAGTAGATGTCCAAACCGACTTGTCAAAACTGTAGTTCGTTAACAAGGAATTTGTGAAGTTGTTGAAAAACGAGATTTAATGACTCCAACATAAGTGTATGTAAACTTCCGACTTCAACTGTATCAGCTAACCACGTCAAATAGCATTCTGTAAGTCAATGATGCAATGGATGACATGGCTCTTAACCATTGGTTGATGTAGGCAATGTCTGAGCAGGGGAGCGCGACCATACAATGATTGCCTTGCGTCATGTGTCCTGATAAGGTATTACCTTTAGAAAAGCTTTCTTCTTACAGCTGTACAGATTTAGCTCAGCATCAATCCTGTTCCATGGGCCCATACTTCACTCAAACCATTAGGCTCATTTTGGATGTTTGTGTCCATCAGTCACAATTGGAAATTGGATACAGGTGTTAGGTGCTGAACAAACTGAGTAAAAACTAAAACGGACAAATAGAAAAAGCTCAAACCAAGTTTATTCACCCAATGGGTCATACAGCTGCAAAAACAAGGCATGATTACAGAAGCACATATATTTAAAACCTCCAAATAGGCATGAGCAACTCTTTACACATCTAGACAACCAATACATATCTGTTGCTAGTCAGGAATTTAATTGGTTCCACTCACTGTTGTACAGTGGTGCGTCCTTTTGAAAGTTGCAGTATACTGCAGCTCATCTTGCATGGTGCAGCAGAATTCTATGGCATGTTATTTAAGTGTGAACCACTGGTACCATTAATGCTCGTTATTGCGAGTTTGTCCACCAGAGGCCATCTTTGAAAAGCATTTCATAGCCTTCAATAGTGGCTGACCAAGTGAATGCAGGCAAGCTGTCCTTGTAAATAAGAATTTGTTCTTAGCTGATTCCATGTGTGTTATTTCATAGTTGTGATGTCTTCACTATTACTCTACAATGTAGAAAATAGTAAAAATAAAGAAAATCCTGTGATGAGTAGGTGTGTCCAAACTTTTGACTGGTACTTGCTTAATTAATATGATTAATATTATGGTGTTTCTATTCCAAGAAAAAAAACTTAAAAAACCTCTGGGTTTCCGTTAGGATGGAACGGAAAATATGGAGCTGTACAATGTGAGGGTCGGGAGTACAATGCTGGGCAATTTTGCTAAAGAAGCCCCGTGTCTTGCGGGCATGCAGGAGACCGGGATTCAATTCCCTGATGGGGAGGAAGGAGTAGGGTGTCCTTGTAAATACAAATAATTTGTTCTAAACTGACTTGCATAGTTAAATAAAGGTTACACTAAGAGCATAACATTTCTAAATGCTAATCCTCTATTTCTAGTCTAGCCAATACCCAAATGGAAATTCAGTGAAAATAAAATTCTAATTGATTTATCAAGACCAGTTCCCATTCTTGTCTCAGAGCAGAGTAAAACGGTGCTAAAAAAACATGTAGGCTATTGCTTCAAATCCTATTGCTTCCAACTTCAATATGCTCTTTAAATAAATAAGACCTACACCACTTTTAACGGCACATTACTCAACACGAGTGATACTCATCTCGCCTATGTTAAGCCTACAGTATATTGAAAAATATGACGTGACTCTCCTCCAATAATTACATATAGAGGATATTTCTGTAATTCAGTGATATTTATTTTTATAGTAATTTGTTATGAATCCATAACTAAATAAACATTGGCATTGAGTATTTTTATCATTCTTTTTAAAAAAGCAGAGAGATGCCATTGCTAGTTACATTGTTTTACAGTTTGACTACACCACTCGTGTTGCAAAATAAATGTAGAAAAGTATATTATTCAATAATCGCACAGACACTGCTTGCGCACGCCAACGAGCGTCTGCGTTGCCAAGGGCTAAAATAGAAGTCAGTTCTATTTGTGACGCAGATCGTGCTGCAAGTCCTGCCTCTCCCATCCCTCATTGGTTTATAGAAGCAGGTACCCATGTGCCATCTCCTCATTGGTTAAACCCACATGGCTGACTGAAAGAAGAACAAGGTCAGTGGCGGTAATGCAATATAAAGTCAAGAGAAGAAAAAGCCTGGAAGGAAGAACGATGACTAGAACCAATTCGGTTGACCGTTTTATTTGTGGATTAATTGGCGTAGTAGAGAACCTTGTGCATTTCAGGTAAAGTAACAACTCAATGTATATATCCCAGGACAAATTAGCTAGTGACAGCAAGATAGCTAAATAGGACAAATTAGCTTGCAAGTGCAAGCTAACTAGCTAAATTGCCATAAATGTTTAACTTCTTTGGAACTGGGGGACAGTATTGAGTCGCTTGGATAAAAAGGTGCCCAGAGTAAACTGCCTGCTACTCAGGCCCAAAAGCTAGAATATGCATATAATTAGTAGATTTGGATAGAAAACACTGAGGTTTCTAAAACTGTTTGAATGATATCTGTGAGTATAACAGAACTCATATGGCAGGCAAAAACTTGAGAAGATTTCCAACCAGGAAGTGGGACATCTGAGGTTTATAGTTTTTCAAGTCATTGCCTGTCGAATATATAGTGTCTATGGGGTCCTAATGCACTTCCTGTGGCTTCCACTGGATGTCAATAGTCTTCAGAACCATGTTTGAGGCTTCTACTGTGAAGGGGGAGAGAAAGAGAGCTGTTTCAACCAGGTGTATGGCAGAGTGCCATGATCTGATCACGCTTGCTCCTGTGAGAGGTATCTGTGTTCCATTGCATTTCTAAAGATAAAGGAATTCTCCGGTTGGAATATTATTGAAGATTTATGTCAAAAACATCCTAAAGATTGATTCTATACATCGTTTGACATGTTTCTACGAACTGTAATATGACTTTTATGACATTTAGTCTGAAGTGATCGCGCATTAAGCATTTGGATTACTGGGCTAAACGCACAAACAAAAAGGAGGTATTTGGACATGAATGGACTTTATCGAACACAACAAGATCATCAAAGGTAAGTGAATATTTCTAATGCTATTTCTCACTTTTGTGACATGTCTCCTTCTTTGGAAAATGGCTGGATGTTTTTCTGTGACTAGCGCTGACCTAGCATAATCGTAATGTGTGCTTCCGCCGTAATGCCATTTAGAAATCTGACACAGCGGTTGCATTAAGGAGAAGGTTATCTATATTTCCATGTGTAAAACTTGTCTTTTATCAATGTTCATTATTAGTATTTCTGTAATTTGATGTGGCTCTCTGCACTTTCACCGGATGTTTTTTTGAGACAATGCATTTCTGATCATAACACACCAATTTCAAATTAGGTTTTTGGACATAAAGATTAACTTTATTGAACAAAACACACATTTATTGTGCAACATGAAGTCCTGTGGAGATCATCAAAGGCTAGTGATTAATTTAATTGCTATTTCTGAGTTTTGTGAGCCCTTTCCTTGGCTGGAAAATGGCTGTATGGTTTTCTGTGACTAGGTGCTGACCTAACATAATCGTTTGGTGTGCTTTCACTGAAAAGCCTATTTGAAATCGGATACTGTGGCTGGATTTACAAGAAGTTTATCTTTAAAATGGTGTAAAATACTTGTATGTTTGAGGAATTTTAATGATGGGATTTCTGTTATTTTGAATTTGGCACCCTGCAATTTCACTGGCTGTTGGCGAGGTGGGACGCTGTCAAAACCGGGAGGACTAGAAAAATGAGAATGGGAAAAACACGATGGTTGACTTGACTAAACATATAAGACCAACTGGCACAGAGACAGGAAACAGGGGTAAATACACTGGGGAAAATAAGTGACACCTGTAGGGGGTGGATCACAGGAACAGGTGAAACAGATCAGGGCGTGACAGTACCACCCTAGCGACGTCAACTGGCATCTTACCTGGGTGCATAACTGGGCTGACTGGTGTATCGGCGGTGGAAATCTGCAATGAGGGCCGGGTCCAAGATGTCTTTAGCTGGGGACCCAGCACAGCTCCTCCGGGCCTTAACCCTCTCATTCAACATTCAGGAGGCGTCTCACCGTACACACTGGCTGGCCACTGATAACCTGGGGGGAGAGATGGGTCTGGAGACAGAAGACAAAAGGACAGTGAGACACAGGCTTAATCCTAGACACATGGAAGGTAGGGTGAAGATGGAGGGTACGGGGTAACACGACAGAGAGCAGTGGAACTCAGGACTCAGGAGACAGGAAAAAGACCAATGAATCGGGGAGACAGCTTGCGGGGAGACAGCTTGCTGGACCCGCCCGAAGGAAAGCCATAACCTCTGCCCAATGCTGTAGTGTGGAGCTGGGGCCAGGCGACGGTCCGCTTGTTGACGATATCTGGAGTTGGTCTTGAGAATAGCCGCCCCTGGCTTTCTTCAGGTACGTCGACAATGGCGGACAAACAGCCTGCTCTTGTTCCGGGTAGAGTGGAGGGTCATAGCCCATGGAGCACTCGAAAGGGGAGAGTCCCATGGCAGAACTGGAAAGGGTGTTCCGGGCATACTTCGCCCAGACCAGTTGACAGCTCCAGATAGTGGGGGTTGGTTGAGACCAGTGACCTTAAGGTGGTCTACAGGTCTTGGTTGGCTCGCTATGACTGACCGTTAGTTTGGACAACCCAATAAGAGTACAGAATGCCTTCCAGAACTGAGACGAGAATTGAGGTCCCCAATCGGAGTACATGTCTACCGGACACAGGGAGTCCAGTGACAAAGTCCAGTGATACAGTGCCTTGCGAAAGTATTCGGCCCCCTTGAACTTTGCGACATTTTTGCCACATTTCAGGCTTCAAACATAAAGATATAAAACTGTATTTTTTTGTGAAGAATCAACAACAAGTGGGACACAATCATGAAGTGGAACGACATTTATTGGATATTTCAAACTTTTTTAACAAATCAAAAACTGAAAAATTGGGCGTGCAAAATTATTCAGCCCCTTTACTTTCAGTGCAGCAAACTCTCTCCAGAAGTTCAGTGGGGATCTCTGAATGATCCAATGTTGACCTAAATGACTAATGATGATAAATACAATCCACCTGTGTGTAATCAAGTCTCCGTATAAATGCACCTGCACTGTGATAGTCTCAGAGGTCCGTTAAAAGCGCAGAGAGCATCATGAAGAACAAGGAACACACCAGGCAGGTCCGAGATACTGTTGTGAAGAAGTTTAAAGCCGGATTTGGATACAAAAAGATTTCCCAAGCTTTAAACATCCCAAGGAGCACTGTGCAAGCGATTATATTGAAATGGAAGGAGTATCAGACCACTGCAAATCTACCAAGACCTGGCCGTCCCTCTAAACTTTCAGCTCATACAAGGAGAAGACTGATCAGAGATGCAGCCAAGAGGCCCATGATCACTCTGGATGAACTGCAGAGATCTACAGCTGAGGTGGGAGACTCTGTCCATAGGACAACAATCAGTCGTATATTGCACAAATCTGGCCTTTATGGAAGAGTGGCAAGAAGAAAGCAATTTCTTAAAGATATCCATAAAAAGTGTCGTTTAAAGTTTGCCACAAGCCACCTGGGAGACACACCAAACATGTGGAAGAAGGTGCTCTGGTCAGATGAAACCAAAATTGAACTTTTTGGCAACAATGCAAAACGTTATGTTTGGTGTAAAAGCAACACAGCTCATCACCCTGAACACACCATCCCCACTGTCAAACATGGTGGTGGCAGCATCATGGTTTGGGCCTGCTTTTCTTCAGCAGGGGCAGGGAAGATGGTTAAAATTGATGGGAAGATGGATGGAGCCAAATACAGGACCATTCTGGAAGAAAACCTGAAGGAGTCTGCAAAAGACCTGAGACTGGGATGGAGATTTGTCTTCCAACAAGACAATGATCCAAAACATAAAGCAAAATCTACAATGGAATGGTTCAAAAATAAACATATCCAGGTGTTAGAATGGCCAAGTCAAAGTCCAGACCTGAATCCAATCGAGAATCTGTGGAAAGAACTGAAAACTGCTGTTCACAAATGCTCTCCATCCAACCTCACTGAGCTCGAGCTGTTTTTCAAGGAGGAATGGGAAAATATTTCAGTCTCTCGATGTGCAAAACTGATAGAGACATACCCCAAGCGACTTACAGCTGTAATCGCAGCAAAAGGTGGCGCTACAAAGTATTAACTGAATAATTTTGCACGCCCAATATTTCATATTTTGATTTGTTAAAAAGTTTGAAATATCCAATAAATGTCGTTCCACTTCATGATTGTGTCCCACTTGTTGTTGATTCTTCACAAAAAAATACAGTTTTATATCTTTATGTTTGAAGCCTGAAATGTGGCAAAAGGTCGCAAAGTTCAAGGGGGCCGAATACTTTCGCAAGGCACTGTACATGAGACCAGGGTTGAGCACACACTGTGCATGCGGCGATGAAGGCAGAGACGTCAGGGATCATCGTGGGCCACCAGAAACTTTGCTGGAGGTAGGCTACTGTACAACAGGACCCTGGATGACAGGTCAGCCTGGAGGAATGAGCCCATTCACCAGCATGGACAAACAGACGGTTAGCCGGACCCTCTTCAGGTCCAGGCTGGGAGCGGAGGCTCCTGGCTGGGAGCCTAGAGTTGTGCTTGGTTCCAGGTTTTTATGGTCAGTCCAGACAACTACTGTGACTATTATTATTTGACCATGCTGGTTAATTATGAACATTTGAACATCTTGGCCATGTTCTGTTATAATCTCCACCCGGCACAGCCAGAACAGGACTGGCCACCCCTCATAGCCTGGTTCCTCTCTAGGTTTCTTCCTAGGTTTGGACCTTTCTAGGGAGTTTTTCCTAGCCACCGTGCCTCTACACCTGCATTGCTTGCTGTTTGGGGTTTTAGGCTGGGTTTCTGTACAGCACTTTGAGATATCAGCTGATGTACGAAGGGTTATATAAATACATTTGATTTGATATGTTCTGCACCTTCCATCCAGTGCCTCCACTCTTCCAACGTCATCTTCACCGCCAGGAGTTGTCGTTTGCTAACATCGTAGTTCCTTTCAGCAGGATTGAGACGATGGGACAGGAAGGCACAGGGATCAAGCTTCTGGCCCTGGGCAGATCGCTGCGACAGGATGGCCCCCACTCCAACATCCGAAGCATACACTTCCACCACAAATTGATGCGAGGGGTTCGGCTGTATGAGGATGGGCGCTGTTGTGAACCGATGCTTCAGGTCCACAAAGGCTTTGTCGAGACCATTTGAATGGTACCTTGGGGGAGGAGTGCCGAGAGGGGGACCATCAGGGTGCTGTTGTCCCGATTGAAATGCCGGTAGAAGTTTGCAAACCCAAGAAAGCATTGCAACTGCACCCTGGACGTTGGTTGAGGCCAATCCACCACTGCTTTCACCTTTCCAGGATCCATCTGAACGTTGCCCTCAGCAATGACATATCCCAGAAAGGTGATTGTAGAGAGGTGGAACTCACTTCTCGGCTTTCACAAACAGTTGGTTCTCCAGGAGGCACTGAAGGACCTGTCTAACATGAAGAACGTGTTATTGTGCAGATCGGGAAAAAAACAGGATGTCGTCAAGGTACACGAACACAAACCAGTTTAACATGTCCCAGAGCACATCATTGACCAAAGCCTGGAAAACAGCGGGGGCGTTTGTGAGTCCCAATGGCATGACTTGGTACTCATAATGTCCACTGGCTGTGTTGAAGGCTGTCTTCCACTCATCCCCCTCACGTATCTGAACCATGTGGTAGGCATTTCGAAGGTCCAACTTGATAAATGTGGTGGCCCCCTGGAGAGGTTCAAACGTCGAGGAGAGGTAGGGGGTAACGATTCATGACAGTAATGTCATTAACCTTTTACGACTAGGGGGCGATATTTAAATTTTTGGATAAAAAACGTTCCCGTTTTATGTCCCCGGTAGTCAAAGCCCGGACGCAGGAGCTTGTCCTTCTCAATAAAGAAAACCCTGCACCGGCAGGTGATGCAGACGGATGGACGGCCCCAGTGGCCAGAGACTCCGCTATGTACTCCATAGCTTGGTCTCTGGCCCAGACAGAGAATACAATCGAACACGAGGCGGTGTAGTGCCTGGGAGAAGATCATTACACAATCATAAGGACAGTGCGGGGGGAGGGAAGTAGCATGTCCCTTATTGAATACTTCCAGGAGGTCATGGTATTCTGTGGGGATAGCAAAGACATCCACAGTCTTGCTAACATCCAGAACAAGATGACTTGAGGAAGGATGTGCTGCTTGAAGTCAGTGGGAATGGCAAAATGGGCTCCAACCCAGGATGGTCCAATCAATCATTAGATTGTGCTTTTGAAGCCAGGAAAATTCCCAAAACAACCTGAACATGGGGAAATGCAATGAGGGGGAACTGTATTGTCTCACTGTGGTTACCAGAAACCCATAATTGAATGGGCACAGTACTATGGGTGACTTTCCCTATTGAGCGGCCGTCCAGTGCCCTAGCATCCCAAGCACAGAGAGAGGCTGAGTGTTAATACAAAGCTATCGTGGCATCCATAAGATTTTCATCAGCCCAGAGTCAATGAGCACTCGGAGAGACTTAGATTGCTCTCCCTACGGCACAAGAGCAGAAGGGGTGTGCGGGTGATGGGAATTCCCAGTCTGACTCACAATAGTACTGGTACCCACTAAAGACAAGGTTTTCCTAATAGGGCAGGTAGCTGTAAAATGTCCTGCCCCTCCACAGTACAGACAACCGTTGTTCTTCATCCTTCGTGAGCGTTCCCCCAACTGATAACCTAGCTCTTCACAACTGCATAGGCTCAGGAGTATCCAACTCACCTGTCGTATATTCCCGAGAGTGCTCGGGTGGCTTCGAATTCTCTCGGAAGAGCTGCCTCCGAAACTTCTGGATTACCTTGGAGGTGAATGCGCCATAGTGAACGCAGGTGCACGAGTGTGTCTGAGACCAGACCTCTTCTCACTCGTGTTCCCTTTGGCGTCCATCAATTTTAACAATAAGGGAAGTCGAGATAAGGAAGTCGAGATCTACCAGCAATTCCGAAGCAGCCAGTTCATCCTTTACCTCCTCAGATAATCTTGCAAAAAAGTATCGAAAAAAAGACTCCGGATTCGGCCAACGTGCGAAAATCAACCTCATAGTCTGCCACACTACGGGAGTTTTGACGTATCAAGCAGTTTACTGGCCGCCTTTCTCCCGGTAACCGGAGACTCAATTACCTTTCTCACTTCTGCCATGAATTCCTCCAGACGACCACAAACGGCAGATTGTTTCTCCCAAACTACCAAAGCCCAGGAGAGCGCCCTTCCCAACATTAGCGTAATATTATACGCTATCTTTGATCTGTCTGAAGGAAACGAAGATGGCTGTAGCTCAAAAATAAGCAAGCACTGAGAAAGAAAACCCTGGCAGGTACCATGATTCCCCGAATATCGCTCCGGAGGAGGTAAGCGGGGTTCTCGGGGAACCGGGATAGACTGTACAAACTCACCACAGATACTGTTCATACTATCAAGGCACAAGGCGAGATACAGGAGGCAGATGGTTGGAGTCTTACAATTTTTTATAATCCAAAGGGGTAGGCAAGAGAATGGTCGTGGACAGGCAAAATGGTCAAAACCAGATTAGAGTCCAGAGTGGCAGACAGGCTCATGGTCAAGGTAGGCAGACGGGTACAGAGTCCAGAACCAGGCAATGGTCAAAACCAGGAGGACTAGAAAAAGGAGAATAGCAAAAAGGAGTACAGGAAAAACACATTGATTGACTTGACTGAACATACAAGATGAATTGGCACAGAGAAACAGGAAACAGGGATAAATACACTGGGGAAAATAAGCGACACCTGGAAGGGGTGGAGACAATCACAGGAACAGGTGAAACAGATCAGGGAATAACAGTTCTGAAGCGCAGATTAGATTTTTTTTTAGACAAGAATTTGGTGCAATGCCATAAGGCCTGTGTTAGTGACCAGATCAGATAAGCAAAGGTATACAGCTGGGTCTGCAATTACTGACAACTTTGATGAAGATAATAAAAACTTATTGCATAAACTAAAGAATTAAAATACTGAGCTATATTGCATGTAAGTAGTACCTTTTTTATTTTATTTTTATTTATTGTTTTACATTGGTACAAACTACTAAGTACATTTAGTTGGGGAGGAAAGCCTATGTGAAACTTAAAACAATAAAATAATGTAAACACGCAGGGGGAATAGTATTACCAAACCTAATTAATTCATACATAGCCCCTGTCATGTCTACTAACCACCGGTCCTGGGATCCATCATTAAGCACACCTGGCATCCATCATTATGTGCAGATCATTATAATACTCACCTGGACTCCATTACCTTCCTGATTACCTCCCCTATCTGTCACTCCCTTGGGTTCCTTCCTCAGTCGGTATTGTTCCTGCGTTCATGCATTATTGCCACTGTTATGTTGTCTCACTTTGTTTGCTGTTTATTTAAACATGGCTGACTTTAGCTAGCTATGAGAATCGGTGTGTATTGCTAGTACTGCATGGATTGAGATGATGTTTAGCTAGCTAGCTAATTGTCTAATCAAAAGACCCCAAGTTAACTAAAGGTTACTGTAAGATAGCTAGATGGCTGGCTCGCTAGCTAACATTACGTGTATGATCTGTGTAATAATGTTCTCAGAATTCCATTTGCATTGCTAGTTAGCCTAATGTTTGCTAGCTAACATTGGACTTATTTGGTTAACTTTAGCTAGCTATGACAGTCAGTTTGTATTGCTAGTACTCTATGGATTAGGATTATGGTTCATTGTTGAGCTAGCATGTCTAAACAAAAGACTTCACTTTGCCAGATGATTACATTTCCCATCAAATTAGCCATGTGTGTCTGACGGTATTACGGCTATCTATTGTATAATAAAGCCAAAATATTTGTATCTGGCATTTGTCTTACAGTATCAGTAGAACACGCCTGCCTCCTCCACCAGTCATACAGGGAGAATGGTCTAATGCCTACCATCAAAAAGAGAGCTGGCCCAAGCAAGCAGAGGTTACACCTGAAGCATGAAGACTTGCATCGAGTGGTGAACTTCATCAACAACTACACAGAGGATTATGCAAAGATATTACCAGGACAGAAACACTTTTGTGGAAAGCTGCTGCCATCCCATGTGACAAAAGCAACTGTGTGGCATCTCTACAAGGAATCGATGACAACACTTGGTATGTAAAGCATAAACTGTGAGGATCGACGCTGGTAGACGAGAAGCAGGAACAGCGAGAACATTTAATGAACAACGGACATGAAACAGAGCAAGAACAGTGTCTGGACAGGGGAAAAATAACGACATCAATGCTGACACGGGGAACCAACGGAGGAATCGACAGAAATAGACGGGGCAATCAGCAAAGGGAAGGGGTCCAGGTGATTCCAATGAGCGGTGCTGCAAGTAATGATTGTGACAGGTGTGCGTAATGAAGGGTAGCCTGGCGCCCTCGAACACCAGAGAGGGATTGCAGGAGAAGGTGTGACAGTACCCCCCCCCCTCTAGGGGTGACACCCGATGTCCCCTGGGCAAGCCCGACGGGCCGGCCGAGGTATGGGTGCTTGACGAGCAGGCTGGGGAGTAGAACCCTGACGAACCAGCAGAGGCGTGGGGGCCCGACGGGCCCGGCTGAAGCATGACATTGGTGTGGGTGCTTGCCGCGGCCACCGAGACAAGAAGGCCTCTCGAGCCAGCTAAGGCAACCCCAGTTCCCTCTGCGACGGCACTCAGACCCAACGTCACCAAACAAAAAATAAAACTAAACTCTCTGATGCTTATTTTAGTGGTGGCAGCCTTCTGTGAGGATCGACACTGGTAGATGAGAAGCAGGAACAGCAAGAACATTTAATGAACAACGGGCATGAAACAGAGCAGGAACAGTGTCTGGACAGGGGAAAAATAATGATATCAATGCTGACACTGGGAACCAATGGAGGAACAGACAGAAATAGACTGGGAAATCAACAAAGGGAAGAAGTCCAGGTGAGTCCAATGAGGGCTGCTGCATGTAATTAATAATGGTGATAGGTGTGCCCTTGAGCTCCAGAGAGGGAGCGACAAACACATTTGCATTATTTAACTGCTGCCTTAGACCGCTGCACCACTCGAGCATCCAACAGTGACCGCTGCGCCACTGTTGTTGTCTCCAAGGAACAGTCGGACTCAGTCGGGACTAGGTTTAAACTCTTAAGGATCCACTCCTTTCATACATTTTAAGCTAAAATGAATTGCCTGTAGCTCAGGCAGAAGCAAGGATATGCATATTATTGATACCATTTGAAAGGAAACACTTTGAAGTTTGTGGAATTCTGAAAGGAATGAAGGAGAATATAACACAATAGATCTGGTAAAAGAAAATACAAAGGAAAAAACTACCGTTTTGTACTTTTTTATATCATCATTCTTTGAAATACAAGAGAAAGGCCAAAATGTATTTTTAAAGCCCAGGTGCAATTTAGACTTTGGCAGTGTATGTGCAAAGTTTTAGACTGATCCAATAAACCATTGCATTTATTTTCAAATTTTTGTATCAAGACTACCCAAAGGTGCCTAATTTGTTTATTAATAACTTTTCATGTTCACAATTGTGCACTCTCCTCAAACAATAGCAAACAATAGCATGGTATTCTTTCACTGTAATAGCTACCGTAAATTGGACAGAGCAGTTTAACCTGTTGAGTGTAGGGGGCAGTTTGGATGAAAAACGTACCCAAATGAAACTGCCTATTTCTTAGGCCCAGAATCTAGAATATGCATATAATTGTCAGATTAGGATAGAAAACAGTCTAAAGATTCCAAAACTGTCAAAAAAACTGCCTGTGAGTATAACAGACCTGATATTGCAGGCGAAAACCTGAGGAAAATCCAACCCGGAAGTCCTGTGTTTCCTGAAAGCTCTCGGTTCCATTGCCTGCCTTCGCTCCATTTAAAGGGATATCAACCAGATTCCTTTTCCTATGGCTTCAGCTTGGAGGAGACATTTTCTCTCTCTCTCTCCTATTGAAGAAGCTACAGTCCCGGTTGAAATATTATCCATTATATATTGTAAAAACAACCTGAGGATTGATTATAAAAAATGTTTGACATGTTTCTACGAACTTTAAGGATACAATTTTGAATTTTCGTCTGCGCTGTCATGACTGCTCAAGCCTGTGGATTTCTGAACAGAACGTGCCAACCAAATGGAGGTATTTTGGATATAAAAATCATCTTTATGGAACAAAAGGAACATTTATTGTGTAACTAGGAGTCTCGTGCGTGCAAACATCCAAAAATCATCAAAGGTAAGCGATTAATTTGATTGCTTTTCTGACTTTCGTGACCAATCTTCCTGGCTGCTAGCTGTTTGTAATGTTTTGTCTACTGAGAGAGATGTCCTTACACAAATGCTTGGTATGCTTTCGCTGTAAAGCTTTTTTGAAATCTTACACGCCAGGTGGATTAACAACAAGCTAAGCTGTGTTTTGCTATATTGTACTTTTTCATGAAAATTAAATATTTTTAGTAATTTAATTTGAATTTGGCACTCTGCAATTCAGCAGATATTGACGAAAATGATCCCGCGAACAGGATGGGTGCATCAAGAAGTTAACAAGATTAACAAGAATGTAAGTTTTCTGCCAGTATCAGATATGTCCTGAATCTCATGCTAATCACATTAGCCTACGTTAGCTTAACTGTCCTGTGGATAGGATCCCGATCCCGAAGAAGTCGCTGCGCAACGCTTCCTCCGATAGATGATCTGCCTGTACAAGCACCACCTGGACTGGACACATCTAGACAAACTTGTATTTTTGATAAGATCAGGGAGTTTTGCAACGAAGACGCTATATAGCCATCACATGCCCTGCACCAAAGTCAATGGCAGGACAGAAACAGGCTCTCCGGATATAGATTATCTTATTCATGCGTGGTTCGGACGCACCAGTTCCTCACTGGACGCAAGTTCCCAGTCATCAGCACTATCTGCAGTGACTCTATTTTATTTATATTGGCACTATCTATTTCTGATATTGCTACTAGACAAGTAACCATTTGGTTGTACCCTTTACACCTTATGTAGAGACTCATCCACTTGGCAACATGTGGCTGGGGTTTTAGCATTTCTTTTACATGACACATCAATTTATAAAAGTGTGTCTGGGTATTCACCATCTAATATTAACTTATTGGATATAGGGGGCGCTCTTTTAATTTATGGATAAAAAAACGTGCCTGTTTTAAGCTCAATATTTTGTCACGAAAAGATGCTCGACTATGCATATAATTGACAGCTTTGGAAAGAAAACACTCTGACGTTTCCAAAACTGCAAAGATATTATCTGTGAGTGCCCCAGAACTCATGCTACAGGCGAAACCAAGATGAAACTTCAAACAGGAAATGAGCAGAATTTTTGAGGCTCTCTTTTCCATTGTCTCCTTATATGGCTGTGAGTGCGCCAGGAATGAGCCTGCCCTTTCTGTCGTTTCCCCAAGTTGTCTGCAGCATTGTGACGTATTTGTAGGCATATCATTGGAAGATTGGCCATAAGAGACTACATTTACCAGGGGTCCGCCCGGTGTCCTTTGTCTAAATTGGTGCGTAATCTTCAACTGGAGGCATTTTTCCATGAGATCCAGAAGAGAACGCACACTTCCACGAACGATATATCATCGAAGAGATATTTGAGGATTGATTCTAAACAACGTTTACCATGTTTCAGTTGATATTATGGAGTTAATTTGGAAAAAAGTTTGGCGTTTTGATGACTGAATTTGGGTTTTTTTTGGTAGCCAAACGTGACGCACCAAACGGAGCGATTTCTCCTAAACAAATAATCTTTCAGGAAAAACTGAACATTTGCTATCTGAGAGTCTCTTCATTGAAAACATCCGAAGTTTTCAAAGGTAAATGATTTTATTTGAATGATTTTCTGTTTTTTGTGAAAATGTTGCCTGCTGATGCTAACGCTAAATGCTACGCTAGCTATCAATACTGTTACACAAATGCTTGTTTTGCTATGGTTGAAAATCATATTTTGAAAATCTGAGACGACAGTGTTGTTAACAAAAGGCTAAGCTTGAGAGCTAGCATATTTATTTCATTTCATTTGCGATTTTCATGAATAGTTAACGTTGCGTTATGGTAATGAGCTTGAGGCTAGAATCAAGAAGTTAATTAAATAATTTTCTCTGGACACTTTCTGTTTACCTGGAACTTTTCCTTATTGTAGACTACTACTTTTACCACTTAACTTTTTATGGCTGCAGGGGCAGTATTGAGTAGCTTGGATGAAAAGGTGCCCATTGTAAACGGCCAGCTCCTCAGTCTCAGTTGCTAATATATGCATATTATTATTAGAATTGGACAGATAACACTCTGAAGTTTCTAAAACAGTTTGAATTATGTATGTGAGTATAACAGAACTCATATTGCAGGCAAAAACCTGAGAAATTACACTTCATGGTATTTTTTTGGGGGGCGTGGCAGATCTTCAACCAAGCTCTCATTGAAATTACAGCGATATATGGATGAGTTTTCACTTCCTACGCCTTCCACTAGATGTCAACAGTCATACGAACTTTGTCTGATGACTCTAATGGTCAACTCGTGGCAGACATAATGCAATGCTAGGCTATCGATAAACTTACACAAGTGCTTTTATTGCTTTGGCTGTAAAGCATAATTTCAAAATATGAGATGGCAGGGTGATTAACAAAAGGCTAAGCTGTGTTTCAGTATGTTTCACTTGTGATTTCATGAATATGAATATTTTCTAGTAATATTTTTTGTCCGTTGTGTTATGCTAATTAGTGTCAGTTGATGACAATTCTCCCGGATCCAGGAGGGGTAGTTCTAAGAGGTTCAATTAAGAGGCACTGTTACAGTCGAGGCAG
Organism: Oncorhynchus tshawytscha; assembly: GCF_018296145.1. Classification (NCBI taxonomy): domain Eukaryota; kingdom Metazoa; phylum Chordata; class Actinopteri; order Salmoniformes; family Salmonidae; genus Oncorhynchus; species Oncorhynchus tshawytscha. The sequence goes on from NC_056449.1 coordinate 908,678, forward strand.
GGGCTAAGATACTGAGAAGTGAGGGGAGGATCAGGGCCCAGTTCCCTGGTGAGTGAATTAGGTCTATGGCCTGGGTGGACCCCAGACATGTTCAGTGTGTGGAAGTCTGGAGGGCAATGTAAGCTACTTGGTGGAGAAACAGGAAAATATATCAGCAAGCTGTTAAAGTGCTGTATACCGTATCACTATGATATGTGTATTTTATATTTCAGACCCTGTGCATCTAGGTGTGATGGTTTACTGAGTGTACAGGTCAAAAGTGTGCTGTGTGTAGGCTAGATTAAAAAAATACAGTTGGAAATGAGATGAGTGGTTGTGTAAGAGGAATAAGTGAATAATGTACTGTATGAAAGGGTACCCCTGGGACAGAGTGATGGGAGTTGGAGCTGTGTTTTTCATATGGTGAAAAGGGGTTAGAGGTTTATTGGCCGATTGAAACATCACAAATGAAATGTGTTGCTGGGTTAATGAAGTTTTCTCCGATGTTATTACATTCTCTAGAGGGGGAAGGGTGGTAGACTGCCTATTTCCAGAACTGTTGGTATCCATGTTTATATACACTGCTCAAAAAATAAAGGGAACACTAAAATAACACATCCTAGATCTGAATGAATGAAATATTCTTATTACATACTTTACATAGTTGAATGTGCTGACAACAAAATCACACAAACATTATCAATGGAAATCAAATGTATCAACCCATGGAGGTCTGGATTTGGAGTCACACTACAGGCTGATCCAACTTTGATGTAATGTCCTTAAAACAAGTCAAAATGAGGCTCAGTAGTGTGTGTGTGGCCTCCACGTGCCTGTATGACCTCCCTACAACGCCTGGGCATGCTCCTGATGAGGTGGCGGATTGTCTCCTGAGGGATCTCCTCCCAGACCTGGACTAAGTATCCGCCAACTCCTGGACAGTCTGTGGTGCAACGTGGCGTTGGTGGATGGAGCGAGACATGATGTCCCAAAAGTGCTCAATTATATTCAGGTCTGGGGAACAGGCAGGCCAGTCCATAGCACCAATGTCTTCCTCTTCCTCATACTGCTGACACACTCCAGCCACATGAGGTCTAGCATTGTCTTGCATTAGGAGGAACCCAGGGCCAACCGCACCAGCATATGGTCTCACAAGGGGTCTGAGGATCTCATCTTGGTACCTAATGGCAGTCAGGCTACCTCTGGCGAGCACATGGAGGGCTGTGCGGCCCCCCCAAAGAAATGCAACCCCACACCATGACTGACCCACCGCCAAACCGGTCATGCTGGAGAATGTTGCAGGCAGCAGAACGTTCTCCACTGCGTCTCCAGACACTGTCACGTCTGTCACGTGCTCAGTGTGAATCTGCTTTCATCTGTGAAGAGCACAGGAAGCCAGTGGCGAATTTGCCAATCTTGGTGTTCTCTGGCAAATGCCAAACGTCCTGCACGGTGTTGGGCTCTAAGCACAACCCCTACCTGTGGACGTCGGGCCCTCATACCACCCTCATGGAGTCCGTTTCTGAGCGTTTGAGCAGACACATGCACATGTGTGGCCTGCTGGAGGTCATTTTGCAGGGCTCTGGCAGTGCTCCTCCTGCTCCTCCTTGCACAAAGGCGGAGGTAGCTGTCCTGCTGCTGGGTTGTTGCCCTCCTACGGCCTCCTCCACGTCTCCTGATGTACTGGCCTGTCTACTGGTAGCGCCTCATTGCTCTGGACACTACGCTGACAGACACAGCAAACCTTCTTGCCACAGCTCGCATTGATGTGCCATCCTGGATCAGCTACACTACCTGAGCCACTTGTGTGGGTTGTAGACTCCGTCTCATGCTACCACTAGAGTGAAAGCACCGCCAGCATTCAAAAGTGACCAAAACATCAGCCAGGAAGCATAGGAACTGAGAAGTGGAGAACCACTCCTTTATTGGGGGTGCCTATAATTTCCACCTGTTGTCTATTCCATTTGCACAACAGCATGTAAAATGTATTGTCAATCAGTGTTACTTCCTATGTTGACAATTTGATTTCACAGAAGTGTGATTGACTTGGAGTTACATTGTGTTGTTTAAAGTGTTCCCTTTATTTTTTGAGCAGTGTAGTTTCAAGCCTTGATCTGTTTCACCTGTCCTTGTGCTTGTCTCCACCCCCCACCAGGTGTTGCCCATCTTCCCAATTATCCCCTGGGACTTATTCCTGTGTTTTCTGTCTGTCTGTTGCCAGTTCGCCTTGTTTGTTCAAGCCTACCAGCATTTTGTCTCAGCTCCTGGTTTCTTTTTCTCGTCATTCTGGTTTTTGACCTTTGCCTGTCCAGGTACCCGCCCGCCTGACCACTGCCTGACCTGACCTTGAGCCTGCCTGTCGTCCTATACCTTGGGCTCTGCTCCGGATTATCCAACCCTGCCTGCCTTGACCTGTTTGTCTTCCCCTGTGGTTACAATAAACAGTTAGTCTGTAATTAGGTCTTACCTTGATTCCTGATAGTACAAACTGGCCATGATTGACCCAACAGACTTGGACCAGCTCCAAAACGCCATCTCCTCCCAAGGATCCCTCATTGGTCAACATGAGGAGATGCTTCGTGGTCTGATGGAAGGGTTCTAGGACGTGGCCAAATGTCACAACCTGGCATTGGACGTTTTGCCGGGAGCAATGCCGTGGATTGCCTACTAGGTAGCCTACCACAACGGTAACCTCCCAGCCCCTCAGTAACCCGGATGGTAGCAGCGCCATCACCACTGTTTCCCGGGAACCCCACATACCTCCCCCAGAGTGCTACGATGGAGATTCCAGAACCTGCCGGGCCTTTCTCTCTCAGTACTCCCTTGTTTTCGAGCTGCAGCTCGAAGATAGCATACATTATTATTCTGATGTCTGGGAGGGCACTCGACTGGGCCACGGTGGTGTGGGAGTAACAATCCGCAGTCTGCCTCAGTCTGGAGGTTTTCTTGGTGGAGGTGAGAAAGGCTTTTGAGGCTCCGGTGTCCGGGAGAAAGGCTACCCGGAAGTTGCTTCGCCAGGGCTCCCTCAGCTGGCAGACTATGCAATGGAGTTCCGCACGCTGGCAGTGGAGGATACCTGGAACCCGGGAGCTCTGTTTGACATGTTCCTGCACATCTCGACTCACTCATCGGCTTAATCATCCGGATCGATGGACGGTTACGGGAACGTAGGAGGGATAAGAGGTCCCAATCGCTCACTCAAGGATCCCTGAGAGCATCCTCTTCTCCAGCCGATGCAGCTCGGCAGGGCTAGGCTGCCTTCAGTCGAACGTGTACACTGGCTGAACACCTACAGTTGTCTGTATTGCGGTGCTGTCGGCCATTATGTGTCTACCTGTCCCTTCAAGAGACTCAGCTCATTCGTTGGAGTGAGTACTCTGGTGGGTTTTAATGATAATTGTTATTCTCCCCTTACTCGCCTCCCTCTCCATGCCACCCTACTGTGGGGCGACCAGTCCAAGTCTCTCCAGGTACTCATCTACTCGAGGGCTGATGTGAGTCTCATGGACGATACCCTGGCATCTGAGCTGGGCATCCCCACTCTACCCCTCTACATTCCCATGGGTGTTAGAGCACTGGACGGGCGCTCTATAGGCTCTATATTACAAATAAACAGAAATAACTATTCATAAATATTCAGACCCTTTACTCAGTACTTTGTTGAAACACCTTTGGCAACGATTACAGCCTTGAGTCTTCTTGGGAATGACCCTACAATCTTGGCACACCTGAATTTGGGGAATTTCTCCCATTCTTCTCTGCAGATCCTCTCAAGCTCTGTCAGGTTGGATGGGGAGCATCACTGCACCACTTTTTTCAGGTCTCTCCAGAGATGTTCGAGCGGGTTCAAGTCCGGTCTCTAGCTGGGCCACTCAAGGATATTCAGAGACTTGTCCCGAAGCCAATCTTGGCTGTGTGCTTAGGGTCATTGTCCTGTTGGAAGGTGAACCTTTGGCCCAGTCTGAGGTCCTGAGTGCTCTGGAGAAGATTTTCATCATTGATCTCTGTACTTTGCTCCATTCATCTTTACAGCCTTTTTCTAAATGGATTAAATCATTTTTTTAATCCTCATCAATATACACACAATACCTCATCACAACAAAGTAATAACAGGTTTTTAGAATGTTTGGAAATGTATAAAAAATAGAATATACATAAATACCTTATTTATATAAGTATTCAGACCCTTTGCTATGAGACTCAAAATTAGATATATTTCACATTTACTGTGTGGTAGCAGCGCTATATATATTTTATTTTATTTAACTAGGCAAGTCAGTTAAGAACACATTCTTATTTTACAATAATAGCATTCAGTGTGAGTTGCTCAGCAAAGAAGCCCACAAGTTCATTTATGTACTCTTAAACATTGATTAACTTCCTCATGTTAGCTTCTCTTCACCAATTTGCGGTCCTTGTTTATCCATTTAAGTGCTCTTTTTAGTTTTCATTATGTCAGGGTTTTTTCACCAACTTAGTATGTTTATTGGTTCATTATGGTTGTTGTCAGTTTTTTATGCTTCCAGTAATAGGGAGAGATGCACAGACAGATCCATTCCTTAGATGAAAATTCATGCTCCGCTGCTCCACGTTGATGAGGTTATTAGCTCTCACTTCCGCAAAATACACAAAGTGCTCTCTCTCACAGAGAGAGAGAGTGACAACAACAAAGGAACATTCATTACCCAGCTTCTAAGACTCCCTTCAGCTACAACTTATCATACACTCACACCCTGTCACCTTGTCTCTCAGATAATATTCTTAGCACTTCGGTTAGATGACAGCTCAATGTACACAATGTTTAATTTGAAGTCTTCCCATTGTATACTTAAGAATTCCAAAGCAAATCAGCATGTTGTATCACATTGACATTTATGGTCAATGGAGACGTGGCAATTACAGAGGATTGTCATCAATACTGTATACAAATAGCATTAAAAGGAAGTTGTAGGCAATCATGGGTCTTTCCACTTAAAGTGCAGCGTATCTAATAACCTGGTGAACTTGATCTAAACTAGGGCGACAGAAAATCAATGGAGGCAAAATGAAGTGGATCAGCTGAGGCGGTGTTGGGTTCCATTTTAGCAAAGATTATACATTCAACCATTAGTGACACATCCAACTAATAAGAGGGGATGGGAAGGGTATCATAGCGTAAGTAAACAAACTGCCATCTCCTGAAGGCACTTTTTCTGAAAGTTTCCTAAACTTCTGCTACTGTGATTTCGTATGGATAACCAAATAGCCACTGTAAACTATTCCAAAAGTTCATGATTGTGTGGACTGTCCTCCCTACAGATAATACGCAGTGGAATGAAGTGGGCTCAGGCCAGGTAGCTAGATCACCTGGAATATAGATAGACAGGACAGCTCTAGTAAAATTACTGTGACCCTGTGGCCTTTATCCACTCCACTCTAGCCTCTCCTCGCCTTCCACTATCTCCCAGAGTGGTCCCAAACAGCACAATTACTGTCATTCAAGCACCCAGAGCACAATATGCACTACACAGCTAGGTAATGTAACAAACAGAGAGTGTTGCATTTCTTCAAGTATATTGTATAGCAGAGAGAACATAGTAATTTAGCTTCAGTTGACATGCACATGGAAAAGAGCTCATTATACTATATATGTGCACAATATTTTTTCATCAGAATATCATTTTCGTATTGAAGCATATTAATAGGACTTAAACCGATCCCTGGGTAGGTATGGTACACACTTCACTTTTAATAGCTCACTGTTAGGTGTATTTCAGGTAACTGCCAAAATAATGGAAACTTGAGTAAACGGGAGATACAAAGTATATTGAAAGCAGGTGATTCCAAACAGGTGTGGTTCCTGATTTAATTAAGCAATTAACATCCCATCATGCTTAGGTTCATGTATAACATCACACCTGATCTGTTTCACCTGTCTTGTGCTAGATGGATGAAAGGAAATAGCTTTTGACTGACGTTAATAATGTAGTGTCAGAGAGTTTACACTGGAGATAACATGGCAGACCTTAGCATGTATTGGCTTTCCTCATGGCAGAGCTAACCTCTTGCTCTGGCTCTGAGAGGGGTAGGCTGCAAAACAAAGGTTTATGTCTGTGTGACTAACAAATGTTAGGATGGATCAACTCTCCCATCTCCCTAGAGTTAGTTTGCAACTGAGGAATGTTGAAAATACATCAAGAGTACCAAACCCCAGAGCTCCACATTGCTACTTGGTGAATAGAAGTTGGCGGGGAACTATGACAGGTGGGAGGGAGGGACTGGGTGTGACAACATTTCTGAAGAGGAGAAGCCGTAGTGAAAAACAAATTAGGAAGTCCCCCAGGAGTCTGGTATCCCCTCCATTCCCTCCTCACCTCTCACAACTGTGCGGACTGGTTATTGCCTCTGTGTAGTCAGCCAAGATTTTTCATCAGGCTTCTCTGGCCACACAGCTTTTTAGGGCTTCAGTAACACTATCCCTTGTGGGGGTTTTGTTATTTCCTTTGTTTAGTCAATATATTTTTTGTTGTGAAAAAATCTGCACTGCCTGTAGTTATCGTCACATAGACCCAGAATAAAGGGAATTCAAAGTGGTCTATCTATTAGTTTGACATTAAAGCTAGAATCCTTAGTTGCTTCATACATTTTTAGATTTAATGATGTATACCAATTGCTTCTTGAAGAATCTAACTTCTAAATTCCTCATGAGCTTAGATCAACTGTCATACCATTTGCGAAACCAAATAATTAGCTTGTTTTACTCCAATGTTTGTAAACAATGTAAATGCAAAGAAGCACTGTATACCCTCAAAATATAGTTAAAACAATACTTTTTTTTGTCATGAACGGTCAGTCCTTGCATCCATAGTTCTTTCTATGAATTTGAGAGTGGTTACATTTCTCCGGGCCCATCCCTTAGCTTTATACCAAAATAGAGGTGGGGTGACATTTGTTTCAATTACAGATTCTAACTTTAAACCACTTGAAAAGCAGAGATGACGCTGATTTGTTATATATACTGTAAATTAGTCAATATAATGTTCTTTGGAAGAATGCTTGTGGGTCATTAATATGGGGGCTGATTGTACACCCCCTTGCTATGCAGCACTCTCCAGACGGAGCCATATTTACCTCAATACTGTACTCACATTATGCAGTACAACCCTGGTGCATGCCTTCCTAATGTTCACTCCTACAGATGACATGAAGATTGTAACAGCAGGGGCCTATGAGGTGATTTTGCAGTTTAAAATGTGGTCAATGTGCATTTCCTATAGACATAAGATTAAGTAAAAGTTTGTATCCTGTATGGAAGGTTTTGTTGTTTCTGTAACTTTTATTTGAGGGATAAAATGAGAAGAAATTTTCTATGGCCATTCATGTCAGGCCATGCCAATGCTTCCATATTGTGTTCTTCCGTAATAACAAATGTTGCCTACAATTAAACAAACAAAAAAGATCCAAGATCACATTTTTTTTCAGGGTTTCAAGCAACCATTGGCAGCATCCATCAGAGACAGACCAGTTTTCCAGTCGCAGCCACAATAAGCACCAAGCATACTCCCAACAACATCCAACAACACCCTGATCAATTGTTTGAAATGTGCCACACTAGCTGGCCCAGATTATGTGCCCAAAGATTGGTTGCAAACACGCTGATCCCTTGGTGGAGGCGGCATGAGATCATGAGCAGTGTGCCAGTGATATAGGAAGGCTTGGAACCATGTGGATGCAAAGATAACAGTGATGATTTATTGCAGTTGTCCCTGATGAAATCCCAGGCTGTGTCTAAAACTCCTCCATGCATGGGGGATGTGCTAATCTGTCCAAACAATTAGTGGACTTCCATGCATTGATTCCACTTGGCTTGAGTAGGACGGTATGGAAGAGCCATGCTACAGACTTAGCAATGCTCTTCCATGCTCTTTAGCTGCTTTGGAACGTGACTGAGGGTAGCATGCACAGCAAATTGGCCAGTGTTACCAAATGTTGATTTTTCAGTGTAACATTTCTAGAGTTGATTCAGGAGTTAAATTAAGACAGTGGTAGGGCCGGTTCCAGGCATAAGCATCATAAGCCATCGCTTAGGGCTCCTTGGCCGCTATGGGCCCACCCCCCATAATAATAATGTAGGACATCATTCAGGGTCTCAATTTACTGTTTATAGTTAGGCTTAATCTCAAATTGGGACACTTGGCCCCTAATCCCTTTATCGAGTGGCCACTTGCTGTTTTGATTTTGGGCAGCTCCATGGTAAGAAATGTGACCGTTCCTGGTACAAAAACAACGTCCTATCCCAGAGCTCGAGTAAATGACATTACTAAACTGCTCCCAAACGAAAATGACATAATTAGTCATGCTATCCCATGTTTTACTGTTTAAAGAATACTCTCTTGTTCTATGCTAGTGTTTTTTTCAAACCTGATACAAACTTGAATAAGTGTGACTTTCTCATAAGACTGAGCTTACAGCAAAAGGCCGTTTGGGTGCAACCGCAGCATGTGACATCCCGTGGGTTTACCATCTACAGAAAGTCACATGTATGGAAACTTGCAGAAAGGAGTACATTATAATGTTTGTTGTTGTGAATGCAGTTACCAGGGGTGGGCAATTCCAGTCCTCGGGGGCCTGATTGGTGTCACAGTTTTTCCCCTGCCCTAGCTAACACACCTGACTCCAATAATGACATAATCATGATCTTCAGTTTAGAATGCAATTTCATGAAATCAGCTGTGTTTGCTAGGCATGGAGAAAAAGTGTGACACCAATCAGCCCCCCGAGGACTGGAGTTGCCCACCCCAGAGTTAGACGGTTGAGCTCTCGGGCCATCAACCCTGTGCTATCTTAAACTTCTTGTGGGCCGGTGGCAGTATTCGGTGTTTCGGTTGACTGACGTGCCCAAAGTAAACTGCCTGTTACTAAGGCCCAGAAGCTAGGATATGCATATAATTGCTATTGGACAGACAACACTCTAAAGTTTCCAAAACTATTAAAATAATGTCTGTGAGTATCAAATCAAATTTATTTATATAGCCCTTCGTACATCAGCTGATATCTCAAAGTGCTGTACAGAAACCCAGCCTAAAACCCCAAACAGCAAGCAATGCAGGTGTAGAAGCACGGTGGCTAGGAAAAACTCCCTAGAAAGGCCAAAACCTAGGAAGAAACCTAGAGAGGAACCAGGCTATGTGGGGTGGCCAGTCCTCTTCTGGCTGTGCCGGGTGGAGATTATAACAGAACATGGCCAAGATGTTCAAATGTTCATAAATGACCAGCATGGTCGAATAATAATAAGGCAGAACAGTTGAAACTGGAGCAGCAGCACAGTCAGGTGGAAGTTGAAACTGGAGCAGCAGCATGGCCAGGTGGACTGGGGACAGCAAGGAGTCATCATGTCAGGTAGTCCTGGGGCATGGTCCTAGGGCTCAGGTCAGTTGAAACTGGAACAGCAGCATGGCCAGGTGGACTGGGGACAGCAAGGAGTCATCATGTCAGGTAGTCCTGGGGCATGGTCCTAGGGCTCAGGTCCTCCGAGAGAGAGAAAGAAAGAGAGAAGGAGAGAATTAGAGAACGCACACTTAGATTCACACAGGACACCGAATAGGACAGGAGAAGTACTCCAGATATAACAAACTGACCCCAGCCCCCCGACACATAAACTACTGCAGCATAAATACTGGAGGCTGAGACAGGAGGGGACAGGAGACACTGTGGCCCCATCCGAGGACACCCCCGGACAGGGCCAAACAGGAAGGATATAACCCCACCCACTTTGCCAAAGCACAGCCCCCACACCACTAGAGGGATATCTTCAACCACCAACTTACCATCCTGAGACAAGGCTGAGTATAGCCCACAAAGATCTCCGCCACGGCACAACCCAAGGGGGGGGGCGCCAACCTAGACAGGATGACCACAACAGTGAATCAACCCACTCAGGTGACGCACCCCCTCCAGGGACGGCATGAGAGAGCCCCAGTAAGCCAGTGACTCAGCCCCTGTAATAGGGTTAGAGGCAGAGAATCCCAGTGGAAAGAGGGAACCTGCCAGGCAGAGACAGCAAGGGCGGTTCGTTGCTCCAGAGCCTTTCCGTTCACCTTCCCACTCCTGGGCCAGACTACACTCAATCATATGACCCACTGAAGAGATGAGTCTTCAGTAAAGACTTAAAGGTTGAGACCGAGTTTGCGTCTCTGACATGGGTAGGCAGACCGTTCCATAAAAATGGAGCTCTATAGGAGAAAGCCCTGCCTCCAGCTGTTTGCTTAGAAATTCTAGGGACAATTAGGAGGCCTGCGTCTTGTGACCGTAGCGTACGTGTAGGTATGTACGGCAGGACCAAATCAGAGAGATAGGTAGGAGCAAGCCTATGTAATGCTTTGTAGGTTAGCAGTAAAACCTTGAAATCAGCCCTTGCTTTGACAGGAAGCCAGTGTAGAGAGGCTAGCACTGGAGTAATATGATCAAATTTTTTGGTTCTAGTCAGGATTCTAGCAGCCGTATTTAGCCCAACTGAAGTTTATTTAGTGCTTTATCCGGGTAGCCGGAAAATAGAGCTTTGCTGTAGTCTAACCTAGAAGAGACAAAAGCATGGATTAATTTTTCTGCATCATTTTTGGACAGAAAGTTTCTGATTTTTGCAATGTAGATTTTACGTAGATGGAAAAAAGATGTCCTTGAAATGGTCTTGATATGTTCTTCAAAAGAGAGATCAGGGTCCAGAGTAACGCCGAGGTCCTTCACAGTTTTATTTGAGACGACTGTACAACCATTAAGATTAATTGTCAGATTCAACAGAAGATCTCATTGTTTCTTGGGACCTAGAACAAGCATCTCTGTTTTGTCCGAGTTTAATAGTAGAAAGTTTGCAGCCATCCACTTCCTTATGTCTGAAACACATGCTTCTAGCGAGGGCAATTTTGGGGCTTCACCATGTTTCATTGAAATGTACAGCTGTGTGTCATCCGCATAGCAGTGAAAGTTTACATTATGTTTTCGAATAACATCCCCAAGAGGTAAAATATATAGTGAGAACAATAGTGGTCCTAATACGGAACCTTGAGGAACACCGAAATTTACAGTTGATTTGTCAGAGGACAAACCATTCACAGAGACAAACTGATATCTTTCCGACAGATAAGATCTAAACCAGGCCAGAACATGTCCTTGTAGACCAATTTGGGTTTCCAATCTCTCCAAAAGAATGTGGTGATCGATGGTATCAAAAGCGGCACTAAGGTCTAGGAGCACGAGGACAGATGCAGAGCCTCGGTCCGATGCCATTAAAATGTCATTTACCACCTTCACAAGTGCCGTCTCAGTGCTATGATGGGGTCTAAAACCAGACTGAAGCATTTCGTATACATTGTTTGTCTTCAGGAAGGCAGTGAGTTGCTGAGCAACAGCCTTCTCTAAAATTTTTGAGAGGAATGGAAGATTCGATATAGGCCGATAGTTTTTTATATTTTCTGGGTCAAGGTTTGGCTTTTTCAAGAGAGGCTTTATTACTGCCACTTTTAGTGAGTTTGGTACACATCCAGTGGATAGAGAGCCGTTTATTATGTTCAACATAGGAGGGCCAAGCACAGGAAGCAGCTCTTTCAGTAGTTTAGTTGGAATAGGGTCCAGTATGCAGCTTGAAGGTTTAGAGGCCATGATTATTTTCATCATTATGTCAAGAGATATAGTACTAAAACACTTGAGCGTCTCTCTTGATCCTAGGTCCTGGCAGAGTTGTGCAGACTCAGGACAACTGAGGTTTGGAGGAATACGCAGGTTTAAAGAGGAGTCCGTAATTTGCTTTCTAATAATCATAATCTTTTCCTCAAAGAAGTTCATGAATTTATCACTGCTAAAGTGAAAGTCATCCTCTCTTGGGGAATGCTGCTTTTTAGTTAGCTTTGCGACAGTATCAAAAAGGAATTTCGGATTGTTCTTATTTTCCTCAATTAAGTTAGAAAAATAGGATGATCGAGCAGCAGTAAGGGCTCTTCGGTACTGCACGGTACCGTCCTTCCAAGCTAGTCGGAAGACTTCCAGTTTGGTGTGGCGCCATTTCCGTTCCAATTTTCTGGAAGCTTGCTTCAGAGCTCGGGTATTTTCTGTGTACCAGGGAGCTAGTTTCTTATGAGAATTTTTGCATCTGCATCTAGGGTATTGCGCAAGGTTAAATTGAGATCCTCAGTTAGGTGGTTAACTGATTTTTGTCCTCTGGCGTCCTTGGGTAGGCAGAGGGAGTCTGGAAGGGCATCAAGGAATCTTTGTGTTGTCTGTGAATTTATAGCACGACTTTTGATGTTCCTTGGTTGGGGTCTGAGCAGATTATTTGTTGCAATTGCAAACGTAATAAAATGGTGGTCCGATAGTCCAGGATTATGAGGAAAAACATTAAGATCCACCACATTTATTCCATGGGACAAAACTAGGTCCAGCGTATGACTGTGACAGTGAGTGGGTCCAGAGACATGTTGGACAAAACCCACTGAGTCGATGATGGCTCCGAAAGCCTTTTGGAGTGGGTCTGTGGACTTTTCCATGTGAATATTAAAGTCACCAAAGATTAGAATATTATCTGCTATGACTACAAGGTCCGATAGGAATTCAGGGAACTCAGTGAGAAACGCTGTATATGGCCCAGGAGGCCTGTAAACAGTAGCTATAAAAAGTGATTGAGTAGGCTGCATAGATTTCATGACTAGAAGCTCAAAAGACGAAAACGTCATTTTTTTTTTTTGTAAATTGAAATTTGCTATCGTAAATGTTAGCAACCCCTCCGCCTTTGCGGGATGCACGGGGGATATGGTCACTAGTGTAGCCAGGAGGTGAGGCCTCATTTAAAACAGTAAATTCATCAGGCTTAAGCCATGTTTCAGTCAGGCCAATCACATCAAGATTATGATCAGTGATTAGTTCATTGACTATAATTGCCTTTGAAGTAAGGGATCTAACATTAAGTAGCCCTATTTTGAGATGTGAGGTAGCATGATCTCTTTCAGTAATGACAGGAATGGAGGTGGTCTTTATCCTAGTGAGATTGCTAAGGCAAACACCGCCATGTTTAGTTTTGCCCAACCTAGGTCGAGGCACAGACACGGTCTCAATGGTGATAGCTGAGCTGACTACACTGACTGTGCTAGTGGCAGACTCCACTATGCTGGCAGGCTGGCTAACAGCCTGCTGCCTGGCCTGCACCCTATTTCATTGTGGAGCTAGAGGAGTTAGAGCCCTGTCTATGTTGGTAGATAAGATGAGAGCACCCCTCCAGCTAGGATGGAGTCCGTCACTCCTCAGCAGGTCAGGCTTGGTCCTGTTTGTGGGTGAGTCCCAGAAAGAGGGCCAATTATCTACCAATTCTATCTTTTGGGAGGGGCAGAAAACAGTTTTCAACCAGCGATTGAGTTGTGAGACTCTGCTGTAGAGCTCATCACTCCCCCTAACTGGGAGGGGGCCAGAGACAATTACTCGATGCCGACACATCTTTCTAGCTGATATGCACGCAGAAGCTATGTTGCGCTTGGTGATCTCTGACTGTTTCATCCTAACATCGTTGGTGCCGACGTGGATAACAATATCTCTATACTCTCTACACTCGCCAGTTTTAGCTTTAGCCAGCACCATCTTCAGATTAGCCTTAACGTAGCCCTGCCCCCAGGTAAACAGTGTATGATCGCTGGATGATTCGCTTTAAGTCTAATACTGCGGGTAATGGAGTCGCCAATGACTAGAGTTTTCAATTTGTCAGAGATAATGGTGGGAAGCTTCGGCGTCTCAGACCCCGTAACGGGAGGAGTAGAGACCAGAGAAGAATCGGCCTCTGACTCCGACCCGCTGCTTAATGGGGAAAACCGGTTGAAAGTTTCTGTCGGCTGAATAAGCGACACCGGTTGAGCGTTCCTACAGCATTTCCTTCCAGAAACCGTGAGAAAGTTGTCCGGCTGCGGGGACTGTGTCAGGGGATTTATACTACTATCTGTACTTACTGGTGGCACAGACGCTGTTTCATCCTTTCCTACACTGAAATTACCCTTGCCTAACGATTGCGTCTGAAGCTGGGCTTGCAGCACAGCTATCCTCGCCGTAAGGCGAGTACAGCGGCTGCAATTAGAAGGCATCATGTTAATGTTACTACTTAGCTTCGGCTGTTGGAGGTCCTGACGAATCCTGTCCAGATAGATAGTGAGATAGACAGATAGTGAGCGTCCGGAGTGAAAAAGTTGAAAAAGTTGAGGAAAAAATAAATAAATATATGAACGGTAATTAAAAAGTGAAAACCGTAAAGTTGTCAGGTAGCAAAACGGGTTGGCAACAAAACGCACAGCAACTCGAAAACAAGCCTGCAAGTTGTGACCGGAAATGACGTACCAATAAGAGAACTGATATAGCAGGTGAAAACCTGAGGAGAATCCATCCCGGAATTATTATTATTTTTAGCTCACCACTCATTATAATGGCTGTCTATGGGAATATCAAAGGAATACCTCCCAGATTGCAGTTCCTAGGGCTTCCACTAGATGTCAACAGTCTTTAGAAAGAGTTTCAGGCTTGTTTTTTTAAATGAGCTAGAATTTGTATTTTTTCTAAGTGGCTCCCATTTTGGCTGTAGTGTTGCATTGGTGAAGGCGCTCACTTAATTATTTATCTCCGTTAATGAACATACTATATCCGTCTGAAATTGTATCATTTATTTACATATTAGAGTACCTGAGGATTGATGAGAAACATTGTTTGACTTGTTTAGACAAAGTTTATTGGTAACCTTTGGGATTCATTCGTATGCATTTTGAAAGAGGGAAACCAGTGGATTACTGAATCAAGCGCGCCAACTAAACTGACTTTTTGAGAATATAAAGGACTTTATCGAACAAAAGGAACATTTGTTATGTAGCTGGGACCCTTGGGATTGCAAAAATAGGAAGATCTTCAAAGGTAAGTGATTTATTGTATCGCTATTTCTGACTTTCGTGATGCCTCTGCTTGTTTGGAAAATGTTTAATGCTTTAGTTCATGGGGTGCTGTCCTCTGATAATCGCATGGTATGCTTTCACTGTAAAGCCTTTTTGAAAACTGACAAAGCGGCTAGATTAATAACAAGAAGTTAAGCTTTTAAATGATGTAAGAAACTTGTATTTTCATAAATGTTTAATATTACGATTTTGTATTTTGAATCTGGCACTCTCCGATATCACCGGATGTTGTCGAATTGATCCCGTTAATGGGATTTCCACTCTAAGAGGTTTTAAGTCTGCACAGCAACTAATGACCTTTTACACACTATCTGCTGACTGCCACGTATGCAGAAAGGAGTTGTATTTTCTCTATAAAAGCAGAGACCCAGGTATGTTGGTGAAGCATTCAACTCTGAGCCATTCTTGCTGATGTTTGATTGCTTCATTTTTGCAACATTTTATAAAATTGTTGTTTGAAATAATCTGCAGAATCTCTCTTCCTATAGAATTGCTACCACAATTTGGCGACGAGGAGGGACAGCTAACCTCTCTTGCTGATTGCTCCCGAGGAGACCGAGGTTACCTGTGATCAGGGCTGTGTTAGACATGGCCCAGGGAGCCGACAATCCAACTAAAACGGAGAAGAAATGGACCGGCAGGGAACGGCAGGGAGTGCCAGTGAGTGGATACGCCATTCGGGTGAGACTGATTTTCTTAAATGCAAACCTCCAATTGGGGAAAGTTAACTTTTAGAAAATCCTGTTCTGGGAATAGGTAATGTGTGTTAGAGATACCAGTCCTGATGAAAGTGATTCCAGAATAAGTACTATAGAGACACCAGGACAAAGTCCTGAAGCATTATGCCATGGGTTACGATCGTCAGATGTAAATGCATGAGCTATGTGATTCCAGGACAGGGTCCTGAGGTTCAAGTCCAAAATATTCCTGCAGGTTAGAAAAACATTGTAAAATAGCATTTATTAATCAGTGTACTTGTAAAACATTTGGTTATGATTGGTAAACAGGCTATAAATGCAAAACCCACATGGGAATTTGCATAGGAGGATGTACCATGTAGTTATAACATTTCAAATGACATAGAATAATTAAGAAAATGTATTTCAAAAATAATTAAAAATAAAACTTTTTGAATGATCCTTTCTTATAATACAAAAAGTTTAAAAAAATATTTTGTAAAGTACACTTCTCTTGATTCTAGCCATCCCGGATCCGGGATCGTGAATACAGCCTCAAGCTCATTACCATAACGCAACGTTAACAATTCATGAAAATCGCAAATGAAATGAAAGAAATATATTTGTTCTCAAGCTTAGCCTTTTGTTAACAACACTGTCATCTCAGATTTTCAAAATATGCTTTTGAACCATAGCTAAACAAGCATTTGTGTAAGAGTATTGATAGCCTAGCATTCAGCATGCAACATTTTCACAAAAACAAGAAAAGCATTCAAATAAAATCATTTACCTTTGAAGAACTTCAGATGTTTTCAATGAGGAGACTCAGTTAGATTGCAAATGTTCAGTTTTTACAAAAATACTTTCTCCTCTGAAGAAATGGAACGCGCATGAACCAAGAGATTACGCAATAATTTCGACGCAGGACACCGGGCGGACACCTGGTAAATGTAGTCTCTTATGGTCAATCTTCCAATGATATGCCTACAAATACGTCACAATGCTGCAGACACCTTGGGGAGACGACAGAAAGGGCAGGCTCATTCCTGGTGCATTCACAGCCATATAAGGAGACATTGGAACACAGCGCCTTCAGAATCTGGGGCATTTCCTGTATGAAATTTCATCTTGGCTTTGCCTGTAGCATTAGTTCTGGGGCACTCACAGATAATATCTTTGCAGTTTTGGAAACGTCAGAGTTTTTTCTTTCCAAAGCGGTCAATTACATGCATAGTCGAGCGTCTTTTCGTGACAAAATATCTTGTTTAAAACGGGAACGTTTTTTATCCAAAAATTAAAAGAGCGCCCCCTATCTCGAAGAAGTTAACTTGTTGGGGATAGGGGGCAGTATTTTCACTGTGTATGAATTGCGTGCCCATAGTGAACTGCATCCTACTCTGTCCTAGATTGCTAATATATGCATATTATTATTATTATTGGATAGAAAACACTCTAAAGTTTCTAAAACTGTTTGAATTATGTCTGTGAGTATAACAGAACAGCACTGAATGGCTCAGAGTGGGAGTGAGAGGTTGCGTGATTGAATGGCGCCACCTGTATCAATAAATAATTGTCAGAAAATGTTTTGTGTGGTAATTATTGATTTATTTACTGTTTTATTCACGCTTTCAAGTTCTGGTGATAAAGCATGCATTCCGATTCTTGCATTGATTGTAATGGGCACATATTTTTTCTGTAAAACACTTTTTTGAAGGTTGTACAGATTATGATGAGCTAAGCTAATTCCAGCTATGTATGGAATCATGTTTGTTGACATACAATGCATTCTGGGTTTCACGTAATCGTCTGTCAAACCAAAGATGCTATTACAAAATGAGGTGAGTAAGGTTCAAGTGAATGAAGGGATCTGAACAATGGTAGATGACACCCCGCCTTTAACATGCATACTATAAACAGATCAAACTCATCTTGTCTCTTATTATCTTTGGTTTCTGTGAGGAATAAAGCATGGCAGCGCGCAGAAACTACCCATCGTCGGATTACTTTCAATTTCTAGGGTTTTTACTCAATTATTTCGATCAATGGTGAGCTCACCTGTGATGTGATTAATAAGAAATAGTAATTGCTATTAGCTAATTCATACTGTAGTTTCTAAAAATATTACCGCTTGTGTTGTGTCAATCTTTCCTCAGTTAGCACAAGGACAAATGTAGCCTACATTTTTCCGGTTTTGATGATTGTGCTACGCTATAGATACCTCTGTGAATATCTGAACATTGCATCCAAAATAAACTGCTCACATTCTGGACATAACTTTGTAGGGACTGTGTTTGAAAAAATAGTGTGGCCAGCTAAACTGCTGATTGTTGCATCATTCAAAACTGGCCTTTCTAAATAAGCATTCTAATCACACGGGTGTGATCGTATGCTTCGGGGACCACTGTGGAATGATCACACCCATGTGATAGTGCATGTGAAAGGGTTAATTACTAGTAGAAGGGCATAGAGCCAGTAATGTTAGAAATTAGAGAGATCTCTTCAGTGACCGAGCCAAAGTTATCTGTACGTCTACTGCGCTAAGCCAGTGTGGGTAGGCCAGAGGCGTATCTGTTTTTATGTGCAAGCTAATCCTCGTGCAAGCTAATCCTATTTTGTGCTTGGAATAGCTTGCACGAGATGCTAAGCTAACAAAGTGAAACAGCATTTTCAGTACTGACACAGTAATCTATAAATGCTAGCCTCTCAGTGCTAGCCTCTCTACACTGGCTTCCTGTCAAAGCAAGGGCTGATTTCAAGGTTTTACTGCTAACCTACAAAGCATTACATGGGCTTGCTCCTACCTATCTCTCTGATTTGGTCCTGCCGTACATACCTACACGTACGCTACGGTCACAAGACGCAGGCCTCCTAATTGTCCCTAGAATTTCTAAGCAAACAGCTGGAGGCAGGGCTTTCTCCTAAAGAGCTCCATTTTTATGGAACGGTCTGCCTACCCATGTCAGAGACGCAAACTCGGTCTCAACCTTTAAGTCTTTACTGAAGACTCATCTCTTCAGTGGGTCATATGATTGAGTGTAGTCTGGCCCAGGAGTGGGAAGGTGAACGGAAAGGCTCTGGAGCAACGAACCGGCCTTGCTGTCTCTGCCTGGCCGGTTCCCCTCTTTCCACTGGGATTCTCTGCCTCTAACCCTATTACAGGGGCTGGGTCACTGGCTTACTGGGGCTCTCTCATGCCGTCCCTGGAGGGGGTGCGTCACCTGAGTGGGTTGATTCACTGTTGTGGTCATCCTGTCTGGGTTGGCGCCCCCCTTGGGTTGTGCCGTGGCGGAGATCTTTGTGGGCTATACTCAGCCTTGTCTCAGGATGGTAAGTTGGTGGTTGAAGATATCCCTCTAGTGGTGTGGGGGCTGTGCTTTGGCAAAGTGGGTGGGGTTATATCCTTCCTGTTTGGCCCTGTCCGGGGTGACCTCGGATGGGGCCACTTTCTCCTGACCCCTCCTGTCTCAGCCTCCAGTATTTATGCTAAAGTAGTTTATGTGTCGGGGGGCTGGGGTCAGTTTGTTATATCTGGAGTACTTCTCCTGTCCTATTCGGTGTCCTGTGTGAATCTAAGTGTGCGTTCTCTAATTCTCTCCTTCTCTCTTTCTTTCTCTCTCTCGGAGGACCTGAGCACTAGGACCTGAGCTCCAGGACTACCTGACATGATGACTCCTTGCTGTCCCCAGTCCACCTGGCCATGCTGCTGTTCCAGTTTCAACTTCCACCTGACTGTGCTGCTGCTCCTGTTTCAACTGTTCTGCCTTATTATTATTCGACCATGCTGGTCATTTATGAACATTTGAACATCTTGGCCATGTTCTGTTATAATCTCCACCCGGCACAGCCAGAAGAGGACTGGCCACCCCACATAGCCTGGTTCCTCTCTAGGTTTCTTCCTAGGTTTTGGCCTTTCTAGGGAGTTTTTCCTAGCCACCGTGCTTCTACACCTGCATTGCTTGCTGTTTGGGGTTTTAGGCTGGGTTTCTGTACAGCACTTTGAGATATCAGCTGATGTACGAAGGGCTATATAAATACATTTGATTTGATTTGATAAATAGATTCAAATCGTCTTTGCGGCTCCCAACGTATTCCAAAACCAAACTTTGGAAAATTAGGAAAAACATCTTTCCTTTCAAATGTTCTAATAATGTGCAAGCTATCAGAGGGGGTAGTCCCCACTCGCCCGCTAATTAGTGAACCTCCACCCATAAATGGATTGATCTCTGACCTCAGCAGCGATAACAACCCTAATTATGCCGTTAGCGGAAAAATAGCAGATATGGCGAACAACGCTCTCCATAATCAACCATCGGGCGCAGGCCTCTTAAAGGTTCTCTCTAGTCTAGCCCTGATGTCTTGCCATCCGAGATTGGCATCAGTCCAATACCGCAGTGCACAGCTGAAGCATGAGCAGGTAACGATAGACATAAAGGGACAGGTGGAGAGAACCGGTAAACCAATGACAAATGTAGAAAGGAGAAAAATTCTGCTATCTATCGAACTGCGTTTGAAAACTGAACATTTAAATGTAATTGTAAAAAATTATGATGATGAACAAGCACAAACTATTCAACAAAATTGTCAACTACAGAAACAAAATCGTATGCTCCAGGAACAACTCAATTTAGCCAAAACTAAATACGATGATGTCCATGCCAAAATAGATACATTTGAAGAGTTATCTACACACAGGCGCACTCAACTTGATAACATGCATGCAGTTTTGTTGAACGCTACTCAAAGTAACAATGTTCTCTTCAACATGCTGCAGACCAAAGACAATCCGTTAAGAGGATGTGAATGATGCTGAATGTGTGTAGACAAAGAAGAGCTCTTCACTAGATTTCAAAACATTCAAAGGCCATTTTCTCAAAAGTGAGTTCACAAGTTTATCAACTTTTTTACAAATTTATCAACTTACATTTTATCTAATGTTAAAAACACAATTTCAAATATTGCAACATAAGAAAGAATCCAGGTGGTGAGTCACATATTTTCTTGAGATATAAAAAAGTATACTCTCAGGAAGCATTTTCCTCAGCAGTGCATGTTTTCTTATGTGGAATAAACAATCGTTATCATTGTCAACTTTCTCTGTACTTCTAAACAGGAATTCACCAAGTAATTAAACTCATTATTTGCACTGAAACTAAAGTGCCTTGAAAGTCCTCACCAAATACACCATTTTTTTCAAATTTTAGTGTTACAAAATTGTAATTTTTGATCAACAATCTATACAAAATACTCTGTCAAAGTGGAAGATTTCTAATACATTTTTGGAAAAGATTGATATTAATTAAATAACTGAAATATAGTCATTGCATAAATATTCAACCCCTTGAGAATATACATGTTAGAAACACCTTTGGCAGCGATTACTGCTGTGAGTCTTCTTGGTTAAGTCTCTAAGAGCTTTACACACCTGTATTGTGTATTATTAACCCTTTATTATTTTCATTTTTCTTCAATCTCTGTCAAGGCATTAGTGCTCATGGCTTACACAGCAATTTTCAAGCAGAATTAGGTCAAAACAGTAACTTGCCCACTCAGGCATATTCTTCTTGGTAAGCAACTCCATTGTAGATTTGACGTGTTGTAGGTTATTGTCCTGCTGACAATAAACTGGACAGTTTTATCTCAAACTCTTCATTCAAAGACTCAATCATGAACGTTCTTACTGACAATTGTGGCTGTTTTGCCATATGTATTGTTGTCTCTACCTTCTTTCTCTTTGTGCTGTTGTCTGTGCTCAATAATTTTTGTACCATGTTTTGTGCTCCTACCATGTTGTGTTGCTACCACGCTGTGTTGTCATGTTGCTGCCTTAGGTCTCTATGTAGTGTTTTCTCTCTTGTCATGATGTGTGTTTTGTCCTATATTTATATATATATATATTTTTTAATTATAATAATAATCCCAAACTCCGTCCCCGCAGGAGGTCTTTTGCCTTTTGGTAGGCAGTCATTGTAAATACGAACTTGTTCTTAATTGACCTGCCTAGTTAAATAAAATAAAAAAGTAAATTCCTCTCCCAGTGTCTGTTGTAAAGCAGACTGAAGCAGGTTTTCCTCTAGGATTTTGCCTGTGCTTAGCTCTATCCATTTCTTTTTGTCCAGGAAAACTCCCCAGTTTTTGCCGATTTCAAGCACACACAATGATTCAGCCACCACCATGCTTGAAAATAAGGTGGCAATTACTCAGTGATGTGTTGTGTTGGATTTGCCCCAAACATAAGGCTTTGCATTTAGGCCCAAACATGTTTTTGCATTAGTGCTTTGTTGCATACAATATGGATGTTTCGGAAATTAATTTTTCTGTATATTTGTATTTTTCTTTTCACTTTCAACTCTTAAGGATTAGCCCCTTTTTAAAATGTTCGCCTAAAATGCCATACCCAAATCTCACTGCCTCTAGCTGATGCAAGGATATGCATATTATTGGTACCAGTTTATGGAAATGTGAAAGGAATGTGGTAGAATATAGCACAATAGATCTGGTAAAGATAATACAAAGAAAAAAACAACCGTTCTTTTGTATTGTTTTGTACCATCTTTGAAATGCAAGACAAAGGCCATAATATATTATTCCAGCCCAGGTGCAATTTAGATTTTGGCCACTAGATGGCATCAATGTATGTGCAAAGTTTAAGACTGGGCCAAAGAACCATTGCATTTCTGTTCAAAATGTTGTATCAAGACTGCCCAAATGCGTCTAATTTGTTTATTAATAATGTTTCCTGTTCAAAATTGTGCACTCCTCTCAAACAAAAGCATGGTATTATTTCACCGTAAATTGGACAGTGCAGTTAGATTAACAAGAATTTAAGCATTTTGCCAATTTCAGATATATCTATGTCCTGGGAAATGTTCTTGTTAACCTCATGCTAACCGCATTAGCCTATGTTAGCGCAACTGTCCCATGGAAGAGAGACACTGATCCCAAAGAAGTTAAGCTTTAGCCCCACCCATCTCATTTCGCTCTCAGAGCGTTCAGAGCGCACACTTGACGCTCTGGCCCATGATTTGTTTGCCTCTGGATAACACGAGAACAGCCTAACCAGCTCTGCTGGCAACAATTTAATTACTTTAATGCACACACGGCGAACCACGGCCACCCCACTAAACACTGGGTGCTCAAAACAAAATGCCCCAGACACGGAGAACGAAACAGTCCAGCACTAATCACGAACATAAACCAACATGTTTGATAATAACAAACACCAGGGTTACAATAATCAATCCCGCACAAAGAAACGGGCGGGCCGGCTGACTAATAAAGCCCAACGAATTACAACAAACTAAAACAGGTGATACCAATAATCACATAAGGAGGGGGAGGAAAGAAATCAGTGGCAGCTAGTAGGCCGGTGACAACGACCACCGAGCGCCACCTGAACGGGAAGTGGAGCCACCTTCTGTCGGACTCGTGACAATGACCAGCATGGTCAAATAATAATCACAGTAGTTGTCGAGGGTGCAGCAAGTCAGCACCTCAGGAGTAAATGTCAGTTGGCTTCTTTTTTTTCAATGTCAGCTAGCTAACATTAGGCTCTAACTAGAACAGCAACCGTGTCTAAAAAAGGAATAATAACATCAGCTAGGGAGCCAGCCAGCTAACGTCAGCTTGAAATGAAACACTTTGTCAAAATTAGAACATGTAACAGGTGATGTTAGCTAGCTTGCTAACAGTACACTGTAGCTTGAAATGAAAGCACCTTCTTGCAAAACTAGAAATATGTAATACCTGAAAATGTAGCTAGCTAATGCTAGACTATCTTACCTGTATACATCATCATGCATGATGGACGCGTCTGCCATGCCATGGTCTGAAATAAAATGAAGTGCTTTGAAAGGGTGGTCATGGCTCACATCAACAACAACATCCCAGAAATCCAAGACAATCCAATTTGCATACCACCCCAACAGATCCACAGATGATGCAATCTCTATTGCACTCCACTCTGCCATTTCCCACCTGGTCAAAAGGGACACCTATGTGAGAATGTTATTCATTGACTACAGCTCAGTGTTCAACACCATAGTGGCCTCAAAGCTCATTAATAAGCTAAGGACCCTGGGACTAGACACCTCCCTCCGCAACTGGATCCTGGACTTCCTGACGGGCCGCCCCCCAGGTGGTAAGTATAGGTACGAACACATCCACCACGCTGATCCTCAACACAGGGGCCCCTCAGGGGTGCGTGACCAGTCCCCTCCTGTACTCCCTGTTCACTCATGACTGCACGGCCAGGCACGACTCCAACACCATCATTAAATTTGTAGATGACACAACAGTGGTAGGCCTGATCATCGACAACAGCGAGACAGCCTATAGGGAGGAGGTCAGAGACCTGGCCGTCTTGTGCCAGGACAAAAACCTCTCCCTTAACGTGATCAAGACAAAGGAGATGATTGTGGACTACAGGAAAAAAGAGGACCGAGGATGCCCAATTCTCATTGACGGGGCTGAAGTGGAGCAGGTTGAGAGCTTCAAGTTCCTTGGCGTCCACATCACCAACAAAATTAACATGGTCCAAGACCAACAAGACAGTTGTGAAGAGAGCACAACAAAAGATGTTCCCCCTCAGGAGACTGAAAGGATTTGGCATGGGTCCTCAGATCGTCAAAAGGTTCTACAGCTGCACTATCAAGAGCATCCGGTTGCATCACTGCCTGGTATGGCAACTGCTCAGCCTCCGACCGGTAGGCACTATTATGGAGCGAATGGCCCAGTACAGTGCCTTGCAAAAGTATTCACCCCCTTGGCATTTTTCCTATTTTGTTGCATTACAACCTGTAATTTAAATGGATTTTTATTTGGATTTCATGCAATGGACATACACAAAATAGTCCAAATTGGTGAAGTGAAATTAAAAAATAACTTGTTTTAAAAAAAAATGGTGTTTTCACCCCCTTAGCTAAATAAGATCTGGTGCAACCAATTTCGTTCAGAAGTCACATAATCACTTATATTGCACACAGGTGGACTTTATGTAAGTGTCATGTGATCTGTCACATGACCTCAGTTTTTATACACCTTTTCTTTAAGGCCTCTGCAAACCCACTAAACAAGAGTCACCACCAAGCAAGCGGCACCATGAAGACCAAGGAGCTCTCCAAACAGGTCAGGGGCAAAGTTATGGAAATCAGGGTTGGGTTATAAAAAAATATCAGAAACTTTGAACATCCCACAGAGCACCATTTAAATCCATTATTTAAAAATGTAAAGAATATGGCACCACAACAAACCTCCCAAGAGAGGGCATTTAGTGGTAGGCTCTATCAAACAGGAGACTGGCCATGTAAGGCATCATACTGTAAGCCTGGAGGGGCTGTAGTACGTATTATTCAGTCCAGCATGCTTGTTGGAACTGATCCATGACCAACACAGAGGCATTATCTAATGCCAGTAAAATACAGATATGGAACAATCCAACTAAGAGAAATGTGTCAATTTCAGTCTAAAATGTTTTTTTAAACCTGTTAAGGAGGCTGCGAATTTTCGCAGCTTTTTGTTAAAAATCGCGCAAGATTTCAGCGTCCTGCTACTCATGCCAGGAATATAGTATATGCATATGATAAGTGTGTGTGTATAGAAAACACTCTGACGTCTCTAAAACTGGTTAAATCGTGTCTGTGGCTATAACAGAACGTGTTTAGGAGTCAAAATCCTTCGAAAAACTGTTCACCAAAAATACAAAAAAAATATTCATCCGCCAGTCAATGTATTGTCTAAGGCTGAGGAAAATACATGGAGATCCCCTGTAAATGCCTACAGCTTCCACACAATGTCACCAATGCTGTCATTTTGGGGCTGCTTTATCCTTGGTTTTGTGACGTGTAAGCACTTCCTTTCATCGAGTACACCACAGGATGTTATGAAAGTGAAAACATGGAGTATGATTTCAAGACTTGCTGCTATCGAATACAGATCGCCCCGTAATCAATTTGATAGATTATTAACGTTTATTAATACCTAAAGTTGGTTTAGATAAGTAGTTTGAAGTGTTTTGTAAAAGTTTATAGGCAACTTTTGTAAATTTTAAAAAGTGACGTTGAGTCTTGTAAAGGGGCATTTTTCTGGATCAGACCGGTATTCAGCAAATCACATTTTGGGTATACAATGACGGATTTAATCGGGAAAAATACCCAATTGTGATGTTTATGTGACATATAGAAGTGCCAAGAAAGAAGCTCGTCAAAGGTAATGAATGTTTTATATTTTATTTCTGCGTTTTGGGTAGCGCCGGCTACCACGAAATCTGTTGTTTTGTTGACGGTCTGGTATTTTGGGGGGGTGCATGCTATCAGATAATAGCTTCTCATGCTTTCGCCGAAAAGCATTTTACAAATCTGACTTGGTGGCTAGATTCACAACGAGTGTAGCTTTAATTCAGTACCTTGTATGTGTGTTTTAATGAAAGTTTGAGTTTTATCAAACTATTAGGTGGCGCTCTAAAATTTCCGCTGATTTGATCCCGCCACAGGGACCTAGTCCATAACAAGTTTTAATGATACAAATGATTCATGCTTCCAAGCTATCTCTTGCTTTCATGTGAATGTGGTCCACATTCTCCCAACATATTCTGCAATTATGGCTTGTCTGTTGCCCTATCTGGATGTGTTCATATGAATGATCTACATGCCTTTGTTCAGTGACAATTTGCTGGTCTGTGGAGAATTGCCATGAATATAAAAAGTTTCCCCAAACCGTCTTGAATATGAAGAATTTGGCCCTCCAAATATTTTTGCACAAAAATGTGTAGTATGCAATAATGCAAACAATTTAGATAAGAAGGAAGGAACAACTATGCATTATGCAAAAGATCATTCCGCTGAGTAATGGTGCACTCTGTGACTCACCAAGAGGAGGGCAGGGAAAAAGTTATCAATGCTAACCTAAATACCAATTCCATGTAGCTAATTATATATTTACAGACAAAGATGCTGGGAGAATCTGAACAAACAAGAAAACCCTGGAAGGTACTTAGAATATCATTTCCATGTACCATGTCCACATGATTAATTCAAGGAGTCAACAGGGAACCCAAAGGAAGCTGTGCGCTACATTGTGTCAGTGTGAGTTGAACTCAACTCCATATCTACAGTACACATGAGTGCAAACACCTCCCACGCTCAGGTGTACAGGTAGCCCCTTCCAGGGGACATGCCACTGGACAAGATAATACAAGTGGAGCAGAAATCTTATTTTCAAAATATGCTATTTGGAGAAATACTTTTTTTCCATCTTTGAATTTTCCAAGACGAAATGAAAAACACAGGATTTGGTTTTGACTTGTCATTGTGTTCCAGATTAGCTATTTAAGACAAATGGAAGTCTGATCAGACTGATTCTGTGATGTTGCTAAAAAATAATTTATTTCCATGTCAGAATCTGATAAATATGTATTCTCTGTTGCACTTGGTATAAAAATACCTTTACAAAATAGAAGATTACATTTATTTTAATTGATATCCTCAACAATTAGTGTAGGATAAAACATGACTAGGCAGTAATATCTGAAATCACACCCACATACCTTTTATAATCACATCAGTAAATGAGAACATGACACATTTGAACAGTTTAAACCTACATTCCGAGTGGCGCAGTGGTCTAAGGCACTGTATTGCAGTGCTAGCTGTGCCACTAGAGATCCTGGTTTGAGTCCAGGGTCTGTCGCAGCCAGCGGTGTACAATTGGCCCAGGGTGAGTGGAGGGTTTGCCCGGCCGGGATGTCATTGTCCCATTGCGCACTAGTGACTCCTGTGGCGGGCCAGGCGAATGCACGCTGACACAGTCGCCAGGTGAACGTTTTTTCCTCCAACACGTGTCCGAGCATTGTGTAAAGAAGCAGTGCGGCTTGGCTATGTCGTGTTTCGGAGGATGCACGGCTCTCAATCTTCACCTTTCTCAACTCTGTACGGGAGTTGCAGCGATGGGACAAGACTGTAACTACCAATGGGATACCATGAAAACGGGGTTAAAAAAAATAATATACCAAACATTTAAAAAAAGAACATTATAACCATGTACTGTATGAAGTGTTTTTTTTATTGCTTCATTAAGTTTATCATCTCTCAGGGTAAACAGATTATCACATATAGATTCATAAAGTTCTATATAGGGTATGTGTGATCAGCTACAGAGGTGCTTGGAGCAGAGGTAGTTTTGTTTGACTCTGTTACAAGGAGCAATTTTATTAATGTATTTTATCACTGTAAGTGTGGGATTCTAATTACACTGATTCACCTCTTACTTCAAAGGGGTCTTATGCTGCCTCCCGAGTGGCGCAGTGGCCTAAGACAAGACATCGCAGTGCTTGAGGTGTCACTATAGATTCGAGTCGATCCCGGGCTGTGTCGCAGCCGGGTGTGACCGGGAGACTCATGAGGTGACGCACAATTGGCCCAGCGTCGTCCGGGTTAGGGGAAGGTTTGGCCGGCCGGGAAGTCCTTGTCCCATCGTGCTCTAGCGACTCCTGTGCTCATTAGATAGAAATTGAACTGAGATTTAATTGGCATCACATCGCCCATAGTTTATTCTTTGGATTTGTTAAAGAATGAAGGGAAAACTTGTGAGCTGCATTTGCCCTTTCATTTAGCCTTGAAATATGTATGTTTTTTACTAAATGGTCAACAAGACCCCAGGGAGGGCAGCTGTAGTAGTTCTTTCAAGAATCTCAGTCAAGCCACAGCAGTTCATTATCATAGAATAGAAGTACACTATTATCAATGGTTTATTTTCCATTAATCGTTTTAAATGCGGGAATAGGCTTTGGCAATCTACTGTTGGGGCTTGAATTCAGTCCAAATCAGATATTTGCCCTGCTCAGTCATTCTTAACTTTGGTGAAACCTTGTTGATGAGGTTTTAAAAGCTTACCAGAGGTATGAGTACCATATACTCTAGGACTGATTTGAATTATTTGTGTACATGGGCTCTATGAATCAATGATTCGGCAGCGAGAGAGTTTGGTTAATGAGTCCACAGTCCTCCATCACCTGTTGCGGGTGTTAAATGCTTGTCATTACACTGAAAGTACTATATAAAGCCTCTTTTATTACCACAGTATTGATCTATATTCAACTATTAAAACATAGGAAATCTCCCCAAATATCAATGCCATTTTACTCACAGGTAAATGTCAATAACCTTGAGTGGGTGAATGCTTTGACAAGATAAATTGGGACAAGATCCCACAGGAAATGTTTACCTCTAATCTGGTAAACAGAACATAAAGAAGAGAAAGTGATCATTGGGATAGTACTGCATTCTGCATTACTGTCTGAAAAGTTTTACAATGTTAATTGTTACTGGACCTGTACACATGAGGAATTTGAAAAACAAAATATTGTAAAAGTATCACCAATTAGGGGCTGCTTGTGTACTTACTTTGATGTATATAATACAAAAGTAAGATTGTTTTTAATTAAGATACATATGGACAATTTGTGATTTAGATCTACATTCATGAAAGATCTAAAGGTAATAATTGATTTAGAACTTCAATGAGGATTAATAAAGGCATTGCATACAAAAAAATGCTTGTGTGTTCTGCTCAGTGAGGAGAAATGGTGAGGGACCACTGATGCCAGATGCTTTGTTGACAATGTGTTACTGTTGTGGATTTGTCATCTTCTAGTCTATCACCATATAACCTGCCTGCAGGGTCTCTATTAAACATGCGTCAGACAGCCCCCCCCCTTCCCCTCCCGACCCCTCTCTATTAAGTAATGGGTATATTGAAGAGCACCTCCCCTTCCCACAATCTGCATTGGAACCACATGATTCCTAAAGAGAGGACAGGGGAGCCAGAGAGCACATTTGTATGTAACAGATTGGTTTATAGTCTGAGATTCACAGGATAGATGATGGACTTTCTGCATGCTAGTTACCAAGAGCCAGATTGTTTAATTGGCAAAAATTAATAAAGTCAGAAACTGCTCTGCAGCATTCGCCCAGAATATTCCCATGGAAAATATTCTATGAACATGATATAACATAAATAATTGTGCACATCACCTCATCAAGACACCAATATTTCGAGCAGGTAAATTCTAGTTGGCCCATCTTCCATGTATTATAAGTAAAATCCTGCATGACTATTGCCAAGGCAACAAATTACTCCTTATCAAATTAATATTGCCAGTATTGCCAATGCTTAGCTCAGGGCACTCATACAGAGTTTACCCCATTTTTATTTGACAAGTAAAAAGGCTAAATACCACTGATGGCTATGAGAACCCAGTTGCTGAAAAGGTCAGCATTTCCCAAGTGTATATCAGTGTTGGCGTGCTCCTCTGCTAGGTGCCATTTCAAAGGCTTTTCTTGCCACAGAAAACCCAAAGGACCCCCCACCCCCTCGGAAACAGGCTGAGGACAAACTGAAGTGGTCCAAAAATACCTTAGAGAGTCCATGTTCAACTGCTTGTATTATTGCAATATGGCCATTCTCTATGGGTGCTGCTCTCCCTTCGGTCTGGGCAGGCAGCTGTCATGACGTTGCCCTCTTTGTGTACAGTGAGCACCATCCCCCTCTCTCTCTTCCCCCTACACCAGGCTCTGTTAGGCAGGTCATAAATTCCTTGAGGAGTTCTCTCCTCATCTTTAATTAAATCACACATGAAAGATAGCAAAATTAAAGCTACACTTGTTGTGAATCCAGCCAACATGTCAGATTTCAAAAGGCTTCTCGGCGAAAGTAAACGATGCTATTATCTGAGGATAGCACCATAGCACCCAAAGAGAGAAACCAAATTTCAACCCTGCAGGCGCAGCACAAAACGGAGAAATAAAAATATAATTCATGCCTTTGACGAGCTTCTTTTGTTGGCACTCCAATATGTCCCATAAACATTACAAATGGTCCTTTTGTTCGATGAATTCCGTCAATATATATCCAAAATGTCAATTTATTTGGCGAGTTTGATCCAGAAATAAACTGGTTCCAACTTGCTCAACGTGACTACAAAATATCTCAAAAGTTACTTGTAAACTTTGCCAAAACTATTAGAACTTTAGGTATTTTTTTTAACATAAATAATCGATAAATTGAATACTGGATGATCTTCATGTATTGAACACAGAAAACAAACTGAAGCATGCTTTCTGGTCACGCACCTCTATCTAACAGTACACTTCAAGTGACCCTTGTTCAAGATGTCCGTACTTCTTCATTACACAAAGGAATAACCTCAACCAATTTCTAAAGACTGTTGACATCCAGTGGAAGCGATAGAAACTGCAAGAAGGTCCCTTAGAACTTTGGATTCCCAATGAAAACTCATTGAAAAGAGTGACCTCAAAAAATTTAAAAATCTGAATGGTTTGTCCTCTGGTCTTTGCCTGCTAAATAAGTTATGTTATACTCAGACGTGATTCAAACAGTTTTAGAAACTTGAGTGTTTTCTATGCAAATATACTAATAATATGCATATGTTATCTTCTGGGGATGAGTAGCAGGCAGTGGAACTTGGGCATGCATTTCATCCGGACGTGAAAATACTGCCCCCTGTCACCAAGAAGTTAACATGGGAATCCTGGGAGTGCCATGGGGTGAAGATCATCAAAGGTTAGTGATTAATTTGAACACTATTTCTGTATTTTGTGACACCTCTCCTTCTTTGGAAAATGGATGTATGTTGTCTGTGGCTGACCTAACATAATCGAAATGTGTGCTTTCGCCGTAAAGCATTTTTGAAATCAGACACTGTGGCTGGATTATCTTTAAAATGGTGTATAATCCTTGTATGTTTGAGAAATTCTAATAGCATCCCACATATCTCAGAGAAGTTAATGAAGGAAACTCCAATTCCCTTTGAAGTTGAACTAAATCATTGGCCCACCCCATGAGCACAGACATTGATCTGGCGTCATGTGGCAGCCCCTTTCTGCTCTTCCGAATTGAACCCCCACCTTGGGAATTTATCTTCAGACCAAGCTTACCTCAATTACGAGAGGGCTAAGGTTTGAGCCAAGACCATGCTTACCTCAATTACGAGAGGGCTAAGGTTTGAGTAGATTGCTGAATTCTTAACCATACCACGTGGTTAAACTCTGAGACACTCTGAGACACCGACAGAATAAGAACAAATCTTTGATATTAATTACTAGTCTGCAGCTAGGAATTATGTACCCGTGAACGCGAAGACCGACAATCGCCGAAACATCTATTCTATAACAACATTGCTGAATGGTACTCTGAACTATCCATTCTAACCGCGGCAAAGAGCGAGAGAGCTGACAAACTCTCCAACAGAAACAAACTTTCCAACAGATATCACGACGACACACTGAGCGTAAATATATATATTGATTGCAATTATTCCCGAATGAGTGAGCATTCATGTTTAAAGGATTAGCATTTCAATTGTTATAATTATCAACTTTGTAGTGTCTTTTATTTCAGTCAACCCCCACTTCCCTTTTGTCCACCAAGCCGTGATACCGGTTTATCCCACTAGGGAAATGGCGCAATCATTTCCTTGTAATTATATCTACTGTTTGTTTATGCATTTCTGTGATTAGTTAGTTAGGAAATAAATACTTGAGACAATTGATGTATGGATGACTCAGTGAAGACTGAGTTTGTGCAGATAACAAACAATTTACGACTTTTGGAATGAGACTAACATGAGGTAAAGAATAATTAATTCATTAGAAGACTAATTGATCAGATATTCAAATATCTGAAAGTTATATTAGGAAAATTCTAACTTTGTAATCTGAATATTTTCCTTGGTGCCCCGACCTCCTAGTTAATTACATTTACATGATTAAGTTAGTTTAATCACATAATACAAATTACAGAGAATGTATCAGTTTAATGATGCCAAAGACACATCACAGCAAATGGCTTAATTCAATTCCAGAAAAAGAAAAGCTGGCTGAAGCTCAAGATTTGCATTTAGTTGTACTCAGTGCTATAACTATAGTTAACTTCTTAAGGTATAGGGGGCATTTTCACTTTTGGATAAATAGCGTGCCCAATTTCAACTTCTTGCTACTCATGCCAAGAATATAAGATACGCATAGTATTAGTAGATTTGGATAGAAAACACTCTAAGGTCTCTGTCTGTTCAGTGAATTCTCATTGGGAAACGATATTTCTTAGGAACTTGTCTTCAGTTCCTACCACTGGATGTCACCAGTCTTTGGAATTTGGTTGAGGTTATTCCTTTGTGCAAAGAAGAAGTATGGCCATCTAGGAACTGCGTAACATGTGAAAAGTAGCTTGGTTTGTTGTCTTCCTGTAGTGAACACAGATAGACCCGTCTTCAATTTGATTGATTATTAACATTTAAAAACACCTAAAGTTGTATGACAAAAGTAGTTTGAAATGTTTTGGCAAAGTTTACAGGCAACTTTTGAAATATTTTGTAGTGATGTTGTGCAATTTGGAAGCAGATTTTTTCTGGATCAGACGCGCCAAATAAATGGACATATATGGACAGAAAATGTTCCCCTTGTTCCATAAAGATTATATTTATAGCCGAAGTATTAGGGAATGGGTACAGTATGTAACACCATTTGTGTCTTTGAGTGTCAAAATATATACGCGTCCAACACTTGACCCATCAAATAATGCAATTTGACGCGACAAATAAGCTTTTCCATACTCCAGTCCTCGAGTACCCCCAACAGTACACATCATTTTTAATTTGTATCAATTGTTTTTCATCCCCTTTTTCTCCCCAATTTCGATCTAGTCTCATTGCTGAAAATCCCCAACAAGCTCGGGAGAGGCGAAGGTTGAGTCATGCGTCCTCCGAAACATGACACACACCCGCCTGCTTAACCTTTTGCGACTAGGGGGCAGTATTTTCATTTTTGGATAAAAAACGTTCCCGTTTTAAACGGGATATGTTGTCACGACAAGATGCTCGACTATGCATATAGACAGCTTTGGATAGAAAACACTCTGACGTTTCCAAAACTGCAAAGATAGTCTGTGTGCAACAGAACTGATGTTACAGGCGAAACCCAGATAAAAATCCAATCAGGAAGTGCCGCATTTTTTGAAAGCGCTTCATGCCAATGACTCCTTATATGGCTGTGAATGGGCTACGAATGAGCTTATGCTTTCTACGTATTTCCCAAGGTGTCTACAGCATTGACGTCTTTTTACGCATTTATGTTGAAGAATAGCCGTAAGGGACCACATTGAGCAAGTCGTCACATGATGGCTCCCGCAGAAAATCTTCCGTAAAGTACTGAGGTAGCCATTATTCCAATCGCTTCTAATGAGAAACCAATTGTCTTGGTGGATATATTATCGAATAGATATGTGAAAAACACCTTGAGGATTGATTCTAAACAACGTTTGCCATGTTTCTGTCGATATTATGGAGCTAATTTGGAAAAAAGTTTGGCGTTGTAGTGACCGCATTTTCCGGTCGATTTCTCAGCCAAGCATGAAGAACAAACGGGAGCTATTTCCCCTACAAAAATAATATTTTTTGAAAAAAGGAACATTTGCTTTCTAACTGGGAGTCTCCTGAGTGAAAACATCCGAAGTTCTTCAAAGGTAAATTATTTAAGTTGATAGCTTTTCTTATTTTTGTGAAAATGTTGCCTGCCGCTAGCAGAGCCTAGCATAGCATTATGCCATGATAAACTTACACAAATGCTTGTCTAGCGTTGGCTGTAAAGCATATTTTGAAAATCTGAGATGACAGTGTGATTAACAAAAGGCTAAGCTGTGTCTCAATATATTTCATTTGTGATTTTCATGAATAGGAAGATTTATGTCCGCTGCATTATGCTAACTAGTTTGAGGCGATGATTATGCTCCCGGATCCGGGTTTGAGAGTCACAAGAAGTTTTAATCCCAGAAAAATGGCCATAACTCAAAAACCGTTGAGGCCTCAATGCCATCTTGTTCGGAGCCAACTGCCCATTATGCCAAACCTATGCTCACCAAGTTTCCGTTAAGGAGTATTTTCCATTTAGGAGAAAAGGCCACGTTGTGATTGGTGATGTTTCGTACACTTGCAATATGATTCCATTCACCCTCTTGTGGGATTTACCGGGACAGCGGAAAATTTACCAAAATTTAAAAATCTTATAAAACGGAAACCAAATGTCCGAGAGTTTGTTTGAGGACTTCCTGGAAGATCCGGCCCTGCTGCACGGCCCAACGCCATTCGCGAATTTTAGAACCGTTGTCGGACGTCTAGTAAGGGACCGTACATTTGCAATGTGGACTTTCTTACTAACCATATATGGAATGTCAAAATGTTCCTTTAAAGGTATGTTAAGGTTATGTAAATAGATCTAAGAGTGATTGAGGCCAGAGGAGATATGGAGGGATAGTTAATTGGATATAGGGGGCGCTATTTTAATTTTTGGATGTAAAACGTTCCTGTTTTAAACAAGATGTTTTGTCACGAAAAGATGCTCGACTATGCATATAATTGACAGCTTTGGAAAGAAAACACTCGGACGTTTCAAATACTGCAAAGATATTGTCTGTGAGTGCCACAGAACTGATGAAACCAAGATGAAATTTCAAACAGGAAGTGCCCCAGATTTAAGGCGCTGTGTTCCAATGACTCCTTATATGGCTGAGAATGGGCCACGAATGAGCTTACACTTTCTGTCGTTTACCCAAGGTGTCTGCAGCATTGTGACGTATTTGTAGGCATATCATTGGAAGATTGACCATAAGACACTTCATTTACCAGGTGGTCGCTTGGTGTCCTCCGTCGCAATTATTGCATAATCTCCAGCTGCAGTACTTTTCCGTTTGCTACTGAGGAGAAACCCAACTGCCACGAATGATTTATCATCGAATAGATATGTGAAAAACACCTTGAGGATTGATTCTAAACAACGTTTGCAATGTTTCTGTCGATATTATGGAGTTAATTTGGAAAAAAGTTTGGCTTTGTAATGACTGAATTTTTCTTATTTTTTCTTAGCCAAACTTGATGAACAAAACGGAGCGATTTCTCCTACACAAATAATCTTTTTGGAAAAACTGAACATTTGCTATCTAACTGAGAGTCTCCTCATTGAAAACATCCGAAGTTCTTCAAAGGTAAATGATTTTATTTGAATACTTTTCTTGTTTTTGTGAAAATGTTGCCTGCTGAATGCTAGGCTTAATGCTATGCTAGCTATCAATACTCTTACACAAATGCTTGTGTAGCCATGGTTGAAAAGCATATTTTGAAAATCTGAGATGACAGTGTTGTTAACAAAAGGCTAAGCTTGTGAGTGAATATATTTCTTTCATTTCATTTGCTATTTTCATGAATAGTTAACATTGCGTTATGGTAATGAGCTTGAGGCTATGATTACGCTCCCGGATACGGGATTGCTAGTCGCAAGAAGAAATCCTTGAACCTGGTCCCTATCCCCTTCGAAAAATAAGCTTTTGTGAGCCTCCACTCAATGGCTTGAAAACCAGATACAGTGCCTTGCGAAAGTATTCGGCCCCCTTGAACTTTGCGACCTTTTGCCACATTTCAGGCTTCTAACATAAAGATATAAAACTGTATTTTTTTGTGAATGATCAACAACAAGTGGGACACAATCATGAAGTGGAACGACATTTATTGGATATTTCAAACTTTTTTAACAAATCAAAAACTGAAAAATTGGGTGTGCAAAATTATTCAGCCCCTTTACTTTCAGTGCAGCAAACTCTCTCCAGAAGTTCAGTGAGGATCTCTGAATGATCCAATGTTGACCTAAATGACTAATGATGATAAATACAATCCACCTGTGTGTAATCAAGTCTCCGTATAAATGCACCTGCACTGTGATAGTCTCAGAGGTCCGTTAAAAGCGCAGAGAGCATCATGAAGAACAAGGAACACACCAGGCAGGTCCGAGATACTGTTGTGAAGAAGTTTAAAGCCGGATTTGGATACAAAAAGATTTCCCAAGCTTTAAACATCCCAAGGAGCACTGTGCAAGCGATAATATTGAAATGGAAGGAGTATCAGACCACTGCAAATCTACCAAGACCTGGCCGTCCCTCTAAACTTTCAGCTCATACAAGGAGAAGACTGATCAGAGATGCTGCCAAGAGGCCCAT
The DNA here is from genome assembly GCF_018296145.1 of Oncorhynchus tshawytscha. Lineage (NCBI taxonomy): Eukaryota > Metazoa > Chordata > Actinopteri > Salmoniformes > Salmonidae > Oncorhynchus > Oncorhynchus tshawytscha. The sequence continues at coordinate 945,324 of NC_056449.1, forward strand.
GATCACTCTGGATGAACTGCAGAGATCTACAGCTGAGGTGGGAGACTCTGTCCATAGGACAACAATCAGTCGTATATTGCACAAATCTGGCCTTTATGGAAGAGTGGCAAGAAGAATGCAATTTCTTAAAGATATCCATAAAAAGTGTTGTTTAAAGTTTGTCACAAGCCACCTGGGAGACACACCAAACATGTGGAAGAAGGTGCTCTGGTCAGATGAAACCAAAATTGAACTTTTTGGCAACAATGCAAAACGTTACGTTTGGCGTAAAAGCAACACAGCGCATCACCCTGAACACACCATCCCCACTGTCAAACATGGTGGTGGCAGCATCATGGTTTGGGCCTGCTTTTCTTCAGCAGGGGCAGGGAAGATGGTTAAAATTGATGGGAAGATGGATGGAGCCAAATACAGGACCATTCTGGAAGAAAACCTGATGGAGTCTGCAAAAGACCCGAGACTGGGACGGAGATTTGTCTTCCAACGAGACAATGATCCGAAACATAAAGCAAAATCTACAATGGAATGGTTCAAAAATAAACATATCCAGGTGTTAGAATGGCCAAGTCAAAGTCCAGACCTGAATCCAATCGAGAATCTGTGGAAAGAACTGAAAACTGCTGTTCACAAATGCTCTCCATCCAACCTCACTGAGCTCGAGCTGTATTGCAAGGAAGAATGGGAAAAAATTTCAGTCTCTCGATGTGCAAAACTGATTGAGACATACCCCAAGCGACTTACAGCTGTAATCGCAGCAAAATGTGGCGCTACAAAGTATTAACTTAAGGGGGCTGAATCATTTTGCACACCCAATTTTTCAGTTTTTGATTTGTTAAAAAAGTTTGAAATATCCAATAAATGTCGTTCCACTTCATGATTGTGTCCCACTTGTTGTTGATTCTTCACAAAAAAATACAGTTATATCTTTATGTTTGAAGCCTGAAATGTGGCAAAAGGTCGCAAAGTTCAAGGGGGCCGAATACTTTCGCAAGGCACTGTATTATTCCAGCCCAGGTGCAACTTAGATTTTGGCCTCTAGATGGCAGCAGTGTATGTGCAAAGTTTCAGGCTGATCCAATTAGACTGCCCAAATGTGCCTAATTTGTTTATTCATAACTTTTCACATTCAAAACTGTGCACTCTCCTCAAACACTAGCATGGTATTCTTTCACTGTAATAGCTACTCTAAATTGGACAGTGCAGTTAGATTAACAAGAATTTAAGCTTTCTGCCAATATCAGGGCTTAGGGATTTTTTTTTGTTACTTACAACCTTACCAATCCTGAAGAAGTTTTAATCTAACTGCACTGTCGAATTTACAGTAGCTATTACAGTGAAAGAATACCATGCTATTGTTTGAGGAGAGTGCACAATTTTGAACATGAAACAGGAGGGAGGGCTGGCTGCAATGTTCACTTGCTTCCCAAAAACACTGTGTGCCTACCTGTCCGCTCCTTTTACACAGTCCTTGTGTCTGCAAAACCTGTCATGGCTCCTACCTCTGTCCCTTTTCCCCTTCTAAGGAGCTCACTCCCATCTTATGGTGTCTTGGCTTTTTTCTTCAGAAATTTTGGAAGATATTACCTCTCAAGGATATCCTCGATTTGTTTCTTAACACCATGGGGACTGTAATACTGGCAGTAATGAGGCCTGCTTTATATTTCAAAGGTACTCCAGCATGAGTGCTGAAAATGATAAGAGGCCACGATAAGGAGGGAGGGAGGAGATATCGGTGAAGATTATTTTTGAATCATTTAACACCATGCATTCACTTTGTGACAAATTGACACAATAGTAGTTCATGATGATGAATCTGCTAGAGGGAATGAATGAGAGGATGTGATGGGTATATATGTAAAGAAGAGGCCTTATGATCAAATAGTTTGATAATGGTAATTAGAATTATTACTCATTTCCCACTAGGCACACACTGGTTAAATCAGTTGTTTCAGCGTAATTTGTCACTGTATTGTGACATGGAATCAAGGTGGAAAATACACAAGATTTGAAAAAAAGTAATCAACCAGAACTGTTTTCATCTCATTTCAACCAGCGTTGTAAACATTTAAATTAGGGTAAAACTTCAACTTAAATACATCGACTTAATCTGATTAACAGTTTGTTAGATCAGTCCAATTTCAACATATTCATCAGAACTATGGGTCCCACTTTAAATGACCTGCATCTTATAAAGGCCTTAAAAAGCCTTCATAAATACGTGTCACAAATCATCTGTAAATGTTTGTCATGCTCTATAAAGGGTTCATAAATGTGGGTTAACTGTGTGATATAACCACAAATGTCAAATGTGACATAACCCACTATGTCAAATATGACATAAAACTGTGTTTTATAAAGGGTGGCATGAGCACTGCTTAATAAAGGCTTTATAAAACATAGTAAATTGAGGCTTCACAAACCTTGTCATGCATCTTGGTAGAGCATTACAATGCCAGGAAAGTGGGTCCTATTCCCGGGTCCACCCATATGTAAAAATGTATGCATGCATGACTAATTTGCTTTGGATAAAATTGTCTGATAAATTGTAGATATTATATTACGCTAAAACATTTTTAGGATGGTCCAACCTCTTTCCCTCTTGCGTGCATAGCCAATATATGACCATACCCCAACTTCCTCAAAACGTCTATGCTGCAGGATGATACACACTCTAAAGTGCAGTAATGCAAATTCTGTTTTCTCGTTTTAGCTTTTGCGTGTTTCTGTAGTGCAGTAAGCGCGCATGTGTTGAGCTCGCAAATCAAATACCCACTTTTGGTGCAACTGAACAGTGAAAAACAAGTAAGTTAACCGTTATTTATTGTAATTAAAATGGAATTGCTTTGCTGGCCTTTTTGAAACTTAATATACAGTGGGGCAAAAAAGTATTTAGTCAGCCACCAATTGTGCAACTTCTCCCACTTAAAAAGATGAGAGAGGCCTGTAATTTTCATCATAGGTACACTTCAACTATGACAGACAAAATGAGAAAAAAAATCCAGAAAATCACATTGTAGGATTTTTAATGAATTTATTTGCCAATTATGGTGGAAAATAAGTATTTGGTCAATAACAAATGTTTATCTCAATACTTTGTTATATACCCTTTGTTGGCAATGACAGAGGTCAAATGTTTTCTGTAAGTCTTCACAAGGTTTTCACACACTGTTGCTGGTATTTTGGCCCATTCCTCCATGCAGATCTCCTCTAGAGCAGTGATGTTTTGGGGCTGTTGCTGGGCAACACAGACTTTCAACTCCCTCCAAAGAGTTTCTATGGGGTTGAGATCTGGAGACTGGCTAGGCCACTCCAGGACCTTGAAATGCTTCTTACGAAGCCACTTCTTCGTTGCCCGGGCGGTGTGTTTGGGATCATTGTCATGCTGAAAGACCCAGCCACGTTTCATCTTAAATGCCCTTGCTGATGGAAGGAGGTTTTCACTCAATCTCACGATACATGGCCCCATTCATTCTTTCCTTTACATGGATCAGTCGTCCTGGTCCCTTTGCAGAAAAACAGCCCCAAAGCATGATGTTTCCACCCCCATATTTCACAGTAGGTAGGGTGTTCTTTGGATGCAACTCAGCATTCTTTGTCCTCCAAACACGATGAGTTTAGTTTTTACCAAAAAGTTATATTTTGGTTTCATCTGACATTCTCCCAATCTTCTTCTGGATCATCCAAATGCTCTCTAGCTTCAGACGGGCCTGGACATGTACTGGCTTAAGCAGGGGGACACGTCTGGCACTGCAGGATTTGAGTCCCTGGCGGCGTAGCTTGTTACTGATGGTAGGCTTTGTTACTTTGGTCCCAGCTCTCTGCAGGTCATTCACTAGGTCCCCCTGTGTGGTTCTGGGATTTTTGCTCACCGTTCTTGTGATCATTTTGACCCCACAGGGTGAGATCTTGCGTGGAGCCCCAGATCGAGGGAGATTATCAGTGGTCTTATATGTCTTCCATTTCCTAATAATTGCTCCCACAATTGATTTCTTCAAACTAAGCTGCTTACATATTGCAGATTCAGTCTTCCCAGCCTGGTGCAGGTCTACAATTTTGTTTCTGGTGTCCTTTGACAGCTCTTTGGTCTTGGCCATAGTGGAGTTTGGAGTGTGACTGTTTGAGGTTGTGGACAGGTGTCTTTTATACTGATAACAAGTTCAAACAGGTGCCATTAATACAGGTAACGAGTGGAGGACAGAGGAGCCTCTTAAAGAAGAAGTTACAGGTCTGTGAGGGCTTGTTTGTGGGTGACCAAATACTTATTTTCCACCATTTCCATTGCAAATAAATCCATAAAAAATCCTACAATGTGATTTTCTGGATTTTTTTTCCAAGATTTTGTCTGTCATAGTCAAAGTGTACCTATGATGAAAATTACAGGCCTCATCTTTTTAAGTGGGAGAACTTGCACAATTGGTGGCTGCCTAAATACTTTTTTTTCCCACTGTACATTATTTTAACAGTTTTAGAAATTTAAGAGTCTTTTATATCCAACTCTACCAATCATATGCATATCCTAGCTTTTGGGCCTAACAGGCAGTTTACTTTGGGCCAGCTTTTCATCCAGACATCAAAACACTGCCTCCTAGCCCAAAGAGGTTCTAAGAACAAATTATTTACAATAACGTCCTACCCCTGCAACACTGGGCCAATTGTGCACCACCCTATGGGACTCCCAATCACAGCCAGATATGATGCAGCTTGGATTCAAACCAGGGACTTTAGTGACGCCTCTTGCACTGAGATGCAATGCCTTAGACCGCTGGCCACTTGGGAGCCCCTGAAATATGACAAATCCTCACATTTACATGGAAACTCTTTCTAAAGGGGTCTTCATATTGAATTCACAATTGGGTTACATTATCAGAAAAATAATTTATTTGGTTTGGGAGAACCCAATGTGTAAGCCTATATCTAATGACTTTAAGTGCTCCAAAAGGTGTATGGCATTTTATCTGAAAAGAACATAATGCAATTGTCACAGAGCCAGCCAATAAGAATTTCATATCACCATTGACTCTCCCTTGAAACGTTCTATTCTATTTAATAAAAAATAACTTGTCCATTGCTCTATTCTTACACCAGGCACACACTGGAATGCTATAGACAACAGGACATCTTGGTTGCAATGCAGCTCAATGAATCAATTCTGTGAAGAGGGAGACAACCACACTTTATGCGATTTCTGTACCTAGGATGTTACAATAATAAACAGGGTGATCTGGTATGATCATACTGTATGTTTTGTGCTGAGTTTGCCTCTCAACCTGGTGTGTTTATCCAAGCCCTTTTAGCAGCACTTGAGCCTGAAGACATTAGAGTAAAACTCCACACTATTTATTATCTATTCTTTTTCTATATCACCATGGCAGGCATCAAGGCATACATCCTCTTTGGGAAGTTCTGAAGTATGAATAATTATGAATCCTGTCCACCACATTGATTTTCAAATACCCTAAAATGCCTGCTGTGGCATCCGACTCCGAAAAGGCTCATGGGGTTTTAGATCAATGCGCGGTCATAATATATTTTGCCTGTCATTTCAGGGTAGAGAATTCAAATATTATCAGCTTTAATCTCTGGGGACATCAGGGTTGGGCTCAACTCAGAATTGAATTATGTCTCGCCAGCTTTGATCTATGCCTGGGCCTGCAGTAGGCAAGTTTTTTGTTTGTCAGATGAATCATTGGGTCGAAACAACAGAACAGTACAAAAGAAGAGAACACACATGGGTAACGTTCTGAAAAATCAAATAATAATTGTGTATATATGTAGACCCGATCAGATGTAGACGGGATCACTGGACCAGGAACCTCTGGTTCTGGTTCAGGTTCTCGCTCTTTTTCCTGGAGATAAGTAACTTCATGTATGCTTTTAACTCCATTTCTAATCGCTCTAATGAGGGACCTTTATAGGGCCCTCTTAGAACTGCCACTTGTCGACGCGTAAGCATTTCATGCGGGGTTACTGTATATATGCATGTAGGTGTGTATATACAGTGGGGCAATAAAGTATTTAGTCAGCCATCAATTGTGCAAGTTCTCCCACTTAAAAAGGTGAGAGAGGCCTGTAATTTTCATCATAGGTACACTTCAACTATGACAGACAAAATGAGAAAAAAATCCAGAAAAACACATTGTAGGATTTTTAATGAATTTATTTGCAAATTATGGTGGAAAATAAGTATTTGGTCAATAACAAGTTTATCTCAATACTTTATTATATACCCTTTGTTGGCAATGACAGAGGTCAAATGTTTTCTGTAAGTCTTTACAAGGTTTTCACACACTTGCTGGTATTTTGTGTGGAAATGTTTGGATTACTACTCCAGACTGGTCACATTGTACAGCTTCATAACAGAAACCCTGAGTTTTTTGTTTTCTTTTCTTGGAATAGAAACACCATAATATTAATCAAATTAATACCATAAACTATGTTCTTACAAAAAAGGTTTTAAATTCTCTTGTACGGCCAATATTAAAAACGGTCAAATGCTTCTCAAAGATGCCCTCTGGTGGTCAAACTAGCTCTAGCATTAATGATAACAATGGCTGACACTTAAATAATGTGCCATAGAATTATGCGGCAGCCCGCAAGGCGAGCTGCAGTATGACGCAACTTTTAAAGGAAGAACCACTCTATGCCGGTCAACTGCTAGAATAATCTCCATATTGACACAAGTGAAATCTTATTAGCTTTCTTCAGATTATCCACATGGAGGAGCATGTTCCATGTTAAGACATACTCAAAGTAGAATTATTCAGCAACTGAAGAAAAAGCTTTTTCATCTGACTCATTAAAAAGAAGCATTTTATCAGCGCATCTGACAGCATAATCTGTGATACAATGTTGACTTTGACAGAATAAAGCAGCACTGGCTTTATAAGAGCTGCTGAATCCATTGAATGTCTGTAGACAGTAAGAAAATTCTCACACAATTCTATGCTGCTTGTTTGTTGGCCACTAAAGGTTATATTGTAAAATGGCACCGGAGAAGGCTGATGTTCCACGTGTCCCCAACCGATGTGTTTTTTTTTGTTTATTTATTTGCGTTGTTTGGAATTTATTTTGTAACTTATTTTGTACTTAATGTTGCCGCTTTCGTCTCTTGTGACTGAAAATAACTTCTGGACATTAGGACAGTAATTACTCACAGACTTTCAGAATCCTTTTTTTCCTTTAACAAGTCTGACGAGCCCAGCGCAAATGACCAAACTGCTTTCCCGGGGATAGGCATCCTGTGCGTGAAGAGGAGGGAGTGAAAAAGGGGCCAGAGGGTGGGCTGCATTCTGAGAATTCGTAGGTGATTGAACAAACCCCCACTTCCCTCCATTCTGTTAGCAAATATACAATCTATGGAGAATAAAATCGATTAACTTGTTATGGCTGCAATCCCAATACCGGGGTCGATATGACAACTACCAGTGAAAATAGAGGGTGCCAAATTCAAACCACAGAAATCTCATAATTACAATTCCTGAAACATACATGTGTCTCATATCATTTTAAAGGTGATCTCGTTGTTAATCCCACCAAAGTGTCCGATTTCAAATAGGCTTTTCAGCGAAAGCATTACAAACGATTGTTAGGTCTCCACCAAACCACAATAAGCACAGCCATTTTCCAGCGAAATATAGCATTCACAAAAAGCAGAAATAAAGAAAATGAATCACTAACCTTGAATTATCTTCATCAGATGACACTCAATGGACTTCATGTTACACAATACATGTATGTTTTGTTTGATAAAGTTCATATTTACATCAAAAAAATCTGAGTTTACATTGGCTATTTAGATTCACTAGTTCTAAAAACATCAAGTGATTTTGCAGAGCCACATCGTTTCAACAGAAATACTCACCATAAATGTAGATGATAATACAAGTTATACACATGGATTTATAGATATACCTCTCCTTAATGCAACCGCTGTGTCAGATTTCAAAGGTTTACGGAAAAAGCAACACATGCAATAATCTGAGACGGCGCTTAGAACAGAAGCCAAATTAGCCACCATGTTGGAGTCAACAGAAACCAGAAAATGGATGATAAATGTTTCCTTACCTTCGATGAGCTTCATCAGAATGCAGTCCTAGGAATCCCAGATCTACAATAAATGCTTGATTTGTTCGAAAATGTCCGTTATTTATGTCCAATTAGCTACTTTGGTTAGCGCGTTTGGTAAACAATTCCAAAGTCACAAAGCTATAACGTGACAAAATTTCCAAAGGTTCCATAACAGTCAGTAGAAACATGTCAAACGATGTACTGAATCAATCTTTAGAATGTTGTTTACATATATCTTGAATAACGTTCCAACCGGAGAATTAGAATGACTTCAAATGAGCGGTGGAAAGCAGGTGCTTCCCCTTCCCCATAGTGAATGCATGGTCAACTCATGGCAGTGGTGACTATTTCCTGTGTCATTTGACCCCCCTTCACATTAGTCATCAGACAAAGTTCTATTGACTGTTGACATTAGTGGAAGGCGTAGGAAGTGAAAACTCATCCATATCTCGCTGTAATTTCAATGAGAGCTGGGTTGAAGATCTGCCATCCCAGAAAAAAAAGAATTTCTCAGGTTTTTGCCTGCTATATGAGTTCTGTTATACTCGAAGACATAATTGAAAGAGTTTTAGAAACTTCAGTGTTTTCTATCCAATAGTAATAATACTATGCATATATTAGCAACTAAGACGGAGGAGCTGGCCGATTACAATGGGCACCTTTTCATCCAAGCTACTCAATACTGCCCCTGCAGTCATAAAATGTTAAACTACCAACTGGACATTCAAAACTGTCAAATCTTATGCTTCACGGAGTTGTGGCTGAATGACGACACTATCAACATACAGCTGTCTTGTTATACGCTGTACGGGCAGGACAGAACAGCTTTATTTTGATGTATTACACATATTTTCATGAATGTTAAACATGTATATTTCTGTAGTTTGTATTTCACGCTCTGAAATTTCACCGGATGTTGTCAAGGTGTCCCGCTAGTGGCACATCTAGCCATAACAGGACTTGCCTGGTTAAATCAAATAAAATCAACAGATTGAAAATATGGACTTCTCCAATTAAATTGACCAAGTCTATCCTTTTTCATTACTCGCTGTCCTGCTTATTATCATGAGCTTCCTCAAACAAGCTCTTGATTTGAGCATGAAAGCAACAGGCAGTAGCGGTGCATGGGTAAATATCACTGGGGAAGCCAAGACCATATTATACGGAACAAAAATATAAATTCAACATGCAACCATTGCAACCATTTTACTGAGTCACAGTTCATATAAGAAAATTTAAAATGTATTAATTAGAACCTAATCTATGGACTTCACAAGCTTGGGCAGGGGCGCAGCCATGGGTTGGCCTGTGCCCTCCCAGGCCCACCCTGGCTGGGGAGCCAGGCCCAGCAAATTAAAATGAGCTTCTCCCCACAAAAGGGCTTTATTACAGACAAAAATACTCCTCAGTTTCATCAGCTGTCTGGGTGGCTGGGATCAGGTGAAGAAGCCGGATGTGAAGGTCATGGGCTGAGGTGGTTACACCTGGTCTGCGGTTGTGAGGCCGGTTGGATGTACTGCCAAATTTTCTAAAACGACATTGGTAGAGAAATTAACATTCAAAAGGTAACAGCTCTTGTGGACATTCCTGCAGTCAGCATGCCAATTGCACGTTCCTTCAAAACACAAGACATCTGTGGCATTGTATTGTGTGACGAAACTGCACATTTTAGAGTGTCCTTCTATTACAGTTTAATCATTTGTGTTACAACATTTGAGGGAAATAGACGTTATGGTTTGTATAGAACACTCTTGGGATCTTTTCATTCAGCTCATGAAACATGAGCTCAACACTTTACGCATTGCGTTCATATTTTTGTTCAGTATATAACGTACACTATATATACAAAAGCATGTGGACATCTCTTTAAATGAGTGGATTCAGCCACACCTTTTGCTGAAAGGTGTATAAAATCCAGCACACAGCCATGCAATCTCCATATACAAATATAACATTAGCAGTAGAATGGCCTTAGTGAAGAGCTCAGTGATTTTCAACGTGGAACCGTCATAGGATGCCACCTTTCCAACAAATTAGTCAGTCAAATGTCTGCCCCTGTTAGAGCTGCCCCGGTCAAGTGTAAGTGCTGTTATTTTGAAGTGGAAATATCTAGGAACAACACTGGCTCAGCTGAGAAGTGATAAGCCACACAAGCTCACAGAACGGGACAAATGTTGAATTGTCTATCCTCAGTCGCAACACTCACTACCGAGTCCCAAAATGCCTCTGGAAGCAACATCAGCACAAAAACTGTTCGCCGGGAGCTTCATGAAATGGTTTTCCAAGGCCGAGTAGCCGCACACAAGCCTAAGATCACCATGCACAATGCCGAGCTTCGGCTGGAGTAGTGCAAGGCTTGCCACCATTGGACTCTGGAGCAGTGGAAACGCATTCACTGGAGTGATGAATCACACATCACCAACTGGCAGTTCGATGGACAAATCTGGGTTTGACAGGTGCCAGGAGAACGCTACCTGCCCGAATACATAATGCCAACTAAAGTTTAATGGAGAAAAAATTATGGTCTGGGGCTGTTTCTCATGGTTCTTGCTAGGCCCCTTAGTTCCAGTGAAGGGAAATCTTAACACTGCAACATGCAATTACATTCTAGACAATTATGTGCTTCCAACTTTGTGGCAACAGTTTGGGGAATGACCTTTCTGTTTTAGCATGACAATGCCCCTGTGCAAAAAGCGAGGTCCATACAGAAATGGTTTGTCAAGATCAGTGGGGAAGAACTTGACTAGCCTGCACAGAGTCCTGACCTCAACCCCATCAAACATTTGGGATGAATTGGAATGCCAACTGCAAGCCAGACCTAATCGTCCAACATCAGTGCACGACCTCACTAACGCTCTTGTGGCTGAGTGGAAGCTGTTATAGCAGCAAAGGGGGGACCAACTCCATATTAATGTCCATGATTTTGGAATGAGCTGTTCGACGAGCAGCTATCCACATACATTTGGTCACGTAATGTATGTGTTGTGATAATTGCGTTGTTTGCTCTATAACCTGTTAGTTCATATGCCTTGACACCGTGATATATAGGCCTAAGGCCGAGCCAATAAGAAGAGTGGCAGAATAGATTTAACCACACCTTTTGTTTCATCACAAAACTGAGAGCAACATCTGTCCGCTGAAGACCACAAAATAGTTTGCTTGTAACCAGTGGTGACACATCATTGAGGGCAGGTGGGGGCTTACCTGTTTTGCATGTGATGTTGGCATTAATACGTGTAACATCTCTTTGCAAACAACGTAAAAAACATTTTTATCATTGGGTTATTAAAGCTGCATACAAACTTGGTCGCTTTTTAGTTTTTTTGAGTAAGGCAGCTCCAAAATGCAGCTGTTTCAGCCTAGCTCAGTGCTTTCTGTGGTGGTGGAGCAAGCCAGCAGAAAATACTGAGCTTTGCGTTGTGATTGGCTCAGTGTTCTGTCACACATAGGGACACTACGTCACCGCCAAGTCTAAGGGTAGACTGAAAAAATTTGCCCTTCGGGTGCTGCCATAGAGTTACATTAGAAGTGCCCATCCAAGAAGGCTCAAAGTCATTGGCCACAGATAGAATTACGTCAAATCATGTTATATGTACAGTAGCTTTGATTGGACTGATCATGTCAACATCATTCTTTCAAACATCTTAGCTAGCAGTCATCATGAATCAAGTCGACAATCTACTGGCAAATCCTTTTTAATCCTTGTCATATGAAGATAAATTATAGATAAAACGTATCGGTGCTCATCGGCCATTGGACAAATTCAACAATGAGTGGTTTGGAAGGAATCAGTGACAGTGGCTGTGTGGTCCCAAATCTGGGATTAAGGGGTTCTTTTCCAAGTAACATTCAACACATTGGCCATGCTGTCAAAGAAACATGATTTGTGCCACGCTCATGACAAATATTATCTCAGAACTGCAAAACTTGACTTCAGTGAGTTCAAGAAAACTGGGAAGTCAGGAATAAACAAGGTTCGGCTGAGAAAACAAGTTTTGAACGGTCATCCAACTCGTAATTGTAAATCCAGTCTCTTTATAGAGCTACAACCTGAAGAACAACTATGTCTTCATGATTCAACCTGTTTTTTTTTCAGTTCTCAGTTGTTTTGAAAGCACCATAAATCCAGAGAATGCAAGGCTTTGATGACATTTACCCATGAAGGACTGCCGTGCCACCTTCCTGTTCAAGTGAGCACAGCACAACAAGGTGAGTCAAAACATGTTTTATGCTTCCACATAAATGATGTAATATACCATGGATATGTGTATAGTAGCTAAGAAAGAAATACCAAGTGTATGTTGTGGAGTAAGATGTTAGTAACCCATGTGCCTCACCCTAATAATCTGGTCTATTTACCCCTCTTATTTTTTTTTGCATACTGTTCTGACTTGGTGGTGGACATGTAGCCTATAACCTGTTTCAGAGAAATGTAATCATCGAATATTGTAATAGCTTTCATTGTCTGCTTATATGCCCCCTTTATTTATCTTAAGGCTCTGATTTGGTGTACAGGGAGAACACTGTAATAACGGCCCATGTCTGAATTCTGTCGCTGTACATTTCAAAAGTGCATCCCACTTTTTTTTTGCCCCCATCAAGATCTGCATGCTAAAATCGCTACTGCATGTAACAAACAGTTACATGACCTACAACATGGTTAAGCAAGTTAATGTTTCCATTTTCGGTCTACTAAACAACTTTTGATTTAGAACCATGGAGAGTTTCCGCAAGTCGCAAAAATAACAGGCACTGCATCTACTACTCTACCATTTCAACTTCAACATTACCTAATCACCTATGCTTTGTCATACAGTACACACTTACATTTTTTGTTGTGCTAGCCTAACTTCCATTAATGGGCAATGATGCACCAGGCCAGCTAATTAACTTTAGCCCAATACATCTCACTACATGTTGAACTTCCATCCTCTCAGGCCACAGGCACAATGTATGAATTTATGGATTAGAATCGTCGTTATTTCATTGGCTATTACAGAGAATGAAGTAAAACCAAATCCCTATCCATGGCTAATTTAGAAAAGGGATGATTTTAGCTAGCTAGCTAGCCACCAGAGGGCAACGACACAATGAGATGCAACCATTCAAAAAATGTTCTGTTGGTGACATTTGCCTTTGATGTAATGTTATTGTTGTGAAGCCAAATCCAAATTGGCTTCCCTTGGCAGAATTTCTTCAGCCGAGACCAGTGGAGTAAAAAATTGATAATTATCAGCTTACATTCAGCAGCGCATAAAACCATTTTACCAGGCCAAATATATACACTCCTTTCTTGAAACATTAATATCTTAACAGCTTTATCTATTATAGATATGATTGCACAGTGGCGGTTTGTGATTCTGAAAGGTCATCAGTACATTTTTTGTAAAACACAAAGGGCCGGTGGTGTAGTGGGGGGTATAACCCCTATAGTTTATACACATTTCTTAATCCCTACTGATGCATATCAAAGTAGTATAGTGGATGTACAGTATATGACTTATCAAGTATGTATTACAATAGAGAAATCAGGCACAAAGTAGCCTACACAATAGCAGAACACGTGAAATATTTACATGCACGTTGCACATAGCCTAGTTTCAGTGTAATATCCATCTGCAGACAGCAAGAAAGTGCAGCTCTCAACTGGTTTTGGCATGGAGCAGCTCACGGAAGAATGACATCGGTAGCCGGTAGGGTAGGAAAGACGTTTCAACTAATGATATCTACCAGTAAATGCTAACTAAGACAAAAACGGGTATGCAAACCAGGTATTGAAAAATTGTTGCTTAATAGGCTATTTGTGATATGCAATTGTCATCATGAATTGTTTGCATCAGGGGTGCAGACATGGATGGGCCTCGGTGGATACAGTTCCACCCAATGCGATTGATGTTGTTTAAGCATTATTGTGTGATTTTGAGAGTGAAAATCAGACATAGTAAGACATTTTTTCACACAGGTTGCCATTCCTTCACTGGGCATACCGTTTAGGAACTTTCTGGCAAATTTTGAGTATAGCCACTTCTCCAGGCAACACTGCATAGGGCTGATGGAAAGACAGCAGTCACACACAGCATTATGTTTAAGGATAAGCAGTCCATAAACTTGGACATAATAAGCCAGTAGATACTAATCATGACAATACAAAAACACAACATTAATAATTTCCCAATCAAAAAGGTACAACTATTACTTCCCATTGCAAAAACGTTTCATGTTTAGAACAGTCATCGGGTTAAAATGGAAGTGACAGTGTGTTAACTACTTTGCAGATATGAAACAAACAGACAATCATATCAGTAAAAAATATAAAATTCCCCAGTTTATGCTACAAAACCAACTTCATAAGAGAAGTTCATGAAATAGGTTTTAATTGACTCAACGTTCCATGATGTACACTAAGGTATTGTTGTTAGAACAGATGGATGCAGTTCAATGCATGATTCATATAATTCATTCAATACATGTGTTGGTAGTTATTGCTATCAGGTTGTTAATCACTGATGTCCTGGTACATTGTTTGCTGCCTCCATTGCGGATGCATGGTTTCAGTTTCAATTACTAAATATTCTGGACAAAATCTTATGAATGTAACTAATGCTGGGAATGTCAATACAATCAAACTAGCAAGGGCAATGAACACAAGTCAGTCATAAACATGGCCAATAGGCTTATGAAGCAAGCTAAAAACACGGAGCCTAACATTAGCTAGATAGCTGCAAGGAGGAAGTCATGTCATGCCATTGGAGGAGTGGGTGAGTGACTGACTTTTTCCCCTCATCTCGTTTTTTAGTGGCTATACACAGCTAGCGATGCAGGTTACTTTTGTTAGTAAGAACTGAAACGACTGTTATCCAGTTAGCCAGAGTGGATTTGCAAACGTAAGAGATATGCTATCTACTTCGATTTCAGAGCACACTCATTTGAGTGTGCCAGAGTGCAGAACCACTGATGAATTCTCCAACGTGCAACGCTCGCTGAATATGACCGGTGTCAGTAAATGTAAGCAAATTTATTTTATTTATTTCACCTTTATTTAACCAGGTAGGCTAGTTGAGAACAAGTTCTCATTTACAACTGTGACCTGGCCAAGATAAAGCATAGCAGTGAGAACAGACAAGAGTTACACATGGAGTAAACAATTTACAAGTCAAAAACACAGTAGAAAGAAAAGAAAAAAAGTCTATATACATTGTGCAAAAGGCATAATAATTACAATTTTGCAGATTAACACTGGAGTGATAAATGATCAGATGATCATGTACAGGTAGAGATACTGGTGTGCAAAAGAGCAGAAAAGTAAATAAATATAAACAGTATGGGGATGAGGTAGGTAAATTGGGTGGGCTATTTACCGATCGACTATGTACAGCTGCAGCGATCAGGTTAGCTGCTCAGATAGCAGATGTTTGAAGTTGGTGAGGGAGATAAAAGTCTCCAACTTCAGCGATTTTTGCAATTCGTTCCAGTCACAGGCAGCAGAGAACTGGAGGGGGATGACTGCGGCAGCTTTCCAATCCTTGGGGATCTCAGACGATATGAGAGGTTGAACAGGCTGGTAATAGGGGTTGTGGCAATGGCAGAAATAGAGGGTCCAGATTGTCAAGCGCAGCTGATTTGTACGGGTCCAGGTTTTGCAGCTCTTTCAGAACATCTGCTATCTGGATATCTGGATTTGGGTAAAGGAGAACCTGGAGAGGCTTGGGCGAGTAGCTGCGGGGGGGGTGGGTAGGAAGGCATGGCCAGCCGTTGAGAAATGCTTGAAGTTTGATAATCATGGATTTATCGGTGGTGACCGTGTTACCTATCCTCAGTGCAGTGGGCAGCTGGGAGGAGGTGCTCTTGTTCTCCATGGACTTTACAGTGTCCCAGAACTTTTTGGAGTTAGAGCTACAGGATGCAAATTTCTGCCAGAAGAAGCTGGCCTTGGCTTTCCTGACTGACTGCATGTATTGGTTCCTGACTTCCCTGAACAGTTGCATATCGCGGGGACTATTCGATGCTATTGCAGTCCGCCACAGGCTGTTTTTGTGCTGGTCGAGGGCAGTCAGGTCTGGAGTGAACCAAGGGCTATATATTCTTAGTTCTGCATTTCTGCATGAGGAAGTTACTTTTAAAGAATGACCAGGCATCCTCAACTGACGGGATGAGGTCAATATCCTTCCAGGATACCCGGACCAGGTCGATTAGAAAGGCCTGCTCGCAGAAGTGTTTTAGGGAGCGTTTGACAATGATGAGGGGTGGTCGTTTGACTGCGAATCCATAGCGGATACGGGCAATGAGGCAGTGATCGCTGAGATCCTGGTTGAAAACAGCGGAGGTGTTTTTGGAGGGCCAGTTGGTCAGGATGACGTCTGAGGGTGCCCTTGTTTACAGATTTAGGGTTGTACCTGGTGGGTTCCTTGATGATTTGTGTAAGATTGAGGGCATCTAGCTTAGATTGTAGGACTGCCGGGGTGTTAAGCATATCCCAGTTTAGGTCACCTAACAGAACAAACTCTGAAGCTAGATGGGGGGCGATCAATTCACAAATGGTGTCCAGGGCACAACTGGGAGCTGAGGGGGGTCGGTAGCAGGCGGCAACAGTGAGATACTTATTTCTGGAGAGAGTAATTTTTAAAATTAGTAGTTCGAACTGTTTGGGTATGGACCTGGAAAGTATGACATTACTTTGCAGGCTATCTCTGCAGTAGACTGCAACTCCTCCCCCTTTGGCAGTTCTATCTTGACGGAAAATGAGTTGTGTATGGAAATCTCAGAAAAGTAATATAGTTAGTCGAGAACACTCTAGATAACATGTAAACAGCATAACCAGCTCTGCTACTGTGAGTAAAAGGGCCAGAATTAGGTGATCTCTGATTTGTGTCTGGAAGTAGCAAGCTAACCAACTTTAGCGAGTTAGCTTGGGTGCTTGGTTGGGACCAACATGCATTGGCAGGCAAGCTGCAGAAGGATGAGAAGGCCACAATTCTCCGTCGTTTGTCAGTGCAATTTTGACGGCGAACTAGCTGAAGAGGTTTGAGAGGGTTTATCTGATGTTCATTCATTTAGATTTTAGCTCATCTTGCTCTGGCTAGCATTAACTGTCGATCTTGTTGTTGTTGATGTGCATAAGTGAGGGAGAGAGCCTACCTTTTCATGGTTGTTTGATCAATACGACTGTAAAGTTCCCAAATGTAAGAGGACTCCCGTGGTGTTTGCATTTTGCAGAAATCCATTCAGGTGTATTTTGTAGCTAATGGTGAATGTGTTCTAATGATCTAATGTCATGATGTTGCAATGACAGTCCAGTTCAAAGTGAATGATGGCAGGCCTGTGTGGCAAAACGCTTGTTTGTATAAAGGTCTACTGTAGCTCTGATTGGCTATAGCGCACAGGTCTGTGTAAACTACGGTCCTGGATAATACAGATGTTTTTATTCAGTTTTATTTCCCGCAGTGTCTATTAATTGTCAAATCAAAATCAAATCAAATTTTATTTGTCACATACACATGGTTAGCAGATGTTAATGCGAGTGTAGCGAAATGCTTGTGCTTCTAGTTCCGACAATGCAGTAATAACGAACAAGTAATCTAACTAACAATTCCAAAAAAACTACTGTCTTATACACAGTGTAAGGGGATAAAGAATATGTACATAAGGATATATGAATGAGTGATGGGTACAGAGCAGCATAGGCAAGATACAGTAGATGATATCGAGTACAGTATATACATATGAGATAAGTATGTAAACCAAGTGGCATAGTTAAAGTAGCTAGTGATACATGTATTACATAAGGATGCAGTCGATGATATAGAGTACAGTATCAACGTATGCATATGAGATGAATAATGTAGGGTAAGTAACATTATATAAGGTAGCATTGTTTAAAGTGGCTAGTGATATATTTACATCATTTCCCATCAATTCCCATGATTAAAGTGGCTGGAGTAGAGTCAGTGTCATTGACAGTGTGTTGGCAGTAGCCACTCAATGTTAGTGGTGGCTGTTTAACAGTCTGATGGCCTTGAGATAGAAGCTGTTTTTCAGTCTCTCGGTCCCAGCTTTGATGCACCTGTACTGACCTCGCCTTCTGGATGACAGCGGGGTGAACAGGTAGTGGCTCGGGTGGTTGATGTCCTTGATGATCTTTATGGCCTTCCTGTAGCATCGGGTGGTGTAGGTGTCCTGGAGGGCAGGTAGTTTGCCCCCGGTGATGCGTTGTGCAGACTTCACTACCCTCTGGAGAGCCTTACGGTTGAGGGCGGTGCAGTTGCCATACCAGGCGGTGATACAGCCCCCAGGATGCTCTCGATTGTGCATCTGTAGAAGTTTGTGAGTGCTTTTGGTGACAAGCCGAATTTCTTCAGCCTCCTGAGGTTGAAGAGGCGCTGCTGCGCCTTCCTCACGATGCTGTCTGTGTGAGTGGACCAATTCAGTTTGTCTGTGATGTGTATGCCGAGGAACTTAAAACTTGCTACCCTCTCCACTACTGTTCCATCGATGTGGATGGGGGGGTGTTCCCTCTGCTGTTTCCTGAAGTCCACAATCATCTCCTTAGTTTTGTTGACGTTGAGTGTGAGGTCCAAATGCACAGCCACTTTCCCACTCTATATTGCTATAGAATTTTCACTTATTGTTTACTGCTGCTCTTTAATTACTTGTTACTTTTATCTCTTTATTCTTATCCATATTTTTTGAAACTGCACTGTTGGTTAGGGGCTCGTAAGTAAGCATTTCACTGTAAGGTTGTATTCGGCGAATGTGACTGATAAAATTTGATTAGAGTAGAGTATTATTATTATTTTTCTGAAAACACTTATATAAATTGGAAACATTAAATCAGATTAATGTGTGAGTGTCAGGTATGGAGTAGTGCCAAAACCTCAATTTTGCAGCGTTGAAAGAAATCCTTCCAGTAAGTGTCCTCCACTCTGCTGAAGCATTCGGAAGGTACATTGTTGCATCACTGGCCTATTTTCCTTTCACATTGCCAATGTTAAAGTGCTACTCTGTGTGTGTGTGTATGTTGGTGTGTGTGTGTGTGTGCGTGCTTCTGAACTAAACAAAAAGCATTTCAAAAACATTGCAGCCAATGTCATGACCCTTTCAGAGCACTGAGCTGAATTTTTTTTTTTCAAAGTATAGAGCAGAGCACTGCTGTTTCTCTGTGTAGCAAGTGTATTTAATTGATAATACCCGAGAAGCCAGTGTTTGGAGGATATACTGGCATCGGCGTTGTTACCATGCCAATATATCCTCCAAACACCGGCTTCAAGGGCATTATCACTTTTATACAACGGGTTACCAGTATATACAAATAATGATTGACATAGTTACATCAAAACCATTATTTTGATGAATTTATTCATACTATTTCATTCTACCCATAATATATAGTACAGACACAAATTAGTTAGTTGTATCGGTTCGGTCCAGAGACACGACCCAGTCGTTCAGGATTTTTGTTACTGTTTCGATGGACGCGACTCAGTCATTCGTTCTAAATGTTCCATTGCCATACTGGGGGACAGCATTCTTATCCCTTGCTTGCTAGCTAGCCAACTACAGCTAACTTAGAGTCACGTTAAACAGTGCAGTCAGAATAACAACAGAAGCTGCATTTGCCTTTGTTTAAGCTGTTTTCCTTACATTTATTTTGACACATCCATAGCAATGAGCTAAGGAGATGCGATTTCACCTTGCATAGAAAATGTGCTATCTCGTGAGGGAGCTGTTGTTCAGCGGAGCTAGCTAACACAGCTAAAACAATCACTTTAAACTTAAGCTGGAAACACTGCAATCTAGCTGTGCTTTAAGAACATTAAACCGTCATGGGTTATTTCTGATGTGTATTCATTACGCAGTGTGCTTGCAGCAAATACCTGTCTACTTGTACTGTCAAAGCTATTTATTCCTTAGTCAACATAGAATTTTTTTAATAAAAACTTGGGCTGAATGCAGGAAAACTATTTCTCATCACAGAGAAAATATTGAAATACAATGATGTGTAGCATGAGAGCAGAGAACACCCACGGCTGTGATGCTGAAAATTTAGACAGAAAGCTTACCACTGTCAAAGTAATATCTCATTAGGTAGTGATGCATGGCAACTACTGTCTGCTGAAAGTGGGAAAAAAATAAGGAGGGGAAGATTGTCAAATGTTGTGAAAATCTGCCACAAAGCTCAGGGACAGAAATTATTGATGGGGTTTGGAGAGAGGGCAATATTCAATTCCCAGTGGCACAACTTACAGAAAGAAGCACATGCCTTTGATTGTATGAAATTATATACAGTCCCACCGTGCGCTTGGTCTTGGCTATGGCTGGGAAGAGTGAACTCAGAGGAAGTAGAGGCTTGTAAATCGTCAACT
The DNA here is from genome assembly GCF_018296145.1 of Oncorhynchus tshawytscha. Lineage (NCBI taxonomy): Eukaryota > Metazoa > Chordata > Actinopteri > Salmoniformes > Salmonidae > Oncorhynchus > Oncorhynchus tshawytscha. The sequence goes on from NC_056449.1 coordinate 965,750, forward strand.
CAAAATGGCCCCAAAAAGAGGCATCCAAAAATGGTGCTGCTGATACATGACATGCTCCCAATTAGTCCATATCTACAGAACATTGCATCCCTCTCAGGGGTAAAGATCATGATAAGTAAATGAGAACATACAACACTAATTCTAGTGATAATAGTTGCTATGGTTCCAATCAAATTCAAGACGTAGAAATGAATGACACTTTCATAAGAGCTATAATCAGACCCAAAATGTCTAAGGTTGAAAAGGATTTACTAGATATCTCAAAATGACTTGACTATGCAGGGAAAAACAACTGTTAGAGTGAACTTTATTAACTATCTTCAGTGCCTCAGTAATATTTCCCCAACACTTTAAAAGATAATAATGAATGGGTACAAATTCATTATCAGAGCTCTTTTAGAACTTCTATGTCAATACTCAAAAGCAACATATGAGTATGTTTAATAAGAAAAATCCTTTCTCCACTCAAAACATGTCCATTTGTTTTTTAAATTTGTAATATAAACGTAAGAGCTGTTAAATAGTCTGTAAAACTTTACAATGCAGAACCAATCAAAATGTAGGTGTTGTCTTTAGGTTACACAACTCATGTTCTTTCAAACACCACTTTCTGACATATGTGTGGCATTGCCCCATTTGATTTTAGGCATGGATCATTTCAGATTGTAAAGTTGCCTGAGGGAAATTGTCTGAGGACAAAATGGAAAAGAAAAACCTTGATAATAAGTACAATTAAGAATGCTCAGGGAACGTTGAGAAGGGAAGATCTTTCTCCCTGTCTACGGACCTCAAAACCCAACTGTTGGTTTTAATACGTCTCGAAGATGCTCTGGACCAGAGGTGGCCAACCCTCCTCCTGGAGAGCAACTGATTAGTCTGTGGGTTGAATGAGATTGTGTTACCTTCAAAGTGGGGGAATACATTTTTGTTCATAAATGTTCCATTCCCCACTCACAAGATAGACTACTGCCAACACCCCAAGCCAATAACATACAGTAGGCCCAAGATGGCACCATCTCATTAACCACTTTGATCCTTGTTTCTTTCGTCAGTCTGTGGAATCTATGTAATGCTGACACCATTAGCTTCAACCCATCATCTCCTAGTTTTTGTGTTATTCCCAAAGCAGAGCTCTGGCATGGGCATTAGGGCCAGATGGCCTAGCCTGCCCCTATTGGTTTGCATACTCACTGGAACATGCTGTCATGTATTCAAAACATTCCTCTGCATGTTTGGCAATGACACAGGATTATTATTGTATAATGTGTCTTAATTATGCAGTACAGTGTCAAAGCATCGGGACGAATCTTTCCTCCGTAGTTTGGGTTTGCTCAGTATTCATTGTTAAAGTTTAACTGCCTGGTCTCAGGGGACATATATAATTAAGATACTCACTTGGCTGAGGAAATGCTGTTGTTTTATGCAGTTCGGTCGAATCGGCATTATGAAGCACAGAAGATGCCTTTTTCTTTTTTTGGTTAAATCCCCAAGTCTTAAAGTCTTAAGACCTTTTTATACTGTAAAACTCAGGTAACCTTGCAAAATGTAACAGCGTTTGTCTGTTGAAGGAGAGTCGGACCAAAATGCAGTGTGGTGGTTACTCATGTTCTTTAATGAAAAAATAGCGATACATGATATAACTAAATAAATACAAAAACGAAACGTGAAAACCTAATACAGCCTATCTGGTGAACACTACACAGAGACAGGAACAATCACCCACAAAATACACAGTAAAAACCCAGGCTACCTAAATATGGTTCCCAATCAGAGACAACGAGAATCACCTGACTCTGATTGAGAACCGCCTCAGGCAGCCAAGCCTATGCTAGACACACCCCTAATCAGCCACAATCCCAATGCCTACAAAAACCCCAATACGACAACACAGTAAACCCATGTCACACCCTGGCCTGAACAAATAATTAAAGAAAACACAAAATACTAAGACCAAGGCGTGACACAAAACTCATAAATATATATATGTTTTTCTTCTCCCAAAATGTAAGTTGTAAAATAATGTTAAGACTGTAATTATTTGTGTGCTTGGTAACTTGGTGCAAAAATACACAGGCAGGTATCTATACTGAAAAAAAATGTAAATGCAACATGCAATAATTTCAAAGATTTGACCGAGTTACAGTTCATATAAGGAAATCAGACAATTGATAAAATGAATTAGATCCTAATCCATCGATTTCACAGACTGGGAATACAGATATGCATGTGTTTTAGAGGTCATAGATACCTTTAAAAAATAAGGTAGGGGCGTGGATCAGAGAACCAGTCAGTATCTGGTGTGACACATCTCCTTCACAGAGTTGATCAGGCTGTTAATTGTGGAAGGTTGTCCCACTCCTCTTCAATAGCTGTGAAAAGTTGCTGGATATTGGCAAGAACTGTAAAAAGATGTCGTACACATCGATCCAGAGCATCCGAAACGTGTTCAATGGGTGATTTCTGTAGAGTATGCAGGCCATGGAAGAACTGGGACATTTACAGCTTACAGGAATTGTGTCCTTGTGACATGGGGCCGTACACTATCATGCTGAAACATGAGGCAATGGCGGGGGATGACTGGCACGACAATGGGCCTCAGGATCTCGTCACTGTATCGCTGTGCCTTCAAATTGCCATTGATAAAATGCAAATGTGTTCATTGTCCGTAACCTGCCATTCCATAACCCCACCGCCACCATGGGGCATTCTGTAACCTCTCGCCCAAACGACACCATACATGTGGTTTGCGGTTGTGAGACCAGTTGGACGTATTATGTTGGAGAAATAAACTTGACATTTTCTGATAACAGCTCTGGTGGACATTTTAGCAGTCAGCATGCCAATTGCACGCTTCGTTAAAACTTGAGATATCTGTGGCATTGTGACAAAACTGCACATTTTAGAGTGACCTTTTATTGTCCCTAGCACAAGGTTCACCTGTGTAATGATCATGCTGTTTAATCAGCTTCTTGATATACCACACCTTCCAGGTGGATTCATTATCTTGGCAAAGGAGAAATGCACACTAACGGATTTAAACAAGTTTGTTCACAAAATTTGAGAGAAATAAGCTTTTTGTGCGTATGGAAAATGTCTGGGATCTTTTATTTCAGCTCATGAAACATTTGACCAACACTTTACATGTTGCGTTTTCAGGTTATTTATGTTTTTATGTTCATGTGCAGGATTTCTAAAGGAAATGAAGGTCCAACAATAAAACATTCAGTGTGCATCAGATCTATCAGGTTTACAAGCCTGGACGAGGTTAAAGAAAAGGGATTAGAAGTACTAATAACCATTCTGCAAACACATGAGCAAGGATACTCAGCTAAATGGTGCATTGTCAGAAGCAATCTTGTCAAGTTCTTAATTCAACCTTTACAGCTGAATGGGCTTGTGATAGAAAAAACAATATCTTTATCACAAAGGGCAACAAGCATTGTTTCACTGGGGAATTTATAATTTGTTTGAATACAGAAAAATGCTGCTAGTGTGACAACCGGACCGTGCCATTTAAAAGTAAAACCACCTTTAATTTTCTCACCACAGGGGTCTCTTTACAAGTGCATCCTAGTTTAATCTCAATAAGACCAAGTGTTCCCGAAAACAAAAGCCTTTATCGATGGGCTGTGTGACCTCACTGCCATTTGTTAATGGGTTTGAATGTCATCTTATTAAGATGTGTATTGAAAGCCTAGTAAATAATGAAACTCGATGCACGTTCATCTGTCCCATTTAGAGTGTGCTTGGGGTACATTCCCTCATTGTGTGACCTCTCAAGAGGGTGTTATTGCAATGGTCACATTCATTTAACAAACATCTTTCTCAGTCTTTCTGAGACAAAGCAATAACTAATATAATAATTTGATCAACGGGCTATTTACAGTTTTGTAGGCGTAACCAGCTAATCTGTCCAGGCATAACAAAACTGTTCACTTAAAAGCCTTAAATTAAGTTTCACATGTAGCACATAGACGACCGAAAATAATAATCTATTCAGTTTGCTCTAAGTAGATACACATGAAGTACATAGCCTGCATTGGCAGAAGCTTATGACTCATGATCTTTACAGCACCAGTCAAATGTTTGGACACACCTACTCATTTCAAGGGTTTTTCTTTATTTTGACTATTTTCTACATTGTAGAATAGTAGTAAAGACATGAAATAACAGATATGGAATCATTTAGTAACCAAAAAAGTGTTAAGCAAATCAAAATATTTTATATTTGAGATTATTCAAAGTAGCAACCCTTTGCCTTGATGACAGCTTTGCACACACTTGGCATTCTCTCAATCAGCTTCATTAGGTAGTGCATTTCAATTAACCGGTGTGCCTTGTTAAAAGTTAATTTGTGGAATTTATTTCCTTCTTAATGCGTTTGAGCCAATCAGTTGTGTTGTGACAAGGTTTGGGTGATATACAGAAGATGGCCCTATTTGGTAAAAGACCAAGTCCATATTACGGCAAGAACCACTCAAATAAGCAAAGAGAAATGACAGCCCACAATTAATTTAAGACATGAAGGTCAGTCAGTGCAGTCGCAAAAACCATCAAGTTCTATGATGAAACCCAGAGTTACCTCTGCTGCAGAGAATACGTTAATTAGAGTTAACTGCACCTCGGATTGCAGCCCCCATATATGCTTCACAGAGTAAATCAGGCCTTCATGGTCGAATTGCTGCAAAGAAACCACTTCTAAAGGACACCCATAAGAATAAGTGACTTGCTTGGGCCAAGAAACACGAGCAATGGACATTAGACCGGTGAAAATCTGTCCTTTTTGGTCTGATGAATACAACATTTTTAATTCCAATCGCCATGTCTTTGTGAGACGCAGAGGAGGTGAATGGATGATCTCCGCATGTGTGGTTCCCACTGTGAAGCATGGAGGAGGAGGTGTGATGGTGACACTGTCAGTTATTCATTCAGAATTCAAGGCACACTTAACCAGCATGGCTACCACAGCATTCTGCAGCAATACGCCATCCCATCTGCTTTGTTCTTATTTATTTTTCAACAGGACAATGACCCAACAAACCTCCAGGCTGTGTAAGGCCTATTTGACCAAGAAGGAGAGTGATGGAATGCTGCATCAGATGACCTGGCCTCCACAATCACCCGACCTCAACCCAATTGAATTGGTTTTGGATGAGTTGGACATTAGACTGAAGAAAAAACACCCAACAAGTGCTCAGCATATGTGGGAACTCCTTCAAGACTGTTGGAAAAGCCTTCCAGGTTAAACTGTTTGAGAGATTGCAAAGAGTTTGCAAAGCTGTCATCAAGGCAAAGGGTGAATCTAAAATATAAAATATATTTTAATTTGTATAACACTTACTCCATGAGTCCAAAGGTGTTATTTCATAGTTTTGATGTCTTCACTATTATTCTACAATGTAGAAAATAGTCAAAATAAAGAAATACCCTTGAATGAGTAGGTGTGTCCAAACATTTGACTGGTACTGTATGTGTTTATGCAGTGCAGGGGACATTATTGTGCCATGGACAGTAAGCAATAGATACCATTCATTACGTTATCTATCCACTGTCAGGAGATCAATAAATTATTTTATTGAAATGTTAATGAGCTGACTGATCCCATTACTAGAGCTGTGTCGTTCAGATTTCATCATCCCCTACATGTATTTGTAATCATGATGCTATTTCAATGAAATCACTCCCCCATTTCATTTTGGGATTAACTCTGACATATCAAGGCTGTCAGTCTTAAATGTGACTCTTTTAGTGCTGACGCTTGCCATTTCAGACTCTCTTACAATATAGGGGGAGAAATGGGACCCCAGTTTCATTCCATTTATGTGTAATCTATAAATACAGTGCAGATGGATTGATGTGGATTGATAAATGCCCTCCCTCCCCCTGTGGCAGAGATCATCACTAATGTTGGTAATCGCTTTTCACGTGACAGACCGTTCATAAAGTATAGATGACTGTCCCCGTTTCCTTGAGAAATCCCATTAACACGCTAATTCTGAGTTTTCTGGGTGGTCCTACACGACAGATAATTTCTGAATTTGATGGGCATCCAGGATCTCAGGCACATGGTTTACTCAAGGCTCAGCTGTTGACTTAAAGGTTTATTCAAAATAGTGGCACCTTATTTATAGGACCTCTGTGCTGATGTTGACAAGCTTCCATTCTGGGTTGAAATGGAATGTGTGCATGTGTCGCTGGGGAGATCAATGTTCTAAATCCCACAGAAATCACTCAGTCTCATGAATATATATGTGAGAGAGCTTGATTGCATTGTTTTGATGGACATTCTGTGCTTGGCAGCCCATTGCATATGTGCTCTTTATATTGTAGGCCTATACTGTACCTGAGCAACCCTTCACACAGCCAAAATGAAGCTTGGGCCTCATTTTGTCTTTTACTCAATGTATTATTTATTTATCCCTCTTTAAGTAACTATATGGATTACTATAGAAGTTTCCCATCTCTCATTTGATGGTAATATTCCCCGTCCACGTTTTCCCCCTTTTATTACATAAAACGATAACATGCAAACATGCAAATGTGTGAACATTAGAGCATGATAATGATACATGGCAAAAAATACATGAATACTGTTTATAGGCTTATACTTCATCACGAGCCTTGCTTGTGTTGAAATTAAAACATTCAATGGAAATAAACACAAGAATATCTAATCATGTTCTCTTAGAAAATTGAAACGTATTAATATTGCAAAGGCATGCGTTCAACCACATAATGTCAAATAAAATAAAATCAGAGATTGGAAGGTAATAACAGAGGTATAGACGCATATTGCATCAGCGGTACAACATATATGAAAGTGTTGACAGAATATAATTAGTGGTGAGATAATGAAAAAAGGAGAGCAGGTCAATTTCCTCCTTTTCAATGCTCACAGAAATTGCTTAACTCAAACACTTGACTGTACAGTAGTGGTATAATTACAGACCTTGGTAAGGCCAACTACCCACTACTCAGTACCTGCCCACTGGGCTGACTGCCTGGCCCTTTGGCATCTTGTTCTTAAAAGTGTATTTATTACAAAGAAGGTGTGGTATTATACCTTTTGGGTTTCAGTGTGAATCACTTCCTGAATTATGTTGCATTAAGCAAAGTACACAATTTCAATATTGTTAGGGCTATATCAAAACAGTTTGAAGATGCTATCTAAGGACGTTGAATACTCAAGTGTAAACTTGAGATATATCCTTTGAAAATGAATTGCACTTTAATGGAGAGGTGTACAGTACAATTAAGTGGCCCTGCACTCTGATTCTCTTCCTCATCTAAGTTTCCTTTTCTTGCCTAATTTTCAATGTTAAGTCTGACAGACTGAATTTTAATTACATATCAAATAAAATGTATTTGTCACATACACATGGTTAGCAGATGTTAATGCGAGTGTAGCGAAATGCTTGTGCTTCTAGTTCCGACAATGCAGTAATGACCAACGAGTAATCTAAAGTAACAATTCCAAAACTACTACCTTATACACAAGTGTAAAGGGAAAAAGAATATGTACATAAAGATATATGAATGAGTGATGGTACAGAACGGCATAGGCAAGATGCAGTATTGAGTACAGTATATACATATGAGATGAGTAATGTAGGGTATGTAAACAAAGTGGCATAGTTTAAAGTGGCTAGTGATACATGTATTACATAAAGATGCAGTAGATGAGAGTACAGTATATACATATGAGATGAGTAATGTAGGGTATGTAAACATTATATTAGGTAGCATTGTTTAAAGTGGCTAGTGATATATTTTCCATCAATTTCCATCAATTCCCATTATTAAAGTGGCAGGAGTTAAGTCAGTGTGTTGGCAGCAGCCACTCAATGTTAGTGGTGGCTGTTTAACAGTCTGATGTCCTTGAGATAGAAGCTGTTTTTCAGTCTCTCGGTCCCTGCTTTGCTGCACCTGTACTGACCTCGCCTTCTGGATGATAGCAGGGTGAACAGGCAGTTGCTCGGGTGGTTGTTGTCTTTGATCTTTATGGCCTTCCTGTGACATCGGGTGGTGTAGGTGTCCTGGGGGGCAGGTAGTTTGCCCCCGGTGATGCGTTGTGCAGACCTCACTACCCTCTGGAGAGCCTTACAGTTGTGGGCGGAGCAGTTGCCGTACCAGGCGATGATACAGCCCGACAGGATGCTTTCAGTTGTGCATCTGTAGAAGTTTGAGTGTTTTTGTTGACAAGCTGCGCCTTCTTCACGACGCTGTCTGTGTGGGTGGAACAATTCCGTTTGTCCGTGATGTGTACGCCGAGGAACTTAACTTACTACCCTCTCCACTACTGTCCCATCGATGTGGATAGGGGGGTGCTCCCTCTGCTGTTTCCTGAAGTCCACAATCATCTCCTTTGTTTTGTTGACGTTGAGTGTGAGGTTATTTTCCTGACACCACACTTCGAGGGCCCTCACCTCCTCCCTGTAGGCCGTCTCGTCGTTGTTGGTAATCAAGCCTACCACTGTAGTGTCGTCCGCAAACTTGATGATTGAGTTGGAGGTGTGCATGGCCACGCAGTTGTGGGTGAACAGGGAGGAAGGAGAGGGCTCAGAACACACCCTTGTGGGGCCCCAGTGTTGAGGATCAGCGGGGTGGAGATGTTGTTACCTACCCTCACTACCTGGGGGCTGCCCGTCAGGAAGTCCAGTATCCTGTTGCGCAAGGCAGGGTCGAGACCCAGGGTCTCGTGCTTGATGACGAGTTTGGAGGGTACTATGATGTTAAATACCGAGCTGTAGTTGATGAACAGCATTCTCACATAGGTATTCCTCTTGTCCAGATGGGTTAGGGCAGTGTGGTTGAGATTGCATCGTCTGTGGACCTATTTGGCGGTAAGCAAATTGGAGTGGGTCTAGGGTGTCAGGTAGGGTGGAGGTGATATGGTCCTTGACTAGTCTCTCAAAGCACTTCATGATGACGGAAGTGAGTGCTACGGGGCGGTAGTCGTTTAGCTAAGTTACCTTAGCTTTCTTGGGAACAGGGACAATGGTGGCCCTTTTGAAGCATGTGAGAACACACCAGCCAGCTGGTCTGTGCATGCTCTGAGGACGCGGCTGGGGATGCCGTCTGGGCCTGCAGCCTTGCGAGAGTTAACACAACACATCACCGGGGGCAAACGTTATGTGGTTTTGTTGAGTTAATCACATGGTTTTCAGAGAGATTACCTCAATTAATCTCAATTATAGAAATTGCTCAAATTTGACCCTAATCTAATAAATTTAAAAAACATCATATTAGATTTTAGGTATAATATATTTTGATTATAGGGGAAGAAGACAAACTAAACTCTATTCTATGACAATAACACAAAACGAAGACACATAGTTGTGAAGAGGGCATGACAAAAACCTTTTCCCCCTCAGGAGGCTGAAAAGATTTGGCATGGACCCTCAGATCCTTAAAAAGTTATAGAGCTGCACCAATGAGAGCATCTTGACTGACTGCATCACCGCTTGGTACGGCAACTGCAGAGAGTGGTGAGTACGGCCCAGTACATTGCTGGGGCCGAACTATTGCCATCCCGGACCTTTTATATCAGGCAGTGTCAGAAGAAGGCAAAAAAATTGTCAAAGACTCCAGCAACCCAAGCCATAGCCTGCTATCTCTGCTAACGCATGGCAAGCGGTACCAGTGCACTGTCTGTAACCAACAGGGCCCTGAACAGGTTCCTCTACCAAGCCATACGAATGGTAAACAAGACTGCTAATTGTCAACGACTACCTGAATTATTAACCTTTTTTAGCACTAACTCTCTTGTACTGACTATGAACACACATTGAACTCTACCTACACACACACATATATTGAACAAAAATATAAATACAACAGCCAACAATTTTACTAAGGAAATAAGTCAATTCAAATACATTAATTAGGCCCTAATCTATGGCTTTCATATGACTGGAATTGTCTTCTTCCCCTAAAATCTAATATGATGTTTTTTATATGCATCTATTGGTCAAAGAGACCTTAAAAAAATGTAGGGCCGTGGTCAGAGAACCAGTCAGTATCTGGTGTGACTACCATCTGCCTCATATAGCTTGACACATATCTTTTGCATAGAGATGATCAGGTTGTTGATTGTGGTCTGTGGAATGTTGTCCCAATCCTCTTCAAATGGCTGTTGCTGGATATTGGCGTGAACTGGAACACGCCGATCCAGAGCATTCCAAACATGCTCAATGGGTGACATGTCTTGTGAGTATGCAGACACTGGAAGAACTGGGACATTTTCAGCTTCAGCTTCATTTTCAGCTTCAGCTTCTTCTAAAACAACATTGGAGGCGGCTTATGGTAGAGAAATTAACATTAAATTATCTGGCAATATCTCTGTTGGACTTTTCTGCAGTCAGCATGCCAATTGCACGCTACCTCAACTTGAGACATCGGTGGCATTGTGTTGTGACAAAACTGCACATTTTGTCAGGTGAATGGATTATCTTAGAAAATGATAAATGCTCTCAAACAGGAATGTAAACAAATTTGGGTACAAATCTGAGAGATCAAAGCTTTTTGTGTGTCTGGAAAATTTCTAGGATCTTTTATTTCAGATAATGAAACATAGGACCAACATTTTACTTGATGTGTACATACACCTTAGCAAGAGACTCAGTTTTTCACAATTTCTGACATTTTATCTTAGTAAAATTCCCTGTCAGTTGGGATCACCACTTTATTTTAATATTGTGAAATATCAGAATAATAGTAGAGAGAATGATTTTTCAGCTTTTATTTCTTTCATCACATTCCCAGTGGGTCAGAAGTCTACATACACTCAATTAGTATTTGGTAGCATTGCCTTTAAATTTTAACATGGGTCAAATGTTTCATGTAGCCTTCCACAAGCTTCCCACAATAAGTTGGGTCAATTTTGGTCCATTCTTCCTGACAGAGCTGGTGTAACTGAGTCAGGCTTTTAGGCCTCCTTGCTCGCACATGCTTCTTCAGTTCTACCCTCAAATATTCTATAGGATTGAGGTCAAGGCTTTGTGATGGCCACTCCATACCTTGACTTTGTTGTCCTTAAGCCATTTTGCCACAATTTCGGAAGTATGCTTGGGGTCATTGTCCATTTGGAAGACCCATTTGCAACCAAGCTTTAAATTCCTGACTGATGTTTTGAGATTAATTTTCTTTCCTCATGATTCCATATATTTTGTGAAGTGCACCAGTCCCTCCTGCAGCAAAGAACCCCCACAACATGATGCTGCCACCCCGTGCTTCACAGTTGGGATGGTGTTCTTCGGCTTGTAAGCCTCCCCCTTTTTCCTCCAAACATAACGATGGTCATTATGGCCAAATAGCTCTATTTTTTTTTTCATCAGACCAGAGGACATTTCTCCAAAAGGTATGATCTTTGTCCCCATGTGCCGTTGCAAACTGTAGTCTGGCTTTTTTATGGCGGTTTTGGAGCAGTGGCTTCTTCCTTGCTGAGCGGCCTTTCAGGTAATGTCGATATAGGACTCGTTTTACTGTGGATATAGATACTTCTGTACCTGTTTCCTCCAGCGTTTTCACAAGGTCCTTTACTGTTGTTCTGGGATTGATTTGCACTTTTCACAACAAATTACATTCATTTCTAGGCGACAGAACGGGTCTCCTTCCTGAGCAGTATGACGGCTGCGTGGTCCCATGGTGTTTATACTTGCGTACTATTGTTTGTATAAATGAACATGGTACCTTCAGGCTTTTGGAAATTGCTCCCAAGGATAAACCAGGCTTGTGGAGGTCTACAATTTTTTTCTGATGTTTTGGCTGATTTCTTTTGATTTTCCTATGATGTCAAGCAAAGAGGCACTGAGTTGGAAGGTAGGCCTTGAAATACATCCACAGGTACACCTCCCATTGACTCGACTCACATGATGTCAAATAGCCTATTAGCCTAAACAAAAATAGAACTGTTTGGCCATAATGACCATCATTATGTTTGGAGGAAAAAGGAGGAGGCCTGCAAGCCGAAGAACAACATCCCAATTGTGAAGCACGGGGATGGCAGCATCATGCTTTGCTGCAAGAAGGAGTGGTGCACTTCACAAAATAGATGGCATCATGAAGCAGGAAAATTATGTGGATATATGGAAGCAACATCTCAAGACATCAGTCAGGAAGTTAAAGCTTGATCGCAAATGGGTCTTCCAAATGGACAATGACCCCAAGCATACTTCCAAAGTTGTGGCAAAATGGCTTAAGTAAAGCCTTGGCTGAGATTGGGAGAAGAGCAGGAGTTTGAGAGAGGGAAAGGAATAACTGGACAACAAATAAAATAACCAGAAGTTGAAATTTCAGGAGCACTGAGATAAGTAGAGTAGATAACAAATAAAATATTAACGATACTAGAAACACACTGTTAATAGATTCATATTAAGGAAAATATTGGTAACGATAAAACCAAACAGAAAAATGTGGAGAAACTGAGGCTAGCCATAGGGAGACCAAGAAAACAAGTGGTATAAATGAATAGAACGGCAGTAGAAATCTTGAGCACCCGGTATCCCCTATGCAGGGAAGAATTTACAAAAATATCTCAGAAATGGGAACAACGCACCAAGAAAATGGGCACGAGATGGCCAGAAAGAGGAACGTTTGATGTCTCGGTGTGTGAGGAAATGGAGACACTGATAAAAAAGTATAAGACAAGTGACACAGGGAAGATGAGAGGGGACAAGAAAGAAATAGAAAAAGAGGTACTGAGGATGTTTAAAAAAGTAGGAGAAGGATTGTTGAAAAGTGTAAAGACAGCGAAAGGAATGTTGAAGAAAGACAATGAAATGTCAGACAGGAAGAAGGTGGAATGGTTTACAAAACCACCATACACCAGTGGGCAATACCCCCTGGTGTTAGGAGTGGTGGAAATAAAGGGAGAAATAGAGATGGAAGAGGAGAAGAAGACTCCCTAGGTGCCCTCTCAGGTAAAAGAAAAGGACCTGGAAATGACAGGGGAGGCTGAGCAAGGTGCAGGAAGGAACCCAGAAAAGTTGAACTGTTATGAAGGATTAAGTGAGGCCTTGGCAAAAATGCAAGTGAAAAAAAGATGAAGATTCACTGGAAGAGGACATAATAGCTGAAATGGAAGCAAAAAGCAAAAGAGTGGACAGAGAAATAAGGCAGCTAGAAAAACACTTACTTGAAAAGAGGGAGAGAGCAAAAGAAAATGAGCTAAAAGAACATGCGTGTAGGGAACGAGATGCGGAGAGTGGAGAAGATATAGTCAGTTTTAGGGAAATGATCTATGGCAGGGAAAGCGAAAAAAAGAGGGCTGCGGAGTAGGAGGAAGTTGAAAGAATCTGAAAGATATAGTGCACAATGTCCAATTTTGATAGAAGGAACTAAAGGGCACTATATCACATGGGGCTCGCAGGACCTGGAAGGGCTGGTTGCCCGCCTACCTGATCTCCATGATGAAGCAGGTAAATGGATAAGGACCTGCTGCATATCTACATGGACAGCTGAAACGATGGAGGCTGGAAACAGAATGGAATCCAGAGGGGGACTCACTGATGACAACTCTGTTCCAAAACTCAGTAATAGAAGCCATGCCTCAGCCAGTGAGAAGCAGGCTGGAGGATGTAGTGAGACTGACTTCAAAATCACACAAAGAATTCTGTGACCATGTAATCCATGCAGTGGAAAAATACAGAAAGGATGAACAAATAACTCAAGGAACAAGAAAAAGACATTCAGAGGAAGCTAACACAGCTCCGGCTGGAAGAACTAACGAACAAAGGAAAAAAGAAAGTACAAGCTCCAGTGATAGCCCCTGTGCCTGAAGCATGAACAATGGCTGCAGTCTCCTCTGGAGGGCTACAAACTGCCTCCTGTCCAGCAGGCCCAAGTACAACCCACACCACGAGCAGTGAATGTGTATGCACAACAACCCCAACAATGGAATAATGGCAATAGGCAACAAAGACCTCCGCAAAACAATCAGAGAGGACGAAACAGGGGCCCGCAGGGACCACCGGGGATCTGTTGGGGATGCCAACAGCCAGGACACACTAGAAGAAATTGTCCTATTAACCCCTGGCAACAACAGGGAAACAGGAACCAAAATAATTGGAAACAGCCCAGAGTCAGGCTGGCAACAAAATCCGAACCAACCACAGGGCCCTGTGAATCCATGGGCAGGGCCTAATCAGGGATACTAGGGGTGCCCAGAGAATCCTACAGGGGAGGGTCAGTTCACAGTGATAACAACAAGAGCTGTTTAAGAACCTGTGCTGCAGGTTCAAATAGAGAACAGAGGCACACCCATGATGATAGATACTGGAGCCACTTACACATGTGTAAATCCAAAGTATGCCTCTCATCTACCCATGTCTGGTAAATGCCAAAACTGTGCCAAAACTATAGGATTAGGAAGGGATGCTCTATGCAAAATGAGCATACAAATTAAGTGCTCAGAGGTAATTATAGACAAAACAGGATTAAATCAACATGCTAATGACAGGAGAGACAGCAAATGTGTATTGGTTAGGGGTTATTGAGACAGAAATAGATACAACTGTAAAGAAATGGGGAAGGTTTACCCAGGCGAAGATATCTGAAGAACAAAACCAGAGTTTCACTGCACAATGCAGTATGACCCCTACCAAAGATCATTTATTGGAACAACTTTGGATTATAAATGCAAAATCAGTACCAATTATGTCCCAGTACATAATTATAGGGAAACTGGGCAGCAATGGATGTAATGGACAGGGATGGTTCAGACTTTGTGGAAAAATTGTATAATATTTCTGATTCCGTTCCGCACATTACGTTGATAATAAATAAGGGAGCTATAGCAAATAAGGGAGCTATAGCAAAGGATTTAGGTCTCATGATGAAACAAGCAAAAATAAGCAAATGGAACTAAACAGAGAATCCACTGATGTATCACTCTAAAGATAAGGCCTTAATTAAAATACTGGCTACAATAGTAATGAATGGGACCCAAAGGAGGTAGAAGTTACAGCTAACCAACAAGTACAATTAGGAAAAGGGATAGCACCAGATAACCAGCAAAGGCAGGAAATGGAAGAAAGTGTACCGAATGGCGTATGGTCACAACATGATACAGATGTTGGATTGGTAAAATCAACAAGTCCTGTGTGCATTTAAGTAAAACAAGACGCATTCCCCTGGAATGCCCAAAACTATATGAAACCAGAAGCGGAAGAAGGTTTAAGCATGACTATTGAAGGGTTAATAGAAGCAGGGGTATTAATAGAAACACAGAGCTGCTGTCATACACCTCTATTGCTAGTCCTTAAAGCAGATGGAAAGAAATGGAGACTGGTACATGACTTAAGAGCAATAAATGGCATAGCACAGGACTGGCTTGTGGAAGTTCCAAACCCTCACACGCTGCTGACCAATGTTCCCCCAGATGCCAAGTACCTTATAGTGATTGATTTACGTGGAGCATTTTTTTGGTGTGCCCCTGGCGGAGGAGTGCAGACATCTGTTTGCGTTTACGTACAAAGAAAAACAGTAAACATATAGACTGACTCGGCATATGCACACGGAGTATGCCACTTATTTGGAGCTGTGTGGAAACAAAGATTTAAGAAAAGTGATGGAACACCCATACAGCATCACAAACAAACTGTAAAATGAGTGATGGCACTGATGTAACCTAAAAGGCTAGCGATAATAAAATGCCAAGCACATAAAAAAGGAAATGACTTCGTTGTTAAAGGAAATAACGCAGCAGTTGAGGCAGCAAGAAAGGCATTTAAGTGCACCATTCCAATATTAACAGCCCCAATGGTTATCATTGAATCTACACCTCAGCCAGATGACATAATTAGAATACAGAAACAAGCTGGGCCCTATGAGCAATCCATGTGGCACCAGAGAGGGGCAACCAAAGATATGAAGGAAGGGACTATGGAGATCCCATGAAGGGACCATAGTGGCACTTTCTATGTTGCATAATTTACTAATTACTGATGCGCATGGTTTTGAGCTTTGCGCAAGGGGGGAAGTGGTAAGAAAAATTTAAAAGGCAAGGATTCTGATCACCCCACCTACAGGCAATGGTGGATGATGCATTAGCAAAATTTGAGGTGTGTACGCAAAACAAATATTTGAAATGGAATAACCACACCCATAGGTCATATACCAGTCTCAGAAGGGCCATTTCGACATTTACTTATAGACTACGTGGATATTATAAAGAAGGTACATGGTAAAAGATACATGTTGGTTATAATAGATAGGTTTAGCAGATGGGTACCATCAGCAGATGTGGGATCAGGAACGGTGATACAAATTTTAACCAGATAAGTATTACATGGAACCCTCAAGGCTATACTGAATAAAATGTGTGCTAGCGCAAAGCTTAATTGGGTGGATGCACAAACACTTGCTCTAATGAGTTACCGCATGCAAACTAACAGAAATACGCATCTACTGTAACCCCACATGAAATGCTTACGGGTCGACCCATGCCAGTGTCAGTTCTAAGAGGGCCCTATAAAGGTCCCTCATTAGAGCGATTAGAAATGGAGTTAAAAGCATATGTGAGACAACTAACTTCTATACATGAAGTTATTTATCTCCAGGAAAAAGAGCGAGAACCTGAACCTGAACCAGGACCAGAGGTTCCTGATCCAGTGATCCCAGGAGATCGGGTCTACATCCGAGCGTTCTGGAGGAAGTGGAACGAGCAAAGGCGAGAGGGACCGTATCGAGAGGCTGAAAAACAGCTTCTATCTCAAGGCCATCAGACTGTTAATTAAACAGCCATCACTAACATAGAGAGGCTGCTGCCAACATACTGACTCAAATCTCTGGCCACTTAAATAAACAGACTTAATAAAAGGTATCACTAGTCACTTTAAATAACGTTTACATATCCTACATTACCCATCTCATATGTATATACTGTATTCTACACCATCTTCTCCATCTTGCCAATGCCACACACTATCATCCATATATTTATATGTACATATTCTTATACATCCCTTTACATTTGTGTGTATAAGGTAGTTGTTGTCAATTTGTTAGATTTACTTGTTAGATTTTACTGCATAGTCGGAACTACAAGCATAAGCATTTCGCTACACTCACATTAGCATCTGCTAACCATGTGTATGTGACCAATAACAAATTTGATAAGGTGGATTTGACAAGGTGGTCCTAGCGACACGAACAGCCATCCAGGTGAAAGGAAGCACTATGTGGTACCATCTAAACCACTGCACCAGAGTTCTAGAGGGAATCGGTGAGTGACCATAGAGCCATGAGGAAGCAGAGGATATTGATACACCAGGCAGGAGCCAGAAAGAAGCAGAGGGAGAAGAGGACCAAAATGCAATTACAGAGAGTCAACAGGCACTCCTTCCTGAACACCCAGAGAATCAGAGGAGGGGAGAGAGTGACATGTGCACTGTTATTGATGGGATATCTACTGCAGATACCCCAAACGCAGGCAATGATGCAGGAGAAGGAGAAACAACAGGAAATGGATGGGACTTCCCTGCCATCGACTTCTCTGCCCTCTCATGTCCCTGTAACAGGGATCTGGTAAAAGAACAACTACGGAGGGAAGCAGAAGAAGAAAAATGAAGAAGAAGAAAATTACTTGTGTCAATAAACAGTGTCTAAATTAAGACAGACAAATTGCTTATTGTGTGCGTCTTCTCCACTGAAATAATTAGTGGTGGTACCTAATCCTTATGATTATAGGGACTGTGCTGACTTTAATCAAAACTTTTGCTTTTGCTTTGAGATCAGAAAGGCCTTATTGTCCAGCTGAATGTTTGTCATATTTGGGTAATCGACACTATCAAAGATACTACAACCAAACAGGCTGGGGAAAATTGTGTCAAGAATTGGATGTACGAGTGGAAGCACAGAAGTTAGAGACCCCATATAAATATTGAATATATTATAAACATCCATATGAATGTTTTAACAGCACAGAAGGACAACATGAGATGGGGAAGTTCAGAGGCACATGTGAGACCACATGGCACTTAACTAATAACACCAATTGGAATGCAGACTCACCAAAAGGGGCTACGTATCAAGCAGCCGGAAGTTGGGTGGGAAAAGTAATTGCTCACGATAGATGTCAAAGTCACACTCTAGCACTTCCATTAATTGCACCACATGAAGAACATACTGTGGTAGTGTCAGATTTCATCTGGATATGTGGAGGGAAAAGATCAAGGGCAACATTACCAAAATGATGGACAGGCCTTTGTGCAAGGGTTGGGTGGATTCAACAGATAACTGTGGAATCCTAGTGATACTAAGCAACAAACTACAAAATATAGAGTAAGGAGAGAATATAGGTCTGACCCCAAGTTCTATTTAGATGCAATATGACAACCTAGAGGAATCCCCAAGGAATACAAAGCAAGAGATGAGGTTAAGTCAGGTTTGAATCAACATTTCTCTGGATAGCGGCAAACAAAAATCTAGAATGGATTAATTATATTTACTATAACCAACAAAGATTCATTAATTATACAGACGCTGCATTGACAGCGTTGGGGGAACAAGTACAGGCCGCAAACAGAGTGACATGGCAGAACAGGCAGGCCTTGAATTGGCTCTTAGCAGAAAAAGGTGGAGCTTGTTATGTTTGGAGATGAATGCTGCACCTTCATCTCCAATAACACTGCCCCAGATGGTTCATTTACGAAGGCAATTACCAAATTAAAAGGACTATGACAGGAAGTACAGAACAATGCTGGACATGATTCCCTGGGACTGGTTGGACTCAATCCTGGGAAAATGGGGAGCAATGTTGTGATGGGAGTGGTATTCTGTTGTGTTTTACCTTTTCTGAAATCTATCCTGATCCAAACCAGCGTAAAACAGATGACTGTACAGACAGTCATTACCCTGTCCCTGGAGCTCCAGGACAATACACCAACAAAGAGGGAAAACCGTGTAATGCTAAAGGAGGACCATTGGACTGGAAATCCTCAATGCCTGTGGGGAGTAGCTCCAGGGGGAGAAAGGGCTTGTCGTACCTATCAAGAACAACAACAATTGTTAGAGACTGAAATAGATGAACTTCCTGGCGTATATCCAGATCCGGACTATATGATTAATACTAATCACAGGTTTCAACCAAATGTAGGAGCACATTGGCCCCAACAGTGCCCTAACAGAGGGTATTGTAAGTGGTGCTCAAAGGGATGAAAAATAAAAAATGGAAATGATCATCATTTTGAACCCTTGGATTGGGCAATGTGTCAAAGGGGGGATTTCCCATTGTATTGTGATGAAATGTGTTCAGTTAATATACGGTTGAAGTCGGAAGTTTACATACACTTCGGTTGGAGTCATTGAAACTAATTTTTAAACCACTTCAAACATTTCTTGTTAACAAACTACAGTTTTGACATCTACTTTGTGCATGACACAAGTAATATTTCCAACAATTGTTTACAGACAGATTATTTCACTTACAATTCACTGTATCACAAGTCCAGTGGGTCAGAAGTTTACATACACTAAGTTGACTGTGCCTCTAAACAGCTTGGAAAATTCCAGAAAATGATATCATGGCTTAAGAAGCTTCTGCTAATTGTCATAATTTGAGTCAATTGGATGTGTACCTGTGGATGTATTTCAAGGCCTACCTTTCAACTCAGTGCCTCTTTGCTTGACATCATGGAAAATCAAAAGAAATCAGCCAAGACCTGAGAAAATTATTGTAGACCTCTACAAGTCTGGTTCATCCTTGGGAGCAATTTCCAAACGCCTGAAAATACCACGTTAATCTGTACAAACAATAGTACGCAAGTATAAACACCATGGGACCAAGCAGCCATCATACTGCTCAGGAAGGAGACGCGTTCTGTCTCTTAGAGATGAACATACTTTGGTGAGAAAAGTGCAAATAAATCCCAGAACAACAGCAAAGGACCTTTTGAAAATGCTGGATGAAACTGTTACAAAAGTATCTATATCCACATTAAAACGAGTCCTATACGAACATAACCTGAAAGGCCACTGGGCAAGGAAGAAGCCACTGCTCCAAAACCGCCATTAAAAAAGCCAGACTACGGTTTACAACTGCACATGGGAACAAAGATCATACTTTTTGGAGAAGTGTCCTCTGGTCTAATGAAAAAAATAGAACTGTTTGGCCATAATGACCATCATTATGATTGGAGGAAAAGGTTGGGAGGCATGCAAGCCAAAGAACACCATCCCAACCGTGAAGCAGCGGGGTGGAAGCATCATGTTGTGGGGGTGCTTTGCTGCAGAAGAGACTGGTGCACTTCACAAAATATATGGCATCATGAGGAGGAAATTATGTAGATATATTGAAGCAACACCTCAAGACATCAGTCAGGAATTTAAAGCTTGGTCACAAATGGGTCTTCCAAATTGACAATGACCCCAAGCATACTTCCAAAGTTGTGGCCAAATGGCTTAAGGAAAACAAAGTCAAGCTATTGGAGTGGCCGTCACAAAGCCCTGACCTCAATCCTATAGAAGATTTGTGGGCAGTGCTGAAAAAGCGTGTGCGAGCAATGAGGCCTACAAACCTAGCTCAGTTATACCAGCTCTGTCAGGCGGAATGGGCAAAAATTCACCCAACTTTTTGTGGGAAGCTTGTGGACGGCTAACCGAGACATTTGACCCAAGTTAAACAATTTAAAGGCAATGCTATCAAATACTAATTGAATGTATGTAAACTTCTGAACCACTGGGAATGTGATGAAAGAAACAAAAGCTGAATAAATAATTCTCTACTATTATTCTGACTTGTCACATTCTTAAAATAAAGTGGTGATCTTAACTGACCTAAGACAGCAAATTTTTACGAGGATCAAATGTCAGGAATTGTGAAAAACTGAGTTTAAATGTAGTTGGCTAAGGTGTATGTAAACTTCCGACTTCAACTGTACATACATTCAGTATATCAATTGTTGAATGATATTATAAATTATGTTAGACCTGCTGAGTATTTGTTTCGTCTAAACATATATGCAACATAGTGTTTTTCCGGTTACAAGAGTCCATGGACCATGCCCTGAATCTTCCAACAGGTTTAACACTTATGCTAAAATGGTTTTTGGAGAGGTGTCTGTGAGGGAGGGCCACATGTTTAGGTGTCATATTGAGAACAATGTTATAAGGATTTATGAGGTTGAGTTTATTGTTTTTATTATATTCTACATAACTGAGAAAACATTGGGCAAGGCAGAGCAATGCATGCACATGCTTATACACAATATGTTCAAGGACAACTGGCTGGTCGGATGGATCTTTTACTTCTCTCTAGCTATATGTGAAAGGAGAGGTTTGGTCCTGATTCCCCAGTACAGATGAGAAGAGGAGCAACGGTTGATAAGGAAAAAGCGAGGCAGATTGTCTCCATAGCATTACATACAGAAGGTACTTCTCCTTCTCACTTGTACTGGATCAAATTTAAGGGTTGGGACTTAGTAAATCCCAAAGGGGGAAATATATGGGTGTTTTCTGTTAAGAGAATGTGTTTTTTGCTATAAGGCTGAATAGCACTAAAGGGAGTAAGCAAAGGCACTATGTGTAATCCTGTTATTGAGTGTACTTATTGGTATAATTCTATATTTGCCTAAAGTTATCTGTATGTAAACCTTTAATGGCCATTAGTAATATTATAGTCTGATAATGGCATGTAGCAATCTTATAATTGTCTATAGTAGTCTGTAATTATTATTTTCTGGAAATAATGTACAGGCCCGCCACCAATATAATTGATCCAAGGAACTAGAGGGGAGGGGAAACCGCACCTAGAGGAAAGAACTTTTGGAAACAATGGTGGAGTAAAGCCGAGGGGACATGGTTATTAGCATAAAGTGGAGGGACTGTGAAACTTGTATAATTATGAAACTGTATAAAAGGAGTGGAATGAGACTGAGTCCGGCAGTTTCTCCATGGACCAACTCGGCTTGTTACATTGTAATAAAGTATATTTGAATTCACAGGCACTGGTATCTGAGAGATATTATTGAACCAATATTTCCACAACACTAGTCACAAGCTGCTACTAGAATTTGGATCATTTGCTTAAATATTTTGACCTGAGAACTGCAGCAAAAACAGTAGCTAAATGGAAGGATGTCAGTCATGTTATGATTAAAATCATAGTGGGAAATTAGAGTTGAATCAAAAGGCATTCAGCCATGGCATTGTAAACATTCTCATTTGGTGAGCTAACTTTAGCATAACTAGCTAGCTACTGAGTATGTGCAAATGCTATCGAAAGAAAAGGCTGGGGATGTGTTTATGGTTGAACATTCTGTATGTTTTCCTTCAAAATAGTTGCTCAAACTGTGTGCATTGTGGATGTTTAAAACATCTTCGGGACAGGGGGCAGCATTTTCACTTTTGGATAAATAGCGTGCCCAATTTCAACTTCCTGCTACTCATCCCGGGATTTTTTTTATTTTTTTTAACCTTTATTTTACTAGGCAAGTCAGTTAAGAACAAATTCTTATTTTCAATGACGGCCTAGGAACAGTGGGTTAACTGCCTGTTCAAGGGCAGAACGACAGATTTTGTACCTTGTTAGCTCGGGGATTTGAACTTGCAACCTTTCGCTTACTAGTCCAATGCTCTAACCACTAGGCTACACTGCCAAATATAAGATATGCATATTATGAGTAGATTTGGATAGAAAACAATCTGAAGTTTCTAAAACTGTTTGAATCATGTCTGTGGGTATAACAGAACTTAGGCAAAACCCCGAGGACAAATCATTCAGATTTTTTGTTTTTGAGGTTACTGTCTATTCAATAAATTTTCATTGGGAAACTAGATTTCTAAGGGACTTGTTTGCAGTCCCTACCGCTTCCACTGGATGTCACCAGTCTTTAGAAATTGGTTGAGATTATTCCTTTGTGTAATGAAGAAGTACGGCCATCTTGAATGACTGTCACGTTGTGTACTGTTTGAGAGTTGCGCAAGACCAGAAAGGTAGTGTTAGATTGTTGTCATCCTGTATTGAACACAGATAGTCCCGTATACAATTTGATCAATTATTAACGCTTAAAAATACCTAAAGTTGTATTACAAAAGTCGTTTGAAATGTTTTGGCAAAGTTTACAGGTAACTTTTGAGATATTTTGTAGTGACGAAGCTGTGTTTTTCTGGATCAAAAGCGCCAAATAAATTGACATTTTGGATATATATCGACGGAATTAACGAGAAAAAAAAGGACAATTTGTGATGTTTATGGGACATATTGGAGTGCCAACAAAATAAGCTTGTCTAAGGTAAGGCATGATTTATATTTTATTTCTGTGGTTTGTGTAGCGCCTGCAGGGTTGAAATATGCTTTCTCTCTTTGTTTACTGTTGTGCTATCATCAGATAATTGCATTTTATGCTTTCGCCAAAAAGCCTTTCTGAAATCTGTCATGTTGGCTGGATTCACAACGAGTGTAGCTTTAAGTTGGTATCTTACATGTGTGATTTAATGAAAGTTTGATTTTTTATCGTATTTTATTTGAATTTGGCGCTCTACATTTTCCCTGGCAATTGGCCAAGTGGGACACAAGCGTCCCCCCTATCCCAGAGAGGTTGTTAAGCACCTCAACACAAGAGACAAACAGCTCTGCAGCAAGCTAGATGCCAAGACCAGGGGGACAGGGTTCTAGTCTGAAGCATACTTTCTACTGTGCGTAGAGGGCACTTTCTGGACAGCAGTTTAGCTGAAGCCGAAACCCAAAAGGACAATTCCCAGAGACGGACCCATAGAGGAGTCCGAAAAAAATAATAATTAAAAAGGCCATTTTTTTCCCATTGCTCACAGCCGAAGTTTTTTAACACTTAATATTTATCCAAAGTCTCCTTGCGCTTGCACCAGTGGGCACTGAGTGCTAATGCACTGGCGTTATAAACTGAGTGCTAGTGCGCTCTGTAAAGCAGATTGCAGGGCCCACGAAACGGCTGATGTGAACATGAGCAGGTTACGTCGAAAACAACAAGCGTCCATCTTGGAAGCTGTCTCCAGTTCTTTTATACCAATATCCGAGACCGAGAGCACACAGCACAACAAAGCGCATTGTGCGTTGCCCTTAAAAGGGTCTGGATGAAAACAATGTAGATGCGATTAACTGTGTAATTTTTTTTTACAGAGTTCAAAAATTCTAACGTTAACTGTAAATCACACGTTAAAGTTAACAGCCCTAATTTTATTGCAATCTAGAGTGCTATCACCGGCTCCCAGTGTAGTCTGGGTGAAAGCAGAACCTGTGGTGTTATCAACAAAAGACAGCCAGACAGAGTGGGTGTGACTGGTTAGGGGTATGGCACGTCTACTGACAAGAGTGGGCGTAACCAGCTCTAAACCGGGGGAGTGGGTGGGATTATCAGGAGAATGAGTAATTGTAAAACAATGACATTACTGACCACAGAAAGGCTCTTCCATAGTGCTGTGCAGGTTGAAAATATGTTAATTAAACATTATACGACGTGAAGCAGCACCTTAACACCTTAATAATAGTCTTCCCCTAATTCAGACAGAGAAAAAGAGACAGGGAGAGAGAGAAAGATAGTAAAAGTGAGAGATACATAGAGACAAGGCTAGAGATAGAAAAAGAGGTGGAAAGAGAGAGCGAGCCAGTCAAACAGTCAGTCTCTGACCTAATACACACAGCCATTATGCAAGGGTAAAGAAAAGAAGCTTCATGCAGAAAGGCTTCAGTCTGATGTAGCTACTGTAAGGACTCCTCTCATCTCTGTCCTGATGCTTTAAGCCAGCAACACACCCAGCGCTACACTACTCACCTCCCCTTCCCAGGAGTGGCCCAGCCAAGCTCACAGCAGCATGACTCACACTGCTTTGACTGGGTGAGTCAGTGAGGTGCCCACTAGGGATTTGGTGTGAAAGAGTGGAAAAGTGCTTTGTTAATACCATATCCTGCTTTTGCTGCTTTAAAAACGACATACAGGAGGGCTATGAGCCACCCAGCGCTCTGGATCAGTTTACACCCAAGCAATATGACGCTCAGTGGGGGACCTCTAACAACCCACTCCTTGACTTGAATTTACAATCAACCCCCAGCTACCATTCATCGTTGTCTTATGCCACTGAAACCATGTAAAAATGCACCAATCATCAGCAACATAACAAAATAGCTTTGGTTTCCTAATGCAAATTGGACAAATTGGAAAATAAGCAAAGCACCCAATGTTAGGCCACAATTTCAAAACTTTATTTTGTGAAGAAAATAATTTCCCAGTTTGTCAATATAAATTTTCATAAAAAGGTACACTGAGTGTTTTCTCAACTGAAATGAATGGTTGCTTTTTCTAATAATATAGTGCAAATGGCTCAGCTTGTCCGTAACACCCTAACACTGGCGGGAGGCACAAAATGAACAGACCAGAGGCAGTGGTTGGGATTCCTTTTCTTGTGATTGATGACTAAATAGGTCTTCTTTCTCCCAACAAAATAACTCCAGTACAGGGTAACGTCCATCGCTGAAACACCAGCAAAACAAAACAAATAAACTAAGCCGTTGACCAAATGGCCGTTGCCACAAACGGAACGCAAAACAACAAACCTCTACTCCTGTCTTCAGACTATCGTCTTCACAATAGTTACAGGAGGAACGATTCTCTATACCTATAGCCTGCCTTGGTTAACAGAGAGCCAAGGTTCCCCAGTAAAAGTAGCTTTCTCTGATGTAGGAAAATCCGACATCCTCACAGGTCCCCATCTCTACTCCCAATTGTCCCACAGCGCCTCTCCTGGCACACCTATATAGAGGAAGAGACAAAGCAATTAGTGGACCCGGGTGTGTACTAATTGGATTAATACTGATTACCTATCCCCTGAGGAGGGTGCTGTCAGGTCATCTTCTTCCGACTGGTCACTGAACTCTCACAATAGCAATACACTTGTAATGGATACAAATGAGTGTAATACACTGTGAAGGCTGACTTTATGAGAACATTAGGTTCAACAAAATATCCAGAATGAGAATACTTTGTGTATTAAATTAAAAGCCTGAAATCGTTTTTGAAAACAGCATTTTAATTTACTTTAAAAGGAAATTAATAATCAAACACATTTGCAAGGCTTAGACACTTGGTCAATACATAGTCACAGACCAGTTGTTAGAAAACTATAACTGTTTGTGTTCTATTCATCATAGCCATCTTTAGACAGTAACACTGTATCCGCATAACACATGGATATTGGCACAGAGATCCATTCCCTGCAAGACCTCTTGATGTTCTCTAAGGGATATAACATCACTGCAATAATGACTGGGATTCCTTGCAGGGTGTCCACTACAGACTATACTTTTACAAAGAAGGTGGCCGCATTGTTTTTGAAGGGCCCAACTCTCAGGACTCCTCATAAGTTTAAAAGCACTCTAAACAAATAGGCAACTGCAGATACTTAGAAAGGAAACTTTATTTTAAGTGTATGGATTTCTAATGGTATGTGGCATATAGTGTCTAGCACATAGTCTTGTTGAAAATACTCGCTCTCTAGGAACTCTATGTCAAACAAACTATCTGTGTTGCCTTTTGTGCATAGATTGTGAAATGAATCAGTGACCAATGTAACCATAGCAACATGCAGTAGTGTTTCATTATCAGCAGAAGTATTAAGCCATACTGTATCGCAGCAATGACATCTGGGTAAAATATACCCTTTTCTTGATACAAAATCAAATAATTAATCTATTGACCAATGAGTAGTTTTGTTTGGATTAATGTGACCTGTAGTCAGTTGATCTCTGGAAGTTATGTTTCCCTGTCCAGTGGATGAACAATAGCTCAGCTATCATAATGTATTTGGGAAAAAAAGAACAATTGATAATAGGCTTCTCACCAATGTGTTGAGTGCCACCCTGGGATAAACTTTGTCTTGTTCTAACATTGTATACTGCATTATTGTTATCCTGTAGGCTCAATACACATCACTTTCTATCAGTGAGAATGGTCTATCAGCCCATGTCTCGCACATATTTTCCAACCTTGCTGAGCAGAAAAGGGTCATAATAATAGTACTACCTTTCTTTCTACCTTTTATTGCTGAGCAAGAGAATAGCTGCAGCCTGTTGCTGATCCCAAAGAAGCTGCTTGCACTGTGGATCGAGTGAGGCTCAATTATTAGTCCATAGGCTTTGTTTCCCCCAATACACAGATTGCAATGCTTTAGGGAGTGCTGTAATCACATATCTCCTGACCATCCCATAATAACGGTGCCATGTCTAGAATGACATCCTGGTGATACCTGGAAGTCATGTTACTCCCTTCAATGGAGCTTCATTTGCTTCAGAGCTAGAGTTCCTTTATCACACAGTATTTACAGAGTGAAAAGGAAGGGACAATCAAGATAGTCCAATGGAAGCTTAATGATATTGGAATCCCAGGTAGTGGAGGGTACAGGCCAAGAGGGGTAGACTTGGTTACCCAATGTACTGTACTCTAACCATTTAAACCCCCTGCACAGACAAATCAATTAATGAAAGGGAAGCACGTGATGCTCTCTGTCTCATTGTGGATCCAATTAAGATATAGGCCATCTCTCTGACTGGTTCAGAGTGTAAAGGGAAAGGTTTGAGAATGGAAGTTAGAGAAAGCCAGAATTGTGGCAGAATAAAATCTCATGCATCCCTGTGGTAGTGACCATTTTGCCCACCTCCCTCCTCTATCTCCAACAAAATATTTTAATGATTCACACACATTATATGCATACTGTTGTAACTGGTACAAGAGGTCTGATGTCTGAGGACCTGAGACAACTTTGTTGGAATAACATTTCAGACCAATGTGTGCTGCTGTCTCAGGCATACGGTAAGTATTGTAGGTAGTCCTATAGCCTGCATAATTGTATTACCTCCATTATTATAACAACTGTATGCGAAAGTCAAACGATCCTTCAGTCCCCACAACACACAAGATCAGTAAAAAATATATCCATTCTTCGCTACTACACATTCCATGA
Organism: Oncorhynchus tshawytscha; assembly: GCF_018296145.1. NCBI lineage: Eukaryota > Metazoa > Chordata > Actinopteri > Salmoniformes > Salmonidae > Oncorhynchus > Oncorhynchus tshawytscha. Next base: position 993,677 of record NC_056449.1, read on the forward strand.
GACTTTTGGAAAAAAGCATTCAGGGCTTGACATTAACCTGTTTATCCACTTGTCCTTCAAACAAGGAGAGGACTGAAAATGTGTTTGATGCAAGAAACCACTTTCCAAAATGAAATGTGTTATTATTACCATACCAATACTACAAAGAATCAGACAAATGATGCTACGCTCTGCCTATTGGCTACTTAGCTTTTTCAAGACCGTCTAAAAATACAACACTTTCCCTATAAGACATACAAATCTAGAATCCAAGTGTTTGTGTAAGTTTATCGATCACTATACAAAACATTATGAACACCTAGCATCAGAGTAGCTTGGTCACGAAAATCAGAAAAGCAATCAAATTAATCGCTTACCTTTGATGATCTTTGTTTTTTTTTCACTCACGTGACTTCCAGTTACACAAGAAAATGTTCCTTTTGTTCCATAAAGATTATTTTATATCCAAAATACCTCAGTTTGTTTGGCGTATTATGTTCAGAAATCCACAGGCTCGAGCAGTCACAACAACGCAGATGAAAATTCCAAATAGTATCCGTAATGTCCACAGAAACATGTCAAATGTTTTTTTATAATCAATCCTCGGGTTGTTTTTAAAATATATAATCGATAATATATCAACCGGCACTGTCTTTTTCAGTAGGGCAAGCAAAACTCATGCGAACACCTGACGCGATGTTATCTTTCTCGCTCTTGCTCATTTTTCAAAATAAAAGCCTGAAACTATGTCTAAAGACTGTTGACACCGTGAGGAAGCGATAGGAAAATGAATCTGGTTGATATTCCTTTATATAGAGCGAAGCCAGTCTATGGAACATGGAGCTTTCAGGAAAAACAGCATTTCCGGGTGGATTTTCTTCAGGTTTTCGCCTGCAGTATCAGTTCTGTTATACTCACAGACAATGCTTTGACAGTTTTGGAAACTTTAGCGTGTTTTCTATCCTAATCTGACAATTATATGCATATTCTAGATTCTGGGCCTGAGAAATAGGCAGTTTCATTTGGGTACGTTTTTCATCCAAACATCAAAATACTGCCCCCTACACTCAACAGGTTAAACTACATCTTTAATAATAATATGCTTTGCCTTTTTGACTTTCAATAATGCACTATCTCTAATGAACCATTGAAAAATGACTACATAAAAATACAAAGATCTTTTATAACCAAGATACACCCCTCTCAATTTACATGACGAACCACAGATCTTAGGAACTGTTCACAAAATATATACTTTTTCTTGAGAAAGGGGTATCCCTTAGCCAGATAACATTCACTATTAATTATCATTGAGTTTGGGTCCCTCAGAAAAGGTTCTAATCTCATTCCTGGTTTTTCATAGTTCAAAAATACCTCACGTGAATCCTTAAAGAGATGGGTGGGGCTGGCTTAAGAGGATGTGAACAATGCTGATTGGGTTTAGAAAAGGGAGACCTCTCCAGTAGGTACCAAAACCCTTCAAAGGCCATTTTCTCAAAAGTGTGATTATAAATTTCAAAGCAGGATTACGTTCCCATTGTTCCTCAAATGGTATATGATTACACTGCAGTTGAGGAACAATGGGAAAGTAATTCTGCTTTGAAAGTTGAATAAACTTGTAACCACACTTTTCAGAAGATGGCACTTGGATATTTTGTAACACCTACTGGAGAGCTCTTCTTTGTCTGCACCTATTCAGCATTATTAACACCCTCTTAAGCCTTAGCCCTGCCTATCTCTTTAACCTCTTGAGATTAGGGGGCAGTTTTGTCATTTTTGGAAAAATAACGTTCCCAAAGTAAACGGGCTATTTCTCAGGACAAGATGCTAGAATATGCATATACAGTGGGGCAAAAAAAGTATTTAGTCAGCCACCAATTGTGTAAGTTCTCCCACTTAAAAAGATGAGAGGCCTGTAATTGTCATCATAGGTACACGTCAACTATGACAGACAAAATTAGAAAAGAAATCCAGAAAATCACATTGTAGGATTTTTAATGAATTTATTTACAAATTATGGTATTGAAAAGGGATATCAACCAGATTCCTTTTTCTATGGCTTCCCTAATGTGTCTACAATCACACAACATAGTTTCAGGCCTTTTTTTGAAAAATTAGCGTGAACGACAACATTGTGTCAGTGGTCAGCTGGTGGCTCTCAGAGTGATTTGTGCGTAATTGACAAAGGCGGCCATTGCTCCTCTCGCTCCTACTAAGAAGCCAATTGTCCTGGTTGATATATTTTCAAATAGATATTTGAAAAACGTCTTGAGGATTGATTATAAAAGACGTTCGCCATGTTTCTGTCGATATTATGGACCTAATTTGGAATGTTTTTCGGCGTTGTCGTGACCACATTTTCCGGTGGATTTTTTATTTATTTTTTTATTTCACCTTTATTTAATCAGGTAGGCTAGTTGAGAACAAGTTCTCATTTGCAACTGCGACCTGGCCAAGATAAAGCATAGCAGTGTGAGCAGACTGTAACACAGAGTTACACATGGAATAAACAATTAACAAGTCAATAACACAGTAGAAAACAAAGGGGGAGTCTATATACAATGTGTGCAAAAGGCATGAGGAGGTAGGCGAATAATTACAATTTTGCAGATGAACACTGGAGTGATAAATGATCAGATGGTCATGTACAGGTAGAGATATTGGTGTGCAAAAGAGCAGAAAAGTAAATAAATAAAAACAGTATGGGGATGAGGTAGGTGAAAATGGGTGGGCTATTTACCAATAGACTATGTACAGCTGAAGCGATCGGTTAGCTGCTCAGATAGCTGATGTTTGAAGTTGGTGAGGAGATAAAAGTCTCCAACTTCAGCGATTTTTGCAATTCGTTCCAGTCACAGGCAGCAGAGTACTGGAACGAAAGGCGGCCAAATGAGGTGTTGGCTTTAGGGATGATCTGTGAGATACACCTGCTGGAGCGCGTGCTACGGATGGGTGTTGCCATCGTGACCAGTGAACTGAGATAAGGCGGAGCTTTACCTAGCATGGACTTGTAGATGACCTGGAGCCAGTGGGTCTGGCGACGAATATGTAACGAGGGCCAGCCGACTAGAGCATACAAGTCGCAGTGGTGGGTTGTATAAGGTGCTTTAGTGACAAAACGGATGGCACTGTGATAGACTGCATCCAGTTTGCTGAGTAGAGTGTTGGAAGCCATTTTGTAGATGACATCGCCGAAGTCGAGGATCGGTAGGATAGTCAGTTTTACTAGGGTAAGCTTGGCGGCGTGAGTGAAGGAGGCTTTGTTGCGGAATAGAAAGCCGACTCTTGATTTGATTTTCGATTGGAGATGTTTGATATGAGTCTGGAAGGAGAGTTTGCAGTCTAGCCAGACACCTAGGTACTTATAGATGTCCACATATTCAAGGTCGGAACCATCCAGGGTGGTGATGCTAGTCGGGCATGCAGGTGCAGGCAGCGATCGGTTGAAAAGCATGCATTTGGTTTTACTAGCGTTTAAGAGCAGTTGGAGGCCACGGAAGGAGTGTTGTATGGCATTGAAGCTTGTTTGGAGGTTAGATAGCACAGTGTCCAATGACGGGCCGAAAGTATATAGAATGGTGTCGTCTGCGTACAGGTGGATCAGGGAATCGCCACGCAGCAAGAGCAACATCATTGATATATACAGAGAAAAGAGTCGGCCCGAGAATTGAACCCTGTGGCACCCCCATAGAGACTGCCAGAGGACCGGACAGCATGCCCTCCGATTTGACACACTGAACTCTGTCTGCAAAGTAATTGGTGAACCAGGCAAGGCAGTCATCCGAAAAACCGAGGCTACTGAGTGCCGATAAGAATATGGTGATTGACAGAGTCGAAAGCCTTGGCAAGGTCAATGAAGACGGCTGCACAGTACTGTCTTTTATCGATGGCGGTTATGATATCGTTTAGTACCTTGAGTGTGACTGAGGTGCACCCGTGACCGGCTCGGAAACCAGATTGCACAGCGGAGAAGGTACGGTGGGATTCGAGATGGTCAGTGACCTGTTTGTTGACTTGGCTTTGTGAAGACCTTAGATAGGCAGGGCAGGATGGATATAGGTCTGTAACAGTTTGGGTCCAGGGTGTCTCCCCTTTGAAGAGGGGGATGACTGCGGCAGCTTTCAATGCTTGGGGATCTCAGACGATATGAAAGAGAGGTTGAACAGGCTGGTAATAGGGGTTGCGACAATGGCGGCGGATAGTTTCAGAAATAGGGGGCCCAGATTGTCAAGCCCAGCTGATTTGTACGGGTCCAGGTTTTGCAGCTCTTTCAGAACATCTGCTATCTGGATTTGGGTAAAGGAGAACCTGGAGAGGCTTGGGCGAGGAGCTGCCGGGGGCGGAGCTGTTGGCCGAGGTTGGAGTAGCCAGGCGGAAGGCATGGCCAGCCGTTGAGAAATGCTTATTGAAGTTTTCGATAATCATGGATTTATCGGTGGTGACCGTGTTACCTAGCCTCAGTGCAGTGGGCAGCTGGGAGGAGGTGCTCTTGTTCTCCATGGACTTCACAGTGTCCCAGAACTTTTTGGAGTTGGAGCTACAGGATGCAAACTTCTGCCTGAAGAAGCTGGCCTTAGCTTTCCTGACTGACTGCGTGTATTGGTCCCTGACTTCCCTGAACAGTTGCATATCACGTGGACTATTTGATGCTATTGCAGTCCGCCACAGGATGTTTTTGTGCTGGTCGAGGGCAGTCAGGTCTGGAGTGAACCAAGGGCTATATCTGTTCTTAGTTCTGCATTCTTTGAACGGAGCATGCTTATCTAAAATGGTGAGGAAGTTACTTTTAAAGAATGACCAGGCATCCTCAACTGACGGGATGAGGTCAATGTCCTTCCAGGATACCCGGGCCAGGTCGATTAGAAAGGCCTGCTCACAGAAGTGTTTTAGGGAGCGTTTGACAGTGATGAGGGTGGTCGTTTGACTGCGGCTCCGTAGCGGATACAGGCAATGAGGCAGTGATCGCTGAGATCCTGGTTGAAGACAGCGGAGGTGTATTTGGAGGGCCAGTTGGTCAGGATGACGTCTATGAGGGTGCCCTTGTTTACAGAGTTAGGGTTGTACCTGGTGGGTTCCTTGATGATTTGTGAGATTGAGGGCATCTAGCTTAGATTGTAGGACTGGCGGGGTGTTAAGCATATCCCAGTTTAGGTCACCTAACAGAACAAACTCTGAGGCTAGATGGGGGCGATCAATTCACAAATGGTGTCCAGGGCACAGCTGGGAGCTGAGGGGGTCGGTAGCAGGCGGCAACAGTGAGAGACTTATTTCTGGAGAGAGTAATTTTCAAAATTAGTAGTTCGAACTGTTTGGGTATGGACCTGGAAAGTATGACATTACTTTGCAGGCTATCTCTGCAGTAGACTGCGACTCCTCCCCCCTTGGCAGTTCTATCTTGACGGAAGATGTTATAGTTGGGTATGGAAATCTCTGAATTTTTGGTGGCCTTCCTGAGCCAGGATTCAGACACAGCAAGGACATCAGGGTTAGCAGAGTGTGCTAGAGCAGTGAGTAAAACAAACTTAGGGAGGAGGCTTCTGATGTTGACATGCATGAAACCAAGGCTTTTTCGATCACAGAAGTCAACAAATGAGGGTGCCTGGGGACATGCAGGGCCTGGGTTTACCTCCACATCACCCGCGGAACAGAGAAGGGGTAGTATGAGGGTGCGGCTAAAGGCTATCAAAACTGGTCGCCTAGAGCGTTGGGGACAGAGAATAAGAGGAGCAGGTTTCTGGGCATGGTAGAATATATTCAGGGCTTAATGCGCAGACAGGGGTATGGTGGGGTGCGGGTACAGCGGAGGTAAGCCCAGGCACTGGGTGATGATGAGAGAGGTTGTATCTCTGGACATGCTGGTTGTAATGGGTGAGGTCACCGCATGTGTGGGAGGTGGGACAAAGGAGTTATCAGGGGTATGAAGAGTAGAACTAGGGGCTCCATTGTGAACTAGAACAATGATAACTAACCTGAGCAACAGTATACAAGGCATATTGACATTTGAGAGAGACATACAGCGAGGCATACAGTAATCACAGGTGTTGAATTGGGAAAGCTAGCTAAAACAGTAGGTGAGACAACAGCTAATCAGCTAGCACAACAACAGCAGGTAAAATGGCGTTGACTAGGCAACGGGGCCGACAGATAAAACATAAACAAGCAGAATGGAGTACCGTGATAAATGGACAGTCCAGAGTGCATCAGCTATGTAGCCAAGAGATCAGTGTCCAGGGGGCAGCGGTGGATGGGGCAGGGAAGCTGGACTGGCGAGTGTTATCCAGGTTGAAAAAAAGTTAACAATGACTAAATAGCTTGTAGCTAGTTAGCTGGTTAGCTTCTGGAGGTTCTTGAGTGTGTTCTAAAAATTAAAAATAATAGCAATTCCGTATCACATTGGGTGAGGAATGTTTCCGGAAAGGTATAAACAGATTAAAAATCAAGAAGAGATAGAAAGTAAATATGGGTCCGGTGAGTGTTTGGGACGCGGCGATTCAGACGGTTAGCAGGCCTGTTCTAACAAGCTAACAGTTCGTAGGCCCGGGCTAGACAAGCTAGCAGTTAGCAGGCCGAATTTAGCAAGCAGGGAGATAGCGAGGGCTAGAGAGTTAGCCTTTGGGGGACGTCGCGTTGGGGTGAGTCTGTTTATTCCTCTTCATGCGGTGACATCGATAGACCGGTCGTGGGCCCGGGTATTGTAGCCCAGGAGTATGCTACGGTGGTAGCACAGGTGCGCTGGCCGGGCTAGCTTCACGCTAAGTGGGTGGAAACGCTAGCCAGGAGTAATCATCCGGGGTTGCGGTTTAGCTAGATAGCTAGTTGTGAAGATAGAGCTGAAAAATGTTCCGTTTGCGGTGGGAATCCGGGGATGAAAAATAAATAGGTCCGTTATGCTCTGGTTAGAGTCGCGTTGTTCGAACTGGCGAGAGCTTTCCGAGCTAAAGGTTAGCTTAGCTGATGACTGGTTAGCTGAAGACCGCTAGCATAGCTGGTGGTTAGCTGGCTAGCTTCAGTTGAGGGGTTCCGGTTCCGAAGTAAATATAAATACTTTAGGAAAAATAGCTACATTGGGTGAGGCGGGTTGCAGGAGAGCATTTGGAAGCTTAGGTTTAGCAAAATGTTTTTAAAGAGATATGCGAAGAAAAATATGTAAAAAACAAAAAAGAAACGATATATACAAGGGACACGACGCGACAGGACGACTTACTGCTACGCCAACTTGGACCTTTCTCAACAAAAGGTGAAGAACAAACAGAGGTATTTCGGCTATAAAAAATAATCTTTATGGAACAAAATGAACATTTGCTGTCTATTTGGGAGTCTCGTGAGTGAAAACATCCGAAGCTCAAAGGTAAACGATTTAATTTGATTGCTTTTCTGATTTTCGTGACCAAGCTGCCTGCTGCTAGCTGGACATAATGCTATGCTAGGCTATGGATAAACTTACACAAATGCTTGTCTTGCTTTGGCTGTAAAGCATCGTTTCAAAATCTGAGATGACAGGGTGATTAACAAAAGGGTAAGCTGTGTTTCACTATATTTCACTTGTGATTTCATGAATATGAATATTTTCTAGTAAGATTTTTTTATCTGTTGCGTTATGCTAATTTGTGTAGTTGATGACAATTCTTCCGGATCCGGGAGGGGTAGTTCTAAGAAGTTAAGGATGCACGTGAGGCAATGTGCTAAACAGAGTGAGTAAGGTAGTGTAGTAAACAACCAATCAAATCAAATTTATTTATATAGCCCTTCGTACATCAGCTGATATCTCAAAGTGCTGTACAGAAACCCAGCCTACAACCCCAAACAGCAAGCAATGCAGGTGTAGAAGCACGGTGGCTAGGAAAAACTCCCTAGAAAGGCCAAAACCTAGGAAGAAACCTAGAGAGGAACCAGGCTATGTGGGGTGGCCAGTCCTCTTCTGGCTGTGCCGGGTGGAGATTATAACAGAACATGGCCAAGATGTTCAAATGTTCATAAATGACCAGCATGGTCGTATAATAATAAGGCAGAACATTTAAAACTGGAGCAGCAGCACGGCCAGGTGGACTGGGGACAGCAAGGAGTCATCATGTCAGGTAGTCCTGGGGCATGGTCCTAGGGCTCAGGTCCTCCGAGAGAGAGAGTGAGAGAGAGAAAGAGAGAATTAGAGAACGCACACTTAGATTCACACAGGACACCGAATAGGACAGGAGAGGTACTCCAGATATAACAAACTGACCCTAGCCCCCCGACACATTAACTACTGCAGCATAAATACTGGATGCTGAGACAGGAGGGGTCAGGAGACACTGTGGCCTCATCCGAGGACACCCCCAGACAGGGCCAAACAGGAAGGATATAACCCCACCCACTTTGCCAAAGCACAGCCCCCAGACCACTAGAGGGATATCTTCAACCACCAACTTACCATCCTGAGACAAGGCTGAGTATAGCCCACAAAGAACTCCGCCATGGCACAACCCAAGGGGGGGCGCCATCCCAGACAGGATGACCACATCAGTGAATCAACCCACTCAGGTGACGCACCCCTTCCAGGGACGGCAAGAGGGAGCCCCAGTAAGCCAGTGACTCAGCCCCTGTAATAGGGATAGAGGCAGAGAATCCCAGTGGGAAGAGGGGAACCGGCCAGGCAGAGACAACAAGGGCGGTTCGTTGCTCCAGAGCCTTTCCGTTCACCTTCCCACTCCTGGGCCAGACTACACTCAATCATATGACCCACTGAAGAGATAAGTCTTCAGTAAGGACTTAAAGGTTGAGACCGAGTTTGCGTCTCTGACATGGGTAGGCAGACCGTTCCATAAAAATGGAGCTCTATTGGAGAAAGCCCTGCCTCCAGCTGTTTGCTTAGAAATTCTAGGTACAATTAGGAGGCCTGTGTCTTGTGACCGTAGCGTACGTGTAGGTATGTACGGCAGGACCAAATCAGAGAGATAGGTAGGAGCAAGCCCATGTAATGCTTTGTAGGTTAGCAGTAAAACCTTGAAATCAGCCCTTGCTTTGACAGGAAGCCAGTGTAGAGAGGCTAGAGTAATGGAGCAATATGATCAAATTTTTTGGTTCTAGTCAGAATTCGAGCAGCCGTATTTAGTACTAACAGAAGTTTATTTAGTGCTTTATCCGGGTAGCCGGAAAGTAGAGCATTGCAGTAGTCTAACCTAGAAGTGACAAAATGATGACAAAACCAATGATTTCAAAACTAAAACTGGTGAAAGTAGTAACCTACCATAAGGAAAAACTCGAGGTAAAAATACACTTTAAACTTCTTAGAGTTAGGGTCTATATTCCTGAATGTCCACCTGACTGATGTGCCCAAAGTAAACTGCCTGTTACTCAGGCCCAGAAGCCAGGATATGCACATAATTGGTAGCATTGTATAGAACACACTTTGACATTTGTAGAAATGTTTAAATAATGTATGAGACTATAACACAATTTATATGGTGGGCGAAAATCCAAAGAAAAAACACCAGAATTTTATATTTTTGATGTTCCTGGCTCTTATAATGGAAAGCTATGGGTCCTATGCAATTCTAGCTCCCATATTGTAATTCCTATGGTTCCATGAGATGTCAACATGCTTTGTTTAAGGTTTCAGGCTTGTTTTCTCCAAAACAAGTAAGAATTTGGAGTTTTGGTACAGAGTCCCAGTGGAAAATCAGTCTGCCAGCGCACGACGATGAGGAGGCACGCCTGCTAATTTTACATTTCAATGAACATACATCTTTCCATATGAAATATTATAGTTTATTTACATTTAAGGATACCTGAGGATTACATAGAAATGTAGTTTCACTTGTTTGAACAAATTTTAGAGGTAGCTTTTTGGACTCCTTCGTCTGCATGTTAAACGAGTGAATAACTGAAATTGATGTCGCCAACTAAATTGACTTTTTTGGATATGAAGAAGGACTTTATCTAACAAAACGTCCATTCATGTTGTAGCTGGAATCCTTGGGAATGCAAACAGAGGAATATTTTCAAAAGTAAGTTAATTATTTAATCTCTATTTGTGATTTTATGAAGCCTGTGCTGGTTGAAAAATATGCTGATGCGGGGCGCCGTCCTCAAACAATCGCATGGTATGCTTCCGCTATAAAGTCTATTGTAAATCGGACAATGCTGTTAGATTAACAAGAATTTAAGCTTTTAAACAATATAAGATACCTGTCTGTTCATAAATGTTTAATATTACGATTATTTATTAGAATTGTGCGCATTCCAATTTCACCAGATGTTGTATATCTTAATCTGACATTGATGCAGGTCATTTTGTTCTTCATATTACTGTCTCTGGTAAACACACACTATATCAAATAAAATCAAAGTTTATTTGTCACATGCAAAAGATACAGAAGGTGTAAACGGTACAGCAAAATGGTTACTTGCATATTTGCATAGTTGTAATATCAAAGAGAAAGTGTCCAGATAAAAATATTGTATAAATATTTTTGAATAATTAGATGATGCTTACCCAGACACTAGGGGTTTGCAGAGAAGTCAGACAAAACGGGTATCATAACGGATATTATGCAATTCGTCATTGGCTTTGATACTCTGATTGGTCAGAGATGGTTCAATCGCTGCTTACATTGTTTTGTACAACACCCCTCATTTTGACGTCATCACAAACGACTTCAACGATAGCATTCTCATACTGAAGTACTGTATGTAGCCAAAATAATCCAGTTTGAGCTGTCAGGCTAAGTTCTTCTATGCTTGAGTTAGACAGTTCTTAGCAGTTCTGAGCTAACACTATGCTGTACTTGATTCATTACCAGTTGTCTGGCCACTCATTTGTCAGCAACTCCGAATGAGATATTTTCTCTTAGACCTCGTCTTGTCTTCTCCGGTTAACTTTAATATCTGTCACCCTGTTAATAAGTCAATTGCGGGGATCAATTAAGAGCTTTTGGTGAATGATCCCAATATTAAATTGAAGATTACAACCTGATTAGTGACTAAGTGATTCCCCTAATGAGGTGCTACAATTGCTTCGAGTGCGATAGTCAGGCTGGCAGATAGAAGCCACTACTGCAACCTGTTTCCCTTTTCAGTGTTAAATATTCTGTGTTAAGGTGTAGCCTGAGCTGCTACAGTATCATTGCAGTTTATTTTTTGTATGAACGGTTAGAATGTGTTTGCGTACTAGAAATCGTTGAGGAGGTACTCAGATCCAGACTCATTGCCGAGAAGAGACTAACGTCCGTGAGCATGGAATTGCTTTTGGTTGGAGTAAGGAGTTTGGGTAGCCAGGCAAAGATCAACTATCTTTGGCTTCCAATTCCATCTGGTTAGAAACTGGTTTGTTTTGTATTACCAATGTGAGTATGGTAATACACACAAGTCCTCAACTGGCAGCTTCATTAAATAGTAGCCGCAAAACACCAGTCTCAACGTCAACAGTGAAGAGGCGACTACAAGATGCTGGCCTTCTCCAGGTCATCTGATGCAGCACTCCATCACTCTCCTTCTTGGTAAAATAGCCCTTACACAGCCGAATTGTTCTGTTGAAAAACAAATGATAGTTGGGATGGCAATTCGCTGCAGAATGCTGTGGTAGCCATGCTGTTTAACTGTGCCTTGAATACTAATTCAATCACAAACAGTGTCACCAGCAAAGCACCCCCACATCATCACACCTCCTCCTCCATGCTTTATGGTGGGAACCACACATGCGGAGATCATCCATTCACCTACTCTGCGTCTCAGAATGACACGGCAGTTGGAACCAAAAATTTGGGCTCATCAAACCAAAGGACAGATTTCCACTGGTCTAAAGTCCATTGCTCGTGTATCTTGGCCCAAGCAAGTCTCTTCTTATTATTGGTGTTTTTTAGTAGTGGTTTCTTTGCAGCAATTTGACCATGAAAGCGTGATTCATGCAGTCTCCTCTGAACAGTTGATGTGTCTGTTTCTTGAACTCTGAAGCATTTATTTGGGCTGTAATCTGAGGTGCAATTAATTGTCAATTCCTGAGGCTAGTAACACTAATGAACTTGTCCTCTGCAGTAGAGGTAACTCTGGGTCTTCCTTTCCTGTGGCGGTCCTCTTGAGAGCCAGTTTCATCATAGCGCTTGATGGTTTTTGCGACTGCACTTGAAGAAATCTTCAATTTTCCGTATTGACTGACCTTCATGTGTTAAAGTAATGAGCTGTTCTTGCCATAATATGGACTTGGTCTTTTACCAAAAATGGCTATATTCTGTATGCCACCACTACCTTTTCCTAACACAACTGATTGGCTAAAACACATTAGGAAGGAAAGAAATTCAACAAATGTACTTTTAACAAGGCACACCTGTTAATTGAAATGCATTACAGGTGACTACATCATGAAGCCGGTTGAGAGAATGCCAAGAGTGTGTAAAACTGTCATCAAGGCCACTTTGAAGAATCTCAAATATACCTTTTCGGTTACTACATGATTCCATGTGTGTTATTTCATAGTTATGATGTCTTCACTATTATTCTACAATGTAGAAAAGAGTAAAATAAGGAAAAACCCTTGAATGAGTAGTTATGTCCAAACTTTTGACTGGTTCCTTTATATTTAGACAGACATTCTGTCATTTTAAGCCCTATTGCCTAACTTTTGTTGAATAATAAAAAATATTTTTCATATTTTCTTAATATTTGTACTATGTATTTGAACTTGTGTCCTCAAGTGAGTACATCGCAGAAATGTATAATTATTCATACAAGAAAGTTGAGTTCCAGACCTTTCTAAAACTATGCAGCATTACCAGTTTTGTTTATATGCCATCTAATGAAAAATAATAACTTTTGGGTTGGTCTATTTAAGCGCACATTTACATGTTGCACTATTAAGGCCCTCAAGGGTGTCGACTTCTAGAGTACTATTCCCCTGCACGCACCATACGATCGTCAGACCCAAACAGCCTGGTCATACCAGCGACAACGCTGCACAGCATGGGTGACAGGGCCTTCTCACATGTGGTCCCTCAGCTCTGGAACACTCTACCTGTACATGTTACAAGGCAGCTTCAATTTCCTCATTTGAAAATCAACTTAAGACATGCCTATTCAAGCTAGCTTTTGATGGTTGAATGCTTATTAGCTTAAAGTCTATCTTTTGCAACTAAACTGTCACAAAACTGATGTATTGTGATTGTTTCCACTTATTGATATATTTATGCTGTTTTTTGTTTTGTTTTATACCTTATGCTCATTGAGCATGGGAAATGTGCTGGATAAATTAAATAAAAATAATTTATTATTACTCGTTCTAGAAAAAAGGTCCCTGCCTTGTGGTGTTACACAGTTCCAGATTTAGAGTCTCACATGAAGACAACAGTGTAATTACGCATATATTACTTTTAAAAGATCAGCTCCTACTGCACTAATAACGTCTGCATTAGCAGGTACCACCCATACTGCTATTCAATGACAGACAGCAGATGATTTGTGCCAGGCTGTTTCCACACATTATTTGCAGTGGCAAGGACGGAATCTAATAAGATTAGCGATTGAGAAAGTCAGATTTGTGGAGGTTGGCCATTACACCCATGATTAAAGGTCAGCTCACTCACTCTCTCTGTGTTACTGTGGGATGTAGCATCTACGGGAACCAGGCTTTCCTATTTTGCTTCCCTAGTCAATGGTAGAAAGTAGCTAAAAAGGGGTAAAAACCTGGAGTAAATCATTGATGACCCACAACACATCAAATCAATCAAATGCCTTGCTTGAGCGAAGTTCCAAAGCAAGGAAAATCAACCCCGACATCTGATTGAAAATTTGCCCATTCACATCTCATATGTTGCCCGACTATAAAATTGATACCTTAACAAATTCACACTGTTCATTTAGGCATGTTTAACTGCCTAGTATATCCACTGTAGTGTGTATAGACCACAGGCTAACTGACAAATAATTAGTAGCTAGATTGCTACCCACTAAATAGAAAGTCCTCAGAGTGAGCAGTACCAACACCCAGTGACACACGTCATAACACGCAGCACCTAATCTGCATGCATGTGGGGGGGAGTGTTCTTGAAATGTAGCATCCAATAAAATCTAGCCGGTTCGGCTAATAGGAACTTCTGCAGACTTCCAAAGGAGCTGTATGGTAACCCTAGACTACTGTGGATATGATGTCACAATATCAATTATGGACCACAGTAGGTCGGTACAGTAAAGCATGGAGGTTAATCATAATTGTTCATGTTTCTTTCAAAAGTAGTTCTGTCACTGTTTCCTCCTTCTGAAATGGCTTCTCTGATGTCCATACTGTTTCCAATTATAAACAGGTTGTCCGATAACGTTTCCCCATTCAAGTGACCGATGACCTAAATCATTTGGCTTATGATAGGGTTACACTTTTTTTTTTGACCTTTATTTAACTAGGCACGTCAGTTAAGAAAAATTATTATTTTCAATGACGGCCTAGGAACTGTGGGTTAACTGCCTGTTCAGGGGCTGAACGACAGATTTGTACCTTGTCAGCTCTGGGGTTTGAACTTGCAACCTTCCGGTTACTAGTCCAATGCTCTAACCACTAGGCTACCCTACAGACCACTTAGCCCAAACAAATTAATCCACACATGAATATAGTATTTATTGTAAGTGCGAGAGGTGAACAGAAAATATCAATATCAAAAAGCATAAGAACAAAGCAGAGGAGGCCATTTTAGCTAAGACTCAGCACTCAGATCCATAATGGTGGAAGGCTTTGCATTGTGTAGAATAGAATATATTTAAAGCGACTGACATCAAGCAACCCTGTAATCTGTCATCTGCCCCCATTCTGTCACCTCCACTGTAAAGCACTGAAACAAAACTCCCATATTCTGAACACAATCAACCACAGAGTGCTTTTTAGAGGCAGGCAGACAATTCTCTAAATATTGCAAACTATGATACTACAAAAATACACCTGAATCACAACAACCATTTAAATGTCTTTGTTTCTCAATGTGCAGTGGAAACAATACCAACAACACAGGCTATATCAGTGCTCTGTTCTCAAAGATGAGAGCTATAGATACTTATATGGCCACTTCAGTAACCTGCCATCTTTCTTTCAGGGAAATTGTTTTGATGATTTGAAGCTGCTTCTCTCCCTGTCTAAATGAGCCAGAATGTAATAACACTATTCTGAGGGATTGGACCAAGGCCCATACAGCGCCTAACATAAATCAAATATGCAGATTGAACTCCGCCTGCTCTCCCATTGAATCAGCCTAATGTGGGTGAGGGTGATTGAGAAACATGGAGAGGAGTGTGCCCCTGGCAGGCATAGCTCAGTGCTTGGACAAACTGCATGTTTGGACATGTCTGGCAGACTGTAACACCATGGTGATGGATACCATACCTTTAGCTTCTGTACTATGGCCATCGATTCCTGCTAGACACAACGGTCCATGCATTCAAACTTTACGGTTAATATAAAAAGAAATGTAGTATTGTAGTTTGGTTTATTTCTTAATTGTGAAGCGGGCACAAGTATCCAACATACTATGACTTAAACATGCCTTATACATGTGTAGTGGAATTTTCCTGTATTTACCAAATCATGAGAGCAAATCACACACAAGTCAGAGTTATCATAAAGTCCATCTTTAATTATATGAGCTCCATCACAACCCTGTGACTCTCAGATCAATTCAGTGTCTATAAATTAATTCTCTGAGAGTCCTTACAAAACAGTTCTTAGTATCATTTATAGCCAAGACACACTCATCTCAACTCACATGACGAATAACATATCTTAGGAACATTACAAAGGAAGACTTTTACTTGAGAGAGGAGTATCCCATAGCCAGACAGCATTAGCTATAAATTATAGTTCAGTTTGCTCTCCTAAAACGAAGTTCTACTTCTCGTTCTTGGTACAACATAGTACCAAGACATTAGGATATATATCAATTGTCATTTTAGACACTCCCATTCTGGACAAGCTCACGGAGACACAGTGACTGGCACACAGACATTGTGGAGCCAAGAGATAATTGGTTCCCCCTCAATCACCCCTTCACAAAGTTTAAAAGATATGTTTACATATGAAGACAAGCTTGATCTCTCCCCTCTCTGCGGCCCAAGTAACTGAACCCTGACAGAGAACAGATAACTGCAACCGGCCAACAGTATTATCCAAAAATAGACATTCTAATGACATATCTCACATAAGCATGCAATACAATAAATAAAACAATTTATTCATAAATGTTACCTAAATAATTCTAATTTTGCCACGACACATGCCTTTGTCTTAGTACTTTGCAACAACATGTCAGGATTAACCTACTACATTGGTGTAATGTGGTTAGGTGTTTGAGGCAACCAAGGGGACTCGACATTTGTGAAATTCCCCTGATAGAAACGCTGGAATGTATTCCCATCAGATAACAAATGTTTCTCGGTTAATTTGCTTGCGGACCCATGACAAAACTGTCCTTCATTTGGTTGAAAACCAAATGTAAGGAAATCCGCCTCCGTAGTATGATACCAAACCATCTCCTCCAGACACTACAATTTTGATTTTGCAGGTTTTTATTCTGGAACCCTTGGATATGGAAATGTAATGTTCATTGTCACAGCTTGACTTTAAAATACTTTTTTCTCTCCAAAACAGGATAAGAACTAAGAGACCACTCCTTGAGGGTCTATAAATTCAATATATTTGTATGTTTCCACTGACAATTCTCACTCACACCTCAAACTCAAATTGCACTTTGAAGAAAATGGATACAGCGCTGATGGAGCAATTTGAATCAACCACAATATTCTACAGTAACTTTGTTTTATAAACATCGAGATATAAACTTACAGAGATCAGATAGCTGTGAAAACCCACACTGAGTGTACTGAGAAGATACCGATCAGGAGTAATTTGGCTTTAAAATGGGATAGATAAAGTGTAGAATTAGACAAAATGTGTCCAATCAACTACTCAATAATACGTTTTAAGGAAGAAAACATACTATACTAAAGTCATTGTGTGGCTTTAATTAACTACAAAAAGAAGCAATGAGTATGCATACATGCACAGTAATTCGATATTAAACTGATTATGGCATTAGACAAACATTTTACGCTGCTCATCTTAATTGGTTTACGATTATAATTGAAGTGAGCATATTCTCCATTAAAAAAGAAAAATTCTGAGCAATCTTTCAAATTAACAACTTCATCGGAGTTCCAGCGGTGTATTTGATCTGTGCATGTGCTAGCACCAGCTGAGAGAGCCTCCCTCTTTAGCGCGAGCAAAGTACATTTGGAACAACTAAAAGTATGCATCTCAGAAGTAGCTTTCACATACAAGCTTTATATGTCCGAACTCAGAATCAAATAGGATTCGCAGAAATAACATGGTTGCTGTGGTAGAGTGGATCATCCTTTAAAAGTTGAAGCGTACCGCAGCACAGCTTGCGTGGTGCAGCACAATTCTATGGCACGTTGTTTACAGTGCCTTGCAAAAAGTATTCCCCCCCTTGGCATTTATCCTATTTTGTTGCATTGCAACCTATAATTTAATTTGCTTTTTGGGGGGATTTCATCTAATGGACATACACAAAATTGTCCATATTGTTAACAAGAAGTTAAGCTTCACTTTGATGTATGACACTTGTATTATTTATTTTCTACTTCTGTAATTTGAACTTTGTGCTCTGAAATTTCACCAGATGTTGTCGAGGTGGGTCGCTAGTGGAACGCCTGCATCAGAAATATCCTGTTTACTATGGGAACGTTATTTTTCCAAAAATGAAAATTCTGCCACCTAGTCACAAAAGGTAATCCTACGGTAGGCCTAGAGTATATAAAAAAATATGACGTGACTCTCCACCAATAATTACATATAGAGGATTGGAGGATTCTAAATTAAAACTAAAAGCCGCCTCATTAGTCTCCCAGTGGCATTTTGCATTGCAAAGTGGTGACTTAGACAGCTGCGCCACTCGGGTGGCCCCATCCACAAAGTATCAATATACAGAGAGGTGTTAGTAAAGGTATATTGTCCTGCTAATAGCCCATTATGGGCTATTATAATACTGTACATGGTGTCCAGGTCAGGATAACCAAAACATGAATTTATTATAGACTATCAGAAAGAATGTTGGCACTTATTTAATTTGATTGAAAGCCATGAATGAGTGAGTCAGTCAGCTTTATGTAGGTACCACTATAGGACTGTGCCATCAACTTGATAATATATAAAGATATTTTGGAGGTAATTTCATTTTCAAAAAACAAAAGTGAGCGATTATAATCTGAATAAAGGCAAAAATAATATTTTTAAAGCCAAAACAATTATTTCTGTTTTTACAGGGAGAGAAACACTGGGCCAATTGTGTGCCACCCTATGGGACTCCCAATCATGGTCAGATGTGAAACATAAACGTAATAATACTTTTATCCTTTTATATTTGTATTATTTGTTTTGTATTTGCTGGTGGATAAACTGAAATTGCAACCAATCACAGCCGGTTGTGATAGAGCTTAACTAGCTAAGAGATACATTTGAGGATAGAATTCTCCCCCTACACTCCTTCTAGGCAAGTCTATTGTCCAGCTACTTGCTAATAGCCATAATGGTGCTGTACAACGTGACCATCTGTTTGAAAGAGCATTTTCCTGTAAGCAACCATTTGTTTACCTTCATTAGACAACTTTGTTCCAATATTTCTGTAATTCAGAGATATTTATTCCCATAGTAAATCATTATGGATCCATAACTAAATAAACATTGCATTTTGAAAGAGTATTTTTATCATTATTTTCTGAACTAAAGCATAAAGATGTCATTTTTAATTACATTGATATTAGTTTGAATGTGCAGACTGGGACTAAGAACAGCAGGGAACATTTCCGTTGTCAGCTAGTTATTAGTACAATGCCCCTTAATAGTGTTGCTCTGTGCTACCCAGTGTGGCAGGGTGGAGTTTACCCCCCATGGGTTAGGTCCGTCTTCTGTGCACGGCTCTGCGGGCCATCCTTTCCCCCTGCCCTCATGCCTTGAACCTCGCACACTTTCAATGGATACAGCTTGAGAACTGCAAGGCAATCCCATTGTGCACCACTCGGGAGCCATGACCAATATGACTAATATATATTGTCCTGCTAATAACAGGGTTAATAATACAGTGCCTTGCGAAAGTATTCGGCCCCCTTCAACTTTGCGACCTTTTGCCACATTTCAGGCTTCAAACATAAAGATATAAAACAGTATTTTTTTGTGAAGAATCAACAACAAGTGGGACACAGTCATGAAGTGGAACGACATTTATTGGATATTTCAAACTTTTTTAACAAATCAAAAACTGAAAAATTGGGCGTGCAAAATTATTCAGCCCCCTTAAGTTAATACTTTGTAGCGCCACCTTTTGCTGCGATTACAGCTGTAAGTCGCTTGGGGTATGTCTCTATCAGTTTTGCACATCGAGAGACTAAATGTTTTTCCCATTCCTCCTTGCAAAACAGCTCGAGCTCAGTGAGGTTGGATGGAGAGCATTTGTGAACAGCAGTTTTCAGTTCTTTCCACAGATTCTCGATTGGATTCAGGTCTGGACTTTGACTTGGGCATTCTAAAACCTGGATATGTTTATTTTTGAACCATTCCATTGTAGATTTTGCTTTATGTTTTGGATCATTGTCTCGTTGGAAGACAAATCTCCGTCCCAGTCTCAAGTCTTTTGCAGACTCCATCAGGTTTTCTTCCAGAATGGTCCTGTATTTGGCTCCATTCATCTTCCCATCAATTTTAACCATCTTCCCTGTCCCTGCTGAAGAAAAGCAGGCCCAAACCATGATGCTGCCACCACCATGTTTGACAGTGGGGATGGTGTGTTCAGGGTGATGAGCTGTGTTGCTTTTACGCCAAACATAACGTTTTGCATTGTTGCCAAAAAGTTCAATTGTGGTTTCATCTGACCAGAGCACCTTCTTCCACATGTTTGGTGTGTCTCCCAGGTAGCTTGTGGCAAACTTTAAACAACACTTTTTATGGATATCTTTAAGAAATGGCTTTCTTCTTGCCACTCTTCCATAAAGGCCAGATTTGTGCAATATACGACTGATTGTTGTCCTATGGACAGAGTCTCCCACCTCAGCTGTAGATCTCTGCAGTTCATCCAGAGTGATCATGGGCCTCTTGGCTGCATCTCTGATCAGTCTTCTCCTCGTATGAGCTGAAAGTTTAGAGGGACGGCCAGGTCTTGGTAGATTTGCAGTGGTCTGATACTCCTTCCATTTCAATATTATCGCTTGCACAGTGCTCCTTAGGATGTTTAAAGCTTGGGAAATCTTTTTGTATCCAAATCCGGCTTTAAACTTCTTCACAACAGTATCTCGGACCTGCCTGGTGTGTTCCTTGTTCTTCATGATGCTCTCTGCGCTTTTAACGGACCTCTGAGACTATCACAGTGCAGATGCATTTATACGGAGACTTGATTACACACAGGTGGATTGTATTTATCATCATTAGTCATTTAGGTCAACATTGGATCATTCAGAGATCCTCACTGAACTTCTGGAGAGAGTTTGCTGCACTGAAAGTAAAGGGGCTGAATAATTTTGCACGCCCAATTTTTCAGTTTTTGATTTGTTAAAAAAGTTTGAAATATCCAATAAATGTCGTTCCACTTCATGATTGTGTCCCAGTTGTTGTTGATTCTTCACAAAAAAATACAGTTTTATGTCTTTATGTTTGAAGCCTGAAATGTGGCAAAAGGTCGCAAAGTTCAAGGGGGCCAAATACTTTCGCAAGACACTGTATATCTGTGAGAATATCCAAGGGGTTTTTATAGAATTCTTATTATTATTTAAATCATTTAACCTCTTTTTATGTTTGGAAAAATAATGTTCCCAAAGTAAACAGCCTATTTCTCAGGACCAGATGCTAGAATATGCATATAAATGACAGATTAGGATAGAAAATGGTTGATATCCTTTTAAATGGAGCAAAGGGAGGCTAAAGAACATGGAGTTTTCAAAATAGAAGCCACTTCCTGTTTAGTTTTTCCTTTGGGTTTCGCCTGCAATATCAGTTCTGTTAAACTCACAGAAAATATTTTGACAGTTTTGGAAACTTTGGAGTGTTTTCTATCCAATAGTAATAATACTATGCATGTATTAGCAACTGAGACTGAGGAGCTGGCCGTTTACAATGGGCACCTTTTCATCCAAGCTACTCAATACTGCCCCTGTAGCCATAAAAAGTTAAAGATTCCAATTGATAAAGTGTTTTTATCCACACTCGACCCCACCCCCAATTAATACATTTGGGCACAGTCGATAGCATGCTGTACTTTGGACTAGAATGTTGTGGGTTTCGAAACCTGCTCCCTGCTTGTTTCATTACAATGTTTCTAGTCTTTTTCATAGTTACAATGTGTAATCATTGATGTCCCAGGAGCAGGAATGGTAAACACTGTTTAAGTGTTTAAGGAATGAGTTTGATACACCTGGTATTGGATATGGCTGAAAAAAACTTTCTAAATAGCGATTTTCCTAAATGAACTTTATCACAAAAACATATGCACAATCGTTTGTCTCTACATTAACTAACGTATTCCTCTCAATTGTACATTTTTTGCTTGACTCGTTATGACGTTGTAACTACTTACATTTGCATCATGGCCCCACTGGCTCCAGGTCATCTACAAGTCCATGCTAGGTAAAGCTCCACCTTATCTCAGTTCACTGGTCACGATGGCAACACCCATCCGTAGCACGCGCTCCAGCAGGTGTATCTCACTGATCATCCCTAAAGCCAACACCTCATTTGGCCGCCTTTCGTTCCAGTTCTCTGCTGCCTGTGACTGGAACGAATTGCAAAAATCGCTGAAGTTGGAGACTTTTATCTACCTCACCAACTTCAAACATCTGCTATCTGAGCAGCTAACTGATCGCTGCAGCTGTACATAGTCTATCGGTAAATAGCCCACCCATTTTTACCTACCTCATCCCCATACTGTTTTTATTTATTTACTTTTCTGCTCTTTTGCACACCAATATCTCTACCTGTACAGGACCATCTGATCATTTATCACTCCAGTGTTAATCTGCAAAATTGTAATTATTCGCCTACCTCATGCCTTTTGCACAGAATGTATATAGTCTCCCCTTTTTTCTACTGTGTTATTGACTTGTTAATTGTTTACTCCATGTGTAACTCTGTGTTGTCTGTTCACACTGCTATGCTTATCTTGGCCAGGTCGCAGTTGCAAATGAGAACTTGTTCTCAACTAGCCTACCTGGTTAAATAAAGGTGAAATATTTTTTTTTTTTTATAAAATCATGTAATGTTTTGTCTGCCATCTTTGCTGAAGTCACCAGGGACGGGTGGCCCAAGTCAAATTTTTCTTTGTAACCACTCTGTCATATAAAAACCTTGGGACCCAAATGCATAATGAGTGCTCTAACTCCCCCCTTGTGGTGGTCTGGAGCAATAAATTCATGACGCTGGGTACCTCTAAGTCCCGCCATGTAAACTCGCAACTTTTAAAGGAGGAACCACTGTACCTCACTCAGGTTTCAGTTCAGGTTGCATGGCCTTAACTTATGTATGGAATACTATATGATAAGTGCATGTGTAGCAGTATAAAATGTTGCTAATGTACTGGTGTGAAGGCATTTGGGCAGTGATGTAAAATACTTTAAAGTACTACTGAAGTAGTTTTTTGTGGTATGTGTACATTACTTTACTATTTATATTTTTGGGAACTTTTACTTCACTACAATTCTAAAGAAAATAATGTACTTTTTACTCCATACATTTTCCTTGACACCCAAAAGTTATTGTTACATTTTGAAAGGAAAATTGTCCAATTCAAACACTTATCAAGAAAACCCCACTTGCCATCCATACTGTCTTTGATCTGGCAGACTCACTAAACACAAATGCTTCATTTGCAAATTATGTCTGAGTGTTGGAGCGTGCCTCTGGCTATCCATCAATAAAAAAATATAAAATTGTGCCTTCTGGTTTGCTTAATATAAGGAAGTTGAAATGGTTTATATTTGCACTTTTACTTTTGATACTTAAGTACATTGTACGCTTGGCTATTTAAAAAATAAAAACAATTGTGCCGTCTGGTTTAATATAAGGAATTTGAAATAATTTACACTTTTACTTTAAGTATGCCAATCTAGTACTTTTTCCACCACTGGTTGTGGCTGGGGGTTATAGCATTTCCTTCACATGACCCATCAATTTAGAGTGTATCTGGGTAAGTGTAATCTATTTTTATCTAGACACTTTCTGTTTACCTGGAATTTTTCCTTGTTGTAAGGCTACTACCACTTTTAGTCTTTAGCACATTACCTCATTAGAATCCTTAAAGACATGGGTAGGGCTGACTTAAGATGGTGTGAACAATGCTGAATGGGTGTAGATAAAGGAGAGATAAAGGAGAGCTCTCAAGTACGTACCAAGACATTCAAAGGCCCTTTTCTCAAAAGTGTATCAATTTTTGTATAATTACTTTCTCAATGTTCCTCAAATGCAGTATATGCTATACCATTGTGTAGCACTGAGGCTCTACTTTTTTATCCAATGTAAAAACAATTAAATTCTAATTTTCCTATGTAAGACCGAATCCAGGTGGTGAGTCACATTTATTCAAATTTGTACTCAACACATTTACCAAACTGATGGCCTAAGGCTTGCATGTGGTGAGAGAGCCATTGCATCAACAAGGTTCCATTGCTCGTTGTATGCAATTGAGATTTTAAACAAAATAATTATAGTTACAGTACATGTTCCTATAGTAATTAATCAGTTATGGAAATTACTCTGAACAAATCAATTTCAACTTTCGTAGCATATGCCTATATTTTCACTTATCTTGTGTGACTGAATCATTGCACAGAATGTCAAGAGGCTCTCAAAAACAAATCTGTTTCTAAGTAGTAAACAGGTTTGACCTTCTGCTCCTCATTTCAGAAGCAGACATGTAATGATATGCGAAAGTTGACAAGGTTACCAAGTTTACCAGGTCTGCTTAAAATAATTGTGACTGACAGTTTCGGTCTCATGTAGCAAAATTTGAACAGCTAGAAAATGGTTTATCATATACCGCAGCTGAGGAACAATGGGAAAGTAATTATTCTTTGAAAGTTGATAAACTTTTTTGGGAGAAAATGGCCCTTGATTGTTTTGGTACGGTACACCTAATGGAGAGCTCTTCTTTGTCTACACCCTTTCAGAATTGTTCACACCCTCTTAAGCCAGCCCACCACAGGAGTCGCTAGTGCTCGATGAGACAAGGATATCCCTGCCGGCCAAACACTCCCTAAACCGGACGACGCTGGGCCAACTGGTCACAGACGGCTGCGACAGAGCCTGGGCTCGAACCCAGAATCTCTGGTGGCACAGCTAGCACTGCAATGCAGTGCCTTAGACCACCCAGGAGGCCAGATGGGTCACTATTGTTTAGACATGTACACATCTTCTTGAAATACAATCGATGGCCGTAATCACCCGCAGACACCTGTTAATTTGATGGGTCATGTAATAATCCGGCTGAATCGGAGTCTTTCGTTTAGACATGTAGCTAGCTACCTAAACAATGAACCGGCATAGCACCAACTCATACTACTACCAATACAAACACTGTCATAGCTGTAGTATGAATCTGCAGGTAGCGAAAGCTAACAAACTATGTTAAATGTTAACTAGCAATGCAAATGGTTTCTGATTCAAATAATATAATGACAGATCATACTCGTAACGTTATCTAGCGAGCCAGTAGTATGCTTTTACTTGCAATAAAAATTCATTTCTGAATAAGTTTGAAACTTATATCTGGAAAATGTAGCTAGACTCTTACCCATATACATGGATGAATGCTTCACGGCAGACTGGAACCATTTCATTCCTTTTTGTTTCTAGCTACATCTTGTTTGGCGAGCTTTGTGTCAAGTCACTCTGGTTCACACTGTCCGTGGCGTGTGCAGAAAGTAGCTTTTTTCACTTTTTCCTACTGATCTGTCAATAGCACCTGCTAAATTCAGGCTGTCAATGTTGAGAAAAGTAGCAAATCATTTGTAGTTCTCGATGGCTAACGTTATATCTTTCAAAAATGGCGTGGTAGTTAAGGATTGTCAACACATACTGAGCAGCTCACATTATAGACCGAATCGTGATAAATGGCAGACCAATCCAAACTAATCTCCTGGCATGTCCTGCCCATACATTATCTCAGCCAATCATGGCTAGTGGGAAGATTCCTGTTTTTTCCATGGTTAAATCAACTAGGCTCATAATTTAACAAATGTTTTCATATGTATGGATGGAATACAAGTTTGTGATTAAGGCTCTTGAAAGTATTCCAGAAGGAATTACGCCAAAAAATGCATTTTGATAAAAAGTGTTGGTTTACTTTCAAAAGCTGCTCCTGTGAAGTAGTGATGTTCGACATACGCCTAGTTTCATAAGCTGAGTCAAAATTTTGATTGCTCAAACTTTTTAAAATTGACAAAATTATCAATTTATGTTTTGAAATATGTTCATGTTTTTGAAAAATTGTTTCTCATTAAAATGTTTGCAGAGTTCAGTCTGTACCATTTGTATAGCATTTCCATGTTATACATGGCATCATTGTATAATTCACCACCTGTATGTGTAAATATTAAATACTGACATTTTTCTGATGTATTCCAAACAGAAATGAACCATTTTCCTTTTTTGTCGTCTGTGGATGATATGTGATAGCTGGCTTTCTATAAAAAAACAAATCACTGTTACTATTCCTCATACATGTTTCTATATTCTAGGCCTTATGTTTCTTCCTTCAACAGAATGTCAACCATTTTATAATGTCTGGACATGATTTTGATGGAACTGAACAGAGGAACAATTCTTCTCAGACCCACATGATATTGAATAGAAAGAATACTGGGCATGAACATCTCATAAGGCTGCAATCCTGTCTGCAGTATTACGGTTTACATTTTTCATTGTATATCAAATACACCTTTGACTAACACCTCGCAACCAGGGTATTCATTAGTTACATACTCTTTCTCTGTCTGTCTCCCTTTCTACCTAGCCTCTCTCACTCTCTCCCTCTCCTCTCCCTCTCTTCCTCCCAGTAGTTGGTTGAGTGCCATAAGATAAGAAGGAAGGGTAGAGGCTATTGGTCGACATCTTACGTGCTACAACCCAACTTTGCTATTTTGTGACTTTCTTTGTAAAGAAAGTTCACACCATTATCCCTTATGACCACCAAGAACATTTAAGATATGAATTGACAGGTATTAACTTTGACTTTTACGTCAACTCAGACTTAGCTGTTCCCTTGTTTACACCAGACCCTGCTCCATTGTTCTGGCTACCCAAGCACTGCAGGTGAAAATACCTCTCTGTTTTATTGTCAACTGTCCAATCACTTGAGAACAAGATGAATGAGCTCTGTTCAAGAGTTTCCTACCAACGTGACGTGAAAAGCTGTAATATTTGATGCTCTTCAGAAACTTGGCTGATGGGTGATTTGAACACACAACTCTACGGTTTTTCCATGCTTCGCCACAACCAGTCAGTGGACTCGGGCAAAACAAAAGGAGGAGGGATGTGCCTCTTTGTAAACAACAAATGCCCTCCTTCAAGTGTGAAGGAAGTCTCAAGCTTTTGCTCAACTGAACTACAATATCTCATGGTAAATTGTAGACCTTTTAATCTACCAAGAGACTTTTAATGTATAACCATCACTGCTGTCTACAGCCCACCACAAAACAAGAATGTCACTAATCAGGCACTCAATGAGCTGTACAAGGCCATAGACAAACAAGAAAATATACACCCAGATGCAGCATTTCTAGTGTGGGGAGACTAAAATGTGTTTTACCCCACTTTTACCAACACGTCTCCTGTGTCACAAGAGGCGCTAACACTCTGATCACTTTTACTCTACTCACAGAAAGGCCCTGCCTTCATCAAATCAGACCAAGACTCCATCCTCCTGCTTCCTGTTTACATGCAAAAACTCAAACAGGAAGTACCAGTAACGCTCTCAGTACGGAAGTGGTCCGACTAAGTGGACACTAAGCTACAAGACTGCTTCACTAGCACAGACTGGGATATGTTCAGGAATTCATTTGATAATATTGAGGAGTTTAGCACATCAGTCACAGGTTTCACCGATAAGTGCATTGACAACGTAATCCCCAAAGTGGCCATACATAAGTACCCTAACCAAAAGCCATGGATTAGACGCAGTATCCGCACTGGGTTAAAGGCTAGCACTACCGCTATCAAGGACGCTTACAATTTAGCCTATGACCTCCGACGAGCCATCAAACATGGAAAAGGTCAATATAAATCTACGAGAGAATCCTACTACACCGGCTCCGACGTGCGTCGGAAGTGGCAGGGTTTGCAGACAATTGTGGATTACAATGGGAAACACAGCCATGAGTTGCCCAGTTACCTAAACCTCCCAAACAAGCTGAATGCCGCCTTTGCAGCAAACAACCCTGAACCAGGCATGAGAGCCCCTCCTGTCCCGGACTATTTGATCTCGCTTTAAAATGCTTTAAAAGGCTTGTCATGGCACACATCAACACCATCATCCCATACACCCTAAACCCACTTCAAATCACATACTGCCCCAACAGATCCACAGATGATGCAATCTCTATTGCACTCCACACTGCTCTCTCCACCTGGACAAGAGGAATATCTCTGTGAGAATGCTGTTCACTGACTACAGTTCAACGTTCAACACCATAGTCCCCTCCAAGCTCATCACCAAGCTCGGGACCCAAGGACCAAACACCTCCCTCTGCAACTGGATCCTGGACTTTCTGACTGGCTGCCACCAGTTGGTGAGGGTAGGTAACAACACATCTGCCACTCTGATCCTCAACACAGGGGCCGTCAGGGGAGTGTGCTTTGTCCCCTCCTGTATTCCATTTTCACCCACGTCTGTGTGGCCACGCACAACTCCAACACCATCAAGTTTACTGATGAACAATGTTCCCCTCAGCCCGCCGCTCAGAAGAAATATGAGCCAGCGCAGATAAGCACGAGATCGAACTTCGCTCAACTTTCTACAATTTTCCCCTTCATTTAACCAATCAGAGCTGGAGTAGGCATACATGCAAATAGCCACTTCCATATGGATCTGTGCCATTCACTTTGAACAGGACTGTGTTTAGGCTACAGTATGAGCCGTCGCGAATAGATACACTTGTTTTGATATCAAAGTGAGAGCTGGATGTAGGCACCTGTGCATATTTTTTTCAGATTATTTGCTAGTTAGTGAGTTATTAGCCAAGTTAAAGCTAATTTCTTGTCAACAATAGGGAGTGAATGCGTCCTACAAAAGCAAAAAATGCATGCATTTCTAGCCATCTTTGAAAAGCGATTCAGGTAACAAGCTTATTGATGTTTTAAAGGGGAAGTGTTCGATTTTGAGATGGTCTAAGCTAATAGGCAGAGCGGAGCATAATTTGTCTTATTTTCTGTAATAATAGTATGGGGATAATATTGAATTTTATTTTGTAAAGTGGTATCGTATGTCAAACACAACATTTTCAGTCACCTTGTCTGAAGGACAAGTGGATAAACAGGTTAATGTCAAGCCCTACATGTTTTTTTAAAGTCCAATGGAATGTAGGTATTGAACACCACACATTGGCTGGATGTAGGCTGGATGATAGAATAATTATTTCCATCTTAAAATGTTTTGGGATGCATTTTGTCCAATGTTTTTGATAGTAGGTCACTCTGGTAGGCCTACATTAGGATCAAATAGCCACAGTACCCTATTTGGCCAATGTTAAAACTGTAACTTAAATCGGGTATAGCCTCAGTGTTACCAGTAAACACAAAGTTGCACATCATTTTTAAGTTTACGTTCTGCAGACCTGAAATTTGCTCAGTGCCCCAAAACATTTTGATGGAACATTGCTGACGACATGACAATGAAATGGCCTACAGAGAGGTCAGAGACCTGGCAGTGTGGTGCCAGGACAACAACCTCTCCCTCAACGTCAGCAAGACAAAGGAGCTGATCGGGGACGACAGGAACCGGAGGGGCGACCACGGTCCCATCCACTTCAAGTACTTAACATGGTCCTCTCACACCAGCACAGTCATGAATTTATACAGTTCCACCATTGAGAGCATCTTGACTGGCTGCATCAACGCTTGGTATGGCAACTTCACCGCCCTCGATCGCAAAGCACTATGGCAAGGTGGTGCGGATGGCCCAGTAAATCACTGGGGCCGAGCTCCCTGCCATCCAAGCCATAGACTGCTCACTCTGCTTCCGCAAGGCAAATGGTACCGGAGCACCAAGTCTGGGACCAAAAGGCACCTGAAAAGCTTCTACTCCAAACCATAAGACTGCTGAACAGTTCATTTTTTATCAAATGGCTACCCGGACTATTGCATTGACCCTTTCACTGACTCTATGGACACTCACTGGACTCTACCAATACACTCAGACGTACTTACACTCCAACACACGACATAAGCTTTCACACAAACACATGCATATTGATCACACACACAAATACTTTCACACTCACAACATGCCCTGCTACTACTATGTTTATCATATATATTGATTGCCTAGTCACTTTTACCCCTATCTACCCATGCACATTGACTCCTTGTATAAAGAACATTTTATTATTTGTGCATTTCTAATTACCAATTTATGTGTTCTATTCATGTGTTTTCTAATATCCAATTTCTGTGACTGATTGAACAAATCCTCACTATCAGTATCTCCCTTTTGGCAGTATGCCCAGAACCTTGTTTTGAGAAAGGGATATTTCAAGGTCTCACCTTAGAAAGAAGAAGCCTTGTGAGGTATTGGTCTGTCACATGCATGACCCAGTATTGGTTGGTCATATGAAGGAAGCAAACGTTAATGATGAAAAAATTATGCATGATGAATAAGCTAAATCATGCAAATATAACTGTATATAAGAGTATTAATGGGACTGCCCCAGTTAGAGCTCCTGATCGACATGTGTACTTGGTGCATTGAGTTGGTTGGACCCTCTCCAGCTTGCTGATAATAAATAGTGATTAATTTAAGATTGACTTTGAGTGTCCCTGTGTAGAATTTCTATGACAATTTGTCGTCAATGAACAGGTTGATTGATTCTGCCTGGGAGGTTTCCAGTGGCGGTCTGCGAGGGAAACCGGTAAAGCATTTTATGAAATGTGAAGGAAATTCCCGTCTGACCAAAAGACGACAAGACCAACCCAGACCAGACCCTTACTGTGAGCTGCCCAGGAGGAGACACATCATCCGCAAACAATTTAGGGACGGCAACTGATTTCAGTAAGTCAATTTAAATACATTTTTAAAAATTAAAAAAAAAAAATTATGGGGAGTAACGCATAAAAAGGTAATCATAGTCTTATAGAGAGTCTCTCTCCAGTTTTATGAGGAGGCTGGAGAGAGTGCGTAACAGTACCATGGAAAGCCCTGCTGACAGCTGTCTGTAGGCATTAATTGAAGAAGTGTCTACCTGGTCTGCAGCCACTAGAATAACACAAGTTTTTTTAACACAGGGTGTGATTTATATGTATTGGAAGTAGCGGCAAGAGAACAATCGAATATACATAAGATGCATAGCAGGTAAAGACAAGATAATTGTTGAAGATGCACATGGGGTAATAAATTAGATTACAGAGTGTGTTTGGCAATAGTAATAAGTGAAATTCGATGTGAAAGTTGTGTGATATGACATAAAAGCTTTTTGGACATTTGGATAATAAGAGTGGATGTGAAAGTTGTGTGAGCGTGGAAAGGATGTGATTAAAATTTGGATATTAAAGCTGATTGATTGAAATGTGGAAATTAAGCTTATTGAAATTTGGATAATAAACTGATTGATTGAAATGTGGATAAGAGGATTTAAGCTATTAAGTACTGAGTGAATGAGAGCTGTTAGGGGACTGGCTCCGGTGTGAAAAAGGTGATATGGGAGATTACTGAGTGCTTGTCTGAATGAATATACCAACCAGTTCTCTGAGCTGAGTATTTTTTATCTGTTATGTTATCTATGTTATCTACAGTTATTTTCAGTTGAAGTCAGAAGTTTACATACACTTAGCTCATGAAAACTCATTTTTCAACCACTCCACAAATTTCTTGTTATAAAAATCTATAGTGTTGGTAAGTCGGTTAGGACATATATTTTGATCATGACCAAAGTAATTTTTCCAACAATTGTTTACAGACGGATTATTTGACTTATAACTCACAATTCCATTAAGACTAAGTGGACTGTGCCTTTAAACAGATTGGAAAATTCACGGAACAATTTCCAAACGCCTGAAGGCACCACGTTCATCTGTACAAACAATAGTATACAAGTTATGATTGACTTTGAGTGTCCCTGTGTAGAATTTCTATGACAATTTGTCGTCAATGAACAGGTTGATTGATTCTGCCTGGGAGGTTTCCAGTGGCGGTCTGCGAGGGAAACCGGTGAAGCATTTTATGAAATGTGAAGGAAATTCCCGTCTGACCAAAAGATGACAAGACCTACCCAGACCAGACTCTTACTGTGAGCTGCCCAGGAGGAGACGCATCATCCCTGGCACCTCTTGGTGCCAAGGGGCATTATTTTCATTTTTGGGAAAAAAACATTCCCGTTTTAAACGGAATATTTTGTCAGGAAAGGATGCTAGAATATGCATATAATTGACAGCTTTGGATAGATAACACTCTAACGTTTCCAAAACTATAAAGATATTGTCTGTGAGTATAACAGAACTGATGTTGCAGGCGAAAGCCTGAGAAAAATCCAATCCGGAAGTGCCCCAGGTTTTGAAAGCGCTGCGTTCCAATGACTCCCTATTCAGCTGTGAATGTACCATCAACGAGCTTACGCTTTCTATGTATTCCCCAAGGTGTCTACAGCATTGTGACATAGTTTTACGCATTTCTGTTGAAGAATAGCTGTAGGTGGCCACATTGCGTAAGTGGTCACATGGTGGCTCCGAGAGAGATTCTCGCGTAAAATACAGAGGTAGCCATTACTCCAAACGGTCCTCCTGAAAAACGAATTGTCCCGACAAATATATTATCGAATAGATATTAGAACAACACCTTGAGGATTGATTCTAAACAACGTTTGCCATGTTTCTGTCGATATTATGTAGCTAATTTGGAAAAAAGTTTGGGCGTTGTAGTGACCGCATTTTCCGGTCGATTTCTCAGCCAAATGTGAAGAACAAATGTGAGCTATTTCGCCTACAAAAATAATATTTTTGGAAAAAAGGAACATTTTCTATTTAACTGGGAGTCTCCTGAGTGAAAACATCCGAAGTTCTTCAAAGGTAAATGATTTAATTCTATTGCTTGTCTGATTTTCATGAAAATGTTGCCTGCTGCCAGCAGAGCCTAGCATAGCATTATGCCAGGATAAACACAAATGCTTGTCTAGCGTTGGCTGTAAAGCATATTTTGAAAATCTGAGATGACAGTGTGATTAACAAAAGGCTAAGCTGTGTCTCAATATATTTAATTTGTGATTTTCATGAATAGGAAGATTTCCTAGGAAGATTTATGTCCGCTGCGTTATGCTAATTAGTTTGAGGCTATGATTACGCTCCCGGATCCGGGTTTGAGAGAAGCAAGAAGTTAAGAGGATTTAAGGATTGGACCCTTTTTTCAATTTTCACCTAAAATGACATACCCAAATCTAACTGCATGTAGCTCAGGACCTGAAGTAAGGATATGCATATTCTTGATACCATTTGAAAGTTTGTGGAAATGTGAAATTAATGTAGGAGAATATCAAATCAAATTAAATGTATTTATATAGCTCTTCGTACATCAGCTGATATCTCAAAGTGCTGTACAGAAACCCAGCCTAAAACCCCAAACAGCAAACAATGCAGGTGTAGAAGCACATATATAACATTAGATCTGGTAAAATATAAAACGTTTTTGATCCATCTTTGAAATGCAAGAGAAAGGCCAATATATGACTTAGGAATCTAGGTGTAATGTAGATATTGGCCAATAGAGGGCAGCAGTATGCGCAGACTTATTCAATGAACCATTGCTTTTCTGTTCAAAATGTTGTATCAAGACTGCCCAAATGTGCCTAATTGGTTTATTAAAATAATATACATTTAATACGTGTGAAGCTTAAAGTGAATATCCAACAGAGATTGGTAATAAAAATATAGAGTAACTTTGTTAGGATAGACTAAAATGAAAACAACCCCTTCCAATACGGAGAAAGTTAGAATGTTTATTTTGTTTATAACCTTGCAATATGGGGAAAGAACATTGTTTGAGTGTGACATTTTTACAATGTATTACTCAATTCTATAGTTTGGGTAGCACCAGTGATTTAAGTAAGAAGGTAATTTAATCTAAAACAATAATCTGTTTCCATTATGTGGAACTGTGTCCAGTGTTTTAAGATTCATATGTACACTACCATTCAAAAGTTTGGGGTCACTTAGAAATGTCCTTGTTTTTTAAAGAAACACATTTTTTGTGTCGATTTTGCCTGTCTTTTCTTTTTATTGGCCAGTCTGAGGTATGGCTTTTTCTTTACAACTCTGCCTAGAAGGCCAGCATCCCGCATCTTCATTGTTGACGTTGAGACTGGTGTTTTGCGAGTGCTATTTAATGAAGCTGCCAGTTGAGAATAGCTGAGGACCAAGTAGACACTTTTCTTATAAATGCCTACAGACAATTGTCTCTGGGGCCTATCTGCCCTCACTCCAGCCTTCTACTATGACCAGCCAGTGGTCCTCAGACCATGAAGACACTTTTCTTATATATTCCTACAGGCAAATGTCAGTGGGGCCTCTAGCCTTCTTATAAAACTATTTTGCCGCTACTTCCAATACATAGAGTTGAAATCGGAAGTTTACATGCACCTTAGCAAAATACATTTAAACTCAGTTTTTCACAATTCCTGACATTTACTCCAAGTAAAAATTCCATGTCAGGTCAGTTAGGATCACCACTTCATTTTAAGAATGTGAAATGTCAGAATAAAAGTAGACTTGTGATTTATTTCAGCTTTTATTTCTTTCATCACATTCCCAGTGGGTCAGAAGTTGACATACACTCAATTAGTATTTGGTAGCATTGCCTTTAAATTGTTTAACTTGGGTCAATTTTGGCCCATTCCTCCTGACAGAGCTGCTTTAACTGAGTCAGATTTGTAGGCCTGCTTGCTCGCACACACTTTTTTAGTTCTGCCCACAAATTTTCGATAGAATTGAGGTCAGGGCTTTGTGATGGCCACTCCAATACTTTGTTGTCATTAACTCTTTTGGGATAGGGGGAAGCATTTTCACTTTTGGATGAATAGCGTGCCCAGAGTAAACTGCCTCCTACTCTGTCCCAGATGCTAATATATGCATATTATTATTAGTATTGGATAGGAAACACTCTGAAGTTTCTAAAACTGTTTGAATGATGTCTGTGAGTATAACAGAACTCAAATGGCAGGTGAAAACCTGAGAAAAATCCAACCAGGAAGTGGGACATCTGAGGTTTGTAGTTTTTCAATGCTTGGCTGACCGAATACACATTGAGATATGGATAAAGTTGCACTTCCTACGGCTTCCACTAGATGTCAACCGTCTTTAGAATCTTGAATGAGGATTCTACTATAAAGGAGGGCCTCATGAGACCTCTTTGAGTCAGTGGTCTTGCAGAGTGCCTTGGTGTCATGACGCGCGCTCCCGACAGAGTTATCTCTCGTTCCAGTGCTTTTCTTTAGACAAAGGAATTCTCCGGTTGGAACATTATTGATGTTTTATGTTAAAAACATCATTTGACATGTTTCTAAAGGACTGTAACAGAAATTTTCGAGTTTTTGTCTGGACGTAGTGCCTGCGCCTCATGAAGATGGATTACTGGTCTGAACACGCTAACAACAAGTGGCTATTTGGACATAAATGATTGAACATTAAGGAACAAATCAGTCATTTATTGTCGAACTGGAATTCCTGTGAGTGCCTTCTGATGAAGATCATCAAAGGTAATGAATATTTATGGTGTAATTTCTAACTTCTGTTGACTCCAAAATGGCAGATATTCCTCTGGCTGTTTTGGGTTCTGAGAACTGTTCTCAGATTATGCTTTCTCCGTAAAGTTTTTTTTAAATCTGACACAGCGGTTGATGAATGAATCACGATATGAGTCATGTGTCCAAAGGGAGAATTACCAGTCCCCTAGAGCGATTTGGTAAATATGCAAATTGATTTTCTTCACATGCCTGCCTGTAAAAATAAAAATATATGTTGGTAGTGGTTGACAACTGACTTGTGAGTTGTCTCAACTGTGAGTTGGTAATCTCGTTGACATTTGTTTAGAAATCTATATAAAGAATATTGGTAATAGAAATAATTTGTCAGGATTTCCTGAATCAGAAATGCCCTAAACCAAACTGTTGTTCTGGTCTGCCCTCTCTCAAGGTTATGGCAAAGGTAACTACAGATGGTGTCTCGCATGGAAGCAATAATTTGACAATAATAGAATGATACATTTAAGATTGACTTTCATTGTCCCTGTGTAGAATTTCCACGACAACAGCCTCGTTATGTTTATTTTTATTTTTTTACTATTAAAAAATATATATATATATTAGCAAATTGAGGGATTTTTTACTCTTCCTTATTGGGAAAGGGCACGTAAGGATGTGACAAATAAAATTTGATTTGATTTATTGTCATCGCTAAGATGTCCCCCAGTTCCATTTGAGCACCAGTAGACTCAAAGGATGAGAGAGCTTACCTGTAGACCATCTATTTGTGGAATAGATGCAGTCAGAGAGCTCTTGTTATTCAGCCCATTATTTCAGCGTTTTTGCCATTGTTACAGATAAGCATCGCTGAGTTTTTTTCCTTCCATTGTTCTTTTGCAGAGATGAAAAGACAGGAGAGACACGCCTATGTAGAGTAGACAAAACCAACCAACCGGTTCAGGTTTATTTTCCTTTTGGGGATGGGAGGAGAGGTAGGAATCAAAGTGAGGTCAGGATCTTGTTCATTTATATTCACTGGTCTGTTATCAATTTTTCTACTGCATTACTCTTTGCCAAAACCAATCGAGCATACCTGGGGTGATGAGACAGGCCTGTGCCTTGAAACAGAAATAGTCTCTTTCTCTGTAGATGCATTTTCTACAGTGAACTAATTTCAGCAGCAGAGTACCTGAATATGCAGAAAAGCACAAATGCCACATTCCCATGTGAGCCAAGATATGCAATTCACATGCAGATAGGAACCAAAGGATAGGAACCAATGAAAAAGAGTTTCCTAAAAACAAAATTTTTAGTATTGTCGATTCCTTTATATTTATCAGGGCTCTATGTGCCCTTATTTTAAAAAGGCATTAATAATACATGGTATAATGTGAAAGGCTCTATTCTATTTCTAAAACATTAATAATAACCTAGCACAGTGCCCACATAGTTTCACTGACATAGCTATTGACAACTATTACATTTGTATTGATTAATGCTGAACAGGCAGGAAAGAGTAATCACTAAATGTATGTATTAAACTGAAGCAGGCTGCAGTCAGTCTTTGGGAGGCAAGGGGAAAATGTTTTTACCTTGATGCAATCACTCCCTCCAGGAATTCCCATCCTTCCCAGGAATGACTCCCAATTGATTCTGAAATCTATTTGTTCTAGAATGCAAAAAGGTACTGAATATTCTGAGGGAACATTTCAATTCCATAGTGCTGATAAAGGCCCTAGCTAGTTCTGATTCTGGTTAAATAGAATATCTCCCACAGAGGGGAAAAAACACTCAAGGTCAGCGGGAGCCCTCAGTACCCAGAAGTCCACACGTTCTGAGAAACAGGAACAAGCCAAAGCATCAACATCCTGTCAGCAACAGAGGTGATATGGTCGAGCTATCTGCTACAATAATCCCTTCAGGTTTATTGGCAGGTTAAGAATATGTGGGGTTTATGGGATCTGTAATTATGCAGCAGCATTTCCTGATTGTCTGACTAATGACGATAGAATTAGCACTGCTTGCCAATTAGCTGGCCTGCTCTCTGAGCCATAGCATATTGAGCAGGAGGGAATGGCTCCATTTGTCATGTGAAGGTTCTGCTTACCAAACAGCCCTGAAGCATTTTCAGCTCCATCCACTCAAAGTTCAGCAATTAGCTCCGGCAACAATAATTGATTTCAGCAAGTTTACCTCCCCTAATTTAGTTGTCAGCATGATTAAGGAAAATCCAAAAACCAATCGAGAAGGGCATTGAGATGGTTCGTTACAATGGCATCCTCTTAATGTAAAATGTAAGTGAGTCTTAAATATTTAAGAGGGACTTAGTTTGGTTAAATATATGTTATATGCTGTTTCTCTCTTCAACAAATATCCAGCTATATTGATGGTTGTGTGTAAAGAAACGCTACTGTAAAAGTTCCACTGTGGCCCTAGGTAACTTAACCTTTACCTATAACATAATTTTGAAAGGACTGGGAAAACATTCATTTAAACTCTCAGTGAGAAAATGGCAGCATAAAAAACACTGGATGTGACGTAGTGCAGGCTATTTAATTTCACCACTTCATATCTAAATGCTATAAGAGTGCAACAATGATGAACACTGCACATTTTACTGCTCTCTGTCCGTGAAGGTTCAAAAGGCAATGCAGTATAACCTAAGCACTCATACAACAGATCATCAACTCATGAGTGTATTGATTTATGAGGGGCCAGGAACACAATAGTTAATGACATATGATGTGGATGCCCCCACCCCCATCAATATTGAGAGAGGGGTCAGAGTATTAATAAAAAATATGACAATTGATGCCACCCCCTGGTTTAAAATTGAGCAGTAACACGTTGTCAGTGACTTACACACCTGTAGTGATGCAGCTTGTTGAGGTGAATCTCTATGATGGACACTCAGTGGATCATAGCATGCAGTGGACAGGAATAACTGATGCCTAATAGTGATCGACTGCAGATATGTGATTAATGAGTCCCCATCATCTATATTTAACGTGTGTGTGATATTAAGCGGCATCCTGGTAAGAAGTCACCCCATCCCCTTCATCCGGCATACCCGTCTATTTTAGGCACTGAGAGATGACCGGTAATTGGTTTTCATTTTCATTATGAAATCCTTTGAATTTTTAATTCCACAGGGCCTCTTGCTCCTGACCAGTTTAATTACTACCTCTGTGCCTGTCGTGGCTGTGGCTGGGCCTGCAGGTCCACCATGCTGCAGTGAAAAGACCCTCTCAAAACAGGGAGTGGTAGTGGGGGAGCCACAGGGGTGGGGGGATTCTTACTGTTCTCAGCGAAGGATGACTTATTGATTATATTCGTACACTTGCAAGTATTTGTATTAAACAATAAAAAAATGTATTCTAATTTAACTTTTACAATATAGGCTACATGTATTGTAGATCAGGCCAGTTAAATACAAATTACAAAACAGTTATTGAAAATATTGAAATACCTATATCAAATACATGTAACAGAAAAACTGCCCGTCGTTGGCACTAGCTACCTGCACTGTAAATCTGCAACACTGTACTAACCACTGTGCATCCAGTAATGCATGGTAAATTCTAACAATATAGCATGTTACTGTAGTCGTGTTCCAGTAATTATGCTTTAAATTTGTGTGACAGTAAAGGTCCTGTACATTTACAGTAATATACTGGCTACTTTGCTGCCAGTATTTACTGTAAAATTACAGGAAATGTTTCACATGGCACTTATGAAGAGGATAGATTTTGTGACATTGTTTTGGATAAAAACCCAAAAGGTAATCTTTTACCGTATGAATGAAAAAACTCAGTCTTCATGAATTACAGCCAAATAGACATTGATTGCCAATAATTGAAACAGCAACGTATGGATTTTTGTCTTGGTCCAGAAAGGGCAGCTGCTATCTTATTTCAGTCACAGCTAAAGAAAAAGAGAGCTGCCGATATCTTGGTGAGGCAGGGCTGAATGAAAGAAGATGGAAGATGCAAATTAAATGTGAAATAAGCTACGCTTCCTGTTATTGTTTGTGCCTCTGCACTTCTTCTGAAATAACCTGCAGGAGTTTTGACAAAGCATGCATTTATGCATGCAAACTACACTGCACAAAAATGATATTCCTCTGTCTGCTTGTAAACACACAAGGGGAGGATTTCTCTAGTTTTCCCTGGTGAGCATGAACACATTAATATTTTAGTGAACTCGCATCCTCGCATCCACATAAACACACACCCACTTGGAAAGTTAAACCTAGTGTTTTAAACATGGTGTTTCACCTAACATAACAGACCCTGAGTGGAAATGGAGAACAGATTTACCCAAACCTTTAAATCTGAATTAAGTGGTATTTTGTTCATTGGCTAGCAGCATTACACCCACTACTGATGGCAGCTACTGATTATCCATGTCACACTAAAATGAAATGATGTTGAGAGATAAACAAACATGTTGACATTTTCAGCTTTAAAAGTGAATTAATTCAGATTTCTTTCTGGCTGAGAAATAGTATCTGAAGTTAAATCTTGGCAATATATCTTATGCTGCCGAATTTTA
Organism: Oncorhynchus tshawytscha; assembly: GCF_018296145.1. NCBI lineage: Eukaryota > Metazoa > Chordata > Actinopteri > Salmoniformes > Salmonidae > Oncorhynchus > Oncorhynchus tshawytscha. The sequence goes on from NC_056449.1 coordinate 1,033,142, forward strand.
CAATGTACCATCCTATCTTCATATACCCTACATGCAACAACTGGTTATTACACAATCTCCTCTAGCAAAATGTGCTTACCAGACATCTTGCAATTATAGACTTGTTTACAAGTCAAAACAACCCAATGCCCTGTCACATTCACTGTCTTCAAACTCCCTGTCATAGATGAGCCAAGGCACAGCGTGCATATAATTCCACATCTTTAATCAAGTGAAACCTTCACAAAAAAAACAGGTAAACAGAAAGCGAACTTGGCGCACACAAACACACATGGAAAATAAACAATTACCACAACATAGGTGGGGGAAAAGGCTGCCTAAGTATGATTCCCAATCAGAGACAACGATAGACAGCTGCCTCTGATTGGGAACCACACTCAAAGAAATAGAAAACAAAGAAATAGAAAACATAGAATATTATTTTAATGATGGTAAAACCATCATTGGGGAGTGATAAATGATTGTTCCAATCGAATAGTGGTTGTTTGTTTAGAAGAAACAATTTGCTTTTCACTTTACCTGTCTGACTAAAGATAGGCTATACTTCAGTAAGAGCATGGGAATACCGTTTATGTGTGATGTTGCAGAGATAGCCCATTCCCACTTGTGTTTATGTTGTTTAGCCAATCTGCAGGCAGAGTGCTCCTTGTGATTTATTACTCGACTGCAGCAAACATTTCAATGAGAGAGATATGCCCTTGCCTGGGCTATGGGGCCAATGTTGGTTAATGCCCTTTGTCAGTCTCCAATATAATACACTGAGGAATCCTGGGAAGAAAATGCTCACTGTGCCTCAGATACAGTAACATTATTTCTCACGCTCTACACATTCATATTGTACACAGCAACAGAGATGTTTTTGTCACAACTCAAGTATAACAAAAACAAGGCAAAACACTTTCAAAAGTTAAGGTATTGATGACTTCTAAGAAATAAAAAAATATAACTTTTTTTATTTGATATTCCTCAAGTAATGCTATTTTGTAATTAACTAGCCCTCACATGGATATACCCATTATATTTGTAGGGAGCAGTTGCCTCAATTTATAATGCTCACTATGTTTCCTTCAAAGAGAAAGTCATCTAATTTATCCACACAAAGGAAATTATATGCTATTGTCTACAATGCATAAATAGAATAGCAGTGAAAAATAGGTTTAATAGGTTTAAACATGTAAATTAATCATCATACTATTCGCTAATCCGGACTGATCTATTTCAAACCTGTGGGCAAATGTTACCTGTGCGACACCATCACACAAGAGACATCACTCCGAACAGGATCAAAATGATCCTTATCAATAAACCACTTAAAACTTCACGGTTAATCATTTATCATCGCCTTTACAGTTATTCATCTATAATCTCCTGTACAGTCAGATTCAGAGATTCTCTCCAAAATAAATGTTTGATCTGAAACCTCCAATGAGTACTTGACCTTACAGCATCCAAATAAATGGGATTATGCGATATGCAGAACTCTTCAACCTTAAACCTTTACACTTGTGGGAATTGTCTTATATGGATAGGGCTAAATTGAAATGTTTCTTACAGAAGAAATACTGTATGAAAAGAATATTCATAAGCATAGTAGCAATTGAAAGGGAACAGTTTGGAGATTATGGGAAATGTATTAGACCAAAGTTGAGAACACAACAGTTCACCCGACACAAGACTGAATCCAAACATTACACTGTTGACTTTATGTGGGTATTACAGTTAGTATAATTTTCACTGCATTTGTTGATAATGAAATCTGAAAATACTCTGGATACATTCAGTAACATGATAGGAATATGAATATTCATGAAAAATGTTGGGTAGGTTCAACGTAAGACAAAATAATGACAAGCGTTTGAGTGAGAGGACGAACTGGTGTCTCCATGTGCCACCCCCCCCATCAAGGGTGCACAGTTCCTAAGTAGTTTCAATCAACTTTTATGACTCAAGGAGGTCTTCAACTATACAGTGCTCAACTGTGCCGTTGAGGAACTAGAGCAAGCACACTTGTAGTTTGTTTGAAACACAACCCTGCATCCCCGCCATCACAAAATAACATTATTTATTCACAATCTGGGTCAGGTGGGCATTATTTGAAAGCTTGTTCTAATTGCCAACATGACTAGTTAAGTTATAAAATATGATCTTAAAGTGTTAGGCTTTCACAGGCAATTCAGAGAAACAGATTGTAATTGTGGTGTGCATTGAAAGGTGTCGTGCGTGCATTCAGGTGCGTGTTCTGTGGCAAATTTTCTTCACAATAGACACATATAAACGGTTCAGAACAACCCAGGGTATGTCACCTTGTAACTGTACATCAATTATAGTAATAATAAGCATTGGCACTATATATGACATGAGCTTTATGATATGGAAATGTGAAATGCACATTTGGACTCACTGGTGTTTGGCTTGCTTGTATGACATCAGATCTGCATTTATTATTAATCCTCAACGTCTCATCTTTCATAATACATTGAGTCTTCTTAATTGATAGAATTTATCTCACTCAGACAACAAAACCTTTGCAAAAGTTGCCAATTAGCGAGAAGGATGGGGGAAGCGTTCGTGCGCAGTGCTAAAGTTCAGAATGGCTGTCAATCAAAATCCTAACATAAGCGCAGTGCCTGATTTTTACAGAATTGATTACAGCCTGATTCTTACAGAATTTTACTGAATTTTCCTTACTCAGGCAACAAAACATTTGCAAAAGTGGCCCAATTAACTGGAAGGATGGGGGAATCTGTCACTTCTGGCGCTCAAGTTCAGAATGTCTTTCATTCAAAATCCTTACAGCGCTGTGAAGCACAGAGGCTGAGGTCTGACGTCATTTATAACATCTTACTGTATAGCCACTGCGTACCCATTTAGATGCTTATCAGTGCACAAATATTTAATTTGAACTTGATAAGAAGTAAATACTAAATAATGTTAATTGACTCAAATCATGTGTAAATCCAGTATTTACAGTATTTTTTTATTCTAAATTAATCAAAATATCAAAGCGGGTAGGAATGCCAACTATTGGAAGGGGAACAGCGGTTATAATGTATTAAATAGTTGGGGGAAAGTATTTCAAGCTTTCTGCTTTTATATCTTGATTGTGATAACTGTATATCTGTTTTCCTTTTGCATGTTAAGAGGAGAAACTCCCCCACTGAAGATCAATGACTGCGCGGTCCTCCCCTGAAACATATAAACGAGGAGCAATAGTGAAAAGCAGGCATGCCTTTGTTAATGTCCTTCAATACTCTATGATGTTTGTGGCCTATAAACAAGCTGGACCAATGAGTTCACTCCGTGTCATGTTTACCTAAACAACACTGGGCGGGGTCAGGGTCTGGACACCAACCGCAAAGTATCACTCTCACGGTTTTAGGTTTGAGTTGTGAGCCGTTTGATCACCCGGGGTGAAGTTGTGGATCTATGGCATAAAACATTTAACAGCATGGAGCGTGCTTATAGCCTCTTCGCACGAATGCCAAGTAAAGCACTTGATTGTATCAACATCGTTGCTGCAGAGTGTGCTTGAGTTTCAATTTAATGTTCACTCCTGAAGAGAAAATGGGAAGAATTGGCCTCGAGAATGGTCCCCCTGCTTCACCACGAAGTTGTAAGCAATACAACTTAGTAGAAATAGGTTGCGTCCTCAAGGTTGCCTTTTTTGATTAAAGTATGTTCTACGGCTATTAATCTCCTTAAGTTAAACATATTGATATGGCAAGGATACCTTAACTCAAAAGGAGGTCCCTTTAGTTGTATTTGCAAGGGGAAATTAAACATCTAATATGTTTCAATATGCCAAGAGTCATTACACACATAATGAACGAGCACAACGCAAAGAGCCTAGTGATTGATGTGAGGAGAGATTGGTGTATGAAAATGAGGTTTCCTTAGGTGGAGATGAGCCTTGGAGGCTGTCCGTCTCTCTGTGGGTATTTAAGGGGTATCTCGAGATTACAGAGCTGATATCCATATTTAACTCATCCATCATCGCAGATTCACCAGTGTAAGTGAAGCTCACACTTCACTTACACTAGCAAGGGATAAAGGGTTTCAGCCCAAAATATATTCAAGGAAAATGGATTGATACATCTTGATTTATATATCATTATAGATTTAAGATAAGAAGCTTTAAGACATTTTCACTATCCCTGAAACCAGTATGTAAATATGCAAGGGACACAAATACTGTAGAATCTGTATTTTCCTGTCTCAAATCATTTGGGAGATGTTTCAATGTAAAAAAAAAAAAATCTATAGTGTACTCACTCACAGTGTGCTAACGTTGCACGGCATGTGAAACATAGAGCTCATGAGACCCTAGCCCTAGCAATAGAGATGTGGACATGTGGTTGTCTTGCAGAGATGCCTGTCAATTGTACCCCAACAGCAGGTGAGGGACTCTCCTCTCTCTATCCAGCCTGCGAGCTGTGAAGCATAAAGGGTTGTGAGCGGAATTGAGAGAGAGCGTTCCATTTTGTCCCTGCCCATCAGAGAGGGATGGTTAGACCACTGGGACCAGGGAAAGGCCTTCATGTTGCCTGTCCCTTCACAGTGTAATATTTTGTGACAGAGCCATAGAGCCCTGGGAAACAGCCTATAACAGCCAAGCCTCCTAATAAAATGGCCTCACAGGGAGAGAGTGAGAGACCACAGAGAGAAAGGGGGGAAGCAAACACACACACAACACACACACCTATTCACTGGCCTGGCTGTATGCCTGTTTCAGTCAGCATGAAGGCTGCACAGTACAATATTTTTATCATCATAGCATGTGGCATAAAGACACCTGGCAACCACGGGTCAGAGGTCCTGGAGCTGCATGTGTCATCTTGATTTGTTGGAAATGCCAAGGACCAAACTTACAGTCACTTATGTTCTGTGGTAAACTTACAGAAATGGAAGTTGAAGAAGAAAGAAAGGTTATGGTGAATAGGGTTTATCACTGTCCTGTAACAGAATCCTCCAGGGCATGAAGAAAGGTGATTTGAAGAAATTCTGTTACATTAAGAATTGTTGGATTGTAACTACCGGGTGTTTTCACATAGTCCTCTTTAAAGGGTGTTTCTATGCTTGGTCCCTTTCAGTTTGTTTCGCTAAATGTTTTGTGCAGCATGAACACTTCAAAAGAACTCAGACCCCACAAAAGTGACCCCAAAGCGAACTCGAGAGGTGATCTGAGATCGGCTGGCTTGAATTCCGCGGTCTCGTTCACTTTTTTTTAGGGAAATGTGAAAACAAAGCTACCCAGGTGCGCTTGTCAGTATTCCAACACCACACATTAGACTGGTGCAACAACGTTTCCCCTGCCTTAACCCTTCACATTGGTGCCACAAACGAGAGAAGATGATTTTGGATATTTGGATATTGATTAGTGATTGTCAAGGATACACCAAATTTCCAAAACGTGTAAAGATTTTAGTTCAGATTTTTAAATATTTGCTCTGTAGGCTAAGAGAGCTATATAAACATTCCATTGTTGGGTTTCAACAGTGTGAGAAGACAACAACATATTTGCTGAGAATCACAACATAGGCCAAAAAAGGGCCAGTAGCCTACATTGGGTGTACCATTTTCAATAATATAACAGAAATAACAGAAAAACAGCCCCAAAGCATGATGGTTCCACCCCCATGCTTCACAGTAGGTAAGATGTTCTTTGGATGCAACTCAGCATTCTTTGTCCTCCAAACACGACGAGTTCAGTTTTTACCCAGCTCTCTGCAGGTCATTCACTAGGTCCCCCCGTGTGGTTCTGGGATTTTTGCTCACCGTTCTTGTGATCATTTTGATCCCACGGGGTGAGATCTTGTGTGGAGCCCCAGATCGAGGGAGATTATCAGTGGTCTTGTATGTCTTCCATTTCCTAATAATTGCTCCCACAGTTGATTTCTTCAAACCAAGCTGCTTACCTATTGCAGATTCAGTCTTCCCAGCCTGGTGCAGGTCTACAATTTTGTTTCTGGTGTCCTTTGACAGCTCTTTGGTCTTGGCCATAGTGGAGTTTGGAGTGTGACTGTTTGAGGTTGTGGACAGGTGTCTTTTATACTGATAACAAGTTCAAACAGGTGCCATTAATACAGGTAACGAGTGGAGAACAGAGGAGACTCTAAAAAAGAAGTTGCAGGTATGTGAGAGCCAGAAATCTTGCTTGTTTGTAGGTGACCAAATACTTATTTTCCACCATAATTTGCAAATAAATTCATAAAAAATCCTACAATGTGGATTTTTTTTCTCATTTTGTCTTTCATAGTTGACGTGTACCTATGATGGAAATTACAGGCCTCTCTCATCTTTTTAAGTGGGAGAACTTGCACAATTAGTGGCTGACTAAATACTTTTTTGCCCCACTGTATGTGAAAACATCCAAAGTTTTTCCAACATAAAACCCAAGAGATGCCTGTGGCTTCAGGAGTAAATTGCCGTACAGTGCAGAGCTCACTACAATTTAATGGGGACTCCATCAGCAATCACTCAGTGTGCTTATCAGAGTTTCTCATGTTGCTGAAACGAAGGGGATTTGTTTTTCTTACTCTAATTAAAACATTCTTTGTTTCCTTTCTCCTCTCCTATTTCTATACCCCAAGCAGTGAATGAGGAGGCAACCTGCCTTAAACTCAGTCAGGGGCACTGGCAAGCAGGTACTGGCACTCCAGGGTAAACTTCAGTGAACGCATACTCCCATGCTAACACTCCCACACAAACACACATCGCGGATCGGATCAAGCCTGTCACGCCTCTCACCATCTCCTGTTACAAAACAAAAGGATTAAAGAAGGCATCATGGTGCATGCAAAATTTGACAAAATATGTATCGGGTTTGCCAAATCTGACTTCGAGAGAGAGTTTTGCAGTTTTACCTCCCCCTCTGGATTGTCTGGCAGCACAAAGCAAAATCTCTGTCTTTGCACCTGAGTCCTACTTTTACATAATCCTGACCCCTGTTAGCTATCACATTCATTGGATCCAAAATCAACCAAAAACTAAATGATTACATAAACCAAGCAAAAACTACAGAGGAGATGCATTGCCTTTAAAACTTCTTCTAACTAGGGGGCAGTATTTTCATTTTTGGATAAAAAACGTTCCCGTTTTAAACAAGATATTTTGTCACGAAAAGATGCTCGACTATGCATATAATTGACAGCTTTGGATAGAAAACACTCTGACGTTTCCAAAACTGCAAAGATATTGTCTGTCAGTGCAACAGAACTGATGTTACAGGCGAAACCCAGATAAAAATCCAATCAGGAAGTGCTGCATTTTTTGAAACCGCCTCATGCCAATGACTGCTTATATGGCTGTGAAGGAGCTACGAATGAGCTTACGTTTTCTACGTATTCCCCAAGGTGTCTACAGCATTGTGACGTCTTTTCACCCATTTATGTTGAAGAATAGCCGTAAGGGACCACATTTAGCAAGTGGTCACATGATGGCTCCCGCAGAAAATCCTGCGTAAAGTACACAAGTAGCCATTTTTCCAATCACTTCTTATGAGAAACCAATTGTCCCGACGGATATATTATCGAATTGTTTTGTGAAAAACACCTTAAGCATTGATTCTAAACAACGTTTGCCATGTTTCTGTCGATATTATGGAGCTAATTTGGAAAAAAGTTAGGCGTTGTAGTGACCACATTTTCCGGTCGATTTCTCAGCCAAACGTGATGAAAAAACGGAAGCTATTTCGCCTACAAAAATAATATTTAAAAAAAAAGAACATTTGCTATCTAACTGGGAGTCTCCTGAGTGAAAACAAGTTCTTCAAAGGTAAATGATTTAATTTGATTGCTTTTCTTATTTTCGTAAAAATGTTGCCTGCTGTCAGCAGAGCCTAGCATAGCATTATGCCATGATAAATTTACACAAATGCATGTCTAGCATTGGCTGTAAAGCATATTTTGAAAATCTGAGATGACAGTGTGATTAACAAAAGGCTAAACTGTGTCTCAATATATTTCATTTGTGATTTTCATGAATAGGAAGATTTTGTAGGAAGATTTACGTCCAATGCGTTATGCTAATTAGTTTGAGGCTATGATTATGCTCCCGGATCCGGGATTGATAGTCGCAAGAATTCAGAAACCTTTTAGATATTTTGAAAATTAATGTCTTTTAACAAATCTGCTATCACACATGAAGAATGTTGCATCTTTCACCAATGACACATGCATGTTTAAAATGCAGCATGGTAACTGCATTTACCTTTCATATCTTAATAAGCGGTACCATAAATATTTGGTCTACTTCTCTTAATCACTTTCCCTCTCCATCACTTTACAGTTCCATGACTATTGTTACACTCTGTTAGGCTTTCTCATGAAGCATGCAAGTATATTATCTTTGCCAGATTGCCTCTTTACACTGTACATGTGGCTACAGTTTTATTTATTTATTTCAGACAATGTGCATGATAAACCCCTTGAGATGAGTCATCTAATTGCAATGGTGTCCAGAGGCAACAGATACACAAACTGTATACTGTGAACAACACACATGGGTTCAAATAGGATTTATTTTATTTTGCACATTTTATTGAGCCTGTCTGGAATACCAGAATGGTAGGGTTTGCACTTTGGGGACTATTCCATCGGTCCCATTGTACCAGGCAAGATCAATCAAACTCAATGCATAAAGTCAAGAAGAGGGTACAATATGGTCAACCAAACAAACACACTCCCCGAGCATTTCAGGAGCGGTTGGTCTAAAGCAGAGAGAATATTTTAATTGAGACAGATGGGTCTTTTGTGCACCCAAACCTCAGAGACAAACTCTCTCACTTTGATCTCTTACCCCATACCCCACCCCTGTCAACCATCAGAATGCATCTGAAGCAAATACGTCATATTATGATAATAAACAACACATTCAAAATGAGATGAAGATGTTTGAAGAAAAAAGAACCATCGCTCACCTTTTATGAAGCCTTCATCTTGTTTTTCTTCACCCCTGGTTGGCATTTTCAAAGTGTTTTAAATGTCTCCACCTGTCACAGGACAGCTCCTCGTGTCACCAATGAGAACTAATTGTTCCTCACATTTCTGTTTTTGTAATAGTGGCATGCTTCATCAAAAATGCAACAGGCAAATGTGGATTTCTAAGCTAATTGAAGATAATTTTGTGATTGCTGGAAAAAGCCATATGCACTGATGATGCCATTTATACACTTTATGAACAAAAGTGTATGTAGAATGTGACTCTGTGTGCAGGTGTTAGAGTGAAAGATAAGGAGATAAGTGTCCCTGTGTGATTCTACATAATCATAACACACTATCATCTGCCTGCATAGATTATAGGCTACTTTAAATCTAAAGAGTTTCTTCTAGATTTCCAGTTAATTGCATCTACCTAGATGACTGTACAATGCTACTATGTTGTTCGTGCGGAGGGTAGAGTGGAGTGGTTGAATGCTGTGTTTACCCAAGCCAACAGAGCTGAGGTGAGTCTATAAATAATAGAAAAATTACGTATTTACCTGATATTAATTGTTAGCAATTAAAATGTAACGAACATAAGACATTTCTGTCGTGCTAATGCTGTGTTTTTATGGTCTCTGCTCTAGTTCCCAAACTAGACGTATGGTCACTAGAGATGGCTTGAGCTGACAAATTAGTTAAAGACTGCATTACATAGACAAGATGTGGTGGGTGTAATTGAGATAGAGATAGCCTGGGAGAGTTTAAAACAATCGCTCATTGTCTCAAAATCTTTCTTGTTATGGGAAACTAAGCCAGGTTGGGGGTTAAAACAACACCAGGTGCAGATAACCACAACATGGTGGTTTATGGAGCCCTTGGTCTGCATGGGAGTGGTGGAACCAGCCATGACATAAGCATTGTTAGTGTCAGCTACAGTGGGGAGAACAAGTATTTGATACACTGCCGATTTTGCAGTTTTCCTACTTACAAAGCATGTAGAGGTCTGTAATTGTTATCATAGGTACACTTCAACTGTGAGAGACGGAATCTAAAACAAAAATCCAGAAAATCACATTGTATGATTTTTAAGTAATGGGTGGGTCATGGGTGCACCTCAGCCACGCTCAAGGTCCTAAACGTTATCATAACTGCCATCGATAAGAGACAATACTGTGCAGCTGTATTCATCGACCTGGCCAAGGTTTGACTCTGTCAATCACCACATTCTTATCGGGAGACTCAACAGCCTTGGTTTCTCAAATGACTGCCTCGCCTGGTTCACCAACTACTTTTCAGACAAAATTCAGTGTGTCAAATCGGAGGGCCTGTTGTCCGGACATCTGGCAGTCTCTATGGGGGTGCCGCAGGGTTCAAATCTCGGGCCGACTCATTTCTCTGTATACATCAATGATGTCGCTCTTGCTGCTAGTGATTCTCTGTTCCACCTCTACGCAGACGACACCATTCTGTTTACCTCTGGCCCTTCTTTGGACACTGTGTTAACTTACCTCCAGACTCTGCCCTTAAATACAAGTAAAACTAAATTCATGCTCTGCAACCGATCGCTGCCCGCACCTGAATGCCCTTCCATTATCACTACTTTGGACGGTTCTGACTTAGAATATGTGGACAACTACAAATACCTAGGTGTCTGGTTAGACTGTAAACTCTCCTTCCAGACTTGCATTAAGCATCTCCAATCCAAAATTACATCTAGAATCAGCTTCCTATTTCGCAAACAAAGCATCCTGCAACAAACACACCCTCGTAAAACTGACTATCCTGCCGATCCTTGACTTTGTCGATGTCATTTACAAAATAGCCTCCAATACTCTACTCAGCAAATTGGATACAGTCTATCACAGTGCAATCTGTTTTGTCACCAAAGCCCCATATACTACCCACCACTGCGACCTGTATGCTCTCGTTGGCTGGACCTAGCTTCATATTCGTCACCAAACCCACTGGCTCCTGGTCATCTATAAGTTTTTGCTAGGTAAAGCCCCGCCTTATCTCAGCTTACTGGTCACCATAGCAGCACCCATGTGCTCCAACAGGTATATTTCACTTCCAGATCTCTGCTGCCAATGACTGGAACAAACTGCAAAAATCACTGAAGCTGGAGATCATATCTCTATCACTAGCTTTAATCACCAGCTGTCAGAGCAGCTCACAGATCACTGCACCTGTACATAGCCCATCTGTAAATAGCCCATCCAACTACCTCATACCCATACTGTTATTTTTGTATTTATTTAGCTCTACTTACACATTCATCTTCTGCATATCTATCATATCTATCTGTGTAATTGCTAAATTGTAATTACTATGGCCTATTTATTGCCTTACCTCCCTTATCTTACCTCATTTGCACACACTGTATATAGTCTTGTATATAGTCTTTTTTTCTCTTGTGTTATTGACTGTATGTTTGTTTACTCTGTGTTGTTTGTGTCGCACTGCTTTGCTTTATCTTGGCCAGGTCGCAGTTGTAAATGAGTACTTGTTCTCAACTAGCCTACCTGGTTAAATATATGTGAAATAAAAAATTATGTAAAAATGGTCTCACAGAAGTGGCTTGTTTTTGGCTCACATTCTATCCTCATAACCCTACTGCTTGGACCATTTGCAGAACACCTGGCTGAACCTGGGCTGTCCTGTAAAAATAGAAATCCAATGGTGAGATAATTGGCTTAGCACAGGGAAGAGCAGAGCAATTGGGAATTCTCAGTGATGTCCAATGTAGATGAAACCTATTCATGTTTCTGTGTGAGAATACAGTATAGGTGAGGTATGGAAATATACAATCAAATGTTGTTGCTTGAGTCTCACGTTATCGTTGTGGTCGAGTACTGCAATCTGTGTCCGCTGTTTCATGCAAGTGCAGTCAAAATACTTTCGTTTGGAGAATATTGTAGCAGGGAACTGTGAAATGTCTCCAGGTATTCTGTAGTGATTTTTTAACTTACAGTGCCTTGCGAAAGTATTCAGCCCCCTTGAACTTTGCGACCTTTTGCCACATTTCAGGCTTCAAACATAAAGATATAAAACTGTATTTTTTTGTGAAGAATCAACAACAAGTGGGACACAATCATGAAGTGGAACGACATTTATTGGATATTTCAAACTTTTTTAACGAATCAAAAACTGAAAAATTGGGCGTGCAAAATTATTATTAACGTAAACATTTAAAACTCAGGATTCTGTGAAGGCATACCCCAATCAGGATATGTGTTTTTATATAGCTTCCTGTGACAACCGGAAGTGCCTTAAATGGTGTCATAGGGGCTGTTTCGAAGGGTTAAAAAGGTCAGATCTTTTCAAAACTTCATATGTGTGATTAGGCAACCCCCATGAAATGTAAATCAGTCATGTCTCCCATAACATTTCCATGAAAAAAATCACACACACACAGCTAGAGGACAGAGGGACAAAGTGTGGTCCGCAGAGACAGACAGAGCCTGCAATAGTTACCTTTGTTCGAACTATTACCGTCAGACCTAGAGTTCTGAAACTTTAGAAACCTGTTCTAGAGCTCAGGTCTATAGTGCGTGGTGAGTTATGTGGCTCTAGAAGGTTCTCAGACCGAGAAACAGCCTCGTACATTTGCAATAGCTTAAATGAATTTTGACATCACAAAAATGATGACATTTAGAAATGTCCCAGAGTCACAAGACTAGGTGCATTGCAACCGCCTCGGCCCATAGAGACGGACCCCAACGTTTCTGTCCGATAGCTCATTCAAGGACCCCGTAGCAACGCCCCCGGAAAATGTGGATTTTCAACACCAATTAAGGTCGCTGCTCGGGCCCCAAATGACCTATTGAGCCGAAACTTGGTATTCGGGGTCACCTCAGCTAGGCCTACACATAATGTCAGAACTGGACCCGCAGCTAGAACGTAACTTTGTGTTTTATGTTTTTATAATGGTTTGAACAGAAGGCGCTGTGAATTTTGGGCCAGCTCTGAAATATGTGATAGTTGGCTTCTAAACGAGTTGGAAAAAGTGGGTGTGGTGTCAGTTTGTATTAGTTTGGTGTCAAAATTATATCTAATTGACTGATGGACACTGACTTCCTGGCTGACTTTTGTACATTTTCAATATGTTTAAACAGTGAGGGACCATCACCAAAATGGCATTCTGAAATCAAAACCAAGGAGTGATGGAGAGGAACCACTATCACTGCCCGGCCATCAAGAGTTCATCAGGCCAGTCAGTTTTGCATTTCTGCAGTATTTTTTAGCATGACAAATTCGTGATGGTTAAAGCACATTGAAACATATTGCAAATGCACAGCCGTACACCTGGTGATTGGAATGGGTTACTAGGAGCACATTTTAAAAATGTTTTTGAATGCCATTATGGGGTAGCAAGGGGTCCACGGTTGGGTAGGAAGCACCCCCCACCCGTGCCCATCCAATAGGGCGCGCCCATTGTCATTTTGGACGTTTTTTTTTAAAATCGTTAAACTACAGTCCCACTTCTCCCTGATCATACATGACAAAAAGACCATCTAGGTTGATTCATGGCTTAACATAGTGCTATATATCATTTTGGCAGTATAAATGCCTGTTGGACATGGTTCACAGACTTTTGGGTTTATAAACCGACTTCCATTGATCGTACATGGCAAATGGACATAATATCCTGATTTGGAACTTTCAAATCTTACATTTTGCATTTGGACATTTCTTATGGCATTTGGCAAAAAAAGTGACTTGACTTCCTATGAAATCATATTGCAAATGAACAAAACATATGCCTTATGGACAAGTAAAAAATTTAAAAAGATAATCAAATGACAAAAGTATGTTCATACAGTTCTTATACATGTGTAATTGACAAAAAATCTAAAGAATTTCATAAAACGGCCCAGAAAGCACTTTAAGAGGATGATACGTTTTTTTTTAGAATGTGCACATTTTTCCATTTTGCAAATGGAAAAAACACATGCATTATGGACAAGTAAAAACATAAATAAAGAATTATAATAAAATATGACTAAAGGATTTTGATACAGTTCCTATACATGTGTAATTGATGAGAAAAATCGAAAGAATTGCGAAAAACATTCCACTTTTTTAAGGGGGTGATAAGTTTTTGAAAAAACACATTTTCAAAATTTTACTCTTGGGTCTTGACTTGTGTTACATTTGTAATATGAAAAGATACGGTGGAGCGCACTCGCCATCTATTGGATTTTTGCAGTGTTACACTTTTTGCCATATGGCATTTGCAATCAACTTTGAATGTAACGACGTCCAATTGAGTGGTATTGGACACCGTGTATATAGTTTGTACAGTGCCAATATGTTCCCATTCATTTTTGTTCATTTCAGGGGGGTGTTCCCTTACACACATTAACAAGTCCAATACAGCATATGAAAGATAAACTTCTTGTTAATCGGCCAATCATGTCCGATTTCAAAAAGGCTTTACAGCGAAAGCACAACATATGATTAGAAAACACACACAGCCATTTTCCAGCCAAAGAGGGGAGTCACAAAAAGCAGAAATATAGATACAATTAATCACTAACCTTTGATGATCTTCATCAGATGACACTCATAGGACATCATGTTACACAATACATGTATGTTTTGTTCGATAATGTGCATATTTATATCCAAAAGTCTCAGTTTACATTGGCACTTTACGTGCAGTAATTTTTTGATTCCACATCCTGTGATTTTGCAGATAGCCACATCAAATCCCAGAAATACTCATAATAAACAATGATAAAAGATGCAAGTGTTATTCACAGAATTAAAGATAGACTTCTCCTTAACTTTTTGGTGACAGGAGGCAGTATTTTCACGTCCGAATGAAATGCATGCCCAAATTCAACTGCCTGCTACTCATCCCCTGAAGTTAAGATATGCATATTATTAGTAGATTTTGATAGAAACCACTCTGAAGTTTCTAAAACTGTTTGAATCATGTCTGTGAGTATAACAGATCTTATTTAGCAGGCGAAACCCCGAGGACAAACCATTCAGATTTTTATTTTTTTGAGGTCACTCTCTTTTCAATGATTTTTCATTGGGAATCCAAATTTCTAAGGGACCTTCTTGCAGTTCCTATTGCTTCCATTTGATGTCAACAGTCTTTAGAAATTGGTTGAGGTTTTTCCTTTGTGTAATGAAGAAGTACGGCCATCTTGAACGAGGGTCACTTGAAGTGTACTGTTAGAGGCACATGACCAGAAAGCTAGCTACAGATTGTTTACCTCCTGTATTGAACACAGATCATCCCGTCTTCAATTTTATTGATTATTTACGGAAAAAAATACCTAAAGTTGTATTACAAAAGTAGTTTGAAATGTTTTGGCAAATTTTACAGGTAACTTTTGAGATAATTTGAAGTTATGTTGCGCAAGTTGGAACCAGTGTTTTTCGGGATCAAACGCGCCAAATTAATTGGCATTTTGGATATATATCGATGGAATTAATCAAACAAAAGGACCATTTGTGATGTTTATAGGACATATTCGAGGACATAAAGAAGCACGTCAAAGGTAAGGCATTCTGTCATGCCCTGGTCTTAGTATTTTGTGTTTTTCTTTATTATTTTGGTCAGGCCAGGGTGTGACATGGGTTATTTATGTGGTGTGTTTTGTCTTGGGGTTTTTGTAGGTTATGGGATTGTGGTATAGTAGAGTTGTCTAGGTAAGTCTATGGTTGCCTAGAGTGGTTCTCAATCAGAGGCAGGTGTTTATCGTTGTCTCTGATTGGGAACCATATTTAGGCAGCCACATTCTTTGAGTGTTTGGTGGGTGATTGTTCCTGTCTCTGTTTGCACCAGATAGGGCTGTTTTGGCTTTTTCACGTTACGGTTTGTATTGTTCGTCATTATCTTTATTAAAGATGTATGAAGATAACCACGCTGCATTTTGGTCCTGCTCTCCTTCATCGGAAGAAAACCTTAACACATTTATTATATTTTTATTTCTGTGTTTTGTGTCGCGCCTGCAGGGTTGAAATATGCTTTTCTTTTGTTTACGGAGGTGCTCATCAGATAATAGCATTGTTTGCTTTCCTCAAAGTATTTTTGAAATCTGACATGTTGGCTGGACTCACAACAAGTGTAGCTTTATTTTGCTATCTTGCAAGTGTGATTTAAGAAAGTTTGATTTTTATAGTAATTTATTTGAATTTGTGCTCTGTAATTTCCATGGCTTTTGGCCAGGTGAGACGCTAGCGTCCCACATATCCCAGAGAGGTTAATGCAACCGCTGTGTCAGATTTTTTTTAAACTTTACGTAAAAAGCATAATCTGAGGACTGCGCTCAGAGCCCAATCCAGCCAAAGAAATATCTGTCATGTTGGATTCAACAGAAGTTAGAAATAACTTTATAAATATTCACTTTCCTTTGATCTTCATCAGAATGCACTCCCAGGAATCCAAGTTCGACAATAAAATGAATGATTTGTTCCATAAAGTCCATAATTTATGTCCAAATAGCCAAATATAATTTATTTTTCTGTAGAAAAGCACTGGAACGAGAGCTAACTCTGTCGGGACTGCATGTCACAAGCCTGAGACACTCTGCCAGACCACTGACTCATTCAGCTCCCATTCCCCACTCCCAAGCCTGAAACACGTTTCTAAAGATGGTTGACATCTAGTGGAAGCCTTAGGAAGTGCAACTTGACCCCATTGACACTGTGTATTCAGTAGGCCAAGCTTTGAAAAACTACAAACCTCAGATTTCCCACTTCCTGGTTGGATTTTTCTCAGGTTTTCGCCTGCCATACGAGTTCTGTTATACACAGACATCATTCACACAGTTTCAGAAACTTTAGGGTGTTTTCTATCCAATACTCATAACATTATGTACATATTAGCATCTGGGACTGAGTAGGAGGCAGTTTACTCTGGACACACATTTCATCCAAAAGTGAAAATGCTGCCCCCTATCCCAAACACGTTTTAACACCAGTAGACTTTGTAACAAAGTTGTATGTGTAAGTCATAAAACCACTAACCTTATGTTGTCCTGGTCTCCATTGGACTGACCAGAGGTTGGGTCCCTGCTGCTCACTGTATGAATTTATTGGCTGTAAAATCCATTTATCCAATCATTCAATCAACAACTTTCAACATGTTCTTTTAAAATAAGATCCCCTTTTTCATTAAGTATATTTTATTGAATGTCACTCATTCTCCAGCACTCTATTCTAACCAAACCTGCCTTACCAGTTTATATCAACAGGTGTCACTATGCAGTAGCTAGTCAAAAATGACTGCATGTCTCTAAGTTATGGTTGTGCTATAATCCATACATTTTCTCTTTATGCATTAGCCATCCACCTGTTATGGTTGGACACACGTGTTCATATTCTCCGTGTAGACTGCTCTGTGGCGGAAATAGTATATTTTTTACTTATAAAATACTTTTAAAACTAGCTATAGATTGGAACACTCTGGTTTTAGAGGATGACTATTAACTGATTTTATCAACACATACCTTGTTTTCCAGTAAAATTAGTTTTTGCTCTCTCATGAGGCAGGCAACCAGGCAGGCAGGCATGAGAGGAGGGTTTCAACTAGATTACACTGCCACAACGTTAGATTCCACAGACCAGAGAGGACTGTGAGTGAAGAAAGAGTGCCAACCAAACAGTTGTTGAGGCATGGTTGATGAGGCTCTGTTGGCTGTAGCTAGGAGACCACTGTGACTTACAAGTGAATCCACCTGTCGCAGAGAGCGTGGGGATGACCGTGTTCAGAAATCCCAGGGACAGGGTTGCATGCACAAGACTAAATGGAGGCAAACGGGCTGAAATTGGGGGAGGTACTATGTCAACTTGTCCAATTAGAAATGCCAGTTTTCTTAATGTTCAATAAGAAATGCCTGCTTTCTTTTCCGTTGCAAAAGGTTTTCTATGACGTGAACAAATGAATGTCTGGTAAACACGTTCGGTGATACTGTTTGAAAGCGGTGTGGCGGTTCCACACCAGATTGAAAAGTACTGGGGCAAAGTGTGTCTGGCCACACTTTTTCCTGCGGCTCTGGTTATTATAATTTAGCCTCAATTGTAGCTGCTATCATGCCGGCATAAATCGATCAAATGAAAGTTCTTGTCATATGTACAGGACAGTGGCTGGTATCAAATCAAATTTTATTTGTCACATACACATGGTTAGCAGATGTTAATGCGAGTGTAGCGAAATGCTTGTGCTTCTAGTTCCGACAATGCAGTAATAACCAACAAGTAATCTAACTAACAATTCCAAAACTACTGTCTTATACACAGTGTAAGGGGATAAAGAATATGTACATAAGGATATATGAATGATTGATGGTACAGAGCAGCATAGGCAAGATGCAGTAGCTGATATTCGAGTACAGTATATACATATGAGATGAGTATGTAAACAAAGTGGCATAGTTAAAGTGGCTAGTGATAC
Source organism: Oncorhynchus tshawytscha (assembly GCF_018296145.1). Classification (NCBI taxonomy): domain Eukaryota; kingdom Metazoa; phylum Chordata; class Actinopteri; order Salmoniformes; family Salmonidae; genus Oncorhynchus; species Oncorhynchus tshawytscha. The sequence continues at coordinate 1,051,478 of NC_056449.1, forward strand.
ATGTATTACATAAGGATGCAGTCGATGATATAGAGTACAGTATATACGTATGCATATGAGATGAATAATGTAGGGTAAGTAACATTATATAAGGTAGCATTGTTTAAAGTGGCTAGTGATATATTTACATCATTTCCCATCAATTCCCATTATTAAAGTGGCTGGAGTTGAGTCAGTGTCAGTGTCAGTGTGTTGGCAGCAGCCACTCAATGTTAGTGGTGGCTGTTTAACAGTCTGATGGCCTTGAGATAGAAGCTGTTTTTCAGTCTCTCGGTCCCAGCTTTGATGCACCTGTACTGACCTCGCCTTCTGGATGATAGCGGGGTGAACAAGCAGTGGCTCGGGTGGTTGATGTCCTTGATGATCTTTATGGCCTTCCTGTAACATCGGGTGGTGTAGGTGTCCTGGAGGGCAGGTAGTTTGCCCCCGGTGATGCGTTGTGCAGACCTCACTAACCTCTGGAGAGCCTTACGGTTGAGGGCGGAGCAGTTGCCGTACCAGGCGGTGATACAGCCCGCCAGGATGCTCTCGATTGTGCATCTGTAGAAGTTTGTGAGTGCTTTTGGTGACAAGCCGAATTTCTTCAGCCTCCTGAGGTTGAAGAGGCGCTGCTGCGCCTTCTTCACGATGCTGTCTGTGTGAGTGGACCAATTCAATTTGTCTGTGATGTGTATGCCGAGGAACTTAAAACTTGCTACCCTCTCCACTACTGTTCCATCGATGTGGATAAGGGGGTGTTCCCTCTGCTGTTTCCTGAAGTCCACAATCATCTCCTTAGTTTTGTTGACGTTGAGTGTGAGGTCATTTTCCTGACACCACACTCCGAGGGCCCTCACCTCCTCCCTGTAGGCCGTCTCGTCGTTGTTGGTAATCAAGCCTACCACTGTTGTGTCGTCCGCAAACTTGATGATTGAGTTGTAGGCGTGCGTGGCCACGCAGTCGTGGGTGAACAGGGAGTACAGGAGAGGGCTCAGAACGCACCCTTGTGGAGCCCCAGTGTTGAGGATCAGCGGGGAGGAGATGTTGTTGCCTACCCTCACCACCTGGGGGCGGCCCGTCAGGAAGTCCAGTACCCAGTTGCACAGGGCGGGGTCGAGACCCGGGGTCTCGAGCTTGATGACGAGCTTGGAGGGTACTATGGTGTTGAATGCCGAGCTGTAGTCGATGAACAGCATTCTCACATAGGTATTCCTCTTGTCCAGATGGGTTAGGGCAGTGTGCAGTGTGGTTGAGATTGCATCGTCTGTGGACCTATTTGGGCGGTAAGCAAATTGGAGTGGGTCTAGGGTGTCAGGTAGGGTGGAGGTGATATGGTCCTTGACTAGTCTCTCAAAGCACTTCATGATGACGGATGTGAGTGCTACGGGCGGTAGTCGTTTAGCTCAGTTACCTTAGCTTTCTTGGGAACAGGAACAATGGTGGCCCTCTTGAAGCATGTGGGAACAGCAGACTGGTATAGGGATTGATTGAATATGTCCGTAAACACACCGGCCAGCTGGTCTGCGCATGCTCTGAGGGCGCGGCTGGGGATGCCGTCTGGGCCTGCAGCCTTGCGAGGGTTAACATGTTTAAATGTCTTACTCACCTCGGCTGCAGTGAAGGAGAGACCGCATGTTTTCATTGCAGGCCGTGTCAGTGGCACTGTATTGTCCTCAAAGTGGGCAAAAAAGTTATTTAGTCTGCCTGGGAGCAAGACATCCTGGTCCTTGACTGGGCTGGATTTCTTCCTGTAGTCCGTGATTGACTGTAGACCCTGCCACATGCCTCTTGTGTCTGAGCCGTTGAATTGGGGAGGACGGGCTCTTAGTAATGGCTGGAACGGAGTGAATGGAATGGTATCAAACACATCACAAACACAGTTAACGTGTTTGATACCATTCCATTCACAACACTATTATTGAGCTGTCCTACCCTCACCAGCCTCCTGTGAAATACATGGTGTAGGCTTCACAGTTCAATTAAATGCGTACTGATGTCAATCTTATTTACTCATCATAGGTCTATTTTTACCATGTCATGTTGATGTTGCACGGATCTTGCACGCATTTGCAGTATAGGCTATATTTTTGGTTTGTTGTGGAAATAATCAGAATTTGTTGGTATCATATGTAAGATGTTTTATATTCATCAAATGTGTGTAAATTACTTCTCATCAAGAATGGTATTTTTGTATAATACTGTGGCGGGGTTGCAGTTATCTGTTCTATGTCAAGACTAAGTTGCATGGGCCGCAGAGATGGGAGAGGTCAAAGTGTCATCATGTGTAAACATATCTTTTGCTCCACTGTGTGTGTATCAGTCACTCCCTACTTTTCCCATCGGGGAAAAGGAGGATGGCAGTGTCTGGAATCATTCTCATGCTCCCTTTTATCTTAACATATAGCCTCATTCTCCTCTCCGTGAGTTTGTCCAGGATTGGTTGTATTTAGAATTGGTTGTATCTAAATGACAATTTGATATATGCCTGTTGATATGGAGGGTTGGTTTATGGTTCTGGGGTTTGAGAACGGAGACAAAGCTGAACGATGAATTATGCCGATGCTGTCTTATCCTGTGTGTGTCTTTGCTATAAAGGACCACCTCATTTGAAATGTGGAAGGGGCTCTCAGAGAATTCATGGTTAGACACTGAATTGCCTGAGAGTCACAGGATTGTGATAGAGCTCATATAATTAAAGATGGACTTTGATAACAAACTCTGACTTGTGTGTGTGGTTTTCTCCCATGATTTGGTAAATAGAGGAAATTTCCACGACAGGTTTCATGTGTGTAGCCCACGGGCCTAGTCTTTCCCTTATCGTGTTGTGCTTTCCTAGCTATCATTATATTAATTATATTAGAATGCATGGATAATCTCACTTTTATTCTATTCCTTGCATGCATCTCTTTTACATGTAATTCATTATCGTTTTCAATCTTTAGATCCAATTGTCGCTTTGTTGAGTCCCTTTTCCCTGGTAAGTAACTTGTGTTCTTTTTTATGCCTGCAGCCCTGCATAGGGCTACCTGCCATCATATCATCTGGCTCAGATGATCTTCCCTCGGAGACGAGGCCCCCAAACTATTTAATAAAATGTTATATTGCATTTAGTTTTTGTTGTTCATTCACTTAACTTCTTGCGTCGAGCAATCCCGTATCCGGGAGCGTAATCATAGCCTCAAGCTCATTACCATAACGGAACGTTAACTATTCATGAAAATCGCAAATGAAATAAAATAAATATATTGGCTCACAAGCTTAGCCTTTTGTTAACAACACTGTCATCTCAGATTTTCAAAATATGCTTTTCAACCATAGCTACACAAGCATTTGTGTAAGAGTGTTGATAGCTAGCATAGCATTAAGCCTAGCATTCAGCAGGCAACATTTTCACAAAAACAAGAAAAGCATTCAAATAAAATCATTTACCTTTGAAGAACTTCGGATGTTTTCAATGAGGAGACTCTCAGTTAGATAGAAAATGTTTGGTTTTTCCTGAAAAATTATTTGTGTAGGAGAAATCGCTCCATTTTGTTCATCACGTTTGGCTAAGAAAAACCCCAGAAAATTCAGTCATTACAAGGCCGAACGTTTTTCCAAATTAACTCCATAATATCGACAGAAACATGGCAAACGTTGTTTAGAATCAATCCTCAAGGTGTTTTTCACATATCTATTCGATGATAAGTCATTCGTGGCAGTTGGGTTTCTCCTCTGACGCAAATGGAAAAATACACGCAGCTGGAGATTACGCAATAATTGCAACGGAGGACACCAAGCGAGCACATGGTAAATGTAGTCTCTTATGGTCAATCTTTCAATGATATGCCTACAAATACGTCACAATGCTGCAGACACCTTGGGGAAACGACAGAAAGTGTAGGCTCATTCCTTGCGCATTCACAGCCATATAAGGAGACATTGGAACACAGCGCTTTCAAAATCTGGGCCATTTCCTGTTTGAAATTTCATCTTGGTTTCGCCTGTAGCATCAGTTCTGTGGCACTCACAGATAATATATTTGCAGTTTTGGAAACGTCAGAGTGTTTTCTTTTCAAAGCTGTCAATTATATGCATAGTCGAGCATCTTTTTGTGACAAAATATCTTGTTTAAAACGGGAACGTTTTTTTATCCATAAATTAAAAGAGCGCCCCCTATATCCAAGAAGGATATAGGGGGCTGAACTCGTGTGAAATGTCACTTACGAAAGTTCAATCAGAAAGGCTGGTCAGAATGCTTGTTTATCTTCATCCAGTAAGCATAACATAATACACTTAGTTTCCTATTCTACGGGCATAGTGGGAACAAATACAAATGTATCAGCATAGCATCTTGTTTCTCCCCCTCTTTCCTATAAGCCATGTGCCTATTTAACTGAGAGCCTATAAGCATGGCATAATAATGCACATTCCTCGCGCCTACCGTTTAAGCTATCGGCTCACTCTTGGGGGGGGGTCAATACCTGCAGCCCCGCATAGGACTAACTGCAATCACATCATTTTACGACGCCATTCCCCAAACTATTTATAAAATGTTGCATTGCATTCCGTTTTTGTTGTTCATTCAGTTAATGGCCTGTGTAGGCTGCCGTCTTTCGGATGGGACGTTAAATGGGTCTCCTGACTATCTGAGGTCATTAAAGATCCCATGGCACTTATCATAAGAGTAGGGGTGTTAACCCCGGTGTCCTGGCTAAATTCCCAATCTTGCCCTCAAACCATCATGGTCACCTAATAATCCCCAGTTTACAATTGGCTCATTAATCCCCCTCCTCTCCCCTGCAACTATTCCCCAGGTCGTTGCTGTAAATGAGAACATGTTCTAGGTCAACTTACCTGGTAAAATAACAGATAAATAAAACATTTAATAAAAATGGGTAGGATGCATACGTTTTTACTCACCAATGAAACAACACAGTGTGCTCAAAGACTTAGAAACGTAGTTGTAGTCACGATCTGGTTACCTATAAGTATAAACAGTTTGTGTAATTACAAATGTATTAACTTATTTCAGGATAACTTCTAAACTACCCACAATGCATTATTTCGCAGTCATATGGGGGATCTGTGCTATCACGTTTGTATGCTAGCTCGGTAAATAGCTCAAGCTGGCTAGCATTAGCCACACCTCATGTTAGTCACAGACTTTGTTAGCATGGCAGACTCTGGTGCTTTCTTGCCGTGGCCTCAAAACAAAAGAGAAAACCATACCTGCTTGTTCTATAGTGTGTTTCTACATCTGTTTTCCTTTTTGTTTTGCCAACTTTACGGCATTTTATCCGTGAAGTCTTGTCAAATGTTCTACCTTGGCCTAGCGCGCTAGCTGACTGACATCTGGAATCGATCTATTTTAGATTTCGGGCCTGCCTCCCCATGGCTTTGGTAGTTAACTCAGCCTGCACACTTTTAAAAGTTTTACCATAGGATGGTCACCAACCATCAATCTGCATGTGTCTGCTCTCTCTTTGCTTTCAATCTGTGGTTATTTTTTAGTTGTGTTGTGTTAGTTATGTTCTAGCTGGTCTCCAGTAGTTGGGCGTTAACTTGCCGACAATAACAATGTTGCTTGGCTAGGCTGGTTAGGCTAATAGCTAGTTGGCTAAATAGCTAGTGTAAGCTGGCTGGCTAGATAGCTGGCTAAGATAATTGCAGATAGCTAACATTCTTTGATAAATGGTTAGATGGTGTCATGTATTTCCAAAACTTTGGTTTGCTTTAATGTAGGTGTAAGCTAAGTGTTAATAGCAACTGGCTGACTCCTTCAGTGCTAAATTATAGTTAACAGGCTAGTAGGGCTAACGTTAGAAGGCATTTTGGCTAGCAACATTGCAAGTTATTTGTAACAATACATTCATATAGTATCTTCTTGTACGTTGGCTGAACATACAATTTAAACCAGTAGTCAATTTTGGTTTCATTTGAATATATACACTACTTGTCAACGGTGTGGGTACTGGGAGCGGAGTCAGGTGCAGAAGTGCAGAGTTGTGAACAGGCGCACACTTTATTAGGGCAGGAGAAACCAACAGACGGACGCCACTGCGTCGAAACCTCCAGCCAATTGGTAAAAGTGCAAACCGCGCAAACAGTCACAATAATTATGTACAAACAAATAAACATACCTCGTGAAATAAAACACGGAAATAAACGCATACCAGTATAGCACGTCAAAATAGACACGTAACACAAAACAATCTCACACCAAGACATGAGGGGGAACAGAGGAATAAATACATGTGGTATGATTGGGGAATGAAAACCAGGTGTGCAGGGAACAAGACAAGACAAATGGATAACTGAAAGAGATCATGATACCTCACATCTCAAAATAGGGCTACTTAATGTTAGATCCCTTACTTCAAAGGCAATTATAGTCAATGAACTAATCACTGATCATAATCTTGATGTGATTGGCCTGACTGAAACATGGCTTAAGCCTGATGAATTTACTGTTTTAAATGAGGCCTCACCTCCTGGCTACACTAGTGACCATATCCCCCGTGCATCCCGCAAAGGCGGAGGGGTTGCTAACATTTACGATAGCAAATTTCAATTTACAAAAAAAAAAAAATGACGTTTTCATCTTTTGAGCTTCTAGTCATGAAATCTATGCAGCCTACTCAATCACTTTTTATAGCTACTGTTTACAGGCCTCCTGGGCCATATACAGCGTTTCTCACTGAGTTCCCTGAATTCCTATCGGACCTTGTAGTCATAGCAGATAATATTCTAATCTTTGGTGACTTTAATATTCACATGGAAAAGTCCGCAGACCCACTTCAAAAGGCTTTCGGAGCCATCATCGACTCAGTGGGTTTTGTCCAACATGTCTCTGGACCCACTCACTGTCACAGTCATACGCTGGACCTAGTTTTGTCCCATGGAATAAATGTGGTGGATCTTAATGTTTTTCCTCATAATCCTGGACTATCGGACCACCATTTTATTACGTTTGCAATTGCAACAAATAATCTGCTCAGACCCCAACCAAGGAACATCAAAAGTCGTGCTATAAATTCACAGGCAACACAAAGATTCCTTGATGCCCTTCCAGACTCCCTCTGCCTACCCAAGGACGCCAGAGGACAAAAATCAGTTAACCACCTAACTGAGGATCTCAATTTAACCTTGCGCAATACCCTAGATGCAGTTGCACCCCTAAAAACTAAAAAAATTTCTCATAAGAAACTAGCTCCCTGGTACACAGAAAATACCCGAGCTCTGAAGCAAGCTTCCAGGAAATTGGAACGGAAATGGCGCCACACCAAACTGGAAGTCTTCCGACTAGCTTGGAAGGACGGTACCGTGCAGTACCGAAGAGCCCTTACTGCTGCCCTTCATCCTATTTTTCTAACTTAATTGAGGAAAATAAGAACAATCCGAAATTCCTTTTTGATACTGTCGCAAAGCTAACTAAAAAGCAGCATTCCCCAAGAGAGGATGACTTTCACTTTAGCAGTGATAATTTCATGAACTTCTTTGAGGAAAAGATTATGATTATTAGAAAGCAAATTACGGACTCCTCTTTAAACCTGCGTATTCCTCCAAACCTCAGTTGTCCTGAGTCTGCACAACTCTGCCAGGACCTAGGATCAAGAGAGACGCTCAAGTGTTTTAGTACTATATCTCTTGACACAATGATGAAAATAATCATGGCCTCTAAACCTTCAAGCTGCATACTGGACCCTATTCCAACTAAACTACTGAAAGAGCTGCATCCTGTGCTTGGCCCTCCTATGTTGAACATAATAAACGGCTCTCTATCCACTGGATGTGTACCAAACTCACTAAAATTGGCAGTAATAAAGCCTCTCTTGAAAAAGCCAAACCTTGACCCAGAAAATATAAAAACTATCGGCCTATATCGAATCTTCCATTCCTCTCAAAAATTTTAGAGAAGGCTGTTGCTCAGCAACTCACTGCCTTCCTGAAGACAAACAATGTATACGAAATGCTTCAGTCTGGTTTTAGACCCCATCATAGCACTGAGACGGCACTTGTGAAGGTGGTAAATGACATTTTAATGGCATCGGACCGAGGCTCTGCATCTGTCCTCGTGCTCCTAGACCTTAGTGCCGCTTTTGATACCATCGATCACCACATTCTTTTGGAGAGATTGGAAACCCAAATTGGTCTACACAGACATGATCTGGCCTGGTTTAGATCTTATCTGTCGGAAAGATATCAGTTTGTCTCTGTGAATGGTTTGTCCTCTGACAAATCAACTGTAAATTTCGGTGTTCCTCAAGGTTCCGTTTTAGGACCACTATTGTTCTCACTATATAGTTTACCTCTTGGGGATGTTATTCGAAAACATAATGTAACCTTTCACTGCTATGCGGATGACACACAGCTGTACATTTCAATGAAACATGGTGAAGCCCCAAAATTGCCCTCGCTAGAAGCATGTGTTTCAGACATAAGGAAGTGGATGGCTGCAAACTTTCTACTATTAAACTCGGACAAAACAGAGATGCTTGTTCTAGGTCCCAAGAAACAAAGAGATCTTCTGTTGAATCTGACAATTAATCTTAATGGTTGTACAGTCGTCTCAAATAAAACTGTGAAGGACCTCGGCGTTACTCTGGACCCTGATCTCTCTTTTGAAGAACATATCAAGACCATTTCAAGGACATCTTTTTCCATCTACGTAACATTGCAAAAATCAGAAACTTTCTGTCCAAAAATGATGCAGAAAAATTAATCCATGCTTTTGTCACTTCTAGGTTAGACTACTGCAATGCTCTATTTTCCGGCTACCCGGATAAAGCACTAAATAAACTTCAGTTAGTGCTAAATACGGCTGCTAGAATCCTGACTAGAACCAAAAAATTTGATCATATTACTCCAGTGCTAGCCTCTCTACACTGGCTTCCTGTCAAAGCAAGGGCTGATTTCAAGGTTTTACTGCTAACCTACAAAGAATTACATGGGCTTGCTCCTACCTATCTCTCTGATTTGGTCCTGCCGTACATACCTACACGTACGCTACGGTCACAGGATGCAGGCCTCCTAATTGTCCCTAGAATTTCTAAGCAAACAGCTGGAGGCAGGGCTTTCTCCTATAGAGCTCCATTTTTATGGAACGGTCTGCCTACCCATGTCAGAGACGCAAACTCGGTCTCAACCTTTAAGTCTTTACTGAAGACTCATCTCTTCAGTGGGTCATATGATTGAGTGTAGTCTGGCCCAGGAGTGGGAAGGTGAACGGAAAGGCTCTGGAGCAACGAACCGCACTTGCTGTCTCTGCCTGGCCGGTTCCCCTCTTTCCACTGGGATTCTATGCCTCTAACCCTATTACAGGGGCTGGGTCACTGGCTTACTGGGGCTCTCTCATGCCGTCCCTGGAGGGGGTGCGTCACCTGAGTGGGTTGATTCACTGTTGTGGTCATCCTGTCTGGGTTGGCGCCCCCCTTGGGTTGTGCCGTGGCGGAGATCTTTGTGGGCTATACTCAGCCTTGTCTCAGGATGGTAAGTTGGTGGTTGAAGATATCCCTCTAGTGGTGTGGGGGCTGTGCTTTGGCAAAGTGGGTGGGGTTATATCCTTCCTGTTTGGCCCTGTCCGGGGTGTCCTCGGATGGGGCCACAGTGTCTCCTGACCCCTCCTGTCTCAGCCTCCAGTATTTATGCTGCAGTAGTTTATGTGTCGGGGGGCTGGGGTCAGTTTGTTATATCTGGAGTACTTCTCCTGTCCTATTCGGTGTCCTGTGTGAATCTAAGTGTGCGTTCTCTAATTCTCTCCTTCTCTCTTTCTTTCTCTCTCTCGGAGGACCTGAGCCCTAGGACCATGCCCCAGGACTACCTGACATGATGACTCCTTGCTGTCCCCAGTCCACCTGACCATGCTGCTGCTCCAGTTTCAACTTCCACCTGACTGTGCTGCTGCTCCAGTTTCAACTGTTCTGCCTTATTATTATTCGACCATGCTGGTCATTTATGAACATTTGAACATCTTGGCCATGTTCTGTTATAATCTCCACCCGGCACAGCCAGAAGAGGACTGGCCACCCCACATAGCCTGGTTCCTCTCTAGGTTTCTTCCATTAGGTTTTGGCCTTTCTAGGGAGTTTTTCCTAGCCACCGTGCTTCTACACCTGCATTGCTTGCTGTTTGGGGTTTTAGGCTGGGTTTCTGTACAGCACTTTGAGATATCAGCTGATGTACGAAGGGCTATATAAATAAATTTGATTTGAATTTGATTTGATAAATGGAGCAGTGATGGCTAGAAAGCCGGTGACATATTTGAGATTCTTCAAATAGCCACCCTTTGACTTAATGACAGCTTTGCACACTCTTGGAATTCTCTCAACCAGCTCATGAGGTAGTCACCTGGAATGCATTTCAATTAACAGGTATGCATTCTTAAAAGTTAATTTGTGGAATTTCTTTCCTTAATGCATTTGAGCCAATCAGTTGTGTTGTGACAAGGTAGGGGTGGTATACAGAAGATAGCCCTATTTGGTAAAATACCAAGTCCATATTATGGCAAGAACTGCTCAAATAAGCAAATGACATTCCATCATTACTTAGGACAAGAAGATCAGTCAATATGGAACATTTCAAGAACTTTTCAAGTTTCTTCGAATGCAGTCACAAAAGCCAGGAAGCGCTATGATGAAACTGGCTCTAATGAGGACCGCCACAGGAATGAAAGACCCAGCGGTACCTCTGCTGCAAAGGCTAAGTTCATTACAGTCACCAGCCTCAGAAATTGCAGCCCAAATATATGCTTCATACAGTTCAAGTAACAGAGGTGACTGTGTGAATCAGGCCTTTATGGTCAAATTGCTGCAAAGAAACCACTACTAAAGGACACCAATAAACATGAGCAATTTACATTAGACTGGTGGAAATTTGTCCTTTGGTCTGGAGTCCAAATTTGAGATTTTTGGTTCCAACCGCCGTGTCTTTGTGAGACGCGGTGTGGGTGAACGGATGATCTCTACATGTGTGGTTCCCACCGTAAAGCATGGGTGCTTTGCTGGTGACACTGTCTGTGATTTATTTAGAATTCAAGGCACACTTAACCAGCATGGCTACCATAGCATTCTGCAGCGATATGCCATCCCATCTCGTTTGGGCTTAGTGGGACTATCATTTGTTTTTCAACAGGACATTGACCCAAAACACCTCCAGGCTGTGTAACAGCTATTTTACCAAGAAGGAGAGTGATGGAGTGCTGCATCAGATGACCTGGCCTCCACAATCACCTGACCTTAACCCATGGTTTGGGATGAGATAGTGATGGAAAAGCACAGAGTGATGGAAAAGCAGCCAACAACTGCTCAGATGTGGGAACTCCTTCAAGACTGTTGGAAAAACATTCCAGGTGAAGCTGGTTGAAAGAATGCCAAGAGTGTGCAAATCTGTCATTGAGGCAAAGGGTAGCTATTTGAAGAATCTCAAATATAAAATATATTTTGATTGTTTAACACTTTTGGTTACTACATGTTATTTCATAGTTTGATGTCTTCACTATTATTCTACAATGTAGAAAATTGTAAAAAAATAAATAAAGAAAAACCCTTGAATGAGTAGGTGTTCTAAAACTTTTGACCGGTAGTGTACATTTGAAGTTATTTCTGTTGGAGTTTACATTATAGGGAATATTCTGGCTTGCCAGGTCCTCTATATTAAATCAAATCTCAGAATTTTTTCTCTCCAACATAACTTGGTCATTCTTCTAAATGTTGATGTGATAACTCCAAAAATAGAAAAGTGAGGTGTAACTTTGCATTGGGACTTTTGATGCATATAATAATGCAAATCCATATGTTACATGTGGTTACATTTATGCTACCTACCCTTTAAGCCTGTACTCGATTGAACTTATCTTGCATGACAATAAGGTGACAGTGGCGAGCGAGAAAATGCAACTCCATCTTTCTCACATTAAGAAATCATCACCTGACTCTGTAAGAAATGTAAGATCGGGAAAGACAAAGCATTTTTTGCATTACAATCTAATGTGCTTCTCAGGAGAGAATTACTAAAGCATCGGACGAGGGGTCGATTTGCTCATAGTGTAGCGAGACGGCAGATATGAGTAATGCATGATTATTTGCAGATAACAAGACAATGCAGAGTTTTCTAGTCTATTCTTCCACCTCAGATGTTAAGACATCCTGTATTTGTCACGCCCTGACCTTAGTTATCTATGTTTTCTGTATTATTTTGGTCAGGTCAGGGTGTGATGAGGGTGGGTATGCTTGTTTGTCTCGTCTAGGGTTTTTGTATGTCTAGGGGTGTTTGCTCGTCTAGGCATATTGTAGGTCTATGGTGGCCTGAATTGGTTCCCTTTCAGAGACAGTGGTTTATCGTTGTCTCTGATTGGGGATCCTATTTAGGTTTCCATTTTCCCTTTTGGTTTCGTGGGTTCTATTCTATGTTTAGTTGCCTGTTCTGCACTTCTCATATTAGCGTCACGGTTCGTTTTGTTGTTTTGTATAGTTTGTTCAGTGTTCTTTCTTTATTAAAGAAGTATGTATGCTTAGCACGCTGTGCCTTGCTCTCCTCCATATGACGACCGTGACAGTATTGCTGCTACAGAAATACACATGGCTGGAGCTACCAGATGATAATAAACAGACTGACACTAATACATTTTACATATGCCCCCTATATTGTTTAGATGGCTACTGTATTAAAAGATAATCAGATGTCCTGTCAGTTACTCTGGTGATACAACCATGAATTGCTATGTCAATAACCAACACAGCTCTGACGTGAATATTCCAAGAAAATTTGCCATACAATTATTAGCAGAAAATGAACCTTGGATATATCATGAGATAAGTGGTGTTGTGATTTCCAAGTACATTAGCTAGTGTTTGCCATAGCAACTGACAGTACCACAACATGTGATCACCATATGACATCATGCAGTTTGTTTAGAGCAGGGGTCAGGTGTCAAACTAATTTTGCCCTTCGGGGCGCATTCGGTGTTCATCTAGGTCTGGATGGCTGCACATAAAGACGTTCTCCAGCGATTCATGTGTAAATACACTAAAGTTCACACACTAAAGGGTAAAAAAGTATATTTTTTAAACCACTGCAAACATGGCTCTCTCGGGATATGCTGTTGGAATCAGTTCAGCCACCTGCTTTTCCATGCATCGCGCCATCAGAGATAAACACCTCTGGGAAGAGGAAGTGCGGGAGAATTCTCATCAGTTAGTCACATGTGCACATTCCCTCTCAAGAGAACACCAAGACGGCCCTCAAGGAACTGGAAACAATACATCAATATATCATTTATTGTAGCTGGGGATTTTAAGAAAGCAAATTTGGGAACAAGGCGACCTAAATTCTGTCAGCATATTGATTGCACGACACGCAGCGCTAATACTCTCGACCACTGCTACTCTAACTTCCGCGACGCATACAAAGCCCTCCCCCGCCCTCCCTTCGGCAAATCTGACCACGACGTCATCTTGCTCGTACAGAAACTCATAGAGGATGTACCAGTAACGAGAACCATTCAATGCTGGTCTAACCAATCGGAAGCCATGCTTCAAGATTGTATTGATTACGCGAACTGAATATGTTCCGGTCAGCCTAAGAGAAACACATTGACCTATACGCTGACTCGGTGAGTGCATTTATAAAGAAGTGCATTGGAGATGTTGTATCCGCTGCAACTATTAAAACCTACCCTAACCAGAAACTGTGGATGGATGGCGGCATTTGCGCTAAACTGAAAGCAAAACAAAGTGTGATTCACTGCATTTAACCATGGAAAGAGGTCTGGAAATATGGCTGAATATAAACAGTGTAGTTTTTCCATCCGCAAGGCAACCAAACAAGCAAAATACCGGCTCAGACACAAGACGTATGTGGCAGAATCTACAGGAAATCACGGACTACAAAACCAACAGCCACGTCACGGACACCGACGTCACGCTTCCGGACAAACTAAACACCTATTTTGCCCGCTTTGAGGATAATACAGTGCCACCATTGCGGATCACTAACAAAGACTACCTGCCCCCCCCCTCTCAGTGGTTGACGTGAGTAAAACATTTAAACATGTTAACCCTCGCAAGGCTGCTGACCCAGACGGCATCCCTAGACGCAGACCAGCTGGCTGGTGTGTTTAGGGACATATTCAATCACTCCCTATCCCAGTCTGTTGTCCCCACATGCTTCCAAGATGGCCACCATTGTTCCTGTACCCAAGAAGGCAAAGATAACTGCACTAAATCACTACCGCCCCGTAGCACTCACTTCTGTCATCATGATGACAACTGAAGTGGGTCTAGGGTGGCCAGTAAGGTGGTGGTGATATGATCATGATGACAGAAGTGAGTACTACGGGGCAGTAGTCATTTAGTTCAGTTAACTTTGCCTTCTTGTGTTGTTTGTACGCAATCGCCATCACACTGCACACTGCCCTATCCCATCTGGACAAAAATAATACCTATGTAAGAATGCTGTTCATTGACTACAGCTCAGCATTCAACACCATTGTACCCTCCAAGCTCATCATCAACCTGGAGGCCCTGAGTCTCAGCCCCGCCCTGTGCAACTGGGTCCCAGACTTTCAGACCAGGTGATGAAGGTAGGAAAAACATCTCCACTTCGCTGACCCTCAACACTGGGGCCCCACAAAGGTGTGTGCTCAGCCCACTCCTGTAATCCCTGTTCACCTACGCTTGGCCATGCATGCCTCCAACTCAATTATCAAGTTTGCAGACAACACAACAGTAGTGGGCTTGATCACCAACAACGCCGAGACATCCTACAGGGAGGAGGTGAAGGCACTCGGAGTGTGGTGTCAGGAAAACAACCTCTCACTCAACGTAAACAAAACAAAGGAGATGATTGTGGAATTCAGGAAACAGCAGAGTGAGCACCCCCCCTATCCACATCGAAGGGACAGCAGTGGAGATGGTGGAACGTTTTAAGTTGCTGGCATACACATCACAGGCAAACTGAAGGTCCACCCACACAGACAGTGTGGTGAAGAAGGCGCAACAGCACCTCTTCAACCTCAAGAGGCTGAAGACATTAGGCTTGTCACCCAAAACCCTGACAAACTCTTACAGATGCACAATCGAGAGCATCCTGTCGGGCTGTATCACAGCCTGGTACGGCAACTGCACCAACCTCAATCACAAGGCTCTCCAGAGGGTTGTGCGGTCTGCAAAACACATCACCGGGGGCAAACTACCTACCCTCCATGACACCTACAGCACCCGATGTCACAGGAAGGCCAAAAAGATAATCAAGGACAGCAACCGCCCGAGCCACTGCCTGTTCACACCGCTATCATCCAGAATGCGAGGTCAGTACAGGTGCATCAAAGCTGGGATAAGTGGCCAGGGTTACATTCTGGAAGCACGCGTTCGATTCCGTACTGCAGTTTAAGAGACGTCCGGCTCAGAAAGACATCTCCCATAGGAATGTCAGTTTTGAAAATTACTATTAAGACACTTAGTCATCACCTTTGTGCATAAAACATCCATAGAATTATTCAAATAATTGTTGCTGAGGATTTTTTCCATCACTCACAGCTGAAGATGTTAATGTTTTATATTATATTTTGTGTCGATAGAGTGCCATTTATTGAAATTTTCCCTGTTAACTTTAGCTGCACGGTTGGAGATCGTCCTCTGGATGTCGCCATAATTACAATGTAAGTCTGTGGGGGTGAGGAGCACAAGCCTCGTAGGTTTTGTATTGAAGTCAATGTAGCCAGAAGAGGACAGAAAGTAGCTGTCCTCCGGCTACTCCATGATCCTAACCAAGAGGGTGCTGTTGAGACTACTGCAGACCTTCATTTCAAGCCAATGTGTTTTAATCAGGTATTTGGTGACGTGAAAATATTTTGTATAGTTTAATCTAAAAAGTCCTCTCCTTTTTCCTCTGAGGAGACTCCACTGACCTTTTGAGATGAAAATCAGGTGTTAAATGTAGTGAAAAGGAAACCACTTAAAATTGGTTATAGTTCCTCACAGTCAAAATTTGCAAATGCTTGTACTCTATCCATCACTATTTGATGCACCCTGACTGTCTAGCTTTTGTTTTGATGACTGTTAGCAAGCTGGACAGAGTAAAAAGACTACAAATGTAGGTTATTATCATTTCTACACAGACTATGTGGTAGATATGACCCCTCTTCATCCACTCTTTTGGTTGGTGCCACATTGCGTTACTGGCAGCCCTTTTGGTCCTGGATGCCACCACAGTGAGACAGGGATGAATATGCTGCAGAGCACTTCAGTTGCTCCACAAATTACCCATCTCCTTTCCGTTCATCCTTGGCTGGATGAAAGGTGGGAAGAGAGTAAGAGGAATGATTCTGTCGCATTGGCTTACTTCTTGTCACAGGCCTGAATGAGGAGTCAAGGACTGCTTTCCCTTTCCGTCCATCCTGTCTAACCTGTCTTTCCCCAAAACACATTACCTCCTGTCTCAACGCCCTTCTCTCACTGAGTGAACCATGGCAGTGACGATGAGCTTTGTGCCATGGAAACAAACAAGCATGAATGTCCTCAGAGATCTGAGGACAGATCGATCTCTGGGATGTTGAGATGAATGTTGACTAAAATTATTGATTAAAACAGGGTTAATTTCAATCGCAGAATATTTTAAAGTAAACACTTGTGACACTGGGAGAAAGTTGAAGAGAAAGTATTTTTAAAATGCCGGTATTATCCCTCAATCTGCCGTTATTTCCCTGTAGTATTTCATTTGGGCAGGTGTTTCAATCCAATCCTGTGTTGTAGCGCGCTTGACATTTAAAGGTCATTTTCATATTGAGCTGACATGTGCATTGTTTACCCAATGTGATCACAGGGAGAATTTACGTTGGTGGATTGGTGAACTAACGGACAAAGGTTAGGAAAATTTACGTGAATGGTTAGAACTGAAACAACAAAAGTTAGGTTAATTTATGCTGCAGGTTATGTGAAATGGCTAAGTTTAGAATAAGGGGAAAGTGCAACTCAAACACGCAACCTTGGGATTACTAGACGGTTGCGGATTACACCGATCCATCCTCTCCAACCAACCGCCCTACTTTAAATTCTGTCTAAAGAAACAAGACCATTAGTAGGTACCATACTTCTTGGAGGAGCTCAGAAATATGTAAAATATGTTTAGTATTGCTCTGAGGACAGGCTGGTTTATGGTGAATGCGATCTCCGTGAACACGGGAACATTACCTTTAAAAGATGCACCTTGGTTAACAGTCAGTGGCAAAAGGTTATGTAGCGCAGTATACACCACATTTGTCAAAGGAAATTATGTGTCACAAGGTTATTTCAGTTAAATTCAAAAGTACCAGCACACTTTTATGGAGTGGTTAAGATCTACGGAATCGGTGTCCCTATCCTGCGACGGTTGTTGCTAATGTGCACTAATGTGCCTAGAATGACTTTGTAAGTAACAGCAAACTTTCCAGGACATAGACATATATTTTATGGGCAGAAAGCTTACATTCTTGTTAATCTAACTGCAGTGTCCAATTTACAGTAGCTATTACAGTGAGAAATTACCATGCTATTGTTTGAGGAGAGGGCACGACAACAACAACAAAAATTATCACGGCAACTGGTTTGATACATTGACCTCTGATGTTAAATCATGTACTTACATTCAGTAATCTAGCTCTGATTTGTCATCCTGAGGATCCCAGAGATAAAATGTAGCACAGTTTTGTTTGATAAATTCAATTTTTATATTCAAATGTAGGAACTGGGTTCTACAGTTTGAACCCCTGCTGTCAAAATCTAAATTGTGCCTGAACTCCTATATGATATTATGGCCTTTCGCATTTCAAAAAACACGTGTTTTTTTGTTTGTATTACCTTTAACCAGATATGTATTATATTCTCCTACATTCTCCTTTCAAATTGTATCAATAATATGCATATCCTTGCTTCAGGTCCTGACCTACAGGCAGTTAGATTTGGGTATGTCATTTTAGGCTGTTATTTCTGACTAGCGTCACACAAGTCATAGTTTTTACACCTGCTCTAAATCTGTCTAACCATAGGAAAGGAAGAAATTGAATGTGTCACGGTCGTCCTCCTCTTCATCTGAAGAGGAGAGGCGAGATGGATCGGAGGACCAAAATGCGGCGTGGTATGTGTTCATCATTAATTTTAATACAGAAAACACTGAAACCCTATACAAAAACAATAAACGAAATAACAACCGTGAAGCTAATGCAAACTGCGCTGAAACAAGCAATCAACATAGACAATCACCCACAAACAAACAGTGCAACCCAGGCTACCTAAGTATGATTCTCAATCAGAGACAACTAATGACATCATAGAAAATCATAGAAAAACAAACATAGACTGCCCACCCAACTCACGCCCTGACCATACTAAATAAATACAAAAACAAAGGAAATAAAGGTCAGAACGTGACAGAATGTAAGTGCTATAATTGTCATTTCTAATTATTACCAACCCAACACAGAACATTCACTGCTATGTAATGGCCAAAGAGTGCCATAATGTTTAGAATAATCTATGTATGGAGACATCAAGATGAGGTTAAAAATCATTGATTTATAAACCAAATATACACTGCTCAAAAAAATAAAGAGAACACTTAAACAACACAATGTAACTCCAAGTCAATCACACTTCTGTGAAATCAAACTGTCCACTTAGGAAACAACAGTGATTGACAATATATTTCACATGCTGTTCTGCAAATGGAATAGACAACAGGTGGAAATTATAGGCAATTAGCAAGACACCCCCAATAAAGGAATGGTTCTGCAGGTGGTGACCACAGACCACTTCTCAGTTCCTATGCTTCCTGGCTGATGTTTTGGTCACTTTTGAATGCTGGCGGTGCTTTGACTCTAGTGGTATCATGAGACAGAGTCTACAACCCACACAAGTGGCTCAGGTAGTGCAGCTCATCCAGGATGGCACATCAATGCGAGCTGTGGCAAGAAGGTTTGCTGTGTCTGTCAGCGTAGTGTCCAGAGCATGGAGGCGCTACCAGGAGACAGGCCAGTACATCAGGAGACGTTGCCCTCCTACGGCCTCCTCCACAACCCAGCAGCAGGACTGCTACCTCCTCCTTTGTGCAAGGAGGGGCACTGCCAGAGCCCTGCAAAATCACCTCCAGCAGGCCACAAATCTGCATGCATCTGCTCAAACGGTCAGAAACAGACTCAATGAGGGTGGTATGAGGGCCCGACGTCCACAGGTGGGGGTTGTGCTTACAGCTCCGTAAGGATGTTTGGCATTTGCCAGAGGACACCAAGATTGGCAAATTCACCACTGGCGCCCTGTGCTCTTCACAGATGAAAGAAGGTTCACACTGAGCACATGTGACAGACGTGACAGAGTCTGGAGACGCCGTGGAGAATATTCTGCTGCCTGCAACATCCTCCAGCATGATCGGTTTGGCGGTGGGTAAGTCATGGTGTGGAGTGGCATTTCTTTGGGGGGCCGCACAGCCCTACTTGTGCTCGCCAGAGGTAGTCTGACTGCCATTAGGTACCAAGATGAAATCCTCAGACCCCTTGTGAGACCATTTTCTGGTGCGGTTGGCCCTGGGTTCCTCCTAATGCAAGACAATGCTAGACCTCATGTGGCTGGAGTGTGTCAGCAGTTCCTGCAAGGGGAAGGCATTGATGCTATGGACTGGCCTGCCCGTTCCCCAGACCTGAATCCAATTGAGAACATCTGGGACATCATGTCTCACTACATCCACCAACAGACTGTCCAGGAGTTGGCGGATGCTTAGTCCAGGTCTGGGAGGAGATCCCTCAGGAGACCATCTGCCACCTCATCAGGAGCATGCCCAGGCGTTGTAGGGAGGTCATACAGGCACGTGGAGGCCACACACACTACTGAGCCTCATTTTGACTTGTTTTTTAAGGACATTTCATCAAAGTTGGATCAGCCTGTAGTGTGGTTTTCCACTTTAATTTTGAGTGTGACTCAAAATCCAGACCTCCATGGGTTGATAAATTTGATTTCCATTGATAATTTTTGTGTGATTTTGTTGTCAGGACATTCAACTATGTAAAGAAAAAAGTATTTCATAAGAAAATTTCATTCATTCAGATCTAGGATGTGTTATTTTAGTGTTCCCTTACATTTTGGAGCACTGTAGTAATAACATGCTTTACAAAAACATTTATAGAAAGTTACACCTTCTTATTCATTCCGGTTCTATACGCACCAGTTCATGTGAGGACTGTAGACATGAAAACGATGGGCACTTCATATTGGAAGGGATATGACCTGCCATCACACAGTTTAAATACACCTTCGTCAAATACATTTAAACTCAGATTTTCACAATTCCTGACATTTAATCCAAGTAAAAATTCCTTGTCTTAGGTCAGTTAGGATCACCACTTTATTTTAAGAATGTGAAATGTCAGAATAATAGTAGAGAGAATGATTTATTTCAGATTTCAGATTTCATCACATTCCCAGGGGGTCAGAAGTTTACATACACTCAATTAGTATTTGGTAGCATTGCCTTTAAATGATTTAATGTGGGTCAAACATTTTGGGTAGCCTTCCACAAGCTTCCCACAATAAGTTAGGTGAATTTTGGCCCATTCCTCCTGACAGAGCTAGTGTAACTGAGTCAGGTTTGTAGGCCTCCTTGCACGCACACGCTTTATCAGTTCTGCCCACACATTTTTCATAGGATTGAGGTCAGGGCTTTGTGTTGGCTACTTCAATACCTTGACTTTGTTGTTCTTAAGTAATATTGCCACAACTTTGGAAGTGTGCTTGGGGTCAATGTCCATTTGGAAGACCCATTCGCGACCAAGCTTTAAATTCCTGACATGTGTCTTCAATATATCCACATAATTTTCTTCCCTCATTGATGCCATCTATTTTGTGAAGTGCACCAGTCCATACTGCAGCAAAGCACCCACACATCATGATGCTGCCACCCCGTGCTTCACGGTTGGGATGGTGTTCTTCGGCTTGCAAGCCACCCCCTTTTTCCTCCAAACATAACATGGTCATTATGGCCAAACAGTTCTATTTTTGTTTCATCAGACCAGAGGACATGTCTCCAAAAAGTACGATCTTTGTCCCCATATGCAATTGCAAACCAGTCTATTTTTTTCTATGGCGGTTTTGAATCATTGGCTTCTTCCTTGCTGAGCGGCCTTTCAGGCTATGTCGATAAAGGACTTGTTTTACTGTGGATATAGAAACTTTTGTACCTGTTTCCTCCAGCAACTTCACAAGGTCCGTTGCTGTTGTTCTGGGATTGATTTGCAGTTTTCGC
The DNA here is from genome assembly GCF_018296145.1 of Oncorhynchus tshawytscha. NCBI lineage: Eukaryota > Metazoa > Chordata > Actinopteri > Salmoniformes > Salmonidae > Oncorhynchus > Oncorhynchus tshawytscha. The sequence continues at coordinate 1,072,700 of NC_056449.1, forward strand.
ACCATAGTACGTTCATCTCTAGGAGACAGAACGCGTCTCCTTCCTGAGCGGTATGGCGGCTGCGTGGTCCCATGGTGTTTATACTTGCATACTATTGTTTGTACAGATTAACGTGGTACCTTCGGGCGTTTGGAAATTGCTCCCAAGGATGAACCAGATTTGTGGAGGTCTACAAGATATAATTTTCTGGAATTTCCAAGCTGTTTAAAGGCACAGACAATTTGGTGTATGTAAACTTCTGACCAACTGGAATTATGATACAGTGAATTATAAGTGAAATAATCTGTCTGTAAACAATTGATGGAAAAATGACTTGCACAAAGTAGATGTCATGCACAAAGTAGATGTCCTAACCGACTTACCAAAACTATAGTTTGTTAACAAGAAATTTGTGGACTGGTTGAAAAACGAGTTTTAATGACTCCAACCTAAGTATATGTAAACTTTTGACTTCAACTGTATATCTACACATATCCATTACTTCAATGCTTTACTGTACACATACTGTATGTAATCTGATTGGGTAAATACATACGTCTTTCTTCTCTCTGCGCATGATATCCAACGAACACAACAAAGCCTACAACGTTATAATTTATTACATGTGATGGCATGAATATGGAGCAAGAACAATATCATACTTGATTTACTAACAAACGGAAGGAACACAAGTGATGTAACATACAGAAATATACCCAGTCACACTGCAGATCAATTTGGGGTGTGGAGGTAGGAAGGTGTAAAGTGAAGGATCACCACACAGAACACTTCTTAATGACCTACCTCAAGTTGAGAACCACACAATCCAGAATCTAAATGAGTGGTTATTTTTATACATATTTGCACAAACATTGCATCATGGTAAGTTACCTGGAAGAGACGCTCTTAAAATGTATCAGATTATATAAGGATACTTTTGCATATTCTATGTGCATTTTCTTTTGTAAATCTGTCAAGGTTCATGTTATCAATGTTCGTTTCTATCATTAAGGTTCACATTAACAAAAAGTCAATGACAAATAGTAATACAGTGCATTCGGAAAGTATTCAGACCCCTTCTCTTTTCTCACATTTTGTTACGTTTCATCCCTATTCTAAAACAGAATCAATTAAAATATTTCCTCATCAATCTAAACAAAATATCCCATAATGACAAAGTGAAAAAAGGTTTTTAGAATTGTTTGCAAATTTATAAAATAAATCAATCAAATTACTTTACATATTTAAATATGTATTCAGGCCCTTTGCTATGAGACTTGAAATTGAGCTCATTCTTAAAATGTTTCTACAACTTGATTGGAGTGCACCTATGGTAAATTCAGTTGATTGGTCATGATTTGGAAAGGCACACACCTGTCTATATAAGGTTCCACAGTTGACAGTGCACGTCAGAGCAAAAACTAAGCAATGTCGAAGGAATTGTCAGTAGAGCTCCGAGACAGGATTATGTAGAGGCACATATCTGGGAAAGGGTACCAAAGAATGCTGCAGCATTGAAAGTCCCCAAGAACACAGTGGCCTCAATCATTCTTAAATGGAAGAAGTTTTGAACCATCAAGTCTTTCTAGAGCTGGCCGCCTGATCAAACTGAGCAATCGGGGGAGAAGGGCCTTAGTCAGGGAGGTGACCAAGAACCAAGAGCTCTAGAGTTCATCTGTTGAGTTGGGAGAAGACTTCTAGAAGGACAACCAACTCTGCAGCACTCCACCAATCAGGTCTTTATTGTAGAGTGGCAAGAAAGGATCAACTTTTCAAATAAAGGGCACATGACAGCCCTCTTGGAGTTTGCCAAAAGGCAACTAAAGACTCTAAGACCATGATTATCTGGTCTGATGAAACCAATATTCAAATCTTTAGCCTGATGTTGGATTACAGGCAACATCCGAACTGAGCTAAAGGGTAGAGTTGCCACTTTCAAGGTGTGGGACCCCGCTATTCCCTTCAGCGAACCATCAAACAGGAAAAACATTATTAGTACGACTAAGATTGAATTGTACTACTACAGCCTAGTAGACCTCTGGGAAGAGACAGTAGGCCTACAATGCTGACATATGCCACATTTCAATATCCTAAGTATGTAATAATCATCATGAAATGGCCTTGAAAGTGCCATAAATATAAGCCAACATAATTCATTATTTTACATTAATTTGTTTAACTGCATTGGTATGGGTTAATTGATAATAGTCCAGACTCGTTATAGTTGCAAATACCATGCATTTGCACCAGGGGAATTTAAACCAAACATATTTTATTCCCCCACATTTATTGATGAATGAATTTCCCATCATGAAAATGAATCCCTATCCACAATCAAATATCTTGATCGACACCGAATTTTTAAAAAATGTTTAAAAAAATGTTTTTACTCCAATCTGGCAACACATAAAATATGACATATCCCAAAGTATTAAGTGAAAAGAAGCATAGAAAACAGCATTGGTATTAATAAAAAAATAAAGAATCGTAAATCTACCAATATAAGTATTTCAGTGACAACCTGGATAACAATATTGGGTGGTTAACACGTTTGTTTTTATATATATACAGTATATAAACGAGGGAAACAAAAAAAGGCAGTGTAGAACATCATTGCCAAAAATGCATTGCTCCAATAACTTTCAAAAGATTGTTCTTTACTTTGCCCCCCCAAAATGTATGTATTTTCAGAACAATTAAGCCACACAAAAAAAAACACCTGAAATCTGCTGAAATGTGACATTGTGTTACATAAAAGTAGTTCCAATTGTTTTAACCCACAAAACAACAGTCTCAATGCCAACAGTGAAGAGGCGACTCTGGGATGCCTGGCCTTCTAGGCAGACTTCCTCTGTCCAGTGTCTGTGTTCTTTTGCCCATCTTAATCTTTTATTTTTATTGGTCTGTCTGAGATATGGCTTTTTCTTTGCAACTCTGCCTAGAAGGCCAGCAGTCGCCTCTTCACTGTTGAAGGCCAGCAGTCACCCCTTCACTGGTCTTTTGCGGCTACTATTTAATGAAGCTGGCAGTTGAGGACTTGTGAGGAGTCTGTTTCTCAAACTAGACACTCTATTGTACTTGTCCTCTTGCTCAGCTGTGCACCGGGGCCTCCCACTCCTCTTTCTATTCTGGTTAGAGACCGTTTGCGCTGTTCTGCGAAGAGAGTAGTACACAGCGTTGTACGTGATCTTCAGTTTCTTGGCAATTTCTCACATGGAATGGCCTTCATTTCTCAGAACAAGAATAGACTGATGAGTTTCAGAAGAAAGGTCTTTGTTTCTGGCTATTTTGAGCCTGTAATCGAACCCACAAATGCTGATGTTCCAGCTACTCAACTAGTTTAAAGAAGGCCAGTTTTATTGCTTCTTTAATAAGAACAACAGTTTTCAGCTGTGCTAACATAATTGCAAAAGGGTTTTTTAAATTTATAAACTTGGAAAAAATTATAAACTTGGATTAGCTAACACAACGTGCCATTGGAACACAGAAGTGATAGTTGCTGATAGTATGGCTATGTAGATATTCCATAAAAAATCTGCCGTTTCCAGCTACAATAGTCATTTACAACTTTAACAATGTCTACACTGTATTTCTGATCAATTTGATGTTATTTTAATGGAAAAAAATTCCTTTCAAAAAAATAAAAACATGGACTTTTCTAAGTGACCCAAACTTTTGAATGGTAGTGTGTGGTGCTTTTACTTTTCCATGTGTGGTGCTTTTTCTGTAAAGCATTTTTTTAATCGGACACGATGGGTAGATTACCAAGATGCTTATCTTTCATTTGCTGTTATTGGACTTGTTATTAATCTGTGACAGACAGTAATCTTGATCTGTGTCCCAGCAGAAGCAAGGCTCTGGGAATGGATATATGAATACAATCTGCATAATTGTCATCCAATCCTGAGTTTGGAAAGCCTGGGGGTCCCCACTCGCCTCTTACAAATTAGAATTTAGAGGGCCATCTGGGAATAAATTGTGTGTGGAATGTGCATACTAAAGCAAAGTGGAGACACAATGGTGGAGGTAACATGAACAAAGTTTATTCCTCAAGTCTCAGTTTTTGCTGATATTTGCAGCTTCATGGCACAAGGAAGAAAAAAAAGGTTTCCCTATATACTTATAATCCAAGATGGTGTAGCAGTCAGACGTCTTGTCGTGTCCCTTATATATATCGTTTTTTTTAAACATATTTTTCTTCGCATATCTTCTAAAACATTTTGCTAAACCTCAACTTCTAAATACTCTCCTGCAACCCGCCTCACCCAATGTAGCGCGGATCTGCTTTTTTTTCTAAAGTATTCATATTTACTTCGGATCTGGAACCCCTCAACTGAAGCTAGCCAGCTAACTACCAGCTATCAGTCAGCAAAACATTGCTTTAGCGGTCTTCAGCTAACCGGTCATCAGCTAACCTTTAGCTCGGAAAGCTCTCGCCAGTTCGAACAACGCGACTCTAACCAGAGCATAACGGACCTATTATTTTTTTTTACCCCCGGATTCCCACCGGATTCCCACCGCAAACGGAACATTTTCAGCTGGATCTTCACAACTAGCTAACTAGCTAACCGCAACCCCGGATGATTACTCCTGGCTAGCGTTTCCACACACTTAGCTTGAAGCTAGCCCGGCCAGAGCTCCTGTGCTACCACCGAAGCATACTCCTGGGCTACAATATCCGGACCCACGACCGGTCTATCGATGTCGCCGCATGAAGAGGCATAAACAGACTCACCCCATCGCGACGTCGCCCAAAGGCTAAATTTCTAGCCCTTGCTATCTCCTTGCTTGCTAATTTGGCCTGCTAACTGCTAGCTTGTTTAGCCCCGGTCCGCTAACTGCTACCTTGTTTAGCCCCGGCCTACTAACTGTTAGCTTGTTAGCACAGGCCTGCTAACCGTCTGAATCGCCGCGTCCCAACCACTCACTGGACCCATATTTACTTTCAATCTCTTTTCGATTTTTAATTCGTTTATACCTTCCGGTAACCTGCCTCACCCAATGTGATACGGAATCGCTATTATTTTTAATTTTTAGAACACACTCAAGAACCTCCAGAAGCTAACTAGCTACAAGCTATTTAGTCATTGTTAGCCACTGCTAGCGGCTTTTACCTTTTACCTTCTGCACAGCCAGCCAGTTTTTTTTACCTGGATAATACTCGCCAGTCCAGCTTCCCTGCCCCATCCACCGCTGCCCCCTGGACACTGATCACTTGGCTACCTAGCTGATGCATGCTGGACTGTCCATTAATCACGGTACTCCATTCTGCTTGTTTATGTTTTATCTGTCGGCCCCAGCCGCACTCAGTCTCTGTGTGTAATCCGACCCTCCCTGCGTAGTCAACGCCATTTTACCTGCTGTTGTTGTGCTAGCTGATTAGCTGTTGTTGTCTCACCTACTGTTTTAGCTACTGTTTTAGCTAGCTCTCCCAATTCAATACCTGTGATTACTGTATGCCTCGCTGTATGTCTCTCTCAAATGTCAATATGCCTTGTATACTGTTGTTCAGGTTAGTTATCATTGTCTTAGTTTACAATGGAGCCCCTAGTTCCACTCTTCATACCCCTGATACCTCCTTTGTCCCACCTCCCACACATGCGGTGACCTCACCCATTACAACCAGCATGTCCAGTGATACAACCTCTCATCATCACCCAGTGCCTGGGCTTACCTCCGCTGTACCCGCACCCCACCATACCCCTGTCTGCGCATTATGCCCTGAATATATTCTACCATGCCCAGAAATCTGCTCCTTTTATTCTCTGTCCCCAACGCTCTAGGCGACCAGTTTTGATAGCCTTTAGCCGCACCCTCATTCTACTCCTCCTCTGTTCTGCGGGTGATGTGGAGGTAAACCCAGGACCACATGTCCCCAGGCACCCTCATTTGTTGACTTCTGTGATCGAAAAAGCCTTGGTTTCATGCATGTCAACATCAGAAGTCTCCTCCCTAAGTTTGTTTTACTCACTGCTTTAGCACACTCTGCTATTCCTGATGTCCTTGCCGTCTCTGAATCCTGGCTCAGGAAGGCCACTAAAAATTCTGAGATTTCCATACCCAACTATAACATTTTCCGTCAAGATAGAACTGCCAAAGGGGGAGGAGTTGCAGTCTACTGCAGAGATAGCCTGCAAAGTAATGTCATACTTTCCAGGTCCATACCCAAACAGTTCGAACTACTAATTTTGAAAATTACTCTCTCCAGAAATAAGTCTCTCACTGTTGCCGCCTGCTACCGACCCCCCTCAGCTCCCAGCTGTGCCCTGGACACCATTTGTGAATTGATCGCCCCCCATCTAGCTTCAGAGTTTGTTCTATTAGGTGACCTAAACTGGGATATGCTTAACACCCCGGCAGTCCTACAATCTAAGCTAGATGCCCTCAATCTCACACAAATCATCAAGGAACCCACCAGGTACAACCCTAAATCTGTAAACAAGGCGTCCTCATAGACGTCATCCTGACCAACTGGCCCTCCAAATACACCTCCGCTGTCTTCAACCAGGATCTCAGCGATCACTGCCTCATTGCCTGTATCCGCTACGGAGCCGCAGTCAAACGACCACCCCTCATCACTGTCAAACGCTCCCTAAAACACTTCTGTGAGCAGTCCTTTCTAATCGACCTGTCCCGGGTATCCTGGAAGGACATTGACCTCATCCCGTCAGTTGAGGATGCCTGGTCATTCTTTAAAAGTAACTTCCTCACCATTTTAGATAAGCATGCTCCGTTCAAAGAATGCAGAACTAAGAACAGATATAGCCCTTGGTTCACTCCTGACCTGACTGCCCTCGACCAGCACAAAAACATCCTGTGGCGGACTGCAATAGCATCGAATAGTCCCCGTGATATGCAACTGTTCAGGGAAGTCAGGAACCAATACACGCAGTCAGTCAGGAAAGCTAAGGACAGCTTCTTCAGGCAGAAGTATGCATCCTGTAGCTCCAACTCCAAAAAGTTCTGGGACACTGTGAAGTCCATGGAGAACAAGAGCACCTCCTCCCAGCTGCCCACTGCACTGAGGCTAGGTAACACGGTCACCACCGATAAATCCATGATTATCGAAAACTTCAACAAGCATTTCTCAACGGCTGGCCATGCCTTCCGCCTGGCTACTCCAACCTCGGCCAACAGCCCCCCTGCAGCTAAAGCCTCTCCAGGTTCTCCTTTACCCAAATCCAGATAGCAGATGTTCTGAAAAAGCTGCAAAACCTGGACCCGTACAAATCAGCTGGGCTTGACAATCTGGACCCTCTATTTCCGAAACCATCCGCCGCCATTGTCGCAACCCCTATTACCAGCCTGTTCAACCTCTCTTTCATATCGTCTGAGATCCCCAAGGATTGGAAAGCTGCCACAGTCATCCCCCTCTTCAAAGGGGAGACACCCTGGACCCAAACTGTTACAGACCTATATCCATCCCGCCCTGCCTATCTAAGGTCTTCGAAAGCCAAGTCAACAAACAGGTCACTGACAATCTCGAATCCCACCGTACCTTCTCCGCTGTGCAATCTGGTTTCTGAGCCGGTCACGGGTGCACCTCAGCCACGCTCAAGGTACTAAACGATATCATAACCGCCATCGATAAAAGACAGTACTGTGCAGCCGTCTTCATCGACCTTGCCAAGGCTTTCGACTCTGTCAATCACCATATTCTTATCGGCAGACTCAGTAGCCTCGGTTTTTCGGATGACTGCCTTGCCTGGTTCACCAATTACTTTGCAGACAGAGTTCAGTGTGTCAAATCAGAGGGCATGCTGTCCGGTCCTCTGGCAGTCTCTATGGGGGTGCCACAGGGTTCAATCCTCGGGCCGACTCTTTTCTCTGTATATATCAATGATGTTGCTCTTGCTGCGGGCGATTCCCTGATCCACCTCTACGCAGACGACACCATTCTATATACTTCCGGCCCGTCCTTGGACACTGTGCTATCTAACCTCCAAACGAGCTTCAATGCCATACAACACTCCTTCCGTGGCCTCCAACTGCTCTTAAACACTAGTAAAACCAAATGCATGCTTTTCAACCATTCGCTGCCTGCAACCGCACGCCTGACCAGCATCACCACCCTGGATGGTTCCGACCTTGAATATGTGGACATCTATAAGTACCTAGGTGTCTGGCTAGACTGTAAACTCTCCTTCCAGACTCATATCAAACATCTCCAATCGAAAATCAAATCAAGAGTCGGCTTTCTATTCCGCAACAAAGCCTCCTTCACTCACGTCGCCAAACTTACCCTAGTAAAACTGACTATCCTACCGATCCTCGACTTCGGCGATGTCATCTACAAAATTGCTTCCAACACTCTACTCAGCAAACTGGATGCAGTTTATCACAGTGCCATCCGTTTTGTCACTAAAGCACCTTATACCACCCACCACTGCGACTTGTATGCTCTAGTCGGCTGGCCCTCGCTACATATTCGTCGCCAGACCCACTGGCTCCAGGTCATCTACAAATCCATGCTAGGTAAAGCTCCGCCTTATCTCAGTTCATTGGTCACGATGGCAACACCCATCCGTAGCACGCGCTCCAGCAGGTGTATCTCACTGATCATCCCTAAAGCCAACACCTCATTTGGCCGCCTTTCGTTCCAGTTCTCTGCTGCCTGTGACTGGAACGAATTGCAAAAATCGCTGAAGTTGGAGACTTTTATCTCCCTCACCAACTTCAAACATCTGCTATCTGAGCAGCTAACCGATCGCTGCAGCTGTACATAGTCTATCGGTAAATAGCCCACCCATTTTTACCTACCTCATCCCCATGCTGTTTTTATTTATTTACTTTTCTGCTCTTTTGCACACCAATATCTCTACCTGTACATGACCATCTGATCATTTATCACTCCAGTGTTAATCTGCTAAATTGTAATTATTCGCCTACCTCCTCATGCCTTTTGCACACAATGTATATAGACTCCCCTTTTTTTTCTACTGTGTTATTGACTTGTTAATTGTTTACTCCATGTGTAACTCTGTGTTGTCTGTTCACACTGCTATGCTTTATCTTGGCCAGGTCACAGTTGCAAATGAGAACTTGTTCTCAACTAGCCTACCTGGTTAAATAAAGGTGAAATAAATCAAATAAATAAATACTTGGCAAGGTTCTTGCACAGCTTGTGACATCACAATAAATAATTGCAAGGCAAGGAGGCATGTGTTGCAAGGGGAGATTCCTTAGCAAATACCACACTGTGGGAACTTAATCCGCTTTAGTTGACAAAAAACATTGTCCCTTATCCGTTTGTAAATATTGCTGACTGTGCTGTGATAGCAGGTTTAGTGGAAGAAAATATATTTGTTTGTGTTTTATAAAAGAGGTATTGTCGCTGGGTGAGTTGAATTAATGCAGTAGGGCAGGCTCACTAACCACAGGGACCGGCATGTTTGCAGGAAAGGAAAGACAAACGGACAAACAGACACTCACTGAAAATCTACTGTTCTCAAATTGGCATGGGACCAGCTGGTTAGTCCCCTAAACACGCAGCCACAGGGACTCCAGATTGACTAAAGAGTTATCTGACTGTAGAACAGATAACATGGAGGGTAAACCAAAAAGCAAATGCCTTTAGCATAGTCTATGTTATCAGGCTAAATAAGGAGGGATTTAACAGTGAGAAGAGTGATGGATCAGGGGAAGGCCCTGCAGTGTTCTGAGGGCCTGATAACAGTAGCATTTAACAGATAAATGAATATCACTTGCCTGGGAGAGTGATCACATTTCAGCATGCAGTGAGCACCATACTCTACCACTGCTACCCTAATAAACATCCTCTACCTAACCTCCTCACGGACTACCACAGGCTATATAACAACGCTGTCCCCTGAGAGAGAGAGATAACCCATCTCTCAAAATCCAACAACATACATACCAACTGGTCTTGAAAAATCCACTATACATTTGGTAAGTTAGTATTTTAATTTAGTCATCATTGCTTTGGATGGATTTACAGAGGACTGTTCGGCTTGATGTGGGAAGCCAAAGAGCACGATCCTGGGTTCTAAAACAGCGTTTTCTGTTGAAACAGCACAAATCAGACCGCTGCGGTTACAGAAAGGGAGAAACGCCATCCCCTAATGGACTGAGTCACTCTCCTGCTTTTCTCTGATTAAACTAATGACCCATTAGAACCAGTTTAAGAGGCACTTTACTCTGTCTCCACTCTGCAGGCAAGGAATGCAATATATAATATAGAATGATGTGTGGTGAGGCGCAAGAGGACAGAAAGAGAGAGTCCCTGATAGAGCAGTGCCCAGTCCCCAGCAGAGTGACACTGTTTGTGACAACTAAGTGACAGGAACCACTGTCCTTCTGCTGATCCTACATGGCACTGCATTGATATGCAGCATAAAACAATCTCACACACTCTCCGGCCACAGAGAGGGACTTCATGCTGCTGTAACTGATGTCCCATGAAGACAAGAATCTGGATCATGGCATCGTAACTCTCTTGCGTTGTGCTTTTAAAGAAAGGACTGTCCAGACTGCAATCAAAGTTGATTGTTGTTTATTCTGACGATAGGCACAAAGAAGCACATTAGATGTGCAGGATAACATAGTGTGTTGATGGCTGTAGATTCATAATTAATGTGTTAGCATGGAGATAACTGTGAATTAGCTGGGAGCTAATGCGACCATGACAATTAAAGCAATAACATACAAAAGCACATCCCAGGAAACCCCCAAAATCAAACAGGTACTGTACTCATATACAGTATATACATGTCAGGAAATGTACATTGTAAATATGAAAATAGAATATAGTATTTCAGAACGTGACCTAACACTTGAATAGAAATATCAGAATGGGAAGAATTGATGTTTGCGATCTCCCTCTATCTGCAAGCATGACCAATTGCATAACACCTTACTGATATGTAAATTCAACAAAACAACAGGAATACATAAACATAAAATACATATTTCTGCAGTGGCAAATTGACCAACCCTGTTGAACTGCAATGGTTTGCTTGGCCTGCTTCATTTCTTTGTCTAATTTACATCTGGGGAGATTTCACACTCAAACGTCTACAAAGCCCACATAAAAATAAAAATAAATGCCAACAGTGATGTCCAGCATCCAAATAGATGGGTTAGCTGACAATGTCACAAAAACGATGTGCACACTTCTAAGGGGCAGAAGACAGGGAGCTTTTGTGATTCTGGATAGTCAGAAAGCTACCAACAAATGACAAGAAACTGCCATGTGGGGAATCGTAAGTGACTCCTTTTAGCTAGATTCCTCTTGTTCTTGATACCAGGTCTTGTTTTGAAGTATTTTAACCAACAACTGTAACATTGTATTTAAGAGACAACAAGTGCTCATTGCTCAAATGTATTTCTGTTTTCAGTAAACATTGGAGAAGAAATATAGTTTACATGTTGTCAACAATCTAAGCCAACCCCATCTGTTTTGCCCCATAGTTGCGCAAGTGCCAGTTTTGTTGCTTAACAGTCAGGTAGCCTAGTGGTTAGTATTGGGCCAGTAAACAAACGGTTGCTAGATCAAATCCCTGAGCTAACAAGGTAAAAATATGTTGTTCTGCCCCTGAACAAGGCAGTTAACACACTGTTCCTAGGCTGCCATTGTCAATAAGAATTTGTTCTTAACTGACTTGCCTAGTTAAATAAAATGTTTTAATAAAAACAACCAACCTGTCAATTTGAATTGATATCTCTGAGTCCAGTAAGATACATTAATACATCTACATTAGATTCACCAGCCTGGTCATGTAGGGAAAAAATGCCTAATTTATTTAAAAGAGTTGCCATGGGGAATGGCATTCATGATTAATGTGGTGGTTGATTATGCAACCAATTGACTATAATTCACACCCAGTGAAACCTGGGCCAGACTCCTGGCACAGGGGGAGATGTAATTAATAATAGATCCCCCTTTCCCTCAATCCAAAGTAAAGGAGCCCAAATAAAAGGCAAACTTCAGGGATGAAAAGGGATAATTTCTTCACAATTAAACTGCAAAGCTGTCCTGCTGGTGTTGCTGCTGTACAGTAGCATTGTCATTGTCTGCCCCTGCACAACTAGTAAATGAGGAACATTAAGATAACGGAGGAGTCCATTCCCTTAAAATGTTATCAGATTGTAATCTGAGGACATTCACGAGGGACATGCATTGTTTATGTTACAGTAAGGCAAGCGAGGATGGCTTGAGGTTAATTAAATAATAATACAGTCAGACAATGTTCGTGCAGGCTAGTGTCTTCACGGAAGCCCTCGTACACAAGATTTTTAAGAATCCAATGATAACATTAATATTGTGTTACATGTAAATAAAGTCCATGTTTGCATGATCAGCCTTAGTTTACTCACAAACCTGCTTCAAAACAGAATATCACTTGTACCCTCTTCTAAATCAAATCAAATTCAATGCAATGAAGCAAAAGTCTGATACACTATTCTTACATGGCATGCTTCTACGTAGCTTCAAAGCTATAGGACAAAATGTAGGAATTGAAGAAAAACTAGGTTGTTATCAGTTAGAAAGCCAAACAACACATTGTAGCTCCAGGTACAGATGTATGATCTTAATTGAATCATTCTTTTGTTGCTGAGAATTTTACTGCACAGCACAAAATGCAAATCTTGTAGTGTATTTGAGTTTAATTAATGCTTCTAAAGTTTGTAATTTCCACTTTGAAATTTCAGACTTGATTTGTCCTAATGAAAAATGTATCATCTACTAAAAAAATGTCCATTAATTATAATCTACATTATTAACATTTCCTGTTTCTGCAGGATTATTTTCCTTGCTCAAATTAAGACAATACATCTGTAGAGCCTCAAGGAGACCAGTTACATAATCATGTGCACAAGCACTTACAATTCATGACATAATAACTTGTTTAAAACGGTATAAATTCGAAAAAATAAATAGCAATATTTACACTACATTCCATTACACTGCCAACAGGAAATCAAGATTGGAAATATCTCAATGGCTACTAAATTAACTGCATGACTGCTTAATTTCCTTGAAGAATCTGAAGCGAGAGCTATTGTGACCCATTTCAGGAAACTAGGCTTATGTCGGAAGTAGAGGTCAACCGATTTATCGGAATGGCCGATTAATTAGGGCCGATTTCAAGTTTTCATAACAATCGGTAATCAAAATTTTCGGACACCGATCATGGCCGATTACATTGCACTCCACGAGGAGACTGTGTGGCAGGCTTACTACCTGTTATGCGAGTGCAGCAAGGAGCCAAGGTAAGGTGCTAGCTAGCATTAAACGTATCTTATAAAAAACTATCAATCTTAACATAATCACTAATTAACTACACATGGTTAATGATATTACTAGTTTATCTAACTTGTCCTGCGTTGCATATAATCGATGCGGTGCCTGCTAATTTATCATTGAATCATAGCCTATTTCGCCAAACGGGTGATTTAACAAGCGCATTGGAGAACAAAGCACTGTCGTTACACCAATGTGTACCTAACCATAAACATTAACTCCTTTCTTAAAATCAATACACAAGTATATATTTTTAAACCTGTATATTTAGTTAATATTGCCTGCTAACATGAATTTATTTTAACTAGGGAAATTGTGTCACTTCTCTTGCGTTCTGTTCAACAGAGTCTGGGTATATGCAGCAGTTTGGGCCACATGGCTCGTTGAGAACTGTGTGAAGACTATATTTCTTCCTAACAAAGACAGCTAACTTCGCCAAACGGGGGATGATTTAACAAAAGCGCATTTGTGAAAAAAGCACAATCATTGCACGAATGTACCTAACCATAAACATCAATGCCTTTCTTAATTAAAATCAATACACAAAAGTATATTTTTTTAAAACCTGCATTTTTAGTTAAAATAAATTCAGGTTAGCAGGCAATATTAAACTAGGAAAAATTGTGTCACTTCTCTTGCGTTCAAGTCAGGGTATATACAACAGTTTGAGCGACCTGGCTCGTTGCGAACTCATTTGCCAGAATTTTACGTAATTATGACATAACATTGAAGGTTGTGCAATGTAACTGGAATATTTAGACTTATGGATGCCACCCGTTAGATAAAATACAGAACGGTTCCATATTTCACTGAAAGAATAAACGTTTTGTTTTCTTAATGATAGTTTATGGATTTGACCATTTTAATGACCTAAGGCTCATATTCCTGTGTGTTATTATAGTATAATTAAGTCTATGATTTGATAGAGCAGTCTGACTGAGCGGTGGTAGGCCGCAGCAGGCTCGTAAGGATTCATTCAAACAGAACTTTCAAGCATTTTGCCAGCAGCTCTTCGCTGTGCTTCAAGCATTGCGCTGTTTATGACTTCAAGCCTATACATTCCTGAGATTAGGCTGGCAATACTAAAGTACCTGTTAGAATAACCAACAGTCAAAGGTATATGAAATCCAAGTGGTATAGAGAGAAATTGTCCTATAATAACTACAACCTAAAACTTCTTACCTGGGAATATTGAAGACTCATGCTAAAAGGAACCACCAGCTTTCATATGTTCTTAATTAAGTTCTGACCCCTCGACAACATTCCGCTGAAAAGGCAGCACGCGAAATTCAAAAATCTTTTTTAGAAATATGTAACTTTCACACATGAACAAGTCCAAAACAGCAAATGAAAGATTAACAAGATGTTTATCTACCCATCGTGTCCGATTTCAAAAATGCTTTACAGCGAAAGCATAACATATGTTAGGTCATAGACAAGTCAAAAAAACACAGCCATTTTCCAACCAAAGATAGGAGTCACAAAAAGCAGAAATATAGATAAAATGAATCACTAACCTTTGATTGATCTTCATCAGATGACACTCATAGGACATCATGTTACACAATACATGTATGTTTTGTTCGATAATGTGCATATTTATATCCAAAATGTTTACATTGGTGTGTTACGCGCAGTAATGTTTTGATTCCAAAACATCTGGTGATTTTGCAGAAATGCTCACAATAAACATTGATAAAATATACAAGTATTATTCACATAATTAAAGATAGTCTTCTCCTTAATGCAACTGCTGTGTCAGATTTTTTAAAAACTTTACAGAAAAAGCATAATCTGAGAACGGCGCTCATAGCCAGAGATATTGGCTATTTTGGAGTCAACAGAAATAACACCATAAATATTCACTTACCTTTGATGATCTTCATCAGAAGGCACTCCCAGGATTCCCAGTTCGACAATAAAATGAATGATTTGTTCCATAAAGTCCATAATTTATGTCCAAATAGCTACATGTTGTTAGCGTGTTCAGCCCAGTAATCCATCTTAATGAGGCATGAGCACTTCGTCCAGACAAAAACTCGAAACGTTCTGTTACAGGTCGTAGAAACAAGTCAAACGATGTATGGAATCAATCTTTAGGATGTTTTAAACATAAAACATCAATAACGTTCCAACCGGAGAATTCCTATGTCTGAAGAAAAGCACTGTGTCTGAAGAAAAGCACTGGAACAAGAGCTAACTGTGTCGGGAACATGCGTTACGTGCTCGTCCTCCAATAATCGGTATCGGCATTGAAAAATCATAATCGGTCGACGTCAAGTCGCCTTCACAGGATAGCCGTTTGAACGTAAAAAATATTTTAAATCAAAATGCGTGTTTTGCCAGAAATGCCTTCTCGAACATGTAAAATGTTTATGCTATCTGTAAATACGAGTAAAATTTGTCAAATTAGGTGCTATTTGTTTAAGCCACAGAAAAAAGAGAGCAACCTTCCTGCTAGCCATGATTGGCTGAGATAATGAGTGTGCTGGACATGCTGAGAGATGAGTTTGGATTGGTCTGCCATATAGCATTCTTCTGTCTATTTGAGCTGGCCAGTATGTGTAGGTTAATCCTGTCTAACGCTGCTTTTTTATGTATTGCGTATTAAAACTTAATGTAAGACTCCAGTATGCAAGTATCCAATTCAATAGATCACTGCAACAATTGTTTCACTCTCTTCTGAGTGTCCCAGAGCGCAGAATAACTGATGAATTTACGAATGCTCAACACCGGTTGAATATGGCCAGTTTCAGTAAACGTTGGCAAAATAGCTAAATTAAACTGTTGCCAGGAGCATAATTACAGTCAACAACGCTCTGGAAAACATGAAAACATCCTAACCAGCTCTCCTAGGGCGAGTAAAATGGTCAGAGTTTGGGCGGGAGCTAAAGCTTAAGATGTTTCTTATAGCATTACACACAGTCAGTGTGAACCAGAGGGACTTGACACAGCAACAATGGGCCAAGCAAGCTGTACATTCAAAACAGAAACGACACAGGATATATTATTTAATGAAACCATGATTGACATGGTAATGGCCCGAAAGTATTGGAGAAAAGTTGAAAAAACTGACCCCTCTGATGCTGTACGTTAAATTGTGACGTGTCGTGACGTAACGTACAACACGCATAATGCAACTCATTCTGTGTCGTAAAGCCTCTCTCCACCAGGTGTAGCGCTTCTGTCGTGGTTTAAAAACAAGAAAGGGACAAGGTAAGGGGGATACCTAGTTAATTGTACTACTGAATGCATAAATTTTTGCGTCATCAAAAGCCGTGACAGGCGCTGTTTACTTCTGAAGATAACTTTAGCACCGCCCTAAAAACACGTCCTAAAAACCCGACTCAAATTTGACACAAACCTTCAAATAGGTATGAGATGACACATTATATAAACTCTTTATAGTGTTTTATTGACATTTTAGAGGTGATTTTGGACAGATCGGGTGAAAAAAGCCATTTCCCCATACAGCTTATCTCCGCCTTTCCCTATCACGCAGTAGGTTTCTCTTCCCCACCCGCCATTTTTAAAAAGACCAGACAGAGCTCATTGCCTTCTTCAATCATGCAGAGATGGGCAGCATGAAGGTCTCATCAAAGATTTAGCTGGAAAGAGGAGAAATTGTGCTTTACAATGGTATTCATATTACAGTTGACCTGGAAGTATTCCGTTTTTGGGCGCTAAAATAAGATCAATTGTACATTACAGCGCAATGTACAAAAGTGTGTTAGCTAACTACAGTACTCCATGGATTGGTATTATGGTTAATTATTTAGCTGGCTAGCTAGCTAGCTACATGTCTAAACAAAATAACCCAAGTTAAAGCATGCTGTCAGCTAGCTAACGTTAGATGGCTGGCTAGTTAGTTAACATTACGTGTACGAACTGTGTGTAGGGATGTTCTCAGAATGCCATTTCGCATCTATTGTGTAATAATGCTAAAATATTTGTATCTGGAATTTGTCTTTCAGCATCAGTAGGACATGCCTGACTCTCCTCCACCGGTCATACAAAAATAATAATATTCCATCAAAAAGAGAGCTGGCCCAAGCAAGCACAGGTTACATCTGAAGCATGAGGACTTGTAGCGAGTGGTGAACTCCATCAACAACTATGCAGAGGCTAATGCAATAATATTACCAGGACGCCACCCAGGACACAAACGCTTTGGTGGAAAGCTGTTGGTCATCCCATGTGACAAAAAACATCCTAAAGATTGATTCCATACATCGTTTGACATGTTTCTATGAACTGTAACAGAACTTTTGACTTTTCGTCTGGACCTTGTGCTCGCGCCTCATGAATTTGGATTACTGTGCTAAACGCGCAAACAAAAAGTGGGTATTTGAACATAAATGATGGTCTTTATCGAACAAAACAAACATTTATTGTGGAACTGGGATTCCTGTGAGTGCATTCTGATGAAGATCATCAAAGGTAAGTGAATATTTATAATGCTATTTCTGACTTCTGTTGACTCCACAACATGGCGGGTATCTGTATGTTTGTTTTTGTGTCTGAGCGCTGTAGATTATTGCATGGTGTGCTCTTTCTGTAACGTTTTTTTGAAATCTGACACAGCGGTTGTTATATTGAACAAATATACATGTATTGTGTAACATGAAGTCCTATGAGTGTCATCTGATGAAGATCATCAAAGGTTAGTGATTCATTTTATCTCTATTTCTGCTTTTTGTGACTCCTCTCTTTGGCTGGAAAAAGGGCTGTGTTTTTCTGTGACTAGGTGCTGACCCAACATAATCATGTGGTGTGCTTTCGTCGTAAAGCCTTTTTGAAATCGGACATTACATCACGTTTATCTTTAAAATGGTGTAAAATACTTGTATGTTTGAGGAATTTTAATCATGGGATTTCTGTTGTTTTGAATTTGGCGCCCTGCAATTTCACTGGCTGTTTGCGAGGTGGGATGCTAGCCCACATATCCCAGAGAGGTTAAGTCAGGCAAGCTGAAGAAGCAAAGAGCAGCATCTCCTGCTTGTTCAGAGTCAGCGGTCTGTCTACCAGAAGATAGTTGCTGACTGTAAGACCACCTGTCCAAAACTGCAGTTGTCTCTTGGGGCCACTACCGGACCAGCAAGCAAAGACATCAGGATGCATTACAGCTTTGATGTTGCTCAACAAGTTATCAACATTTCATCCGTTATACTGATAAAGGACATAGATAGATAGATATACACTATGAAAATATATATATGGGAGGCAGGCAAATAGCTTTCACTGAGCTGTGTAAAGACAGACTGACAGGGTTGAGACAATTAATTGTAATTTATCTTAAATTGTTTTGTTGTTTACAGGTGCACTATCCTTCTGATCCTATGCAGCCAGGTCCCATCTACTTTTTAACTCCTCACAAGTATGGTTTGTTTGGTGGCTGCTGTGAAGGAATACTACAACAAGTCAACTACTTGATTGATCAAAGCATGTCATCCAGCAAAGGCAGCAGCGCAGTCATCAACAACATGCACCATTTCAACTACGGAGTTGGGAAAACACGTGTGGACCTGAATTGTGATGTGCAGTGGCCAAAACAAGAACTGCAGTGGCCAAAACAAGAACACGTTTGTGCTCTGGTATTGTGCCTAGCGGACCATGCGCAAGCTCCACCACAGTCTGGACCTTCACTTCCTGATCACAGGCCACATCAAGTTTGCCCCCGACTGGTGTGTCGGCCTCACCAAGCAGCACTTCTGAATGACCAGTAAACACTTTGTCTGAGACTGCTGGTGTTGTGAAGGACAGCACTGTGAAAGGGGTGATACAGTGCTGGTGGAAAGCTATGGCTGGCAACAACAGCTGACTCTATACTTCAGGCCGTTGCCACAGATCAAGCAGTAACAACAATTCAGGTGAAAATCATTTTCATTGTATGAGGTTATAGTTCTTATATATACTTGGGAGGTGAATTGATGTTGGGCAAGGTTGCAATGTCTTCTGATTTTTTTGTTGTTGTTTTTATTCCTTGTCTTACAGCTTCAATGCGCTGCAGCATGGTGTTGTTGTCGCCAATGCGGACATCCTTCTTCCCATAGATGGTCGGCCTGTACAAGCACCACCTGGACTGGACACAGCTAGACAAACTTATCTTTTTGGAAGATTAGGGAGATTTGCGACGAAGAGACTATGGACATCACATGCCCTGCACCAAAGTCAAGGACAGGACAGAAACAGGCTCTCCGAATGTAGATTCCCTTGTTCATGCGTGGTTCAGATGGACCAGTCATCAGTACTATCTGTAGTGCCTCTATTCAAATGACACTCTCCAAACACACACATCATACATTGCTGCTACTATTTTTTTTAATCCTGCAGCTCAGCCACTTTACCCCTGATTGTATACATATAACTACCTCATCTATCAGTGATATCGTTATTGATATTGTTGTTGGACATACTGGATGTTATTTTATTTATATTGACACTATTTATTTCTGATACTGCTACTATGAAAGTAACCATTTGTCTGTACCGTTTACATCTTCTGGAGAGACAAATCCACTTACCAAGACTTAGCAAAATATGGATATATAAAATGAATATTGATATGTTTGGTCATAACATGATTTTGTGACATACCACAACAATATCATGTGACCGTATCATGAGTCCACCACATAAATATATGGCGCATTGACGTGGCAGAATCAGAATCCTTTAGGTAACATTTATTAATAAGATGTTTTATTAATTTTCATAAGCATGCTAATGTGGGAAAGTTACTTGGGCCCAGAGAGGGGAGAGGTCGGGTTAGTCTTATCTGCGAATGTGTCTGTAACTATTCCTAAACCATGTGAAGGCATGGTGTGATTAATGAGGAACCAGTTAGCTTGGCTCCACAATGTCTGTGTGCCAGTCACTTCTCTCTGTAAGCTTGTCCAGGAGGGGTTGTATTTTTTATAGGAGTGTCTAGAAATTGATAATTGATATATGCCATTGGATGAGGTAATGTCTGGGTCCTAAGTGGTACCAAGAACGAGATCAGAGCTTTGTTTAGGAGACCAAACTGAACGATAATTTCTAGCCAATGATGTCTGGCTATGGGATAATCCTCTCTGGAGTAAAGTCTTTCTTTGTGTAATGTTCCTAAAGACCTGTGGTTTGTCATGTCGACTAGGGGGTGGATCTTTGCTATAAAGGATCTCAGTTGCCATTATGTTGACAATCTCAGATAATTAATTTATGGACACTGAATTGATCTGAGAGTCACAGGGCTATGGTGAAGCTCATATAATTAAAGATGGACTATGATAACTCTGACTTGTGTGTGGTTTGCTCTCTCATGATTTGGTAATACAGGACAATTCCACGATAGCATGATTCTATTTATGTACTGTACATGTCCACCTCACTCAGGTTTCAACTCAGGTTGCATGGCCTTAACTTATGTATGGAATACTATGTGATAAGTGCGTGTGTAACAGTCTATAAAGTATGCTAATGTGCTGCTGTGAAGGCATTTGGGCAGTTGTGTAAAGTACTACTTAAGTATTTTTTGGAGGTATCTGTACATTACTATTTATATTTTTGGCAACTTTTAATTTTACTTCACTACATTCCAAAAGAAAATAATGTATTTTTTACTCCATACATTTTCCCTGACACCAAAATTACTCGTTACATTTTGACAGGAAAATAGTCAAATTCACACACTTATGAAGATAATATCCCTGGTCATCCCTTCTGCACCTGATCTGGCAGACTCACTGAACACAAATGCTTATTTTGTAAATTATGTCAGAGTTTTGCAGTGTGCCCCTGATTCAATATAAGGAATCTGAAAATGATTTATAATTTTACTCAAGTATGACAATTTAACACTTTTTCCAACACTGGATGTGGCTGGGGTCATCTAATATTTATCAAATATTTCTATCTGGACACTTTGTTTTGACCTGGACTTTTTCCTTATTGTAGGCTACTAAAACTTTTTGTCTTAATCTTTACTACAGTACTCACTGTTTAGCACATGACCTCACATGTGAATCATTAAAGAGATGGTTGGGGCTGGCTTAAGATGGTGTGAACAATGCTGAATGGGTGTAGACAAAGGAGAGCTCTCCAGTTGGTACCAACACATTCAAATGCCCTTTTCTCAAAAGTAAGTTTTCAAGTTTATCACCAGTCAAAGCAGAATTACTTTCCCATTGTTCCTCAAAAATGCAATGTATGATATATAATTTTGTAGCTTTGAGTCTCTACTTTTATCCAATATAAATATAATCCAATATAAAAACTATTTCCAATTTTGCTACATAAGACCATTTTGAGCCAGTCGGTCACATTTGTGACTCACCATCTGGATTCGGTCTGATGTAGCAACATTTGAATGTCTGTTTTTTACATTGGATAAAAGTAGAGACTAAGAGTTACAAAATGGTATATCATACACTGCATTTGATGAAACAATGGGAAAGGAACTCTGCTTTCAAAGTTGATCAACTTGTAAACTCACTTGAGAAAACCGTCATTCAATGTTTTGGTACTACTATTGGGGAGCCCTTCTTTGTCTACACCCATTCAGCATTATTCACACCCTCTTAAGCTTTAGCCCCACCCATCTCTTTAAGGGTTGATCCGAGCATTCTGTACTAACTTGCCAACTACTTCCAGACATCTAAGAGAGAGAGAGAGAGAACAGCTCACTGAATATTACTCACCCTAGCAGAGCTGGTTAGGCTGTTACAGTATGTTATCCAGAGCATTGGTGACTGCAACTGTGCTGTCAGATTGTCCATTCATAAATTCAGAGCGTTTTGCATTCAGAGCACACACTGGACGCTCTGGCCAATAAGTAGGGTTGTTCTGAAAGCTCTGACCTCACAACTGCAGTCAAGCACCCAAGCTAACTGGCTAACATTGGCTAGCTACTTCCAGACACATAATGAGAGAACACCCCACTCTGACCATTTTACTCCCCCTAGCAGAGTTGGTTAGGCAGTTCTCATGTTACCCAGAGCGTTGGTGACTGTGACAGTGCTGCAGGCAACAATTGAGTTACGCTTTTTTGCCGTTTACTGACACCGGACATATTCAATGGTGTTGAGCGTTCAAAAATGTATCAGTTATTCTGCGCTCTGGCACAGTAAGACAATAGTCTTTTGCTCCCTTACGGCTATTCTTTAATGGAAATGCGTAAAAAGACGTTACAATGCTGTAGACACCTTGGGGAATACGTGGAAAACGTAAGCTCATTTGTAGCTCATTCACAACCATATAAGGAGTCATTGGCATGAGGCAGTTTCAAAAAATGCGGCACTTCCTGGTTGGATTTTTATCTGGGTTTCGCCTGTAACATCAGTTCTGTGGCACTCACAGACAATATCTTTGCAGTTTTGCAAACGTCAGAGTGTTTTCTTTCCAAAGCTGTCAATTATATGCATAGTCGAGCATCTTTTCGTGACAAAATATCTTGTTTAAAACGGGAACGTTTTTCATCCCAAAATTTTAATAGCGCCCCCATAACTGGTTTTAAATGGCTGCTAAAATGATAAATATTGGTTATAGTTATCATTATCATTTTTTTGGGGGGGCAAGGAAAATATTGGATATCAGTATCGGGCCAATTCTTTTATCGGTGCATCACTAATTAAAATGTATGCTTTACATTCTGGGTGTGTTTAGAACGCATGCATGCATAACTATACTTAGGAATATCAGTCTCTGAAGGTCATTCAGCAGGTCTATGGGTGAAAATGTGTTCATTTACATCAATTAAGAGTGCATTTTATGACACAAGTGATAATAGATTCTGACAGCCTGGTGTTTTTTTCACACCACCTTATAGACACATCACATCATTATCAGATGTAGGATACAGAAAATATATCATTAGCTCCATCAGACAATGACATTGAATGTAGATATTTCATCATCATTCACCTCAAGGATTAAACATTTTGAGGTAATTTTGTATCACATTCACATGATTGTGTTGTACAATGTGTCTCCACTGGGTATGCCAATATACTATTGACCTGAGATGTTTTGAAAGCTCTGCACCTTTTGTTTGGGTTCATTTATTATCTATTCATTTATTTTCAATTGAAATGTAACAACAAATAGTTTATTCTGAAGATATATTGTCCTTTTCCCGAGGGAAATCACTGGGTGAGAGTCCAAACCAAAAAAGCACAATTAGATTCTGTGCACTTGTGGGCGCAGGACAGATCAAATATAAAAGACCTCAAAAGAGCAATACCAGGGAGCTTGGGAATCCACCTGAGAGGAAAATAATAAACTGCAGTGTTCTAGGGGCTAGAGTTTATTTCAAAGCGTTTCTTCTCCGTCACTATTTTGATAAGAGGGTTGTCACCTTTTCCGTCTTTATCTGTCAAATAAGGGCTGTATATTTATTCCTGCACATACTGTATTGATTTAGATTAACTCTAAAAGGGTTGCAGGGAAAATACAATTACTGGAACTACTGATATTCAATTACTAATATTCTGATGCAGTGGTTTTTATTCAAAGAAAATGGTAACCCAATATTGCTTGTTCTACATTCAACTTTCATAACATCATAGGAACTGCTTTAACTGAATCCAAACTTACCAAACATAAAACAACACAATCTTACACTCAATTCGTGCAAATATGTACGAAAGGAATTTCAGCAGATTTCGTGTGTTTTTGTGCGTTTTGTGTGGCTTAATTCATGTAAAAATACACACATTTTTGTGCAACTTAATTCATAGAAAAATACACACATTTTGGTGCTACTTCATTGATAGGAAAATACATTTTTTGGTGGCAAACTTAGGAACAATCTTTTGAAAGTTATTGGAACATTGCATGATGTGCAATGTTGTTCTACACTGCCTTTTTTTGTGTTCCACATTTATTTATATTTAAAAAAATGTTTTAACAACCCAATATTGTTAATCAACCAGGTTAACACTGAAATAATTATAATATAATATTAGCCTTATAATGTTGTTTTATTTGTATTAATGCCAATACTGTTTTCCATGCTTGTTTTCGCTTTATACTTTGGGACACCGGTATAGTCAGAAAATACTTAGTTTTTCGTGTAGGCAACTAGGCCTCCACAATTTTCTTCATAATGCATTTTATACAAGGCTATGTCAAATTTTATGAGTTGCCAGATTGGAGAAAAAAGATCGATTTGGCTATGGGTTTCATAACCCTATAATAATGATACAAGTTATATCACCTTTAAAATGATTTATTTACATCCTATGGGGAATAATATGTTGGGAATAGTGACATAGGAAAGTCTGTAATTAATTAAATACCCTAAACCTAAGCTATGTCCAATGTCAGCGGCAATTTCCAGTGAGAAATGCTCAGTCTGAAGCCATTCAGCTATGGGTTTCACAACCGTATCATAATTATACATCTCATCAGATGAGAACAAGATGGATCAACAGTGATTCATATTACAGTTTGCAACCTACTGCATAACACACTTACAATATGTGTCAACCCATATGATGTGGATCATTGTCAGGTTATTTGATATATAAGCTTCAGTAACAACAGAACACCATGGTTGTAATAACACTTTAAACAGGTTGTTTGTAAACGTGTAGAAAGTGTTTGTTTTGGGTCCACACTGGTAATTTTCTTCTGAATAACTGGTCAGGGCATGGCACTTTCCATTCAGCTTCAGGCTACTTTGATGTAAGGCTTGATCACACCTGTAGTGACTACTTCTATCGGTTACGCCCATTGTTCACTAGATAAATCAATGTAATTACACCCAACATAATGTTGAAAAACAGAATGCTTCCCACCTCTAGATCACATAACTATGCGTGAGATGGACGATCTCAACACTGCCGCCAATGTAGTAGAAGAAAGTCTAATCTGCAAGAGAGATCCAGGGCTCATATGTGGCAAAGTGAGCTGTAACGACCGATGCCATGAAAGCCTAGTAGACCTCTGGGAAGAGACAGTAGGCCTACAATGCTGACATATGCCTCGTTACAATATCCTAAGTATGTAATAATCATCATGAAATGGCCTTGGAAGTGCCATAAATGTAAGCCAACATAATTCATTATTTTACATTAACTTGTTTAAAATATTTAAAAAATGTAAAGCTACCAATATAAGTATTTCAGTGACAACCTGGATAACAATATTAGGTTGTTAACATTTGTTTATATATAATGTGTATAAAAATGTGGGAAACAAAATAAGGCAGTGTAGAACATAATTGCCAAAAATGCATTGCTCCAATAACTTTCAAAAGATTGTTCGTTAGTTTGCCCCCCCAAAATGTATGTATTATCAGAACAATTAAGCCACACAAAAACAAAAAAACCCACACAAAATCTACTGAAATGTGAGATTGTGTTACATAAATGTAAGGTTGCTGTAGGAATAGCATAAATCAGTTCAGCTTGCTTTCTAGAGCATAGAGAAAATGATATAGCAATGCAAAGACATATAGTGAGTCAGAAAGTGACAATAATACCGGATTTTGTTTGCTAATCTGTCAATTTGTCACTCTTTTGAGGAGGATTTGGGATTTAGCCATGGAAAAGGTCATTTACTTTGACAACTTCTGCCAGGATGCATGCGTGAATTAATATACTTTTTTGGACAACTTAACCCAAACTCCAGCTATATTTGAGTATAATACCAATGGTGGCATAAAACTTACTGCCTTGCTCAGAATACAAAATATTTAAAATGCTATTATACAAGTGTCTCTCCCTACATTCCATAGGCCCTGTTCTCCCAGCAAATGACACTGGGAAAGTGTGGTGATGCATACGCTAGGCACCTCTCAGCACACTATAAACACAGCCAACATATATGCAGTTGAAGTCAGAGGTTTACAAACACTTAGGTTGGAGTCATTAAAACTCGTTTTTCAACCACTCCAGAAACTTCTTGTTAACAAACTATAGTTTTGGCAAGTCGGTTAGGACATCTACTTTGTGGATGACGCAAGTCAGTTTTCCAACAATTTTTTACAGACAGATTATTTCACTTATAATTCACTGTATCACAATTCCAGTGGGTCAGAAGTTTACATACACTATGTTGACTGGGCCTTTAAACAGCTTGAAAAATAAATAAAAATTATGTCATGGCTTTAGAAGCTTCTGATAGGCTAATTGACATCATTTGAGTCAATTGGAGGTGTACCTTCAAACTCAGTGCCTCTTTGCTTGACATCATGGGAAAATCAAAAGAAATCAGCCAAGACCTCAGAAAAATAATTGTGGGCCTCCACAAGTCTGGTTCATCCTTAGGAGCAATTTTCAAATACCTGAAGGTACCACGTTAGTATATAGTATGCAATAGTATACAATAGTATGCAAGTATAAACACCACACAGCCGTCATACCGCTCAGGAAGGAGACACGTTCTGTCTCCTAGAGATGAACGTACTTTGGAATGAAAACTGCAAATCAATCCCAGAACAACAGCAAAGGACCTTGTGAAGATGCTGGAGGAAACAGGTACAAAAGTATCTATATCCACAGTAAAACGAGTCCTATATTGACATAACCTGAAAGGCGGTTCTGCAAGGAAGAAGCCACTGCTCCAAAACCGCTATTAAAAAGTCAGACTATGGTTTGCAACTGCACATGGGGACGAAGATCATAATTTTTGTAGAAATGTCCTCTGGTCTGATGAAACAAAAATAGAACTGTTTGGCCATAATGACCATCGTTATGCTTTGCTGCAGGAGGGACTGGTGCACTTCACAAAATAGATGACCCCAAGCACACTTGGCTTAAGGACAACAAAAGGTATTGGAGTGGCCATCACAAAGCCCTGCCATCAATCCTATAGAACATTTGTGGGCGCGAGCAAGGAGGCCTACAAACCTGACTCAGTTATACCAGCTCTGTCAGGAGGAATGGGACAAAATTCACCAAACTTATTGTGGGAAGCTTGTGGTAGGTTACCCAAAACGTTTCACCCAAGTTAAATAATTTAAAAGGCGATGCAACCAAATACTAATTGAGTGTATGTAAACTTCTGACCCACTGGGAATGTGATGAAAGAAATAAAAGCTGAAATAAATCATTCTCTCTACTATTATTCTGACATTTCACATTCTTAAAATACATTTGTGATCCTAACTGACCTAAGACAGGGAATTTTTACTAGTATTACATGTCAGGAATTGTGAAAAACTGAGTTTAAATGTATTTGGCTAAGGTGTATGTAAACTTCCGACTTCAACTGTATTAAGAACCTGCACTCTAAGCTGATTGATTTGGTTATGTGAAAATACATACAACGCTTGAGAGATTGTCGCAGTCAAAATATGATGTTTGTATTTTTTATCTCTTTTTGTCATCATACCATCATTGGCCTCCCCCTTATGTCCTCCTCCTAGCCAGGATAGACAGCAAGAATCCTTCCTGTATAACAGCACTATAAAATCCTTGTCATGTCACTGTTGCAGCTGCACCAGCACAGAGGGAGTTTAAGATGCTCAGGTTGTTTCTGATGTTGTTTGTGTATGCCTGCCAACAGGGACATTTTTGTCCCCAAACTCCCACTCCTAGGATTCTTTCATATTAAACATTTAAAAAAGTAAAACATCCGTTACGCAATCTAAATGGGAGAGAGACAAGGTCTGTGACAAATGTTGCACTAAAATTGTTTGTTTGTAACTAAACTAAGCAGGGGGGCAGATTACCTACTTAGTTTTGTATGTTTTATCTTAATTTATGCTCCTGTGATTGAAACCTGTCTCGAGAGTGAAACAGTGACTGTTTTTCATCATGACAACATGTTCTGACAATTCAATTTCCAGAATAAAATGCAATATACATAACTTATTAATGATTTTTATTTTGTTATATTCATATCTGCTCAACTGAGAAATGCTAAAACATTATGGAGGGGAGCGAGCACTACCTTTTAGTTCAAGGCAGACAGCGTTTTAGAGCAAACATACACACAAGTAAAAGCAACCCTCCCACATGGGCCACTTTAAAATGTCCAGTACATAAAGTATTTTTAACACATTCTCTATGCTCAACAACCTCCCTGGAGAATCATAAGACACACCACTACAGGCACAAATACATGATTAGTAGCATGGGCACACAGTGGCATAAAATACCATAGCAACATATAAAAAATCTCTGTGGAGCATGTGAAGAAGCAGTGATCAATTTTATGTTACAAACAACTCTCTTTATTTCAATACTGCTGAAGACAATTATTTTCATCAACATTTTACCAATTTAACTGCACTTATTCACAAGCCATGGGCAATTCTCCATTGTTAAACTTATCTTGACATAGAGAAGCACACAGCCCTATACTGTCGTGCCATGCTCTGCCTTTCTTTCTTCAAACCATTGACCCCATTATTCAGGAGAGGCAAAGACCCTGAGATTTAATCCATCCCCGTTTATCTGCCAATCACAGCTCACACACGGCTCTCCTTATAGCTCTGTGGTTGAAACGGAAAAGCATCCATTGAGTGCCACAGTGTCTGCTTGTGCATGCAGCCCTGCACTCCTGCACCGCCGGGAAGTGTGCTGCAGGAAGTGTGCTGCCTAATGAGCATGTGACATTGACAGGAGCAAAAATACATGAATAAATGATTTGCCATTCCATGGCATCATTTAGAAAGGCTTGAAAGGGCTTGGCTTGCAGGGTGAGGGGCAGGGTTGGAGGGCCTGCCGGTCATACAGGACAGTGTAGCAAAGTTGAGAGTTCAGGGACAGGGGAAGAGACTCGAGGGGTGTATATTAAGATCACTCAGTTACATTTTTTTTAAATTCCATCAAATGAATCCCCCCCTTACAACCAAACATGATCTGTTCCAAGAGCCACAACAGAATCAAATAGTTAGTGTCACAGAAATGCAAACAAAGGAAAACAACAGTACCAGCCAGAAGTGATGTCAGAAATATGATTGGGAGCTTAATCGTTACAATAAAAGCGGTGAATGCACGTGCAGTCACACATACTTTGAGCAGATTACTTACGCAAATACAGATACACTTTATCATTCAACCCCTCGCATAGCAAAGATAGCAAACTTATCTGGGTAAAACTTTTTTTTTATCTGGATAAAACACGCTATGGATAGATACATGTAAATCATATTGTAAACCCTGGTGATGGGTTCAACCATCTGTAATATGCCTCATTAAAGAGCCAAGAAATCCATTTCTTGGGGCATTACAGGACGAGGATGCATCAAAAAAAAATTATATCACAAAGGCAACTCCCATATGAAACAATAATGTGAAAATCTCAATGTCTATAAAATCACATGATAAACTGATGGAGTAAGAGATTCTGCTTTGAATATTACATCACAGGAAACCCAATCCACATGGATGCCATTATTGGTTTGACAAAACACAGCAATGCACTTCCTTTGCGAATCCACAAGGGATAAAATTCACAAATGAAGTCACAAAAGAAGGTGGAAGCAACAGCATTTGAGGGATTATACACTGAGTATACCAAACATTAGGAAGACCTCCTGCTTTTGTGACGTCATGTGTTAATTTTGTCCCTTGTGGAATTGCATAGGAAGGGCATTGCTGTGTTTTGTTAAACCAATGATGACATCGATATGGATTGGAAAGGGAGATACCTAGTCAGTTGTAATATTCAGAGCAAAATCTCTTACTCCATCAGTTTATCGTGTGATAAACAGCTTAAATTTGTCAGGGAATGGAATCTACAAGGCGTCGTTCCACCGGGTTACTGGCCTACAGGTACCCTTGATTCCAATGCTTAACCTGTCTCCTCCCCTTCATCTACACTGATTGAAGTGGATTTAACAAGTGACATCAATAAGGCATCATAGCTTTCACCTGGATTCACCTGGTCAGTCTATGTCATGGAAAGAGCAGGTATTCCTAATGTTTTGTACATTCAGTGCATAATGTACAGACCTTGTCATCTCTATCAGCCGTTTCTGTAGTCAACATTCAGACCAGGCAACACATTAGATCAAAGTGTGTAACTATAAAAAAATAAAGACATCTGGCAAAACAGCTAAATGCAATGAAAAAGCTATTCTCTGCCAACGTGTTTACAGTCACAATGCAAATGCATACAAACACACACAATCATGTGAAATTGACATCAGCATGCAGTGCCCGCATTCATGAGTCATTTAGAGCAAATTAGTATGCTACAATATAGGTTACTTTTTTCAGAAAAACAATATTGAGGATGATTGGAAGTCTAAAAAGATTTCCAAGGGGTGTTTCACATTTTGTATTAACCAAATGAGTTCACCACTGTAAGAATGTAAACAAGAAAATACAACATAACAAACAGACCAAATACACAAACATTCAGTAGACAATGAGATTAATTATGGCATAAGTATAACCTGAGTATTCACTTATCAATTTAAAATCTGCTATGTTGGCAAGGCTTGTTTGTAAGAAAGACATTTCATACAAAAAGACAGAAAATAAAACAGAAACAGACTACAGGCAACACCAGGCAGTGACTATGGGCCCACACTGCAGTATGCGCCAGACAATGAAAGCAAAACGATGAGACATCCATCTACTACAGTACAGTACATGAACCCATGTCTCTCTAAGTGAATATGACAAATTAATAACATGAATGTTTACTGGCAAGAAACACTTAATTCATAAAATACCATATTAGACAAAAGGAAAACTAAAATGACATAAACATTTATTTGTGGGAGAAGTGCAACCATGAAATGCTATTAAAGTACATAAAGAAAACTAAGAAAACTAAACAAAAAATAAACAAAATAAATAAGTAGACACTGCCGATAACCACTAGATCCATATAGCATCAGGTGCATACAGTATATTACATAGTATAAAATTCAAGTTCACTTGACCTGTCCCTTCACAAACATCCTAACACTAGTTTAGTTCTCACCCACATCTTTAAAACCTTACTCGCTGTTTTATCATAGAACAAAACTCACCAAATATGCACCAGAACATCCGTAAAGGTTATGACACCATATCATCCTTTTACTCACTAATTAATTCCTCCCCTATAAAGGAACACTGTAATGGCCTTAAAACAAAATGAAAGAATAATGCCCTAAACATTATTTTATCAGTCTAATGTAACATGATAAAAAAATAAGAAAACACACAGCATTGATGATGGGGTTACATCATGTGTATCTGTTGATTGCTGAATTGAGATTCATGTCACACTGTATTAAAACAGATTTTGTGTTCAAATAGTCAACTATTCTCAGGTTTTTCTTGATGAACATTCAAGGCTTTATTTATAAAGCAACTTAAACGACTGAGGAAACAAGATTACATTTTCTTGAGGAAAAGAAAAACACAGGTGCTGCTTTTAATACCTTGACTTAAACAGGTTATACAATTTAAAACTAACCAATATACAGTATTCTGCTGTCTGATAGAAAATTGTATTTATTATATATGGTACATTCTATCCATTGGTATTTCAAACACTAATTAACTTAACAATACTTTAAATAAGGACTTGGTCAAATAAAGTGAATAAAATAATTTTAAATAACAATATAAAATGTCTCCACAATATAACCTTGAACTAATAAATAAGATAAAAGATTTAAGCTATTATGATTGAGCATATTAATATTGCACATGGTGTTTGATGTGATTCTGTCCAGATCAGTTAGCTATTTAAAGCAAATTCTTAGCCACACAATTGTCTTCCAAAGTTCAATTGAACTCATCTCATACACTACCTTTCTCTGCTTTCTATTCCATTCCCAGGGTACACAGTCAAACAATCCAGAATCGTTTCACTTTAATGCACATTTATTTTGGTTGCATAATGTTAATAACAAACATTTTACAAGATACTGTGGTATATAAGAATAAGGAATTTGTTAAACTTCAAATACTATTAGACCTCAGTTCGTGCAACATCATCACTATTCCCCTTTCATTCAGGCCATCAGTAGAGTTCTTGAAGAAACTCAGAAAACAGAAAGATTTAGACTGATAAATATTTTGTGGCTCAAGTATTCTACATGTCCATTTCACTTTTAAATAGTACCAATAATCTTTAAATAATCCTGCGTTGAAAAATAAATAAATGATGTAGTTAAATGCACTACCAATTGACAGTTGACAGGGGTCATCAATCATATATTGTTTTTTATTTATTATATATATTTTTTAATCGGTATAGTTGTTTTGTCTTCTGTTGTAATTTACAAACTGTCTCACAGATACAAATAATGCAGACTTACAAAATAAATTCAGGTACGCTTACATGGCAAGCAGCTGTTTTCTTGGGCCTAAAAAAATACAGACATGTGCCATACCCAAAAATATCAAGAGGATCCACATTTCATTCAAACCCTATTAACATGGCTCTTTACACAAAAAAGTAAAAGAATCATTCCATATCTGGTATTCGGTTTGTAAGCGCCTTTTCATAGTGAAAACAAGGCATCAGGGCCCCCAGCAGCGACCAGCAGTGATCAGTTATAATCCAGGCAGATCGTAAGTGTCTGTAAATAGGGGATCCCAACAACGTTATATTCCCAGGAGAACTGCAAAGTCACAATTTCTGATAGTTATTTCATCCAAAATACTGATTCGATATTTCCACAAAAACACTGTGGAAGGGTCAATATGAGTAACACTCAACATTGTTTCCGTGACTCAATGATTTGGTTGAAAAAAAGTACCAATTTCAGAAGCAGCAAAATACTACAATTGTCTCTTAAGGATGTCTTGTGGTATGATGTGTTATTCATACATGTTATAATGGCATCAACACATCAGGGGAAAAGTCTGTATTTGCAAGAGAGCCACTGATTCCCAAGAAATCTGGTTATCTGACTGGAGCCAGCTGTCCAGTTTATCCATTGGTCATTAAGGTTTTCCACAAGGCACTTTTGTAATTGGGGGGGGGTTGAGTGGATACATAACCTACATTTTACTCATTTGAGTCTGTTCCTCCAGAACTTGAAGGTAGTCAGGTGTACCTTGAAGTTTTGCTTTAAGTTCATAATACTCGTTTTTCCTTTGCTCCACTACTATCTTACTATGGTTTCCCCCTATTAGTGACTTTTTCATATTTTTGTCATGTGGTTTCTCTGGGTAACGGATCTCAAACCCACTCACCCCTATACTGTTGAAATCCAGCCTTTTACTGTCTAAAAAGTTTTGAATGAACATGTTGGATTCTCTCGGCAGGAACTCATCCAGCTCATCAATGGTGCTCAGTCTCTTATTTCGGGGGTCCAGGGGGGACAGTGAGTCCTTGTCTTGGTCAGTGCTGTTGCGCATTATTATTTTCTGTCTCTGGGAGTCAGCAAATCTAAAGCCTGACTCAGAGTCTCTAATCGAACAGGTGTGGCTCTTGCTCAAATGCTCGATAGTTTGGGGGATGAACGTCTCCCCTCCCAGGTCATCTTTCTTGCTAGATTTGTTGTGTCTTCTGAGCGTGAGTTGCATGGAGCCACACTCCTGATTCCCCATGCCCTCCTGGCGTCCGGGTGGCTTTTTATTGCGCCTAAGCACAAACACCAAGAGGCAGAAAGCAACAAATACTGTGAGGATGAGCACCACCAGGATACTGAGGATCATGATGGATAGGGGAACTGGACCTCCCGGAGGGGCTTTGCCCACCCCTGCTGGGGACAAGGAGTTCACCACCGGAATAGCACTGGTCAGGATGAAAGGGGACCTAGCTATGAGTTTGGGGCATAGGATCTCATTTTTCAGCAGCCTTAACTCTATATTGGAAAACTGCACTGGGGATGCACATTTGATCTCCTTCGCAGCCACTCCATCATTCAGCTTCTCCAGCCAAAGTTTCAGAGCCACTAAATCACAAGAGCATTCCCATGGATTGCCTTCCAGATCAATCTGAGTGAGAGACCTCAGCTGGTCTAGGACGCCACTCACAGGCAGAGTCATGAAATGGTTGTTCTTAAGATTTAGCCTAGCCAAGGAAACGCTAGCAAAGATATAGGCAGGGAGGCTCCTTAGCACATTATTGTTCAGATACAACAACTGCAGATTTGGCATGGAGTCAAAGGTCTCTGCTAACACCTCTTTTATGGCATTGTATTCCAAGTACAAGTATTGGAGGTTACTAAGCCCAAGGAACATATCAGGATGCAGCTGCTCTAGTTGGTTTCCATTGAGATAAAGCCTACGGAGGTTGGTCAGATTTGCAAAGACACCTTTTTGAACTGTGACTATTTGATTGCTGCCCAGATGTAATAAATCTAAACCCTCAAAGCCTTGGAAATCAACTGGACTGATATCTTGTATATAATTACCACTCAGGTGTAGCTTCTTGGCATTTGGTGGTTTGGGAATGAGATCTGCTAGATTGTGTATACTTCTCTCTTGGCAACTCACACCAATGCCAAAGTCTGAGGGATGAGCTTTGCACGTGCAAGGCTGTGGGCAGGAGAGAGGTGGGGTTCTTGTTTGATAGGACATAATTGGAATATGTTTATTCAAACCAGGTAAACCAACAATCCCATTACCATACATTTTAGATGGGTTTGTTGTTATGGGGGGTATCGTAGTGGGTGCAGTGTCGGTTGTTGTATGGCCATTATCTGGCTGTGAAGGGGGCATCCTTACGTCAAAGTCACTACCTGTTCCCATGGGACACAGTTCCTGTTTATTTGTTTCTTTCAACAGGCGTCCATACAGGTCACTAGGGGTTTCACATATAGCCTCCCCAATAAAAATGTTATAGGGCATGTTCTCCAACCAAGCTTTCAAGGGTAACAAATCACAAGTGCAATTCCATGGGTTGTCATCGAGCTGCAATTCCACTATACGTCCAATGTGTTCCAAAACTCCAAGATATGGTAGCTTCTGAATCCTGTTTCCTCTTATATCCAAATGTGTAAGGGAGGCAAAGCGAAAAATATTATCAGGAAGGATCTGGACGAGATTGTCATTTAGGATGAGAACTTTCAGCCTATGCAATTTGTTGAATGATCCTTTTTCAATATACTTGATCAAATTGTAGTCAGCCTGGAGGTATTCCAAGTTTTCGATCCCATAGAAAGTGTCAGCTCGGAGCACTTTTAATTCATTGTTATTTAAGTGCAGCTGTTTCAATGAACTAAGGCCATAAAAGGCCCCTCCCTCGATGTTCTGTAATTTGTTGTTTCCCAGTTGAAGAGAGACTGCGTGTGTGAAATTGAGAAAGGAATTGGGGTAAAGGATGATCAATAGGTTATTTTGGAAATTCAAATGATAGAGGCTAGAGACCGGGGGCAGCAGCTGAGTAGGTCTGTACACAGTTATTTTCTCACAGTTCACATAGAGGACGTTCTCGATGGACATGCAAGAACAGGCGCTGCAAGTCTCCGCTGAGAGGTCAGAATCCAAGTCAGAAAACGTATTCGATACGGAAAAGGCCAAAAGAACAAGAAGCAGCATTTTGCCTTTTATAAATCCCCCAGAAAACCATTTAGTAACCTTTGAGAGGAAAAACAAACAAACAAACAATCAAAACACAAATTTGTACTATACATACAAACAGTATTTCATAAATGGGTAGTTAACTGCTGATGTTAGTAATGCTTTGGCTACACATCAGGCTACATTAATGTACACAAATCAACCCATTTCTCTTTAGCAATACAGCTACCAAGTACTATTTTATCCTGAAAAAATATGACTTTCTCTCATATTAATAATAATAACCTAATAATAGACTAATAATAATTGCCCGATCAGCCTTATAATCATCATCTCCTTCTGATGTTACCAAACATAAAATCACCAGAGGAATAAATCATTCTATATAGCAAGTGGGCCAATTGTGTGGGCATATACCAGGTTATTCAACAAAAAGAGAAGAAAATATATAGGCTACTGCACCCTACTGTATGGTGACATATTATGGGCTAAAACATCCCATGAAGCCTCTGCCCCAAAAGGGATCAAACCATATTATAATAAAAAAATATGAACAATGTAAAGAATGGATATTAAATCTTTCCAACCATGTATAAAAAAAACGTTGTCTTTCTTACCTTAAGCGTTTGTAAATGTGGTTTCTTGATAGACAGACATTGCTCCCATTCAGACGTCAGAATCGCAGTGGGCTCAGATTTCAGCCTATGCATCTCTTCTTGACAGACTCCACTTGTTTAAAACATGATTTCTCTCGTAGGGTCCCCAGTGTTGCTGTATATCCATGAAGCATTTCAGTGCGGAATGAACTAAAGACAAGGTGCCCACCTCTGCGTTCAGACAGAAGGGACTGAAGGCAAGCAGCTGAAGTGACTGCAAAGCAACTTCAGCATGCTCTCCAGTTCATGAGAGAGGAGAAGGAAACGAATTGTGCTGCTCCAACACCCCCAGTCCATAGAGATGCTCGTTGAAGTTGGATTGATTAGTTCAGGCAAAAACAAAACAGCAATAGGCTACCCACTCGATAAACCGAAATATATCATGCGCGGGTTTACTCACCTCAAAAAATATTACATCTCGTCTCTTTTCGTATCATGTAGTTCACAGGGCTACCTACCAGTGATGTCTGAGGTTCAGCCAGTCTTTACACCAAGGCAAAGAAAATGAGGGGAAGAAACACACTGATAATTCAGGAAAAAAAGCAGAACATCGAATGTCGCGAAAAATGTATCATTCAGTTTAGTCAGATGCGGGCAATATTCCACCAAATCAAGAAACTACGTTCAAATAAACTACTGATAAAACAGCCATTAGGGATCCGGATAAGTGGGAAGATACCTGCCTGTGTCATTGGTATGCTGCTTTACAGCTGCATTGAGCTTCCCACACGACTTGTGGGAGGAGAGAATGCAGAGATGCAGAGAGAATGGGGGAGGAGGGGAGGGGGTGAAAAGAGATGCTGGGAGAGAGATGAGTGAGGAGAGGGGGTCTCATAGACCACACGGGGAACTTCAGGCCTTGAAATTTATATTTTAAGAAGTAGATACATAGTAATTTAAAAGATTTGTGTAATTGTGTTTCTTATCCTTATTATGATCATTACCCATATCGCATTGTGCTATATAGCCTAATGGTTGAATGTAATGTAAGGTAGGCCTACCTGACAATTCAAGAGGGCTTGGCACCTGGCATTCTATTTTATGATTGGAGTGTTTTTAAAATGGCACAGAACGTGAGCAGCATTCTAATGGGGACTCTTATTCAAGGTGGACTGCAGTCAAAGCAAAGCCAGCATTGCTCAAGGAAGTTTAAAAAAACAATACCTCTCAAATGTGTTTTTGAGTAGTATGCATGGATTTGCCATTAGATGCTAACTGCCGTTCAGCCTCACTTTAGTTTTCAGACAACAGGTGCGCACTTGCAAAATCCCTCGTGACACCAAAAATAGACCACTCAATGGTAGCCTAGACTTTACCTGTTTGTTCAAATGGACAATGTGAATAGCTCTAAATGTGTGAAACGCAAATAGCTCTTCCTACGTTTCAATGGCACAGTGACAAATCACTAAAAGCTCTCTTTTATTGTAGAATATGAGGAGGAACAATAAAGACAGAAACAATTTGGAAAATTCAGGATGACACAGTAATAGTGAAAGTATGCTATTGTAAAAAAAATATTTAAATGTAAACTATTTTTTCCCATCTAAGTTAGTTTTGATATGAGGTTAGGTGGTACGGGTTATGCAAGCGAGTGAACCCAAGTCAAGGGCAGGATGTTACTGTATGGTTGGAGATATTTCTCACACATGCAGAAATAAAAGGTAGCTCCCTCTTCTGGCTGAAAGCAATTTTCACCCACTTTATAAACTTGGTCAGAGAGGAAGAGGTGATGCAAGATGGTTGACTCCGCCCAAAATCTGTCTGCACAGATTAAGGATAGGGGCAATGAGATAGTGTAGAATTTGGTCAAGATAAAAGTGAATTGCTATTTTGATAGGTGAGACTTATTTGATTGAATAGAAGTTTCATAATGCTTATGTTGTTACGAGTGCATTGATATGTTTTCTACAAAATATAATTGCATAGAATATCGCCTCCTCCAGCCTGCCTTTCACCTTTGTGGACATGTATTTCTATTTTTAGAGCGGTAAGTCGACCATCTTGTGAATATAATAGATCATATTTTGCCTGGTGCACAGCCTGCAGATGCCTCCTAAAATGATTTAGCCAAATAATTTTTTTACATTTGGGGGACAAAGCCATAGTTCGTTATTTTCTGCACAAAACAATTGAGCTAAGATGTCTCAATACAAACGGATGCTCTCATCAGTGGGTGCGCTCGCTCCCCAACGGCTCCGAACCGCCGGCAGGGCAAAGCCCCTGCCCCCGGCCCAAAAGGATTTTCTAAGGACTGGAAGGACCAGGCCCCACCAGACAGCCCATGGGGTCTTATTTATAACGTTCAGTAAATGTCACACAACATTTCTGAGTGCACCATTTATGAAGAGTCTATTCACATACAAAAACATTGAGATTTATAAACTTGGCACATGCCAAGGCGAACAGCGACTGTCCTTATAAATCAGACCTGTCGTAAAACTGCACGCGTGAACAATCATTAAAACTCCGTCTGGAAAACACCTCCAATCACCTTTCCAACTCATAAATATTGTCCGTTTGACTGATAGGTGGGCCAGAGCATTGATGTGTTGCGTGGTTCTAGGTTGTATATTACCCACCCTACAGGAAACAATGGATAGATACATTCAACATATAAACTACCTCAGTCCAGAATCTTTTGATGGCTGGACATTTCCAGAACAGATGCATTAGTGTACCAACCTCACCCATGTTGACACAAGTCTAAAAAGCTTTGATCCATAATTTTCTATGTGTGTGGTGTGATGTACAGTGCCTTGCGAAAGTATTCGGCCCCCTTGAACTTTGCGAACTTTTGCCACATTTCAGGCTTCAAACATAAAGATATAAAACTGTATTTTTTTGTGAAGAATCAACAACAAGTGGGACACAATCATGAAGTGGAACGACATTTATTGGATATTCCAAACTTTTTTAACAAATCGAAAACTGAAAAATTGGGCGTGCAAAATTATTCAGCCCCTTTACTTTCAGTGCAGCAAACTCTCTCCAGAAGTTCAGTGAGGATCTCTGAATGATCCAATGTTGACCTAAATGACTAATGATGATAAATACAATCCACCTGTGTGTAATCACGTCTCCGTATAAATGCACCTGCACTGTGATAGACTCAGAAGTCCGTTAAACGCGCAGAGAGCATCATGAAGAACAAGGAACACACCGGGCAGGTCCGAGATACTGTTGTGAAGAAGTTTAAAGCCGGATTTGGATACAAAAAGATTTCCCAAGCTTTAAACATCCCAAGGAGCACTGTGCAAGCGATAATATTGAAATGGAAGGAGTATCTACCAAGACCTGGCCGTCCCTCTAAACTTTCAGCTCATACAAGGAGAAGACTGATCAGAGATGCAGCCAAGAGGCCCATGATCACTCTGGATGAACTGCAGAGATCTACAACTGGGGTGGGAGACTCTGTCCATAGGACAACAATCAGTCGTATATTGCACAAATCTGACCTTTATGGAAGAGTGGCAAGAAGAAAGCCATTTCTTAAAGATATCCATAAAAAGTGTCGTTTAAAGTTTGCCACAAGCCACCTGGGAGACACACCAAACATGTGGAAGAAGGTGCTCTGGTCAGATGAAACCAAAATTGAACTTTTTGGCAACAATGCAAAACGTTATGTTTGGCGTAAAAGCAACACAGCTCATCACCCTGAACACACCATCCCCACTGTCAAACATGGTGGTGGCAGCATCATGGTTTGGGCCTGCTTTTCTTCAGCAGGGACAGGGAAGATGGTTAAAATTGATGGGAAGATGGATGGAGCCAAATACAGGACCATTCTGGAAGAAAACCTGATGGAGTCTGCAAAAGACCTGAGACTGGGACAGAGATTTGTCTTCCAACAAGACAATGATCCAAAACATAAAGTCTACAATGGAATGGTTCAAAAATAAACATATCCAGGTGTTAGAATGGCCAAGTCAAAGTCCAGACCTGAATCCAATCGAGAATCTGTGGAAAGAACTGAAAACTGCTGTTCACAAATGCTCTCCATCCAACCTCACTGAGCTCGAGCTGTTTTGCAAGGAGGAATGGGAAAAAATTTCAGTCTCTCGATGTGCAAAACTGATAGAGACATACCCCAAGCGACTTACAGCTGTAATCGCAGCAAAAGGTGGCGCTACAAAGTATTAACTTAAGGGGGCTGAATAATTTTGCACGCCCAATTTTTCAGTTTTTGATTTGTTAAAAAAGTTTGAAATATCCAATAAATGTCGTTCCACTTCATGATTGTGTCCCACTTGTTGTTGATTCTTCACAAAAAAATACAGTTTTATATCTTTATGTTTGAAGCCTGAAATGTGGCAAAAGGTCTCAATGTTCAAGGGGGCCGAATACTTTCGCAAGGCACTGTATACCCTGTGTAAGATCTTCATTTGCATAATCTTATATCTAACACAGTTGGATATTGATATTATATTTTTAGATATTGCATCCCATTGTGCTGCAGTGATAAATAGGCTACACCCATGTCCTGCTTCCAACGTAACTTAGCAGGGGTTTTGCTGTTTGGGGAGAGAGGCCCACCAGCTTGTATAGGGTGAAAACTGTTCCTTTCCCAATAGCAAAATCCCTCAGTTTGTTGTCTAAATCACTTTTAGATCCCACATCAATACCCTTTGAGGAAATACACATCAGGCAAAACTCTTAGATCAGCTCTTGGAATGGTATAACATATCCTTCCCTTACAACCTGCCCCACATGACTGATGTTTTGGCATTGCCAGGTAATATTAGTCAGTGTCTTTCCACCACAAGGGGTTGTTCCATATTGGACTTGAAGGGAGGGATGCTCCATTGTTAGATAACCTTTTATGAAGTTCCCTTGCCACTTCACAAGATAACTCCAGTAGTGGATTATTTATCTTGCAGTGTGAGTTTTTTCATAATTCATGAGAAATTATCTAGTTTGATGGGCAATTTGTTGCATTTAAACTTAAAACAGAGAAAATAGACTAAAAAGGGTACTTTTTCATAGGAGGGCAAAAGGGCAGGTGCTCCAGCACCCCTAGGGCTCTGTCTGTGCATGTGCCTGCAGTACAGACTACACTCTTGATTGTTGACTGTAATGTAGGCTATGCTATAATTATACAACAACAACAAATGTAAGTGCATAAGGCTATGATATCATTATGAAGCCAAATCCAAATACTGGATTGTCTATGGAGCCTATAGACTCAGTAACGTCAGCAATAGGCCTACATAACAAGTGTATTAGTAGACTACTCCAGATCGAGCCTTGTGTATATTTTACACTGTCAAGCAGTGGAAGGAAAGTAATTGCTTGCATACCAGTTGTTTTGCTTAAATCAACAGTATTTGATACCTCATTATTTATTTAACATCACATTCTCAAAGTCTCCCATTTTGAGGCATGGAATGTACTCTGTTATTTCAGACAGGGGCGTCATGCACCCAAAAATCTGAGAAGGACAACGTACCTGAGGTTGGCTTTGGGGCTGCCATAGGGGGGCTACTCCCCCCTGTCCATATTTTTGTAACAGATGAAACCGCTTTTTCCTGCAATCTAGAGCCATCATTATGCTTAATTAAAAGTAAAAAATATGTATATTTTTCTGCATTTCTACAGTAAGCATAACTCTTGAGCTGTCTGTATCCTCCTGGCTGGTGGTTATTTTTTTATGAAACTATATATGCTTCTCTGCAGCTCTGATAAAATCTGTGTAAAAGAGTCCAAGGAACATGAGTTTTATTCAGTACATTTAGTTATTGCTTGCTTTTCTGAAGTCTACCAACCTTGCCAGGGGACATACCAGCTAAGATACATAGAAAAGCTCGCTGCTCTAACTTGATAGCCTGAAATTGCTTCTTGGTAGCTAGTTATGAGGTTGGGAACTTATCTGGGATAGCTGGAGCCAACTTTATTAAACTGCTAAGTGGCTAGTAGTATTACAGATAATTTAAAAACAAACAACATTTGTATTTTATTTTTTAATTTACAAGACAAATCTGAGGGGTGCCCTATGTGCATGAGTCATGACGCCTCTGGTTGCAGAAACATTTGTTAATATCTTTCCTCTTCAACAGGGTATGAAGTAACAGCAGCAGAGCCTTGACGGGATGTGTGTAGTGCAGCTGTTGTGCTCAGGTAATTCTCTGTAGGTAGGCAGGTAGAACTAGGCTGCGTCAGAAAGTCTTGTGTTCAGCAGAGTGACAGTATTTGCTCTTGGAGTACAGGGGGTCACGTTCATTTTCTTCTACTTTTTCTCTTTCTCCAGCCTCTCTC
This sequence comes from Oncorhynchus tshawytscha, assembly GCF_018296145.1. Taxonomy (NCBI): domain Eukaryota; kingdom Metazoa; phylum Chordata; class Actinopteri; order Salmoniformes; family Salmonidae; genus Oncorhynchus; species Oncorhynchus tshawytscha. The sequence continues at coordinate 1,115,206 of NC_056449.1, forward strand.
TTTGACATGCTAAACAGATGTCTATTTATAACCCACACAGAGGGATAGGTGATGGGGACAGATATTAAATGACCATGCCCGGGAAGGGATGGAGGTTGTTATTTCAATCCTTTTAAAAATGTTATCTGAGGACACCAAGCTTGATTAGATATGCATATCATTAATGATATGTATAGGAATAAATGGAATGATGCTTGCAGGTACCCTTTACATGGGTCAGACTCATGCTTATTTAGTTGTATTACTCTTTAGTGAACTTACCTCAAGGCTACAGTGGGATTCCTTATCGGCAGACAAAATGCTAGTCTGTATCACAGTATTAGTGGGAACTAGTGGGAACTGACACATATAAAATATGAATATGCATCTAATGGAATAAATGTCTTTGGAGTTGTTAAGTGAGAAAATGGGCTTGGATTGTGACGTCTTTTTAATTTGATGAAATATATCATCATCGTCTCTACTTATGAGTACAAATGCTGACAGACTATCTTAATGATAATGTTGGCATCATGAGATGAGGGAAGCTGAGGCCTAATGTAAATTACCCTCCTCAGAGGGTGTGCACATTTCAAATCAAATTGTATTTGTCATATGTGCCGAATACAACACCTTACAGTGAAATGCTTACTTACAAGCCCTTAACCAACAATGCAGTTTTAAGAAAATACCCCCCCAAAAAGTTAGAGTTAATAAAGTGACTATGCATAGATAACAACAGAGTAACAGCAGCGTTCTGGGGTGGGGGGTAGCTATTTGGTTAGCTGTTCAGGAGTCTTATGGCTTGGGGGTAGAAGCTATTTAGCGGTAGGGGCTATCCTCGGGGTAGAAGCTAACCTCTTGGACCTGGACTTGGCGCTTCGGTAGCACTTGCCGTGTGGTAGCAGAGAGAACAGTCTATGACATGGGTGGCTGGAGTCTTTGACAATTTTTAGGGCCTTCCTCTGATACCACCTGGTATAGAGGTCCTGGATTGCAGGAAGGTTGGCCCAAGTAATGGACTATGGTGGTCTGCTTGAAAGATGTTGTTATTACAGACTCAGACATGGAGAGGTTGAATATGTCAGTGAAGACACTTGCCAGTTGGTCAGCGTATGCTCGGAGTACACGTCCTGGTTATCCGTCTGCAGGTAATCCGTCTGACCCTGCAGCCTTTACATACACCTTTGTCAAACACATTTTAACTCAGTTTTTCACAATTCCTGACATATAATCCTTGTAAAAAATTCTCTGTCTTAGTTCAGTTAGGATCTCACCTTTATTTTTAGAATGTGAAATGTCTGAATAATAGTAGAGAGAATTATTTATTTCAGATTTAATTTTTTTCATCACATTCCCAGTGGGTCAGAAGTTTACATGCACTTAATTAGTATTTGGTAGCATTGCCTTCAAATTGTTTAACTTGGGTCACATGTTTTGGGTAGCCTACCACAAGCTTCCCACAATAAGTTGCGTGAATTTTGGCCCATTCCTCCTGACAGAGCTGGTGTAACTGAGTCAGGTTTGTAGGCCTCCTTGCTAGCACACACTTTTTCAGTTCTGCCCACACATTTTCTATAGGATTGAGGTCAGTGCTTTGTGATGCCATACCTCTACAACCCTTGGCCTGAAGTAACAGGGGATGAGCAAATGGTTCCATTTAGAGGTACATTTTTATTTTCATATCTGTAATGTAAGTGATTTCACTGTTAATTTTATTATGTATTGCTGTAATATCATTGATTTATGTGATTGTTTTCTGTTACACTGATACCAATTACTGATCGTAATCTCTTTTGTTAAAAGGTCGCTGTCCTTTCCGGCAGTATATTCCCAGCAATCCAGCAAAGTTTGGCATCAAAATATAGGTGGGCTGTGACGCACAATCCAGCTATGCTTGGAAGATGCAAGTCTACACAGGAAAGCCGACCAGTGGAGGCCCAGAGATGAACCAGGGGATGCTGGTTGTGCTTGATGTGACAGATGGACTGAGGGGGCACAATGTCACATGTGACAATTTCTTCACCTCTGATGAACTCAGCCAGCAGCTCCTGAAGAGGAAGAGCACCATGGTTGGCACAGTTAGAAAGAACAAGCCTGAACTCCACCCTGCACTCCTCACAACAAGGGGGCGAGAGGCCTTCTCATAAAAGTTTGCTTTCAACCCCACCACCACTCTAGTTTCTTATATCCCAAAGAGGAACAAGAATGTGGTCCTCCTGAGGACACTGCACAAAGTGGTTGAGATCAGTGATCGTGAGGACAGGACGCCAGCCATCATCCTGGACTACAACCACAACAAAGGAGGCGTGGACAACCTGGAGAAGGTGATTGGAATGTACAGCTGCAGGAGGATGACTGCCCGCTGGCCCCTGGTAATATTGGAGTGGCAGGTAGCCTAGTGGTTAGAGCTTTGGGTCAGTAACCAAAAGGTTGCTGGTTTGAATCCCTGAGCTGGCAAGGTAAAAAAAAAAAATGTCATTCTGCCCCTGAACAAGGCAGTTAACCCACTGTTCGCCGGTAGGCTGACATTGTAAAATAAGAATTTGTTCTTAACTGACTTGCCAAGAGGTTTAAAAAAAGAACATCATTGAGGTGTACTAATACAATGTCTTTGTGATATGGAACAAAATCAAATCAAATGTTCTTTGTCACATGTGCAGAAAACAACAGGTGTATTTAGCATCAGTGAAATGCTTACTTACAAGCCCTTAACCGAAAATACCAACAACAACAAAAAGTAAGAGATAAGAAAAACAAATAATTAAAGAGCAGTAATAACAATAGCGGGGCTATTTGCAGGAGGTACCGGTACAGAGTCAATGTGTCAATGTGCGGGGGCACCGGTGTCGAGGTAATTATGTACATATAGTGGCTATGATAAGATGATAACAGAGAGTAGCAGCAGTGTGCCTCTTGGATCTAAACTTTGTGCTCTTATGGCTTGGGGCTAGAAGCTGTTTAGAAGCCTCTTGGACCTAGATTGGTGCTCCGGTACCGCTTGCCGTGCTGTAGCAGAGAGAACAGCCTATCCAGGACCTCTATACCAGGAGGTGTCTGAGGAAGGCCCTAAATATTGTCAAAGACTCCAGCCACCCCAATGGGGCTGGAGTCTTTGACAATATTTAGGGCCTTCCTCTGACACCTCCTGGTATAGAGGTCCTGGATGTCAGGAAGCTTGGCCCAAGTGATGTACACTTGTACACTGTGGTCTGAGGCCGAGCAGTTGACATACCAGGCAGTGATGCAACCCGATAGGATGCTCTCGATGCAATAGAGATGGCATCATCTGTGGATCTGTTGGAGCAATATGCAAATTGGAGTAGGTGTCACATCTGCTCCTGCAATACCCTCTCCTGCTCTTCCTGTGTCTCCTTGACCTGCCACCACTCCCCCAGTACTCTCTCACTCTCCCTCTATCTCTCTGTGTATGTTTGATTGTGTGGGCAGAGTCAGAGCAGATCCCCACCAGCTGCAACCTGTTCCATAATCTACAAATACTCAGCCCTGAGTAATCTCTGCTCATTCTGCCCGCTCGGACTCTGGTCCCTGTCTCCAGTCCCACATCTCGTCATCCTGCTAATCTGTCCTGGATTCCCCACTCTACTACTCCCTTGGATCCCCCTCCGGACCTGCTTACCATGTCTCAAACCCTCTCGCTCCAGCCTCAGGCTCTACACCTGATTTCCAGCAACCCGCCCGAGCTTCCCCTGACCTGCTCTCAATTTATTTTTTATCTTTATTTAACTAGGCAAGTCAGTTAAGAACAAATTCTTATTTTCAATTATGGCCTAGGAACAGTGTTGTTCTGCCTGTTCAGGGGCAGAACAACAGATTTGTACCTTGTCAGCTCGGGGGTTTGAACTTGCAACCTTCCGGTTACTAGTCCAACGCTCTAACCACTAGGCTACCCTTCCGCCCCAAAACCTCCCCCGTGTGTTTCAATAAATACCTTGGTTACTTCATCCCAGTCTCTTCATCTGAGTCTGCTCTTGGGTTCCACTCTTCCACTCCGCGTAACAGAGGGTGTTGGGTTTCTGGGATAATGGTATTGATGTGAGCCATGACCAGCCTTTCAAAGCATTTCATGGCCACAGACGTGAGTGCTACTGATCGGTATTCATTTAGGCTGGTTACCTTTGTGTTCTTGGGCACAGGGACTATGGTGGTTCGCCTGAAACATGTTGGTATTACAGACTCAGACAGGGAGAGGTTGAAAATATCAGTGAAGAAGTTGGTCATTGCATGCTCGGAGTACACGTCCTGGTAATCCATCTGCTGGTAATCCGTCTGACTCTGCAGCCTTGTGAATGTTGACCTGTTTAAAGTTTTTACTCACATCGGCTACAGAGAGCGTGATCACACAGTCATCTGGAACAGCTGAAGCTCTCATGCATGTTTCAGTGTTATTTGCCCTGAAGCGAGCATATAAGCTATTTAGCTCATCTGGTAGGCTCGTGTCACTGGGAAGCTCTCGGCCGTGCTTCCCTTTGTAGTCTGTAATAGTTTGCAAGCCCTGCCACATTCGATGAGCGTTGAAGCCGGTGTGTTAAGATTTGATCTTTGTCCTGGATTTACTCTTTGCCTGTTTGATGGTTCGTCGGAGGGAATAGCGGGATTTCTTATAAGCTTCCGGGTTAGAGTCTCACTCCTTGAAAGCGGCAGCTCTACCCTTTAGCTCAGTGCGATTGTTGTCTGTAATTCATTGCTTCTGGTTGGGATATGTACGTACAGTCACTATGGGGATGATGTCCTCGATGTACTTATTAATAAAGCCAGTGACTGATTTGGTGTAGTCCTCAATGCCATCGTAAGAATCCCGGAACATATTGCAGTCTGTACCAGCCAAATAGTCATGTAGTTTAGCATCTGCTTCATCTGATCACTTTTTTATAGACCGAGTCACTGGTGCTTCCTGGTTAAATGTTTGCTCTATCAGGAGGATAGAGTTATGGTCAGATTTGCCAAATGGAGGGCGAGAGAGAGCTTTGTATGCATCTCTATGTGTGGAGTAAAGGTGGTCTAGAATTGTTTCCCCTCTGGTTGCACATTTAACATGCTGATAGAAATTCGGTAAAACTTGTTTTTCCCTGCCTTAAAGTCACCGGCCACTAGGAGCGCCGCCTCTGGATGAGTGTTTTCCTGTTTGCTTATGGTGGAATACAGCTCATTGAGTGCAGTCTTAGTACCAACCTCGCTCTGTGGTGGTATGTAGACAGCTACGAAAAATACAAATACATATGAAAACTCTCTAGGTAGGTAGTGTGGTCTATTTTGAAATACTCTAGCTCAGGCGAGCAAGACTTTCACACTTCCTTAGATGTCATGCACCAGCTATTGTTTACATAAATGCATAGGCCCCCGCCCCGTGTCCTATCAGAGGCTGCTGTTCTGTCTCGCGGATAGAGTGTTTTACCTGCCAGCTGTAAGTTCTTAATGTCGTCGTTCAGCCACGACTTGGTGAAACATAAGTTATTACAATTTTTTATGTCCCGTTGGTATGATATACGTGCTTTCAGTTCGTCGCATTTATTTTCCAGTGATTTAACTTTAGCTAGCAGAACGGAAGGCAAGGGCAGATTAGCTACTCATCACCTGATCCTCGCAAGGCACCCTGATCTTTTGCCTAGAAATCTGTTTCCTTCTCCATCGAATTACGGGTATTGGGTCCTGGTCAGGTGTCTGCAGTATATCCCTCGCGTCCGACTCATTGAAGGAGAACTCCTCGTCCATTTTGAGGTGGATAATCCCAGTTCTGATGTCCAGAAACTCTTTTCGGTCATAAGAGATGGAAGCATTAACATTATGTACAAAACAAGTTACGAACTAAGCGATAAAACAAACAAAATAGCATGATTGGTTGACAGCTGATAATCAACCCGAACTGGCTGCCTGATTAGCGGAACAAGAGGAGGTTGTTCCTGGAGCAGCTGGGAAAGGCACTTGTAACCCCACAAATTCAAAGATGGGAGCGCCACCCCTGCACAGAAGCCTCTGCAGCACTTATGGGGGCTGAATCTTGTTGTGATCTACCTGAGGCTGCAGCTGGGGCAGGCAAGAGGAGGATATGCCAATTCTGCCCCTCAAAGAAGGACTGAAAAACAAATACTATATGCTGCACATTTGAGAAATACATCTGCAAAGTCCATGCACACACACTTGCATACTGTCCTACATGTGCTAATTAGAGTTTGATTTAGGTTCTTCACGTTTTTGTCTTCTATTTTTTATCTTATTTATTGTTGTTGTTTATACACCTTATGGGTGGGGGCAATGGTTAAAAAAATAGGAGAAGACTAGTATTTTGTAGTTGAATTCCTCATTGTACAGTATATAAGAATATTTCACCTTGTTGCTAAAAAAGTTCAAGTGTTATTGTTTCCCTTCAATAAAATGCATTCAAAACTACTTTCTGCACATTTCTGCTAAGTTTCTTAGGCTTACAAGTGATATCTCTGTCACGCCTTGATCTTAGAGATCCTTTTATTTCTCTATTTGGTTAGGTCAGGGTGTGTCTAGGGTGGGCATTCTAGTTTTCGTTTCCTAGTATGGTTCCCAATGATGTGTCTGATTGATATCAGATGTCTCTGATTGGGGATCATATTTAGGCAGCCTTTTTTTCCACCTGTTGTGTGTGGGATCTTCTTTTTGTACTACAAAGCTGCACTTTCGTTTTGTTACTCTTTATTGTTTTGTTGCTGGTTCACATTAATAAACATGATGAACGCCTTTCCTTGCTGCACCTTGGTCCAATCCTTCCATCAACCATCGTAACAATCTCTTACTAAAAATTGTGTTTACACCTTTGCAGTGCGTTTAGCAATAATAATGATAATAATAAACATCTACTTTAGTAAAGAAAACTATTATGGCAGGTGTGTTGCAATAAAACTGAGTGGTGTCCACTGATTAAATGATTGTCTTTCTGCATTGTGGAGAAGGAAAACCCAGATAATCACAAAGTTTGTGATGAATGTCAGTTTGTTGCTTCACTTAAAAAAGATTTGGGTATCAAATTTCAATTAAACTGCTTTATTTTAGGGGTTCAGTGAAGGGGGTTTTCAGTTTTGACCCTTAGGCTAAGGGGAGTATACATAATGTTAAGATGACACAAGGGTTAATATATTTGTCTTTGATTTCTACATATGTATATGTAATATATAGACCTGAGGCATATTACTATTGTCTATACGTCTTATTGACTATTGATCCACATATTTCATTATAGTGACTGTGTTCCCCATACTCTATACAATATACTGTGTACACTGTGTACACTGCTCAAAAAAATTAAGGGAACACTTAAACAACACAATGTAACTCCAAGTCAATCACACTTCTGTGAAATCAAACTGTCCACTTTTAAGAAGCAACACTGATTGACAATAAATTTCACATGCTGTTTGTGCAAATGGAATAGACAACAGGTGGAAATTATAGGCAATTAGCAAGACACCCCCAATAAAGGAATGGTTCTGCAGGTGGTGACCTCAGACCACTTCTCAGTTCCTATGCTTCCTGGCTGATGTTTTGGTCACTTTTGAATGTTGGCGGTGCTTTAACTCTAGTGGTAGCATGAGACGGAGTCTACAACCCACAGAAGTGGCTCAGGTAGTGCAGCTCATCCAGGATGGTGCATCAATGCGAGCTGTGGCAAGAAGGTTTGCTGTGTCTGTCAGCGTAGTGTCCAGAGCATGGAGGCGCTACCAGGTGACAGGCCAGTACATCAGGAGACGTGGAGGAGGCCATTGGAGAGCACCAACCCAGCAGCAGGACCGCTACCTCCGCCTTTGTGCAAGGAGAAGCAGGAGGAGCACTGCCAGAACCCTGCAAAATGACCTCCAGCAGGCCACAAATGTGCATGTGTCTGCTCAAACGGTCAGAAACAGACTCCATGAGGGTGGTATGAGGGCCCGGCATCCACAGGTGGGGGCATTTGCCAGAGAACACCAAGATTGGCAAATTCGCCACTGGTGCCCTGTGCTCTTCACAGATGAAAGCAGGTTCACACTGAGCACATGTGACAGACGTGACAGTCTGGAGACACCGTGGATAACGTTCTGCTGCCTGCAACATCCTCCAGCATGACCGGTTTGGCGGTGGGTGAGTCATGGTGTGGGGGAATTTGTGTGGGGGGCCGCACAGCCCTCCATGTGCTCGCCAGAGGTAACATGACTGCCATATTAGGTACCGAGATGAGATCCTCAGACCCCTTGTGAGACCATATAGCCTGGTTCCTCTCTAGGTTTCTTCCTAGGTTTTGGCCTTTCTAGGGAGTTTTTCCTAGCCACCGTGCTTCTACACCTGCATTGCTTGCTGTTTGGGGTTTTAGGCTGGGTTTCTGTACAGCACTTTGAGATATCAGCTGATGTACGAAGGGCTATATAAATAAATTTGATTTGATTTGATTTGATATGCTGGTGCGGTTGGCCCCGGGTTCCTCCTAATGCAAGACAATGCTAGAACTCATGTGGCTGGAGTGTGTCAGCAGTTCCTGCAAGAGGAAGGCATTGATGCTATGGACTGGCCCGCCCGTTCCCCAGACCTGAATCAAATTGAGCACATCTGGGACATCATGTCTCGCTCCATCCACCAACGCCACATTGCACCACAGACTGTCCAGGAGTTGGCGGATGCTTTAGTCCAGGTCTGGGAGGAGATCCCTCAGGAGACCATCCACCACCTCATCAGGAGCATGCCCAGGTGTTGTAGGGAGGTCATACAGGCACGTGGAGGCCACACACACTACTGAGCCTCATTTTGACTTGTTTTAAGGACATTACATCAAAGTTGGATCAGCCTGTAGTGTGGTTTTCCACTTTAATTTTGAGTGTGACTCCAAATCCAGACTTCCATGGGTTGATAAATTTGATTTCCATTGATAATTGTTGTGAGATTTTGTTGTCAGCACAAAAAATATTTAACAAGAATATTTCCTTCATTCAGATCTAGGATGTGTTTTTTTAGTGTGCCCTTTATTTTTTGGAGCAGTGTATATATATATATATATATATTTACATTTTTTTTTTTTTAAATTTATATTTAAGATATGTGTTGTGTATTTGATGTATTGATGCAGTGCACAAACCTGCTAAAAATGAATGATAAATAAAATAAGTAATATTAAACTTGAGTTAAAAAAATATAATCCTCATTAGTGGTAGAGATTAACATCAAAGACTACAAGACTACAACATCAAAGACTTCAAAGACAACATTTAGGTCCTCCATCCCCCACTCATTCAAATGTAGGAACTGCCTTCTCCAGGCTGACCTCTCTGCTGTCTCTTGCTCCACACCCATCCCCGCCCAGCCATCTAGAGGTGTGAAGGTTAGTATCTTTTAAGGGAAAGGGAAAGGGGGAAACCTAGTCAGTTGCCCAACTGAATGTATTCAACTGAAATGTCTGAAATGTGTCTTCTGCATTTAACCAAACCCCTATGAATCAGAGGTGCGGGGGGGGGTATGGAAGCTAGTGATCCATCATGTAAGGCATTCCAGGGGGTGATTAAACTAAAAAAAGCATTACTATAGCATTTTGGTATGTTCTCTTTGGTTGTGTACTTGGAATGTATCAATTCACCAATTCGTCCACTAGGGTACATTTGCGCAAACTCATGGGGGACACCTGGGAGACTTGACACAAAATATTATGTAGAGCTCTCATTCTTGAAAGTATCACTCTGAAACTTTGCACACCCACTACTGCCCTCTTGTTGACAACATCTAAATCACACCCATAATCCTAGGTCATTGTATGGCCTTTCTTTTGCATTTCACAGTTGATGCAAATAAAAAATAAAATGCAAGTTTTTTAGTTTGTTTTATCTTTTACCATATCTAATTGATTTCACATTTCCACAAACTTCAAAGTGTTTTCTTTCACATAGTATCAAGAATATGCATATCCTTGCTTCAGGTCCTGAGCTACAGGCATTTAGATTTGGGCATGTCATTTTAGGTAGAAATTGAGATTAAGGGTCTGATCCTTTTAAACAGCATGATCATTAGGTGCACCTTGTGCTGGGGACAATTAAAGGCCACTATAAAATGTTCCGTTTTGTCACTCAACACAATGCCACAGACGATGTTCACCAGAGCTGTTGCCAGAGGATTTAATGTTAATTTCTCTCACATAAGCAGCCTCCAACATCGTTTTAGCGCTTTTGGAAGTACGTCTAACCGGCTTCACTACCACTACCATGTGTAACCATGCCAGCACAGGCCCTCGACATCCGAATAACCCAAACATACTCAATGAGTGAAATGTCTGGTGAGTATGCAGGCCTTGACATCATGCGTTTACATGTTGCGTTTATATTTTTGTTCAGTGTGTCTATATATAAATATATATACGGTGCCTTCGGAAAGTATCAGGACACCTTGGCTTTTTCAAAATGTTGTTTTGTTACAGCATTATTCTAAAATGTATTAAATAAACAAAACATCCTCAATCTACACACAATACCCCACAATTAAAGTGAAAACAGGAAAAAAACTAAACAGAAATACCTTATTTACATAAGTATTCAGACCCTTTGCTATGAGACTCGAAACTGAGATCAGGTGCATCCTGTTTCCATTGATCATCCTTGAGATGTTTCTACAACTTGATTGGAGTCCACCAGTGGTAAATTCAAATTGATTGGACATGATTTTGAAAGACACACACCTGTCTATATAAGGTCCTACAGTTGACAGTGCATGTCAGAGCAAAAACAAAGACATGAGTTCAAAGAAATTTTACGTAGAGCTCTGAGACAGGATTGTGTCAAGGCACAGATCTGGGGAAGGGTACCGAAACATTTTTGCAGCATTGAAGGTCCCCAAGTATACAATCGCCTCCATCATTGTTAAATGGACTAAGTTTGGAATGACCAAGACACTTCCTAGAGCCGGCTGCCTGGCCAAACTGAGCAATCGGGGAAAAAGGTCCTTGGTCAAGGGAGGTGACCAAGAACCCGATGGCAACTCTGACAGTGCTCTAGAGTTCCTCTGTGGAGATGGGACAAACTTCCAGAAGGACAACCATCTCTGCAGCACTCCAACAATCAGGCCTTTACGGTAGCGTGGCAAGACAGAACACACTCCTCAGTAAAAGGCACATGACAGCCTGCTTGGAGTTTGCCAATAGGCACCTAACGACTCTCAGACCATGAGAAACAAGATTCTCTGGTGTGATGAAACCAAGATTGAACTCTTCAGCCTGAATGCCAAGCGTCACATCTGAAGAACCTGGCACCATCCCTACGGTGAAGCATGGTGCATCATGCTGTGGAGATGTTTTTCAGCGGCAAGGACTGGGAGACTAGCCAGGATTGAGGCAAAGATGAGCGGAGAAAAGTACAGAGAGATCCTTGATGAAAACCTGTCCAGAGTGCGAACCTCAGGCTGGGGTGAGGTTCACCTTCTAACAGCACAACGACCATATGCACAGAGCCAAGACACCGCAGGAGTGGCTTCAGGACAAGTCTCTGAATATCCTTGAGTCGCCCAGCCAGAGCCCGGACTTGAACCCGATCGAACATCTCTGTAGAGACCTGAAAATAGCTGTGCAGCAATGCTCCCCATCCTACCTGACAGAGCATGAGAGGATCTTCAGAGAAGAATGGGAGAAACTCCCCAAATACAGGTGTGCCAAGCTTGTTGCGTCATACCCAAGACTCAAGGTTGTAATTGCTGCCAAAGATGCTTCAACAGAATACTGAGTAAAGGGTCTAAATACTTATGTAAATTTAATATTTCCGTTTTTTATTTTTTTATAAATTAGCAAAAATGTTTTTTAAAAACTGTTTATGCTTTGTCATTATGGGGTGTTTTGTGTAGATTGATGAGGGAAAAAATATTTGATCAAATTTAGAATAAGGCTGTAAACCTATCAAAATGTGGAAATATTCAAGGGGTCTGTTACAACTTCTACAAATGGTGCGGTGGAGGAGTCAAACGCAGAGAGCAGGTAATATCGTACGTGAATCTATTAATTCCAACGACAGCGGAGACATGGACATGCTAACACAAGAATACACTTATACACCAACACCAAAACAACAGAGAACAAGCCCGCACAAATACCCAGCGGGCCTAGTGCCCTTAAATAGCCTACAAACAAACACTAACTCAAAACAGGTGTACCCAATTAAACAGAAACAAACGGAAAGGGAATCGATGGCAGCTAATAGGCCGGCGACGACGACTGCCGAGCGCCGCCCGAACAGGAAGAGGCACCATCTTCGGCGAGATTCATGACAGGGTCTGAATACCGTATATAAAGCAAGCATAGAAGCAAGCACATTTTAGATAATGTGAACTTATAACTTGAAAGTTGTGAGAATTTTGTGAACTTCCGTTTGTATTTACAGTTTTAGACAGTAGTCAAATATGCTATTGTGGATATTTGAGTAGGCTTACCAACAAAACCAAAGGAGCAAATCCCATAACATTTTCATATGGAATAGCATTGGATTTCTATTGTATAGCCCACAGTAGCCTATATGTGGTGTTATATGCAGACTTACATTGCATGAGACTTTGAAAAATGTTGTTACATTATTAAGGGCTTGACATTAATTCATAATTTTTTACCTGGTCTGTAAAACCATTGGGCAAACAGATGACTGTGCTGTATGATGAGAAGAAACCACTTTACAAAATACAATTAATTATTACCATACAGAGAATTAGACAATGTAGGCTACCCCTCTGCCTATTGGCGTATTTGCCTAAGCCTATATGTTTGTTCTCTTGTAGGAAGCAGTAACTCTCCATTGCCATTGGTGGAAAAAGTACCCAACTGTCATACTTGAATAAAAGTAAAGATACCCTAATAGAAAATGACTCAAGTAAAAGTCACCCAGTAAAATTCAACTTGAGTAAAAGTCTAAAAGTATTTGGTTTAAAATATACTGAAGTATCAAAAGTAAATGGAATTGATAAAATAAATACTGTCAGACTTTTCTGGAATGTTAACAGTAAAACACTGTAGGATGCACAGTATAATACCATACATGTGTTTTACAGCATTCATGCTGTAGATTGCACTGCATTTTGGGAATACTGTTAACTTTAATTTGGAAGCCTCCTGTAAAAATTCCTGTAACATACTGTATTTCTTTTAATAGCTCATGCCTACTGTAGATTCAAATGACCCATTTCAGATGCCAACGTCATGCTGGTGAGACACATAAAGCTGAGACTATTTTAGTAAACATCTTCTTGAAGCAGTTGTGAAGTGAATTCATATTTTCAGCAGCTGCTGGGTGGGTACATTGCCTTATTTATAAGTATATTTATTTCTAGCCAACGTTGAACTACTGCATGTTTCCTCGGCTAACCTAGCTCGATAGCTGGCTAGTTAAAATTGACAAAAGCCATTTCGGTCTGCTCTAAATTGCTCATAAATATCTAGCTGTGCAACCTAGAAAAACATCACACAGAGAATATTGTGATTATAGGCTGTATAGCAGTCTCTGAATGCCATAGAGAATACACTGAGTGCAGATGTGTTTCCACCATTACTACAGAGAAAATGGCTTGTTTCTAGCAGTTCAAAAGATTACACGTATATTTTTTGGGATTGACAGGCAACATTTTACACATAAAACATGTTGTGGGCCATACCCGCGAGCCGCTAAAGCTGATGCCAATGACCAGTGCACCATGTTGTATCGAGGTGCCTGCCGACCTAAGGTGCAATGCCACTGGTCAGCTGTAGCCTAACACAGTGTCAGTGGTGGAAACTAGTAAAGCAACACATTTTTCCCCCTCCCAGGGTTATACAATATTTCAAGTAGGATAGCAGCCTACCTAGCATTGTAGTTTGCTAGGGACTGAAGTGTGTGTATATAGCTGTCTTATTTGTATTTGTTCAATGCCTCAATTGATTTCATAAACAATATTGGATATATGCTGTAGGTTTGAATACACCCAAGATGATGAGTCTTGAAGATGGGACAAAGTGCATGCTAAGATGGCCCAGAGGAAGCCAGCTGTTTGTTCTCAATCCCTATCTTGCCCCATTCTTCCAAGAGCTCACTGAGTTTGAATGAAGACCTCTTGTGAGGTAAGTACACATACAGACACACACACAACACCAGCTTGATGTCTCTTGTACCCTGTATTTTTACCCACAGAGTAACAGCCCTGATGCTCTCTGTCTCTCATTCAATTCATTATTTTTTTATGCTTGTCCTAGGGGTGAGAAGAGCTGACAAATCAGAATTGAGGTTTGTTAACGAGCCCCATGAGGAACACCTGTTACTGTTCTGACTTCCCTCTCCTGGATGCTCTCCGGCCCAAATGTACTGTTGTGTGTTTCACTGCCTCTGGACCCCCTTACCCCAAACAGAGTTCCCCCTAATCAAAGATTGGGCTGCATCACAGCCTGGTATGGCAATTCCACCAGCGCAGACCACAATGCACTTCAGAGGGTGGTTAGTGCAGCCGAACGCACTATTGGGTGTACACTGCCTGCCCTCCAGGACACCTACAACACCAGGTGTCGCAGGAAAGCCAAGAAGATCATCAGGGACCTCGGCCATGGCCTGTTCTCCCCTTTTCCATTATTCAGATGCAGGTGGCACATGAGCATTATGGCAAAAACTGGAAGACTGGCCAATAATTTCTACCCCCAGGCCACCAGCCTGCTGAATAGCCACCACTAACTTATTGTTTTATTTCACTTGGTCCCTACACCCCCTCAATGGTCATTTAGTTCCACTGCTGCTCCCCATATGGTCAATGTCCACCCTAATGGACGTTTATTTATTAATCACTGCTGCAGTTTATGTATATAGTACTATTTATATGTTTCTTATTACCATTTTCATTGTTTTATTTCACTAGTCCTGCATGTTGGAGCTCGGAGCTCTGAATCTCAAGATCTAGGATTGTACCCAATCCCAATTTTAACTCAGTCTCCCTCTCTCTCTGTCTCTCTCTCCCACACAGCCCACACGGACAGGCACACAAAATAGTTTTTTACATTAGAGTGGTAATGATTCTCTTTATTGGTTATATGTTAACTTCTTGTTACTTCTATTGTCAATTCTGCTGTTAATTTGTTTTTAAGGTTGTTATCAATTTGAATAAATGTATTGTTTTTCTTACATTTAGATGTCAGGTAGAATTTCACTGTAAATGTACAGCATTATCCTGGCACCAGAGTTGTTTTTTTGTTGTAATTTTGCTCTACAAGTACTATTTTCCTTTCAGTAAAACATTTTACAGCATCCCTGTAAATTAACAGCAAGGATAATGTAATATGTCTTTACAGTAAGGAAAATAGTACTGTAAAACAGAGCATCTCTGCTGTAAAGCAAAATTACAGTATTAAGCTGGCAACAGTTTTACAGTGTACTTTTAAGTAGTAAAAGTATAAATAATTTCAAATTCCTTATATTAAGCAAACCAGGTGGAATCATTGTCTTGTTTTTTTAAATTCATGGATAGCCAGGGGCACACTCCAACATTCAGACATCATTTACAAATGAAGCATGTGTGCTTAGTGAGTCTGCCATATCAGAGGCAGTAGAGATGACCAGGGATGTTTGGTGTATGAATTAAGTGCATGAATTTGACTATTTTCCTGTCCTGCTAAGCATTCAAGCATTCAAAATGTAAGGAGTACTTTTGGGTGTCAAGGAAAATGAGTGAAAAGTACAATATTTTCTTAACAAATGTAGTGAAGTAAAAGTAACCAAAAATATAAATACTAAAGTACAGATACCCCCCAAAAAGTATTAAGTACTTTACACCACTGCCCATGCTGACCTATACGTATCTATAACAAGGCTAATAACTCGCTAACTATCAAAGTTTATCAACAAATATACACACGTGAGGCTCTGTGCTCTGAACTGATCTGAAAAGCTCATTCACTCCGGGTGATTGAAAGACCACTCGTGGGCTACCTATGCCAAAATAATTCCAAAATATTCCTTTGCGCTCTGGCTCTGACTTCAAGACAATCACAGACTCAGTCTTGCATAGTTAGGCTATAGGCTACAAAAGCTATATTTACATGTATTTATTAGCCTTTTTAATACTAGGCCTAACAGCCTTTTTTGTGGACAGAGGCAGGCTTGCTCTTGTTAATTTACTTAGTGTCAATTAGGCCTAGGCAAAATGAACTCTCTGGGAAAGTTGAAAGATAATGTATTGGTGTGATCACTTTGGCCAATGATGATAACATTTTTGCACTGATGCATTGCAAAGGGTTGCACAGGACAGGCAGAGATAAGCACGGCTAAAAAAAAGGAGATCTAAACGAATTGACAATCATTAGAAAAATGGAAACCACTTGAGCAACGAGGCAAGAAATGACATAATGTAAAATTAACAGTGTTTGTTGTTCAGAGTTTGTTGTTCAATTGCTACATTTAAATATGAGTTTCTAAATTATTTTTCATTATGTCTACATGTACATTGAATTATTATTTGGATTGTCACTATGACAACGAACACACCCTGAAGCACTGAATGGTCTGTTTAATAGGTCTACAGGTATGGATGCTCGCCAATGTTTATAGGTAAGTATAATTTATCATTATAGTTATAGTCCTTGGTGTGGATGTCCCTTAGAATGTAAGCACAGGTGTGTCTGAGTTGCCTTATCTGATATGCCTGTCAGAGGCAGCACTGTATCTGTACATTAAGGCGAACTGCATGGAGCAGCTGCTTCCTTACCATCCGTTTTTTGAGTCATTGTGCTCCAAAATAGCACATAACGAAACATTAATAAAATGTCCGTTTTCTCTTATAATAGGTTTGGCTTTTTAAAATATCTGTCCAACCTAAAGGTACACACAGGGATTTATCCTCATATGGAGCTGTGATTGTTATAAATGTGAGTAGAATCTAAGCGTGACATATTGATTCTACTTTATTAACTCAGCTGCATGTTTCTATCAGAACAGCCTGATGGTTATTACAGACCTACAGTATGCTCACGGCAGGTATACTTTTTTTGCATTACACAGCGAGTAAGTCCATTCCAGTTACAAGGCAAAAGGAAAGCAGAATGGGATTTATGCATTCAGAATCCTTGATATGTTGCTTTAAATCATGTTGAATTTTGGATTTCCATATGCAAGCAAGTTGAGTCTCTATAGCCAAAAAGGTTTGCCAAAAGAAAATAGTTATGAACAACAACATTTCCTTAATTGTGTAGGCAGTGTTCTGTGATCAGGCTATAACCTTATTCTCTTGATGAGTGTTGGCAAATCACATATAATCAATTTAATGAGTTTGACTTCTGTGGTTATTTTACGTTTAGTGTTACTCACACTCGATGATATGTACTTACAGGTGCTGTCAATAAACAAAGTCTAATTGGATTCTTCTAGTTGTTCCTCCTCTGTAACATATGTCTGTGTCCTGAGAAACATTTGCAGTATGTCCCTGTAGGGGTGAGTAGAGTGTACATTGGTAATGGTCTACTGCCACCTGGTAGTATTAGGACACATCCATGACACACACCCAGTACCACACACCTCATAGGCAGAGAGAGATGACGCAGTACATCATACAGCATCAGTGTCACTTATTGCATAGGGGATAGGAAGCACTTTGGCATGTGTCAGCCACCCAAAGGTGTATCACCAGTTTGGCGTAATTGTGCTGTCGAGTTAAACTGTCACAATGGTTATTAGCAGGGACACTCAAGTGGAGACAGAGAGATGCACACCGGCCTCTCATCTGTTATCTTTTTCCCTTTCACATCATTAGTGCATGCCACAAGAGAAAGTTGCACTGTCGACCATATACCTGACTTCAGGTCCAAATTAAAAGTGCATAACAAGCATTCAGGGGTGTAGGCACGAGTGGGCCTGGGTGGGTGTAGGCACAGATGGGCCACCCTATCAGATTGAGCAAAAAAAATGTTTTATATACTGTATACACACACACACACACACACACACACACACACACACACACACACACACACACACACACACACACATATATATATATATATATATATATAATATAAATCTCTTTATTTGTCAGTGTTCCAAACAGGACATTATTCGTATTTTTACCTAAAAATGCAAGCATGTAATTAATAGTAAGTTGTGCACTAGGTTAGTCAGATTTGATGAAATATGAAACAACAGATGAACTGGAATGACATTCATTCTAACGGGATGATTTGCGAAAATAACGAACTGAAATCAACACCCCCAATAAATCACAAATATTACTGCATTGGGGCATGTCACTGTGCTTCTATGGCTATATACACCATGCCACTGCCTATTTAATTCATTCATTTTGCAAACAAGACAGCTCATAATCCATTGCCTTTATCACTGTCAACACACCTACCTATATTTGCAGCTTTAATTATCTTTAAAAATGCAACATTTTCTCTCAGCCTCATGTCAATATGTATAGAATAGCATGAGATGAGCTATAGAACTAAACATTTTCCTCTCTGCCCCATGGCAAAATGTGTAGAATTGTAGGAAATGTATAAAACAGAAGCACTCATGCCAAATTGTGTAGAATACCATTATATTAGCTATAAAAGCTGAAGATTATTATCTTTGCCCCATGGCAAAATGGGTAGAATTGTTTAGAATAAGGTGAAGATGGAAAAACAGTAGCTTGCTTCTTTTAGTTCACCAATAAACTTAACATTTTCTAAAGAAAATACTTTGAAGGTATTTTAATATGTTACATTTTGTCACTTTGTTTCAGCAAGTCATCACTATCCAGGCTGTATCAGAACCGCGTCCCATAGGGCGGCGTGCAATTGGCCCAGCGTCGTCCGGGTTTGGCCAGTGTAGGCCATCATTGTAAATAAGAATTTGTTCTTACCTGACTTGCCTAGTTAAATTAACTTGAAAAAAAAATGTAAATAATAACATATGCAACCCACAACAACAGCTATTCATACTAACAGAGCACAAAGTCTTAATTAATTATGAAGTGTGATACCACCCCAACAACATTGGGACCCCCTTGAATTTCACTAGAAAGGAGAGGGGATAGGGTGAGCGGGTAGCTGTGGGTTTGGAATTGAGTTGATATCTACTACAAGTCCTGCATTGCTACTACATCCGCTGATTGCATGGCCAATCATTTGGGAACCAAATTGAACATGCAGGCAGCAGGCTATCAAATGAAATCCAATCATGTTTGAAATCATTAACCACAATTGTTATTGGAGAGCAGCAACCAAATGTAATCCCTATGAACGTCGTAATGATCACAGTACAGAAAGAAATGTCAGCCATGATGGAATTTCTAAAATATAACCGTGGTGGCATTCACAGGGATCTAAGCAATCAGAGAGCAATGTGGGGTTAGGGCATACTTGGAGGCTCTTTGTTCCATGGAATGCAAAAACAATCTTAAACAGATATTACAGTAGTCGAACAATAAAGACGATGTTCATCCTCAGGGGCATTGCCAACAAAGTATTTTTTCTATAAACACTGGCAACAATAGCTAGTTATTAATGTGAGTTCATCCTTGATCTGATTGATCAATTATCAGCTATGTAAATAGTTAGCCTATTGCTCTTACTCCCAATAGCAACTGATATTCTATCTACTGTTATATACTGAAACATTTAATTCATGTGAATGATTTTATCCCAGTCAATAGAAAACTAAATCCTCAATCTTTGCAACGTCATTCAATTAAATGTGATATGACGTTCTTTCAATAGTCTGAAATTAAATGTGTATGTGAGAGGTTTAGAGTGAGATATACTGTACTCCCAAGCTCTTCATTAGCTTAAGCCTTCACACCCCTGTCGTGTCTTTGGCTATGCCGGATTAAGTGATATGACATGCTATTCTATAAAATAATTTGTCCGGAATTAATATTACCTGATTGAGCAAATCATGTAAATGTAATTAACTAGAGAGTCGGGGCACCACTAAAAAATATTTATAGAGCTGTTGTCTTTCGAATAAACTCTTAAAGACCTAGTAATATTTTACATCAATAGCAGTCAATATTAATCGTCACCTTAATTCAGTCTCATCTGAAAGTTGTACATTCTTGGTTATCTTCACAAACCCTGGCTAACAAGTTGAATCAGCAATACAAAATACCTAACTAATCACACAGATTTACACATACACATAATTAATCATAACTTGATTACAAATTACGTCATAAAGGAAAACGTGCCTAGCAGGCGGAACAGATATGATTGCTTGTTTACACAAGAGAAGAGGGGCTGGGTTTGAGTGAAAGAGCGGGAAGACTGAGGAACAAAGGGCGAAGCTGTGCTATCGTAAATACAGTATCTTATGCATTCTAAATTACCGCCCATTTGGAAAAGGAAAATGCAATAAATATTTACTCTGAGCTGCTCTTCGGGAAGGTTGGTGGTAGATGGAAGGCCGTGTTGCCAAACCGAGTCTTTGTCCTTTGAAGAATGTCTCTGGTGGTCAAATGGATACGTTGTAGTAACGTCATTGTGTGATAGACGGGATACTCTGTCTGTTCCTTCCTAACCCTCGTTTGCAGCGGCTGTTGCTAACTCAACGGCTAGGAGGTATCACTTCTGTAGTGAATAAGAGTTAAAAGTTCATACCATTCGCAACCAAAGCTCACATGTTGCATTCGTTCTGTAGTTATTATCGGAACCATTCTGACATCGGACCGTCGTCCTCACATCCTCAGAACAGGAGGTTATATTGTCGTCAAGGCTTTATATACGAAGGGAGAAAAGGGGTGTGTTTCATAGTTTACAACCTATGTCTCTTCACGTGGGCGGGACACTGAGTCGGGCCTAATTCACTCATGAAAACCCAATTCTCACATTTTAGAAGCTAAAATCACGTTTCATCCCATCACGAATAATTTCATATTCAAACATTTAAATTGAACAACAATTCCATGTGAATCCGATAACTCTGATGTGTAGACTTTACACTGTAGTTTGTCATTTTATAATTGATGAGAATGTCTCAGATGACAACTGAACTGACATCATATTCATTAAGTACCACTGCATATGTTCAATTGGTCGGATTACCAGAATATAGTTCATTTCCTCCCAACTTCTGATGTTCCCTGAATCTCTATGTTAACCAAGGGGTTTGCAAATGTAACATCGGTAGGGTAGAGAGAGGAAAAAGGGGGGGAAACTGGTATTTATGACTGTCATAAACCTACCCCCAGGCCAATGTCATGACACCCCACTTGAGTAATTCATGTACTGACAAAGCAGGCTAATCCTACTGCTACATGTCAGTTTCGTGACTTTTGAGATTTGCTGTTGTAGAAACATTTCTATTATTTTTTGTTTTAGATGATCCAGGAACATAACATACTTTAAAAAATGGTTGCTCACAACGTAAAGAACTTTGTGATTTCTGTCTGTAAATGTGACCCACCATCTCTTTTCAGTCTTATGTCCAACATTTGAAATTGTGTTTTTATATCGGATAAAAGTACAGACTCAGAGCTTCAAAATAGCATATCATACACTGTCGTTGGAGGACATATAGTGATGCTGATGTAAAAATTGACAAATTTATAATCCCATTTCAGAGAATGGTTTGTAACCAGTCTGGGGGATGCTTTCACATCTCTGGGAGGAAGGACGTCAACATTGCATAACAGCTGAAACTGTCACGGCTACTCTCGCTACAACCCTTTGGCACTCCACGTCGCAGGTCTACTAACCACCGGTCCTGGCAACCCATCATTATGCACACCTTGCAACCATCACTACGCACACCTGCGCCTCATCATTAGGCATCTTCCCTGATTACTCCCCCTTTATCTACCACTCGTCAGGCAGTATTGTTTATGTGTTCATGTTCAGACGCTACTCTTGTTCGTGTAGTCACTATGTTTGGTTGTATTAAACACACAGACTGCACCTGCTTCCTGACTCCCTGCATCTTCATTACAGAAACCTGATTCCATCCAAGTGAAAGCTCCTTGGCGCAACAACACCAGGCTCCAGATAATTTAAGCTGTAAAGGAGGAAAGCAGACAAAAATAGACAAGACATTAAAACTTTGCATAGCAGAAATAGCACTCATTGACCCACAAATTCAAGCAATAATCTCAAATCCAGTTGGCATTGAGCAATTGGGAGGGCGGTGTCTTTACAGAGTGGTCATGCTCCACACAAGAGCTATTTTGTCTATCACCTCATTCGCTGGAGCCTGTGATATGCCACTTTGTCAAGCGGCAGCCGTGCTCTGCCGTTCACATGCTGTTTTTCACAGACTACTGGGTTTTGGAAACTTTAGAGTGTTTTCTATCCTAAGCTGTCAATTATATGCATATTCAAGCATCTTGTCCTGACAAAATATCCCGTTTACTACGGGAACATTTTTTTTTCTCCAAAAATGAAAATACTGCCCC
Organism: Oncorhynchus tshawytscha; assembly: GCF_018296145.1. NCBI lineage: Eukaryota > Metazoa > Chordata > Actinopteri > Salmoniformes > Salmonidae > Oncorhynchus > Oncorhynchus tshawytscha. The sequence goes on from NC_056449.1 coordinate 1,137,529, forward strand.
CTAGTCACAACAGGTTTTAATAGGTCTAGAAATGTCAGAGTTTTTTTCTATCCAATGCTACCAATTATGCATGTCCTGGCTTCTGGGCCTGAGTAACAGGCAGTTTACTTTGGGCACGTCAGTCAGGTGGAAATTCAGGAAACTCGTCCCTAGCCATACTTATCTGGGAGGGAAGGTTCGGTGGGCACCACTTAGAGAATTTGCCTTTGTAGTCCATTATAGTCTGTAGTCTATTGTCAAACACCAATTAAAGTTTGAGTCTGTATTGTCTTTTTGCGCCCCTAATGGATCAGGAAAAACTCGGCTCATCTTGGCAGATACATTTAACATGAAGGCTAGACAGGGTAAAGGGGTAATTTATAACCGAAGTTGTCCCCTAAAGAGGCAGGACACATATATATGAAGAAGACTCGTACACTAAGTGCTGAATTTGTCATCCCAATGTTCTGCTAACCTTATTGAAGCTTCTTGTTGTGAAGCAGGGGCCATGTGAGTATGGTAGCATTGTAGCGTGGTAGGTGAGATTCAGAGATGAGATGAGGAGTTATCAGTAGACAGGATAGAGAACAAGGCAGCATGTTCTGCTGCAGCCTCTATTCTATTTAATGCTCTAAGGGGGAGACATGCACTGTTATGATGCCAAAGTGGAGCCCAATTTTCCAAGTAATTAAGACACTACAAAAGGTGCAGATGCCTACCACAAACCATTTTAGCCTAATTGTTTTATTCAATATGGTTGTTGTCCCCATTGGGGCTGACTACAGTACTGCATATGCAATAGCTTCTAGAAGATAATACTGTGAGTGAGTAAGGTGCATCCCAAATGGTAACCTATTCCTGCTCTGATCAAAAGTAGTGCACTATATAGGGAATAGGATAACATTTAGGACAACACCTAAGACTGCATGGAAATGTTCAAGGTGCATGGCACTAGCAGGGAATTAGCCATGTTGTATGTCCTCAGGATCTGCATTTATTAACACAGCTGGCTGGCTGTAATCACCTTGTCATGGCTTACTCTCTGCTTCTCTATCTGTGCCCGATATGGGACCCAATTTTGACCAGTGCACAATGGGACTTGGTAAAAAGTAGTGCACTACATAGGGAATAGGGTACTATTTCGATTGCAGACTGAGGAGTTACTTGCCACTTCAGACTGAAGTGATAAAGTGAGGAAGCAAGGGTTCCTGGTTAGCTCTGAGATGGGTGGTGTCTAAACATGTGGTGAACCCAAGACCAGTCATGTTATATTAACACCATACCACATAGTTATAGCCCCTCAGTACCATAGTTTTTTTGCTGACACCACTGTTGTTCTCTCTCAACACAAAGTACGTAAAGTGTGCCCTACAGCGCTCGGCTTTTCTGGATGAATAGCAGTATTGAATGAAAGGGATGTTGGGTAATATAACACGGCTGGTTATGTTCCTTTACAGGGGTGGGCAACCCTTTGGTCTAAATTCAAGACTCTTATTGGCATTATTTGAATCAGGTGTGTTACTGCTGGACAGGAATAAATACCTGCACTCTGCCCATATAAAAAAGCGCTATAGGATTACTATAAAATAGTATTATACAAATATCACAAAAGAACGTATAGCATTATTGTGGTAAATTCGAACATACTATAGTAAACAAATTGGAATAACTACAGCAATATTATAGTGATCTAATAGATTAGTAAAGAAAAATATTATAGAAAACCTTTAAAAAATTATAGTATAGTATTCTTATGGTAAATTCAGACATACAATATAATAACCATAGTAATCTTAAAGGAATACTATAACATCTTCTTATTGTGATACTATAGCAATAACTAACATTATACACTACTACACCAATATACAAATATATGCTAATGGTATATCTTATGGTAATATGATAGCAATTTTATAGTGATACTACAGCTATAATTATAGTAGACTTTTGAAAAATGTTTGTTTACATTAAGAAGTTGACAGATACGAGGACATCATATTTGCAAAAAAAGGTGACGCAGCCGGGGGAATATCGCCACCCCAAGGCAGAGCTGGAGGCTGCCAAAGCGGAGAGGCGGCGGTTTGAAGAGGCAGCACGGAAGCAGGGCTGGAGGCCGAGAGTCAGCCCCAAAAATGTAATGGTGGGGAGGCACACAGGGAGTATGGCGAAGCCAGGTAGGAGACCTGCACCAACTTCCTGTGCTTACCGGAGAGCGAGAGAGACCGGGCAGGCACCGTGTTATACTGTGGAGCGCACGGTGTCTCCAGTGCGGGTGCATAGCCCGGTGCAGTACATTCCCGCTCCTCGTATCGGCCGGGCTAGAGTGGGCATCGAGCCAGGTAAGGTTGGGCAGGCTCGGTGCTCACGAGATCCAGTGCACCTGCACGGTCTGGTCTATCCAGTGCCACCTACACGCACCAGCCCTCCGGTGGCAGCCCTCCGCACCAGGCTTCCTGTGCGTGTCCATAGCCCAGGTCTCCCTGTTCCTCCTCCACACACTCGCCCTGAGGTGCGTGTCCTCCCAGTACCACCAGTGCCGGCACCACGTACCAGGCCTACAGGGTGCCTCACCTGTCCAGAGCTGCTAGAGTCTCCCGCCTGTCCAGAGCTGCTAGAGTCTCCCGCCTGTCCAGAGCTGCTAGAGTTTCCCGCCTGTCCAGAGCTGCTCGAGTCTCCCACCTGTCCAGTCTCCCGCCTGTCCAGAGCCGCTAGTCTCCCACCTGTCCAGAGCCGCTGAAGTCTCCCGCCTGTCCAGAGCCGCTGGAGTCTCCCACCTGTCCAGAGCCGCTAGAGTCTCCCGCCTGTCCAGAGCCGCTAGAGTCTCCCACCTGTCCAGAGCCGCTAGAGTCTCCCGCCTGTCCAGAGCCGCCAGAGTCTCCCGCCTGTCCAGAGCCGCCAGAGTCTCCCGCCTGTCCAGAGCCACCAGAGCCTCCCGCCTGTCCAGAGCCGCTAGTCTCCCGCCTGTCCAGAGCCGCTGGAGTCTCCCGCCTGTCCAGAGCCGCTGGAGTCTCCCGCCTGTCCAGAGCTGCTAGAGTCTCCCGCCTGTCCAGAGCCGCCAGAGTCTCCCGCCTGTCCAGAGCCGCCAGAGTCTCCCGCCTGTCCAGAGCCGCCAGAGTCTCCCGCCTGTCCAGAGCCGCCAGAGCCTCCCGCCTGTCCAGAGCCGCCAGAGCCGGCAGTCTGCCAGGAGCCGCCAGAGCCGGCAGTCTACCAGGAGCCGCCAGAGCCGGCAGTCTGCCAGGAGCCGCCAGAGCCGGCAGTCTGCCAGGAGCCGCCAGAGCCGGCAGTCTGCCAGGAGCCGCCAGAGCCGGCAGTCTGCCAGGAGCCGGCAGTCTGCCAGGAGCCGGCAGAGGCGCCAGTCAGCCAGGGTCCTCCAGAGCCGCCAGTCAGCCAGGGTCAGCCAGGTTCCGCCAGAGCCGCCAGTCAGCCAGGATCCGCCAGGGCCGCCAGTCAGCCAGGATCCTCCAGAGCCGCCAGTCAGCCAGGAGCTGCCAGAGCCGTCAGTCAGCCAGAAGCTGCCAGAGCCGTCAACCAGCCAGAGCTATCTATCAGTCCTGAGCTACCTCACAGTCCTGAGCTACCGCTCAGTCCTGGGCTACCCCTCAGTCCCGAGCTGCCCCTCAGTCCCGAGCTGCCCCTCAGTCACGAGATGCCCCTCAGGCCTGAGCTACCCCTCAGTCCGGAGCTGCCCCTCAGTCCGGAGGAGTTTGTTTAGTGGAGTGGGGCCCATTAGTAGGGTTGCCAATCCTAGGTCGGTGGCAAGGATCGCCGTTCCTAGCAAGAGACTAAAGAGGACAAAGACTATGGTGGAGTGGGGTCCACGTCCCACGCCAGAGCCGCCACCGTGGACAGACGCCCACCCAGACCCTCCCCTATGGATTTAGGTGTGTGGCCGGGAGTCCGCACCTTTGGGGGGGTACTGTCACGCCCTGGCCTTAGTTATCTTTGTTTTCTTTATTATTTTGGTTAGGTCAGGGTGTGATATGGGGGATTTATGTGTTTTTGCCCTGGTCTAGGGCTTTTTGTATGTTTATAGAGCTATTTCCTTTCTAGGTAGTTTGTAGGTCTATGGTTGCTTAGATTGGTTCTCAATTAGAGGCAGCTGTCTATCGTTGTCTCTGATTGGGAACCATATTTCGGCAGCCATATTCTGTGAGTGATTGTCTTCTGTCTTTGTGTCATTGCACCAGATAGGACTGTTTCGGTTTTCACTTTTGTTGTTTTGTATTTTGTAGTGTTCTCCTTTATCGTCGATATTAAAGATTTTGAACACTAACCACGCTGCATTTTGGTCCTCCTCTCCTTCTTTCTCTCTCTGTCTCCCTAGCTTTGTTACTCCCCCTTTGATCTTTCTCCCCCCTTTCTAAGTACAGTATATTAGATTTGAGTTTTGGACTTAGTCAAGCATATCTTTTCTGCTTACCCCTCAGATTAATGTTTAGATAAATGCTTTGTTCATAAAATATTATCTTGAAATGTAAACTGTTGTATTGCTTTGTTTAATGTTTTCATCAACAATACATTTAATCTCACTAGAACATTTTCCTAGGCATTAGCCTTCACCAGAGACAGGTTTTAGGTTGTTCGGATCAGTATTTAGTTTAGCTCATCAGCGAATTCTTCTCCCTCTCCCATAGAAACCACATTTAATGTCAAAATGTATCATAAATACCGTTGAAAGCCACCACCGGTGCCTCCAATCACTGCAATAGCCCTTGTAGTTAAAATTGCGATAAGATTACTTGGCTAAAACATTTACCTAGCCTGATATTTCCCAATGATATCGTACATTTTTTTCACTAAAATCCAGAAAGTCATTTTCGATTAATCCGCGCCGAGCCGCGACTTGGGTCAGAGTCAGAACTTACTTACAAATCTTTGAACCAAGAGGAAGAGTATCAACCAGATGACACGAACTGAAGAAAATTTTAGCTCTAGCAGGTTGATTTTTGTAACATGTTTTAAAGCAAAACAGATTGTTTTGGGGCAATTCAATGACGAGACCACATTTGGTCCATAAAATGAGTATAAATACATATGGTTTTTCATACATTTTAGATAAAATACTAAGTGTCACATTTTGAAATAAAATTGCTGAAGTCTAAATACTGATCCAACTTAACCTGAAAACTCTTTCTGGTAAAGGCTAATGCCTAGGCAAATGTTCTGAGGTTAAAAGTATTTTTCGATGAACTACCCCTTTAAATAAATGTATTTGAGTTATAAAACAATTCTCGTAGTCCTTTCTGCCATGACTCAAGTTGTTTGCTTGCTAACTCCGTTAGTTAATTTTATTAATTAACGAGAAATAGTTTCGTGAATATGTTTTCCATAATCCTATTTGGCACTCTATAAATTAAAAGACTTCTAAGACAAATTATCATTGTACTACAATATGCATTTACGTTTACGTTCAATTTAGCAAAACTGCACATGCATACAGTATTTTTCTGCTTGCTGTGTTGTTAAAATGTCAATACACCTGCTTTTGTACTCAAATTGTGAATAGTGGTGAACACCTGATTTACAGCTCAAGGTTTGTCACCCTACCATGCTGTCTGGTAGGGTTGTGACGGCTATGTCTTGGAGTGCTGCTTTTCGGGTTGCAAGGATGTGGATCCACCAGCCATGATGTCTGGGAACACACGGTATGACAGACTGTTAAAGAGATGTAATACAGATTCATTCAACCACCTCCTTACAAATTCTAATCATCCCTCCTACTCTCTATCTATAGAGAAATTAGATTTTATGCTAATATTGCTGATTAGTACATTACGTAGGTGAGATAAGTTAAAATTCACTTTTTAATGCATCAACTTAAATAGCAAAACTAAAGCTACAAAGTGTTAGAAACTTACTTGACATGATACACTGGCCATTAGTTCTGTCTGATGGTTTTATTTTTCAGACTCTGCCCTCTTCTTGCTCTAGGATACACTCTGGTAGAGTGACATAGCTACAGTCAGGAAATTATAGGTTTTGCTCAAATATATACATGTAGCTAGTCAATTTCACAACTAAGCATACCTTTTGAGTAGTATTTTCCGCTTCTTCCACATAATGCGGGTTCTTTCTTTTCTCCCTCATACCTCCCCCTTTCTTCTCTTGCACATTCTGACCTGGTCCTTTTTTTATTTTATTTTACATTTCTACTAGTCTCCTGCGATCTTCTACAAAGTAAAAATTAACATTATTAGCTAGGCGATAGCTAGGAGCGGCTCACATCACTCACCATGTTGCATACCACCCTCACCCCATAATATCATTATGCTGTGTTTGCAACTTAGCTTACTAGTTAGCTATATCTTTTATTTTTGTTTTACCTTTATTTTACCAGGCAAGTCAGTTAAGAACAAATTATTATTTACAACAACGGCCTAACAATCAGCCCAGTTAGTATGTGTTAGCTAGCTTTCATTCTTACCAGCAGCTAGTTAGCTAACTAGCCAGCAGTTAGCATGCTACCTACACATACTAGTACATTTAAGGGATATAACTAGCTCCTTAGCTAGCTATAATTAGTTGTTATAGCCCATGTCTTGGCTGTATTACTTTTTAAAAATCATTAACCATATCTTGTTAGCTAGCTACATTATAGTATGTCATTAGCTGGGTAGCTAACTAGTTAGCTTACCATAGAGAGCCATAACATAAGCGGGATATCTCTTCCCCGTGTGCTGCCAATAAACAATTTATTATTTCAAATTGTCGCATGTCCCATCAAACTCTTCAATATTTTCCACTGGAACAATATCTGATGTCCCTTCTTCAAAAAATCCACAAGTGAATAGATTTTTGAAAAGTTTTTTTTTATAGCTAGCTACGGAGTCAGTTTCATTAGCAGTTGATATGATGCAAGCAGTTTTCAACAATTAGCTAATTTGCTTACCCAAGTAAGAAACTCCTCCAGTCCAAGTGATAAGGGACCATATGAAAACTTCCCTTTTCCTCGACAGACCAGGTCCAGCAGGTATATTAAGGTATTGTTGTTGTTATATTGCCTTAGCTAGTTGCGAGCTCTAGAAAACTAGATTGATTTTTTAATGTAGCTACAACCATATTACTGTTGGGGTGTTCAATTGCTTATGCTATGCGGTTATTGGTATGTATACACTAGCTGTATATCTGCTAGCTAGATACAGTAGCTAGTTAACCTGCTAGCTAGATGGTACATTGTCAGTGTTTGTATTCAGCATCTAGTTTCTAGCTAGCTACTTACAAACCTTAACTTCTTGGTGACAGGGGGCAGTATTTTCACATCTGGATGAAATGCATGCCCCAATTCAACTGCCTGCTACTCATCCCCAGAAGATAAGATATGCATGTTATTAGTGGATTTGGATAGAAAACACTCTGAAGTTTCTAAAACTGTTTGAATCATGTCTGTGAGAAGGCGAAACCCCGAGGACAAACCATTCAGTTTTTTGTTGTTGTTGAGGTCACTCTCTTTTCAACGAGTTTTCATTGGGAATACATATTTCTAAGGGACCTTCTTGCAGTTCCTATTGCTTCTACTGGATGTCAATAGTCTTTAGAAATTGGTTGAGGTTATTTATTTGGGTAATGAAGAAGCACGGCCATCTTGAACGAGGGTCACTTGAAGTGTACTGTTAGATAGAGGTGCATGACCAGAAAGCATGCTTCAGTTTGTTTTCTTCCTGTATTGAACACAGATCATCCCGTCTTCAATTTATTGATTATTTACGTAAAAAAATACCTAACGTTGTATTACAAAAGTAGTTTGAAATGTTTTGGCAAAGTTTACAGGTAATGTTTGAGATATTTTGTAGTCACGTTGTGCAAGTTGGAACCAGTGTTTTTCTGGATCAAACGAGCCAAATAAATGGACATTTTGGATAAATATCGACGGAATTAATCGAACAAAAGGACCATTTGTGATGTTTATGGGACATATTGGAGTGCCAACAAAAGAAGCTCGTCAAAGGTAAGGCATGAATTATATATTAATTATATTTTTTGTTCTGTATTTCGTGTTGCGCCTGCAGGGTTGAAATATGCTTTCTCTATGTTTTACTATGGTGCTATCCTCAGATAATGGCATCGTTTGCTTTCACCGAAAAGCCTTTTTGAAATCTGACACGTTGGCTGGATTCACAAGAAGTGTAGCTTTAATTTGCTATCTTGCATGTGAGATTTAATGGAAGTTCGATTTTTAGAGTAATTTACTTGAATTTGGCGCTCTGCATTTTCACAGAGAGGTAATCAACATGTCTCTGATTATTTAGAGCTTAATGAGGATTTAGTCATGTCAGGTACTCACACACAAACGCACGGACACACATTCTGTTTTTTAGCCTCACCCTTCTGAAGTCAGTGTCATGTATTCTAGCTAATAATTTAAATATATATTGTTCTGTGTTGGCTTTCTATGTTCATTTTTTAGGACTCTCTAACACACCCCAATCAATCTGGCTCTGATGATTTAGACTGTGATGATGCCCCTGAGATGGTTAGTGTCAGGTCCACAAACACACGCGCACACACACACACAGATATTCACTTTCTTAGCCTCACCTTTTTGAAGTCAGTATTATGTATTCTATCAAATATTTTAGTTACATAATGTTCTCTGTTTGTTTTATACATGTATTCCTAATTTAGAACCCACTGACACACCCCAATCAACCTGGCTCTGATGATTTAGACTATGATTATGCCCCTGAGATGGTAAGTGTCAGGTACACAAACACACACACACACACATACATGTTTGTTTTTCTATCCTTGTGGGGACTTAAGACTTAAACTTGACCCCCAAAAAACATGGTCCCTCGCCCTAAACATATCCCTAACCCTAACTCTTATCCTAACCTTGGCTTTAACCATACCCTTGTCTTAAACCTAACCATAACCTTAACCCCAACAACCTAAATGTTAAGGCTACAATTCACCTGGCCCTAATGCCTAACCCTAAGCTTAACCCGCAATGCCTAAACCTAATAGTAACCCCAATTCTAACCCTATGCCCAAATGTATGTTTTTCCTTAAGCTAAACCCCTGAGCCAAAAATAGCAAATCCTTCATGGGGACTTGCTAAATGTCCCCATGAGGTCCAATTTGTCCGTTTTTTGTACATGTGGGGACATCAAGTACCCACATGTACACATACATGTTGTACACACACACACACACACACACACACACACACACACACACACACACACGCAGACAGACATTCAGTTTCTTAGCCTCACCCTTGTGAAGTCAGTGTTATACATTCTATACAATATTTTAGTTAGATAATATTCTGTATTGGTTTTCTCCATGTATTCCTAATTTAGGTCCCCCTGGCACACCACAGTCGACCTGGCTCTGATGATTTAAACCGTGATGATGCCCCTGAGATGGTTAGTGGTCAGGTGCACAAACACACAACTCTCAGGCCATAGCAATCTGTTCTACCTTTGCAGATGTATTATACATTTCCTTCTGGCTTAAACAAATGTCTAAATATACCTTGTATCTCACTCTTTCCAGAACAAAGAAATGATTTACCCTGGGGCATCAGTAACAAAGGGGCAATGTCTTATGGCAATAATGCTCTTTGTTCTGTGTCATCACCTGACTGGAACTGCCCTGATAGACCTACTTGCCTTGCTGAATTTGCTTGTCCCCAACTTGGTTCCAACATCTAAATATCTCTTCAAAAGGTTTTGGGTAATACAGCCCTGACAGCTGTCTCTCATTTATTTTGTGATGAATGCAAAAATTGCTTAGGAAAGCAACATGAAGACAAAAATTGCTCACATTGTGGAACGTCTTTCATCAGAGAAACAAAACGTTTACTTTTGTCAATACCTTTGAGGGACCTCCTGCGAGATACACTGGAGTACCATGGAATAGCTATTTTGAGGAAAACAATGAAGGAAGAAGCAACCCCTATTACCAGGCTGTTCAACCTCTGCTTTGTATTATCTGAGATCCCCAAGGATTGGAAATCTGCCGCGGTCATCCCCCTCTACAAAGGGGGAGACACCCTGGACCCAAACTGTTACAGACCTATATCCATCTTGCCCTGCCTATCTAAGGTCTTCGAAAGCCAAGTTAACAAACAGATCACTGACCATCTCGAATCCCACAGTGCCTTCTCCGCTGTGCAATCCTGTTTCCGAGCCGGTCACGGGTGCACCTCAGCCACGCTCAAGGTACTAAACGATATCATAACCGCCATCGATAAAAGACAGTTCTGTGCAACAGTCTTCATCATCCTGGCCAAGGCTTTCGACTCTGTCAATCACCATATTCTTATCGGCAGACTCAATAGCCTCCGTTTTTCTAATGACTGCCTTGCCTGGTTCACCAACTACTTTGCAGACAGAGTTCAGCATGTGAAATCGGAGGGCATGTCCTCTGGCAGTCTCTATGGGGGTACCACAGGGTTCAATTCTCGGGCCGACTCTTTTCTCTCTATATATCAATGATGTTGCTCTTGCTGCGGGCGAATCCCTCATCTACCTCTACGCAGACGACACCATTCTGTATACTTCTGGCCCTTCCTTGGACACTGTGCTATCTAACCTCCAAACGAGCTTCAATGCCATACAACACTCCTTCCGCGGCCTCCAACTGCTCTTAGACGCTAGTAAAACCAAATGCATGCTTTTCAACCATTCGCTGCCTGCACCTGCATGCCCGACTAGCATCACCACCCTGGATGGTTCCAACCTAGAAGATGTGGACATCTATAAGTACCTAGGTGTCTGGCTAACCTGCAAACTCTCCTTCCAGACTCATATCAAACATCTCCAATCCAAAATCAAATCTAGAGTCGGCTTTCTATTTTGCAACAAAGCCTCCTTCACTCACGCCACCAAACTTACCCTAGTAAAACTGACTATCCTACCGATCCTCGACTTTGGCGATGTCATCTACAAAATAGCTTCCAATACTCTACTCAGCAAACTGGATGCAGTTTATCACAGTGCCATCCTTTTTGTTACTAAAGCACCTTATACCACCCACCACTGCGACCTGTATGCTCTTGTCGGCTGGCCCTCGCTACATGTTCGCCGCCAGACACACTGGCTCCAGGTCATCTACAAGTCTATGCTAGGTAAAGCTCTGCCTTATCTCAGTTCACTGGTCACGATGGCAACACCCACCCGTAGCACGCGCTCCAACAGGTGTATCTCACTGATCATCCCTAAAGCCAAAACCTCATTTGGCCGCCTTTTCTTCCAGTTCTCTGCTGCCTGCGACTGGAACGAATTGCAAAAATCTCTGAAGTTGGAGACTTTTATCTCCCTCACCAACTTTAAACATCTGCTATCTGAGCAGCTAACCGATCGCTGCAGCTGTACATAGTCCATCGGTATATAGCCCACCCAATTTACCTACCTCATCCCCATACTGTTTTCATTTTATTTACTTTTCTGCTCTTTTGCACACCAGTATCTCTACCTGCACATGACCATCTGATCATTTATCACTCCAGTGTTAATCTGCTAAATTGTAATTATTCACTCCCATGGCCTATTATAGATTATATATATATAGATTATTTTTTTTCTACTGTTATTGACTTGGCACAGCTAAGCAGGGAAGGTCAAGGAAAAACATATTGGTGACGCATGGGCTCACATTTCATTTTACACAATGCCAGAGTAAACACATGGATAAATCAGTCCATGAATGCGGGCTACAAACCAGAGCCATATAACTTATTTTCTTGTTCTAGATTTAGTCATATCAAGCGTTAACCGGCGATAGAGACACCTGCATAGCTGATGTTTTGGTGGTGTCGGACGTGCAACTGCGTTGGAGCTATCAAATCGGTAAACAGCTCTTGTGATCATTGTCACGAAGCTACACCGTCCCAGAAGTTCTGAACGAGAAAGTGTAGGCTATGTAGAAATAATGATACTCAAATTAAAAATCATTAAATTAAATAATGAGGATTTCTATCAGCCTAATCAATGTGTAGATTACATCTCAAAGATTACATCCCAGTGTTCGAACAAGTGAACAATGGCAATGTCCGCTTTAGGTATAATGGTATAATTCCACCTCCGACATGATGCAATAAGGACGAATAATTCTGAGCCACTGGTCCTAGTAATGTGGTTAGATAGTAGTTAGGTAATGTCATTCGTGTATCTTTAGGTTAGTAACACTAGGTGAAGCGTATTACATTCATGTCAACCACCCATGTCTGATGTGCGGTTCACAGTCAGCCCTTCCCTCAGCCCCACAGCGCTAAGACACATGCCTACATAATTCTTTAAGGAAGTCCGTGTTTGTTAAAATCGTATTGTGCAATTTGAGGTTTACACATTTTCCGTGCCCTTAAAAGCAGACAAGCTTAGTTATCTCTCAGTGACACATGTGGGTAGGTTGATCCTATCTCAGTGGGAAGTTTTTTGTGCATTTCAACAGTGCTAGGGGTCAACAGTTACTTTTTAATTAATAATTTATACAGATAAATCAACAGCATGATTGGCATTGCAGTTTCCCAGAAAATTATCAAAATTACAGTTATGAGCATGTCAGCTTAACTGGTTTAAAATGTAAATTAACTTTTATGTGCCATGTATATGGAACAAAAATAAATGCAATATGCAACCATTTCAAAGATTTTACTGAGTTACAGTTCATATAAGGAAATCAGTCAATTGAAATAAATAAATTAGGCCCTAATCTATGGACTTCACAATAGAGATATGCATCTGCTAAATAAAGGTTTAAAAATAGTTTTAAAATCTGTTGGTCACAGATACGTTAAAAAAGGTAGGGGCTTGGATCAGAAAACCAGTCATTGTTTGCTGTTGCCACCATTTGCAGCGTGACACATCTTCTTCACAAAGAATTGATCAGGCTGTTGATTGTGGCTCTCTTCTCTTCAATGGCTGTGTGAAGTTGCTGGATATTGGCGGGAAATCATTTACTTGGTGCACTTATATTTTTGTTCAGTGTATTTGAGACGATCAACATTGGTCAGTCCAAAATTGCTTCTGAATTACTCTGTCATGGAAATAAACATATTTCCTGTCGCCAAGTCATTTACGGTTTCTACGCCTTTAGTTTTCCATGTAGACCAATTTATTGGTGAATTCTGAAAAGCTTTCCAAGGGTTGTGTTTTTAGGGAGTGATATTGGTTCTTGTAGAATAAGTTTCATTATCTTCCATATTGTTATAACGTTCTTAGCTTCTTCCTTTGAAAATAAACACATAAAAAAGATTATGGTGATGAGCATTGTCTTTTTCCACCAACACCAACAACATCCCAAAAAATGATGGCTTATCTCATAGTTATCAACGTGACAGATACAGTTACAAGCATAGAGTGTGCTGTACGGACTTCAACTCATTCAGATGCATTCAACTTTCCAGCGTGATACTTGTTCAAAGCAACAAAGGTTATTGCTGCCTCGAGGGTATCTTGTGACCCTGAGCTGGCATACAAGAGTGCTTCCATTCAATGGGAAGAAATGGACTGTGTAATCAGTGTTAAATGTCTACTACGGCCGTAATGGTCTTGCTGTGAACCTGCTGGAACCCTGACGTTGATGTGCTGCATATTCATGCAGACATGCCTCCCACCATATGGACACATTAGCTCAGGCCGTGCCAATGCCCTCTAATCCTCAACTCTATGCCTGATCTTTCAGGTTCACTGGAGCCCAGCTGGCATCAACAAGACACCAAAATGAATCTATATGTTAAGAAACTGCATGGCCCTGGGTAAATTAATTAATTTCTAAGCAACTTGAAGCTGTCAGCGAGTGCATTTAGTGTCATCACGTTTCCTAAATTGTCCAGTTTCCTCTAAGGATTAAAGTAGGGACAACTGCTATACATATTTAAATCTGATTCTAATTCAATATGGTTCATGGAGCACCGGTGAGAACAATTGGATGAAATTGAATTCGAATCCCAAGTCAATTGATTCTGGGTCTCTTCATCAGTGGAGGCTGCCAAGGGGAGGACGGCTCATAATAATGTCTGGAATGGAGTCAATGGAGTGGTATCAACCACATGGAAACCACATCTTTGTGTTTGACACCATTCCATTGACTCCATTCCAGCCATTATTATGAGCCGTCCTCCCCTCAGCAGCCTCCACTGCTCTGCATGTACAGTTGAAGTCGGAAGTTTACATACACTTATGTTGGAGTCATTAAAACTCATTTTTCAACCACTCCACAAATTTCCTGTTAACAAACTATAGTTTTGGCAAGTTGGTTAGGACATCTACTTTGTGCATAACACAAGTCATTTTTCCAACAATTGTTTACAGAGAGATTTCACTTATAATTCACTGGGTCAGAAGTTTACATATATTAAGTTGACTGTGCCTTTAAACAGCTTGGAAAATTCCAGAAAATGATGGCATGGCTTTAGAAGCTTTTTATAGGTTAAATGACAAAATTTGAGTCAATTGGTGTACCTGTGGATGTATTTCAAGGCCTAACTTCAAACACAGTGCCTCTTTGCTTGACATCATGGGAAAATCAAAAGAAATTAGCCAAAACTTCAGAAAAAAATTGTAGACCTCCACAAGTCTGATTTATCCTTGGGCACAATTTCCAAACGCCTGAAGGTACCACGTTCATCTGTACAAACAATAGTATGCAAGTATAAACACCATGGGACCACGCAGCCGTCATACTGCTCAGGAAGGAGACGCATTCTGTCTCCTAGAGAGAGGGAGATTTACAGTTATTTTGTGTTTCTTCAATTTGCGAATAATCACACCAACTGTTGTCACCTTTTCACCAAGCTGCTTGGCAATGGTCTTGTAGCCCATTCCAGCCTTGTGGGCAGGCAAGAGGTCAAAACCGGGAGGATTAGAAAAAACAGAGTAGGAAAAATAGGAACTCAGAAAACACACTGGTAAACTGGCTACAGACAAACAGAAAAAAGCAACAATAAATACCCTGGGAATAATGGGGAAGGCGGGTAACACCTGGAGGTGGGTGGAAACAATCACAAAGACAGGTGAAACTGATCAGGGTGTGACATCTAAGGCACTTTTTTTGCCATTAAAATGCATTGGGAGCTCATTTAAATATTATTGTAGTGCAAAAAGTATTAACGCTATCAAAAATATTTTCTCAAGCAATCTAAGTTGGGGAAGTCTGCAGATTTGGAAGTTGTTGTTTTTTCTGATTGGTTAGGCACTATCGTTGAAACTATAGGCTATTTTTGCTACTTTACACACTATCACAAAACCTTACACCAAACCAGAAAAATATTATACAATTCTTGTAAAACTCTTCAAACTCTGCATCAATACAGAACACAAAACGTCATTTGAACAAGCACACAAAGCACCAACTACACACTGATAGTACAAATCAAAAACACTTGTGTGCAGGGTGTCGTGTCTTTGGCATCATTAAAATGAAGAATGTTATTTTATCAAATCAATTATCTGTAATTTGTATTACGTGATTAAACTAATCATGTAAATGTAATTAACTAGGAATTCGGGGCACCAAGGAAAATCTTCAGATTACAAAGTTATAATTTTCCTAATATAACTCTTCAAGAATCATAATATCAGATCAATTATTCTTTACCTCACGTTAGTCTCATTCCAAACGTTGTAAATTGTTGGTTATCTGCACGAACCCAGCCTTTACTATGAATCACCATACATAATTTATTTACTAACTAAAGAAACAATCATTGAAATGCATAAACAAACAACACAGTAGATATTGTTACAAGGAAATGATAGGGGAGGTTCCCTAGTGGGCTAAACTGATATGACAGCTTGGTGGACAATGGGAAGTGGGTGAGGACTAAAAAAGGCTGGGAAGACAAAAGGACTCAATACACAGTTGATAATTATATTAATTGAAATGCTAATCCTGTGCACATGAACGCTCACTCATTCAGGAATAATTGCTATCAATATATTTACACCCAGTCTGTCGTCCTGATCTCTGTTGGAATCGTCCGTCCTTCTGTTGGAGAGTCAGTTCATCATCGTCTCTCTCTCTCTGCCTCCCTGAAGATCAAGTATTTCGTGGTTAGAATGGGTACGTCAGAGTACCATTCAGAAATGTTCTCATAGAATAGATATTTTGGCGGTTGTCTGTCTTCGCATCCTAGGTCTCGACCCCGCCCTGTGCAACTGGGTACTGGACTTCCTGACGGGCCGCCCCCAGGTGGTGAGGGTAGGCAACAACATCTCCTCCCCGCTGATCCTCAACACTGGGGCCCCACAAGGGTGCGTTCTGAGCCCCCTCTTGTACTCCCTGTTCACCCACGACTGCGTGGCCATGCACGCTCCAACTCAATCATCAAGTTTGCGGACGACACAACAGTGGTAGGCTTGATTACCAACAACGACGAGACGGCCTACAGGGAGGAGGTGAGGGCCCTCGGAGTGTGGTGTCAGGAAAATAACCTCACACTCAACGTCAACAAAACTAAGGAGATGATTGTGGACTTCAGGAAACAGCAGAGGGAACACCCCCATCCACATCGATGGAACAGTAGTGGAGAGGGTAGCAAGTTTTAAGTTCCTCGGCATACACATCACAGACAAACTGAATTGGTCCACTCACACAGACAGCATCGTGAGGAAGGCGCAGCAGCGCCTCTTCAACCTCAGGAGGCTGAAGAAATTCGGCTTGTCACCAAAAGCACTCACAAACTTCTACAGATGCACAATCGAGAGCATCCTGGCGGGCTGTATCACCGCCTGGTATGGCAACTGCACCGCCCTCAACCGTAAGGCTCTCCAGAGGGTAGTGAGGTCTGCACAACGCATCACCGGGGGCAAACTACCTGCCCTCCAGGACACCTACACCACCCGATGCTACAGGAAGGCCATAAAGATCATCAAGGACATCAACCACCCGAGCCACTGCCTGTTCACCCCGCTGTCATCCAGAAGGCGAGGTCAGTACAGGTGCATCAAAGCTGGGACCGAGAGACTGAAAAACAGCTTCTATCTCAAGGCCATCAGACTGTTAAACAGCCACCACTAACATTGAGTGGCTACTGCCAACACACTGTCAATGACACTGACTCTACTCCAGCCACTTTAATCATGGGAATTGATGGGAAATGATGTAAATATATCACTAGCCACTTTAAACAATGCTACCTTATATAATGTTACTTACCCTACATTGTTCATCTCATATGCATACGTTGATACTGTACTCTATATCATCGACTGCATCCTTATGTAATACATGTATCACTAGCCACTTTAACTATGCCACTTGGTTTACATACTTATCTCATATGTATATACTGTACTCGATATCATCTACTGTATCTTGCCTATGCTGCTCTGTACCATCACTCATTCATATATCCTTATGTACATATTCTTTATCCCCTTACACTGTGTATAAGACAGTAGTTTTTTTTGGAATTGTTAGTTAGATTACTTGCTCGTTATTACTGCATTGTCGGAACTAGAAGCACAAGCATTTCGCTACACTCGCATTAACATCTGCTAACCATGTGTATGTGACATAAAATTTGATTTGATTTGATTTGAGGTTGACATAATTTCTAACTGCAACTAGTAATTAGTATCTAATATTTGCTCTTATTCTGTCGGGATCGATAGTCTCAGAGTTGAACCATTTCCAACCATGTAGCCAATAATCCACATGGTATGGTTAGGATTTCAACAAAACATTGTAACCTTAGGGGACACTGAGGTTTTTGTGGTCTAAACTCAACCTGTGCTCCTCGGTGTCAATCAAGGTATGCATGGTCTGAAGAGGATTTCCTCAGGAGTGTTTTTTATTCGTAACAGTAGACAAGGGCGGTTTCATGACGCCAGATCATGTCTATGTTCACGGGGCGGGCCAATGACTTGGGTTAAACTTTAAAGGGAATCACAATTCTCTCTCATTAAAGGTTTAACATCACCTTACATAGTTTCAGCTTTACTCATTCATTTTATACAATAATTAGATGCAAAACCCATAATTGAGAAATGTACATATTCAGAGATATAGTCATGTGTGTTTCCTGTCATCTCTGAGGTAACAAAATGAAACACACTCGTCATACACATCCCTTAAGTGTCCACGGACCATTCCCACAAGTTGACATTTTGTATCAAATCCCCATTTTTGTTCTCTCTATGTGTCTCTTTCTGCATGGCCAGGGGGAGAGAGTCTCCTCCAGGAATTTATGATCTGATATAACAGAACCTGGGTGTAGAAGAGAGAGAAAGGTGGAAACCATTAACTATACCCAAAAAGGGCCAGGTCATGACAAGGGCATAGCAGTTTGCAATAAAGTTTTGTCATACATGTAGTAAACACACATACACGCAGGTATTCAAATGTGCAAAGCCTGCCGAACTGAGTAGCCTAGCAAGCCAATATAGCTAGCCCGATATCTTGCAATCAATAAAAATATTTAAAAAACTGAAAATTTGTGGGTGCATATGAAGCCCCTAAATAAGAACTGGTGCAACCAATTACCTTCAGAAGTCACATCATTTGTTAAATAAAGTCCAGCTGTGTGCAATCTAAATGTCACATGATCTGACACATGACCTCAGTATATATTCACCTGTTCTGAAAGGCCCCAGTGTCTGCAACACCACTCAGCAAGGGGAACCACCAAGCAAACAGCACTATGAAGACAAAGTAGCTCTCCAAACAGATCAGGGACAAAGTTGTGGAGAATTACAGATGAAGGTTGGGTTATAAAAAAATATCTGAAACTTTGAACATCCCACGGAGCACAACAAACCTGCCAAGAGAGGGCCGCCCACCAAAACTCACAGACCAGGAAAGGAGGGTATTAATCAGAGGCAACAAAGAGACCAAAGATAACCCTGAAGGAGCTGCAAAGCTCCACAGCGGAGATTGGAGTATCTGTCCATCGGACCACTTTAAGCCGTACAACTCCACAGAGCTGGGCTTTGTGGAGTGGCCAGAAAAAAAGCCATTATGTCATGGTTGTTATGATAGACGGATTCTCTCTGCGATTATCTCCAAGGAAGGGTCTCGCATCCTCCCCGGATTTCCTCCCAGGTCCAATTCACTTCACCCTCCCAAGCACGCTGCTTGGTCCTTGATTGGTGGAATATTCTGCCATGGTTGCTATGATAGACGGACCAAGGCGCAGCGTGATTCATGTTCCACATCTTTTATTAGTGAAACGTAAACAAAACAATAAACAAACAATGACTGTGAAGTAACAGCACGCACATCAGCACTCAACAAAACAATATCCCACAAATGCAGGTGGGAACAGGGACACCTTAAGTATGATCCCCAATTAGAGACAACGAATATCAGCTGCCTCTAATTGGGAACCATACTAAGAGCACCAACATAGAAATCCATCGACTAGAACACCCCCTAGTCACGCCCTGACCTACAACACCATAGAGAACCAAGGGCTCTCTATGGTCAGGGCATGACACATTGCTTAAAGAAAAAAATAATAAGCAAACACGTTTGGTGTTCGCAAAAGGCATATGGAAGAAGCTAAAATTTAGCTTTTTGGCCATCAAGGAAAACACTATGTCTGGCGCAAACCCAACACCTCATCACCCTAAGAATACTATCCCCACAGTGAAGCATAGTGGTGGCATCATGCAGCAGGGATGTTTTTCTTTGGCAGGGACTGGGAAACTGGTCAGAATTTAAGGAATGATGGATGGCGCTAAATACAGGGACATTTTTGAGGGAAACCTGTTTCAGTTTTCCAGAGATTTGAGACTGGGACAGAGGATCACCTTCCAGCAGGACAGTGACCCTAAGCATACTGCTAAATCAACACTTGAGTGGCTTAAGGGGAAACATTTACATGTCTTGGAATGGCCTAGTCAAAGCTCAGACCTCAATCCAATTGAGAATCTGTGGTATGACTTAAAGATTGCTGTACACCAGCGGAACCCATCCAACTTGAAGGAGCTGGAGCAGTTTTGCTTGAAGAATGGGCAAAAATCCCAGTGGTTAAATGTGACAAGCTTATAGAGACATACCCCAAGAGACTTGCAGCTGTTATTGCTGCAAAAGGTGGCTCTACAAAGTATTGAATTTGGGGAGCTGAATAGTTATGCACGCTCAAGTTTTCTGTGTTTTTGTCTTATTTCTTGTTTGTTTCACGATAAAAAATATTTTGCATCTTCAAAGTGGTAGGCATGTTGTTATAAATCAAATGATACAAACCCCCCAAAAATAATTCAAGGTTGTAAGGTAACAAAATAGGAAAAATGCCAAGGGGGGGTGAATACTTTTGCAAGCCACTGTAAACCATCATCCAGTTATCTGAATAGTAAGGATGGCTATAAGATCAGTGAAATGGTGGAGAATGTATGACAAACTACCAGAGCACGAGGATGGTGTGTCTCACAAGAACTGTTACTGGAAATGGAAAAATCTGCAGCATACCGTAACAACAGCTACAGGTATAGACAGTCAGCTGCAGAAACAATTCCAGTCAGAAATGTATAAAAACCGAGCACTTCTAGAAAGCATTTTGGATTTGACACTGTACTTAGCATCTAGGAATCTGCCATTCTGGGGGAAGTCACTCAATCTTGATGATGTGCAAAATAGCCACTGTTGTGTGAATGCTAATCGATTAGCAAGCTAATCAAACCTCCTGTTAAAGCTGCAATATGTAACTTTTTGTAGTTTTTGTAATGTTCAAAAGCTCCAATAAGTCACTAGGGGTTATCCAATGTCATGCAACAGTAACAATAGTGTGCCCCTAGCCTGCCAGAGAACCGCTGTATTCACTGGTATTCATTTTCTGACCAAGCTGCAACTACTCCTCCATCTAAGCCAGAGGAACAGAGACACTTGGAGAGTAGACAGGTAAAAGGGGAAAGCGATAGAGCCTGGGCCAAGACAAGAGTAAGCCTTGGATTTGTGTTTACACAGAGGAGAGAACCAAGGGAGTTGAAGGGATTCACAACTGACCCAGAATTAGAATGTGTTATGAAAAGGTAAGACATAGCTAGCTAGATAATATATCTTGATAGATAAAGTGAAATGTTGCTATTTAGTTTTTTCAGCTATGTGTTCAATAGTTCATATTAGCTAACTAGCTAATGTTAGCAAGTAGCTTGTGAGTAGACTGGGACATTGGTTTGTTTAATTTGAAAATAAGATGTCGCTTCACTAGTTAGTCTTATGTGTATAACATTATTTGACCTTGTGTTACATTTCTTATGTCTGGTCTGAAAACCATGCTGATATTGGCTAGCTAGCTGACAACAGTTCACACAAGTGTACTGGTACGGAATAGCCACAATGCCCAGCTCAGATACACAAGATGAGACACAATGCGACAGTTTGAGCTTAAAGGTCTAGTTTAATAACATCTCATGATGTTGGCTTTAGTATTCAAGATTCAACATGTCAACTTTTGCCAAAGTCTTGCGACGAGACAGATCCATTTAGCCATTCAAAGAACAGTGCCCTAACATTGTGTTCAGCTTAGCAGCTAGCTATTTTGCTGTACATAGCTAGCCTGGCTTGCTGACATTTCTGACAAGTCAAAATCTGTACCCTGTTTCTGGTGCATGTATTTAATGACACTCATTTGCTACAACAAGTGGCAACTTTGTTTCATTGTGTCATCAAGGAAAAGTAAAGGGGCAACGTTATCAGGGAAACTTTCTCAACTGCACATCTCGTGGTCTTGATCTGAATGCCCTGTCTTTAGTCAGCTATTGTACAACACATTCTAAAACTAGCGAATTCTCTCTGATCTAGGTCAGGATTGATCAACTCCAGTCTATACTGATAACAAATTCAAACAGGTGCCATTAATACATGTAACGAGTGGAGGACAGAGGAGCCTCTTAAAGAAGAAGTTACAGGTCTGTGAGAGCCAGAAATCTTGCTTGTTTGTAGTTGACCAAACACTTATTTTCCACCATAATTTGCAAATAAATTAAGAAAAAATCCTACAATGTGATTTTCTGGATTTTTTTCTCATTTTGTCTGTCATAGTTGAAGTGTACTTATGATGAAGATTATACAGGCCTCTCTCATCTTTTTAAATGGGAGAACTTGCACAATTGGTGGCTGACTAAATACTTTTTGCCCCACTCTAAATGGAATATTGCAGTGGTGAAATGGCAGCGGTAGTGTGCTGTAAGGTGCAGGAGTCTCCCTTCAATTCACCAGCGAGGTTGTCCGGAGACCCTGGTATAGCTCTCCGGGACTCCATGATGTCAGAAATCACTTCAGCACCTCTCCCCTTCCTTCAAAGAACAGCTCTTGCAATTTAGACTGTCATTAAAAGAAGCAACATGAAATTACAGAATGCAGCCAAATGTTGTGTGATATTATTATACAACATTGTGAAATTGTCATGGTTTCAGCTGTCACCAGAGGGCAGCAGAGACCGTCCTAGAAACATTAATGACACTCAGGTGTGTCCTATTTATTGTGTTTTCTGTTGTCCTTTGCAGAAACTTGAACTGTGTGGGTTTGTTTCCTGCGTGAGTTTTTCGAGACTCAGCGTTTGTTGTTTTTCAAATGTACTGTGATCCTGCGTCTACCGTGTTATGTTTATCTTTATCTTTACCCTTATCCATTTCATCGCCTTACCCAAGTTGCACTCAGCGAAGCAGACTGCTGATCTCATGATTACCCACGTCTTTCGACTAGACTAGACACACACTTCCCCAGGACATTGTCTCGGATCGTGGGCCCCAGTTCGTCACATGGTATTGGAAAGCCATCTGCTCCCTGTTGGGGAAGTCAGTGAGTCTCTCCTCTGAGTCCCACCAACAGTCAAAATGGGAAAACAGAGCGTGCCAACCAGGAGCAGGAGAAGTTCCTCCACTGGTTCATCTCCACCCAGGTTAGCAACTTGAGCAAGTTCCTCATCTGGCCAGAGTATGCTCACAACACACTCACCATTCGAGTGTCAGTTCGTGTTCACCCCCCACCGTGTTTCAAGAGGCCGATGCAGGAGTGCCATCAGCCGAAGCGTTCATTTGACGATGCCGCCGGACCTGGATCAGAGTGCGATCCTCCTTGCTCTACTCCTCTGCCCAACACCAATGCCAGGCAAACCGGCACCGAAGGCTTCTTCGGCTCATCTGACCGGGTCAACGGGAGCGACTATCCATCCGTAATCTTCCCTTAAGGATGGACTCACGGGAAGCTTACTCCACGCGACATAGGACCATTCAAGATCTTGAGTCACATCATCCCGGTCACCTACTATCTCCAGCTTCTAGAAGGGGGGTACTGTCATGGCTCCACAGGCAAAACCCCGAGGACAAATCATTTCGATTTCTTTTTTTAGGTCACTGTCTATTCAATGAGGTTTCAATGGGAAACTAGATTTCTAAGGAACTTGTTTGCAGTTCCTACCGCTTCCACTGGATGTCACCAGTCTTTAGAAATTGGTTGAGGTTATTCCTTTGTGTAATGAAGAAGTACGAATGAGTGTCACTTGAAGTCTACTTTTTGAGAGAGGAGTATGACTTGAAAAGTAGCGTGAGTTTGTTGTCTTCCTGTATTGAACACAGATTGTCCCGTATTCAATTTGATCGATTATTAGCGTTTAAAAATACCTACATTTGTATTACAAAGTTTACAGGTAACTTTGAGATATTTTGTAGTGACGTTGCGCAATTTGGAAGCTGTGTTTTTCTCTGCAAATAAATAGACATTTTGGATATATATTGACGGAATTAATCGAACAAAAGGACCATTTGTGATGTTTATGGGACATATTGGAGTGCCAACAAAAGAAGCAAGTCAAAAAAGGTAAGGGATGATTTATATTTTATTTATGCATTTTGTGTAGAGCCTGCAGGGCTGAAATATGCTTTCTCTTTTTGTTTACTGTTGTGCTATCATCAGATAATAGCATCTTATGCTTTCGCAGAAAGCCTTTTTGAAATTTGACATGTTGGCTGGATTCACAACGAGTGTGGCTTTTTCTTGATATCTTACATGTGTGATTTAATGAAAGTTAGGTTTTTATAGTATTTTATTTGAATTTGGTGCTCTGCATTTTCCCTGGCTATTGGCCAAGAGGGACGCAAGTGTCCCCCCTATCCCAGCGAGGTTAAGTTACCAATAAACTTCTTCTAAACAAGTCAAACAACGCTCCTAATCGATCCTCAGGTACCCTATTATGTAACTAAACTATCAAATTTAAGACAGAGATCACCGGAGATAAAAGATGAAGTTCGCGCACTCACCGGAACGCGCTGCAAACACTACAGCCAAAATGGGAGCCACTTAGAAAAACTACAAATTGTAGCTCATTTTTTGAAAAACAAGCCTGAATCTCTTTCTAAAGACTGTTGACATCTAGTGGAAGCCCTAGGAACTGCAATCTGTGAGGACTTCCTTTTATATTTCCATTCCAAGCCATTGTAATCAGTGGTGAGCTGAAAAAAAACATTCTGGATGGATTGTCCTTGGGTTTTCGCCTGCCATATCAGTTCTGTTATACTCACAGACATTATTTTAACAGTTTTGGAAACTTTTTGGAAACAGAGTGTTTTCTATCCAATACTATTATATGCATACCCTAGCTTCTGGGCCTGAGTAGCAGGCAGGTTTACTTTGGGCACCTCATTTATCCAAACTTCTGAATACTGCACCCTAGCCTGAAGAAGTTTAATTGTTTACCATGTGCGTTCGTTTCCTGAATTAGTTTTTGAGACTTAGTTTTTCAAGTGTACTGTGATACTGCGGCCACCGTATCTCAGTGAAGTATTATGTTTATTCACTAATTCCTTGTTCGGTCTCTTCTCTGCACCTGGGTCAAAACTCACCATGTCACAGAAATAGATCAATATAGGAAATAGCATTAGGCCAGTAACAGTAAGGTTGCTGGATCAAATCCAGAGCTGACAAGGTAAAAAAATATGTCTGTTAAACCCACTCTTCCCCACCTCTGATTCAGGGTTAAATGTGGAAGACTCATTTCAGTTGAATGCATTCAGTTGTACAACTGACTATGTATCCCCATTTTCCTTTCTTGGCCAGCCTCTCTTCTTGCAGTCGGGACAGCCCTTTCAAGGTCTTAAAAACAGGAATCCTACTGAAAAACTATCTTGTTGCAGAATAATCAGAATTAGTTAGGTAACATAGATAATTAAGATGTATTATCTGCATAATATGATTGAACGGTTGAACTCTTGTTATTAAAATGTATCTCTTCTGACTCTGGTGTTGGCTGTTGCACTTCCTCCCTCAGCTTAGCCTCAGTCACCTGGGGCCCAGGGAGGGGAGAAGTTAAGCTTGTCCATCACATGTCAGAGGTGCTATGCAGAGTATCAGAAAAAGGACAGGAGGGAACATTGACTTCATATGTGAATGTCTCTTTACCTATTTTAAACCATGTCAAGGGATGACCTGCTTAATGGGGAACCAATTACTTGTCTCCACAATGTCTGTGTGCTAGTCACTCCCTCCTTTGGCCTTGGGGGAGATAAGGTCT
The DNA here is from genome assembly GCF_018296145.1 of Oncorhynchus tshawytscha. Taxonomy (NCBI): domain Eukaryota; kingdom Metazoa; phylum Chordata; class Actinopteri; order Salmoniformes; family Salmonidae; genus Oncorhynchus; species Oncorhynchus tshawytscha. The sequence goes on from NC_056449.1 coordinate 1,162,907, forward strand.
GAGAAAAGATGTGTGGGGTAGTGTCTGGAACTATTGTATGTCATCTCTGATGTTGCACCTATCCTGGAATAGTGTATGACCTAGAGGCTCACTCCCCTCAGTGAACTTATCCAGGCGTGTAGTCAAGAAGTGGTTTTACTTGAGATGGGAGTATCTGGAGTTGACAATTGATTTATGCCATGGAATGAGTTGGTGTTTTTGTGCTATGAAGTACCAGGAATGAGATCGGATCCTCGTCTTAGGGGCCAAAGTCTGAACAATAAGAACAGTTTTCTTAGCAAATGCTATCTGGCTGCGGGATACTCCTTTTTCATATATCAAGTTTCACCTCTTGACCCATTCCATACACCTGTTTGTTATGTAGACTAAGAGGGCGTATCTTTGCTATAAAATATATTTGTATTCAGAGCTGCTCACCACAACGCTTGGGAGTGTTGAGCTGACCAGCATCATTATTATAGAAGCAATTACTCTATGCGTTCCTAATTAATACACTTTGAATACACCAATATCCTAATTGTTGATTGACCTTGTCTCTCCTCAATATTGATTAGAATTTCTGCAACTTCATCTGTTGACCGCCCCTGAAGATCAGGGTAAACTGTGCACAGGGGATCAGAATACCACACTCATTATTGAGCAGCTGGTCCTGCCTAATGATCTGAGAGGAAGAGTGCACGGGTGGATGCCAGATCCTGAACATAGATTGTCCAAGCTCACCTCTCGCAGTACTATCAATAAGTGATGAAAAATAAAAACAATAACAAAAGTGTCACGCGGGACTAGGTGGGTGAAGGAATTAGACGCAGAGAGTTCCCCTGGGGAAAAGTGCTCTTTACTTCGGCACACAAAATGATAAGCCCAACAATACAGGGCGCGGACAACAACGTGACAACCCAAAATACACAGGATGCCAAGTTAAGAAAATAAATCCACCTCTACATGCATGATCACAGTAGGACTGGTGAGGTTAATGTATTGAACGAGGAATTAGAGTGCAGGTGACGCCTTGCCAGGGCATCTGGCTTGGTGAAGTTCAAATTAAAACTTGTAATGTTTTAATAAACAAAGTAACAGGTATGCCCTGGGTTACTATTGGTATATATTATTGTAAGTGTTTTGTTATTCCTGGCACCGGAAGTGGAGGTTAGAATATACGCAAGATTAGGCAAGATTGGATTTTTGAGGATCATGTTACGCAATTACATAGACACAGGTTCTCAGTAGGTAGTTTTGCACATTTAGATAGACATAAGAGAATCTGTACCACGGTAATCGCAGCAGGTGATATTCCAGTGGGAAGACAACACCCCATTTTGAGACCACTAATTAGGCAATCATCTTCATAGTGTTATGGGTTACCCTGTAGACATATAGACATAAATGTAAAAACAGCGCTCCTCCCTATTTTTCTCCTCACAATCTCTACCCAGCGCTGCCGGTGCATGTAGCTACAGCTGTCGACCTCCCTCTCTGGCCTCCGCCTGATCCAAACAACCCAGTGGACGCCCTAGCTCTGCACTCTGCTGTGTCTCCTCCCCCAACTCCACAGCTCACTCCTGTGCCTCCCCTCCCGTATTAATCTCCCCTAGCAGCAGCGGTGGACAAACTGCTCTCTGGACTGGTTATGCTGGGTGCAACGTTAACTCCAAAACCAACCAGAAATGGTGCAGCTGGAGGAGCCAGAGCAGCAGGTAGGAAGAGCAACATCCCCTTCTCACAACAACCATCCCCTGCCATCGCAGTGGAGGATGATGATGACTGCAGTCATACGTCCTCTCAGAACAGAGCAGCAGCTCCCCTACTGTCTTCCCCTCTGCTCAAGAGCCGCCAATGATCCACCATATGATCCAACACCAGATATGTATCAACAGTATCCTCTGATGTCATGCCCTAACCCTCAGCCACGACCAGCTGCAGGCCACGCTGATTTGGCTGCCTGGCAACCAATTGTGTACATCCAGAGGACATGGAGACACAATGAAATTAAAGACATTGTTGAGGATCTGCCTGACCCCATCAACGGTTAAGTTTGCAGCAGAAATTAGGGTTCTGGTAGGACAGAACCAGTCATCTGCAGCTGAGATAGCCCATGTCTGTAAGAAGAAACTGGAGCTTAGATGGGCTGATGTAGAAGGGGACTTTTATTACAACCAGCTCTGGGTTGAGAATGGCCTATATCAGGACAAACTGGTGGCCGTGTTGGGAAGAATAGGAGCACTGTATCCCCCTCAGAGAATGCACCATGGCGAAGGATGAGCACTTGGAAGCGTATCGAAGGAGACTGGAAACCTGTTTCAGGCTGCACAGCGGCATCAGACCTAATGAACTTGCATATGGAGATCTATTGGACGCCCTGGTGAGGGGCCTGACACCAGACCTGGAGAAAGCAGTGAGAACCACCTGCATCAGTTGGGAAACTGAACCCCTGGTCACTGTGGTACAACATTACAAACATGCTGAGCGACGACAATGTGCTCAGAGGGATGAAGAAAAAGTGAAGACTCAGAAAGTTGCCCAGCTGACATTCTACCAGGGGCAGGTGCCTGCTGGAGTGGGAGGTCGTGCAAGTGGGAAAAACTTGGAAGTTGCTTCACCTGTGGCAAGCCAGGCCATTTCGCAGCACAATGTAATCAAGCCCAGCAGCTGAGGGGAAGAGGCAGGGGCGGACCAAGAGGCAGAGGAGCCCCAAGGAGGGCCTTTCACGGAGGAGGTCCACCAGGAGGACAAGGACTGTGGTATCCCCTTGCTCAACAGCCATGGCAGCCGCCACTCAACCAATTGCCAGGGCCACCCCCACAGGGGGTGGAACAATGGCTGTGTGAAACAATGGCTGTGTGCTACATTACAAGATGAATCAGTACTGTGTGAAGGTTTATACTGTAGCAGTGATCTCTGTGCTTTAGGGGTTAATCTAACCCTTCCACAGAAAGAGCTCTACCTGTTTGAGGATAGTGCACCACATGTGTCCCTGGCGAATCAGAGTAGAATGGGCGCATACTGGTATGTGGATGAAATGCTTGGTTGATGATATTGACTTGGAGATGCGCCCTGATGGGTCAACTTATTCACCTAGCACACAAGTTGTTACCCACCCAGTTTTCTACCAATATCATGTTGTTGAGTGAAGACTCACCCCTCCTGAGAGGGGCCCCTGAATGCCTATGGGCAAGGGACAAGTATGATTTTGGGAGAATGAAGGGAACTGAGTAAATGTTAGTCACTAAAGATACCAGGCGCCCATTTAGAGCACAGTATCCACTCAGTAGGGAGGTAATAGCAGGTATTACCCATGTTCATGCATCTATGTTAGCTAATGGTGCTTTAATTCCCTGTCCAGAATCACCCTGTAACACCCCTAACTTGCCTGTTGGCTGGTGACTGGAGATTTGCCCAGGACTTAAGGCCTGTGAACGATGCAGTTTTTTCCCGTGCCTCTGTGGTTCCTAATGTTACTACTCTGTTGGGGGCGGTACCACCCACAGCAGAGTGGTTCTCTATGATTGATTTGGCTAATGCGTTTTTCAGTATTCCTGTGGCACCAGAATCTCAGTTCTGGTACACCTTCACAATTCTCAATAAGAGATGTACATGGACAGTGGGGTACGTGGAATCCCCCCATATTATTTTTCAGCGGCTTTAGCACAAAATCTGGAGGATTTTAAACCTCCTGAGGGCAGCACTCTGATTCAGTATGTGGATGATTTGTTGTTGTGCACCAGCTCAATGGAAGCTTGTGAAACTGATACTCGTGCTCTGTTGTTGATATTTCTCGCTGAGAATGGCCACAAAGTTTCAAAGAAGAAGTTAGAGTTGGTTTCACAGACAGTCAAGTATCTAGGTCATGACATCGCTCCCTATGGCAGGCAGCTGGGTACAGAGAGGATACAAGCTATTCTCTCTGTCCCACAGCCGGTTACTAAACAACACATGATGTCATTGACTGGTATGGCGTGATTACCTGACTATGCTGAGGTAGTGCACCCGCTTTCTGATCTTATTTATGGCTATGAATGACAAAATTAAGTGGACACCGGAGGGACTGACTGCTCTGACCAGACTAAAACAACTCATGACTACTTCTCCCTGTTTGGGACTCCCTGACCATTCTAGACCTTTGAACCTCTTTGTTTCTGAGGAAAAATGGGATCATGGAGGAAAGTAGCGACCTGTTTGGTATTATTCCAAACAGCTGGACAGTGTGGCAAGAGATCTGGTTTGTTGTTTGAGAGCTGTGGCTGCTGCTACTGAAGCTTTTGACTTGTGCAGACTTTTTTTTTGCCATGTGTGAACTCACTGTACACGTGCCTCATGCTGTACATGTTCTTATTTCACAGGTAGAGACGGCCCATCTAACACCATCTCGGCTGCTCCATTATCAGAATGTTCTTCTGACAATGTCTCATGTGACCCTGAAGAGGTGCACTGTGTTAAATCATGCTACTTTGTTGCCTACCGAGGACGATGGAGAGCCGCACCACTGTGTTGCTCTGGTGGAGCTTCTATCTAAACTAAGGTCATATTTAACTGATGTCCCTTTGCAAAATGCTGATTTGGAACTGTTTGTAGATGGCTCAGCGTTCTAAAGAAGGAGAACCATTGGTTGCATATGTGGTCAGTACTGCCTCAACCACACTGGAAAGTGCTAAATTACCCTCCCACCTTTCTTCTCAAGCAGCAGAACTGTTTGCACTCACCAGAGCTTGCATATTAGCTAAAGGCAGTCTGCTACTATCTATACAGATAGCAGATATGCCTTTGGTGTGGTATATGATTTTGGTACTCTGTGGAAACAGCGGGGCTTCTTGGCCTCTGGTAAGACAATCGCTCATTCAAAACTTGTTGATAACGTACTAAAGGCTATTTTGCTCCCTTCTGAAGTTCTGAAGAGCCTCGCTCATACTAATTCTTCTGACCCAATCTCCAAAGGTAATGATATGGCTGACTTGGCAGCTAAGGCAGCGGCTATCTCCATGGAGGCCCCTGTGTTACAGATGGTTTCAATTCCTGCTCATAACCTTTTCTCTCCTACTGATATAACTGACTCACAATCCTCTGTAGGTCCTGTTGAGTTGAGGAAGTGGAAAAAACAATGTACATATGACCAGGTGCAGAAACTCTGGCTGGGCCTGGCTGGGCTACCAGTCCTACCATGTTCTTGTTTCCCCTACTTAGCTAAGTTGTCACATGGTGAGTATCATGTGTCAAAGATGGGAGTGCTTGACTTTGTAAATACATTTTGTATGACCAACAACATGCTTTTAAAAAATAAAGTAATATCCTGATTGATGATGGACTTTTCTCTTCTCATTATTGATTAGAATTTTCGCAAAACAGTCTACACACGTTATTAGGATTGTAACTTTCTCTGCATGGTATTTTATGTACATCAATAAGGATTTTCAGGCAGAAGAGTCGAGTGTAACACTTCTACAATCCATCTTCTTAGCCATAGCTCTCAAGAATCAAGAGGCCATCCCAGTAATGTAATTAGCAAAGGACTTGCCAAAGCCAAGGTTATTTTTCATAAATGCAGTGCTATGATAGTCAAAATGCATTATATTACATTGCTTTTTTTACACAAGTGTGATAACCAATGTACTAAATCTCTCGTCATATTGCTATCTAGTACAAGGCTGGTAAATTCACGGTAGCTATTATCCAGAGGCAATTAAGCAAAGCTGACGGTACTAATGACATATTCTCCTTCCCCTATAAGAGAGAGTATGGAACCAGCAGAGAGAGGGGGGAAAACTATCTCTGGAAGATGGCCACCGAGACAGAGGAGCTATCCATGAAGAACCACTAAGACAGTGACAATCCTGTGACTTTTGTTGTAGTTTAAAGATAATTGTATTGTGTTCCTGTTTCATCTGGAGAAGAAGATGTATGTTTTTCCTTGGGAGATTTTCATTGATTATGTTGGAGTGTTGGTGTTGACCAAATGCCCTCAATAGAGAACTGTGTTCAATCAAGAAAACCTACTGCTGACTTGTTTATTCCACCTTCCCGCTTTAGAGTGATGCCCAATTACTTGGTCTGCTCACATTACCTAAATTAGGTACTAACCTTCACATTAACTTTCTAGCTGACAACTTGAATATTATAACATAACATTTTTAGTAACTGTTCTGAAGACATTGTTCCTCTTCAATCTTGTCCATAACTGTTATCGCCTCAGGGTCCACTGTCTCAAATTTCCTATTGGTTGTCACTAGTTACCTTAGCCACAAAGTCAAAATTGGGTTTCCACTAGATAACACAATAACAAAGTTTCAGAGCGGACGTGTAGCCTATGTAATCCCAGCGGCAACAAACAACGAGAGCTTGTGTTTCTGAGATATTGTTTTAAAAACAAGAAAAATACTGAATTCTTGCAAGAAAGGGCTCAAAAAACATCTGTACACATGTAGTTACGCAGTGCAGGTTTAAGTGATTAGGAGACATGCTAAGTTGGCTTGCTAGCTAGTCGCGATGAAATGAAGCTAAATATTTAGCGATTGGATTATAGATTTCAAGGTAGTTTTTTTGCATATTCAACTAGCTGACCAGATAGATGAATACAATTTTCATCTAGCCAGCTGCTAATTATGAAGCTAAATGTTTGCTAAATCTTGCTAGTTATCTTCATTGCCATTGATTGGCTGGAAGCAGGTTGAGTGTAGCAGTCAAACAGTCAATTACAGCTGTAACAGTCAATGTTATGATAGCACAAGACTGGTTACTCTCAACAATGACTGTCTCAAAATTTAACAGTCAACAGGCAATAACAAGCTATAGGGGATTAATGAATGAATGTTTTAACCTATTTTTCTGAAATTATTCTCTCACCATGAACCTACCATAGGTACAAGGAGATGGTCGAGGGTGAACAAGCAATACTTCACGTATTTTTACTTTGTACTTCCCAGCAAACATTTTCCTCCCGCTTGCTATTTCCCGCAGACCCTATGCCCCAGGCTATTTGGCGTTTGTCGCTTAAGACATGATTTGCATCTCTGGCGGGTAGCTCCCATTCAGAGGACCGCTCTAAGCCCATGGTAGGCCACTTTTTCATCTCTGGCTTTTAACCTCCACTCAAAGAACAGTTATTCACCCTGGGCAAGCCATCTAGCCATGAGTTAATTTGAACAACAATAGCCAGGAATTTCTCAAATCTCAAATTCGGCCTGCCACCTTCCAGCTAAACACAGCCAGCCAGAGTCTGCAAGCTGTTTTTGTTGTGATCTAAAAATCTTAGCCTACATTCTTTTGTGATTCAAATTGTTTTTGATTTATTTGCCAACTTAAAATCAAAACAACCACACACAAGGACACAATGCATAACAAATAATTGAGGATGACACAAAAGTGATACATCTAATAATTTACAGTTTGTAGCCATTAATAGCCTACATTTTGTCCTTTGTTCTATATACTAGGCTATATTTGAGGCAATACCAACAATTCCTAGCAACTTTTCCAGTTCCTTTGTTAAAGAGATGACACTCTCTAAATCGCTTCACACAGTGTTGATTACCGTCATTAAAAAATATATACATTTACAAAATAACACTTTCAATATTTGGAAGACCCTCAGTCCTCTACACAATATTGTGCTGCTGATACCAGGTGCCATAGCAGTCTCTTTCTGCTGTAAAGCAGAGGATAACCAAGCATGTGGTGCAGGTGATGGGGTACTTCATTTAGCAAAGAACACATTGACGCCTCCATGCTGTGCCCTTTTGGCCCTGAGGCACATCCATGCCTGCAGAAATAAATTTTGGCAGATGAACACCACTTGTGGCAGGAGCTGGATGAACCAGTGAGAGCCAGTGTCACTGTGAAAGAAAATGTTCAGTTAGAATAGTTTCACATATGAGCCCTGTATCAACAGGTATAATAAACAGATATATATATATATATATATATATATAGAGTACAGGGAACATAAGGTTGAATATATTATTATAGACCTGCTAGATCTACTGTCTAATTTATATGATGACAGACCAGCTAGATCTACTGTCTATTTTATATTATGACATTTCAGCTAGATCTACAGTCTCTATTATATTATGACAGACCAGCTAGATCTACAGTCTCTATTATATTACAACAGACCAGCTGTATCTACTGTCTCCATTTCACTTTGGCCATTGTTGTGGGCCTGCCCTCCCCTCAACAGCCTCAAATAGGCTATTTCATTTCACAAATAATATTTTATATTATTAATTTCAAACAACGGCATTGGCATGAGAAAAACTTACCAGTCAAATCAAATCAAAACAAACATTTATTTATATAGCCCTTTGTACATCAGCTGATATCTGAAAGTGCTGAACAGAAACCCAGCCTAAAACCCCAAACAGCAAGCAATGCAGGTGTAGAAGCACGGTGGCTAGGAAAAACTCCCTAGAAAGGCCAAAACCTAGGAAGAAACCTAGAGAGGAACCAGGCTATGTGGGGTGGCCAGTCCTCTTCTGGCTGTGCCAGGTGGAGATCATAACAGAACATGGCCAAGATGTTCAAATGTTCATAAATGACCAGCATGGTCCAATACTAATAAGGCAGAACAGTTTAAACTGGAGCAGCAGCACGGCCAGGTGGACTGGGGACAGCAAGGAGTCACCATGTCAGGTAGTCCTGAGGCATGGTCCTAGGGCTCAAGTCCTCCGAGAGAGAGAAAGAAAGAGAGAAAGAGAGAATTAGAGAGAGCACACTTAAATTCACACAGGACACCGAATAGGACAGGAGAAGTACTCCAGATATAACAAACTGACCCTAGCCCCCCGACACATAAACTACTGCAGCATAAATACTGGAGGCTGAGACAGGAGGGGTCAGGAGATACTGTGGCCCCATCCGAGGACACCCCCGGACAGGGCAAAACAGGAAGGATATAATCCCACCCACTTTGCCAAAGCGCAGCCCCCACAACACTAGAGGGATATCTTCAACCACCAACTTACCATCCTGAGACAAGCCCGAGTATAGCCCACAAAGATCTCTGCCACGGCACAACCCAAGGGGGGGGTCAGTGACTCAACCCACTCAAGTGACGCACCCCTCCCAGGGATGGTATGAAAGAGCCCCAGTAAGCCAGTGACTCAGCCCCTGTAATAGGGTTAGAGGCAGAGAATCCCAGTGGAAAGAGGGGAACCGGCCAGGCAGAGACAGCAAGGGCGGTTCGTTGCTCCAGAGCCTTTCCGTTCACCTTCCCACTCCTGGGCCAGACCACACTCAATCATATGACCCACTGAAGAGATGAGTCTTCAGTAAAGACTTAAAGGTTGAGACCGAGTTTGCGTCTCTTACATGGGTAGGCAGACCATTCCATAAAAATGGAGCACTATAGGAGAAAGCCCTGCCTCCAGCTGTTTGCTTAGAAATTCTAGGGACAATTAGGAGGCCAGTCCAAAATGATGTCCTCTACGTTCAATAAATATTCCTCCATTTGGGAATTGCTAAATGAATCGTCCTCCAACAATCACTGTCTCATTTTCATGATCAATTCATTTTAAAATTGTGTGTACATCTGTATATCTAGACTTAGATTTAGCTTTCCTTGACTTAGTCGCCATACTGATTGATATATAAACAGCTGAATCTGCATTTTACCAAAACAATGCTGTGCGTAACATGCATTGCTCCTTCCGGTATGAAACTTCAATGGCGACTGACCCTCTTTACGCCAGAGTTTACTACATGGGTTGGTCTTCCAACACATAAACATTACATATTGCCGTTTACCTCAGCTCATTGGCTATCTACCCAGCTAGATTTCAAGACGATCAGTGGTCATTGGGTTAAAATACTGTCAATCAACGAAACAGTGGTCATATCATTGGTGCACAATGATGTCATTACTTGTTGTCTTCAAATCAGTTTCTTTCAGTCAATACGTCCCGCGAAATGACCCATCAGGTTTGGTTGTGTTACAAACAAATTGCAATGAAACCAAACATGACTGGAAAAGTCATGTTTCGTGTGTGTATTTACATCGAATGTGTCGTCGAAAATGGAATGAGACAGAATTCACGACACAAGCGGTTCACAAAATGTTTCGTGTTAGGCTATAAAAATGGATTTTATCAAACAAAAGACCATTCATTGTGTAACAATGAGCATTGGGACTGCAAACAGAGGAAGATCGTCAAAGGTAAACAATTAATTTTATTGCAGTTTGATTTTGTTACACCTGTGCTGGTTGAAGTAGTTGTTTTTTATGGGGCTCTATCCTCAGATAATCGCATCGTATTCTTTCACAGTAAATCCTTTTTTAAATCTGACAACGCAGTTGGATTAGCAAGATTCTAGGCTTTCCCTGCAGGTATTCATGACCGTCATAAAACGGCCAACTTCACCCCTCTTCCCCTCTGCGGGAGAGAGAGGGCGCTGTAGAGTGGACCCTATGTAACCTGATCCTTCAAATCTGAACAGGAGAGTCATGACGCTAGCTAGCTAACTAACATTAGGATATGTGTTTTTATCTTGCTACATAAATATATATATATATATACTAGCCCATTAGCTTTGTTGTGACTGACCTGTGACTATTGCCCTTGCCAGTTTGATTGTATCGATATTCCCAGCCTTAGTTACATTCGTCCGTTTTTGCCCAGAATATTGAGTCATTGAAACTGAAAAAGGGAATCTCGAATGGAGGCTGCAAACAATGTACCAGGACAGCTGTGATTTACAACCTCATAGCTATATTTTTGGGACTACCAACAAATGTATTGGTGAATTAAATGCATCATGCATTGAACTGCATCCATCTATTCTGCCAACAATGCCTTCGTGTACGTTATGGAACATTGAGTCAAATATAACCTATTTTTAAAACCTCTTGGGTAGTTTTGTAGCATAAACTGTAAGTTTGATATTTTTTACTAATATTATGATTGTCTGTTTGTTTCATATCTGCAAAGTAGTTAAAGTGCTGTCAGTTCCACAATAAACTTTAGGTCCCCGGTTACTTTTTGTGTGCTAAACATGAAATGTTTTTTTTGCTATGGGAAATAATAGTTGTAAATTCGATTGGGAAATGCTTAATTGTGTTTTTGAATTCTTATGATTGGGACCTAGTGGCTTATTATGACCGAGGTTATGGACTGCTCAAAAGGCTAGGTGGGACGCTAGCGCCCCATCTCGACAACATCCGGTGAAATTGCAGAGCGCCAAATTCAAAATACAAAAATCGTAATATTAAACATTCATGAAAATACAAGTGTCATACATCATTTAAAAGTATAACTTCTAGTTAATCCGGCCACTTTGTCAGATTTCAAAAAGGCTTTACGGCGAAAGCATAACATGCGATTATCTGGGGACAGTGGTTCGCTTCTAAATCATTAAAAACATTTTCCAAACCAGCAGAGGTGTTACAAAAGTCAGAAATAGTGATAAAATAAATCACTTACCTTTGAAGATCTTTCTGTTTCCTCTGTTTGCAATCCCAAGGGTCCCAGCTACACAACAAATGGTATTTTTGTTCGATAAAGTCCTTCTTTATATCACAAAAAAGTCAGTTTAGCGGGCACGTTTGATTCAGTAATGCACCCGTTCCAGTCGTTCAACATGCAGACAAAGCAATCTCAAAGGTTACCAATAAAGTTTGCCCAAACAAGTCAGACAACGTTTCTAATCAATCCTCAGGTATCATAATACTTAAATAAAGATACAATTTAAGACGCAGAATAGTATGTTCAATACCGGAGATAAATAACGAAGTGCGCACACTCATCCACGTGCACCACAAGACTACAGTTCAAATGAGAGCCACCCTGAAAAACTACAACTTCTAGCTCATTTTCGAAAATACAAGCCTGAAACCCTTTCTAAAGACTGTTGACATCTAGTGGATGCCATAGGAACTGCAATCTGGGAGGTATTCCTTTTGATTTTCCCATAGACAAATGGTGGTCACTTCAACAAACAAAACAAATCCAGATGGATTATCCTATGGTTTTCACCTGCCATATCAGTTCTCTTATACTCACAGACATTATTCTAACAGTTTTAGAAACTTCAGAGTGTTTTCTATCCAATACCACACATATCCATGCATATCCTAGCTTCTGGTCAGTAGTAACAGGAAGTTTACTTTGGGCACGTCAGTCATCCGAACTTCCGAAAACTGCCCCCTAGCCCTAAGAATTTAATCTTTAACATCATGCGTGACTGCTGTCTTTCCATTGGCCCTATGCAGTGGGGTAGTGGTGCCTGGAGAAGTGGGTATACTCTAATTTTGTCAAAAAGTTTCCAAACGGCCCACCCAAATCCTACATTTTCCTATAGATCATGTTGTATCCAGAGGACAGCTAGATTCTGTACTCTGGCTGCCATTTAAAAAAATCACTTTCAGTTCCACTTACTTTTCTAGCAAATGCAGCTAGCTAGCTCAGCCTACTGAAACATCCTGCTCAAACAGAGGGATGCTAGGTTAGCTATCTGACTATGACTATCCAACAGATGTCAGTTCATGCTGCAAGAGCTATGACAGGTTGGAATTCGTCACAATTACTGTGTAAGTCTATGGAAGGGGGTAAGAATCATCAGCCGCCTAGGTTTTGTATGGAAGTAAATGGACCCAGAGGAGGACGGAAGCTAGTTTTCATCCAGCTAAACCATGGCGCTACGCTACATAGTGCTGTGGAGGCTATTGTAGACCTTCTTTGCAAAATAGTGTTTTAATCAATTATATTTAGTGTAGTTTTATCTAAAAAGGATAACTTCTTTAATGTTTTAAAAATACACTGAGTAGGATGGTCCTCCTCTGAGGAGCCTCCACTGATGTCTATGTCCCTAATGCAAACAGCATGATGACAATTGAGCATCACAAATAGCCTACTAACCAACACTTTGGACTAAACTCTTTCAATACCTAATTTGCACACTCTTTAATGTCTTAGTTAGCATTTACTGGTAGATATCATACGTTGAAACGTCTTTCCTACCCTACCGGCGGCATTCTTTTGTGAGCTTCTCCATTCCAAAATCAATTGAGAGCTGCACACTCTTGCTGCCTGTATATGACATTCCGCTGAAACTAGGCTGTGTGCAGCACCTATGTGAATATACTGTATTTCATGTGCTTTGCAATTGTGTAGGCTACTTTGCACATTATTTCTCCCATTACGAAAAAAGATTGCAGTCAGAGTGTGGTATAACTGCAGTATGTTGAGTCCAAAATAACACTTTTTTTACTGCAGTAATTTTGCAGTGCAACTGCAGTTAGAGTATGCTGCAATTATTGCACTTTTATTGCAGTTTCAAAACTGAAATATTTTTTTGTAAGGGTCTATTGTACTACATAGTTGATAAGTCGTGTGCCTCCTATACACTACTTTGATATGCATCAGTAGGGATTGAGAAGTGAGTATAAGCAATGCTCACTGAAAAAAAGTGGGTATACTGCTTAAACCTGCATATAACCTCAACTGCACCACTGGCCCTTTGTGTTTTACAAAAAAGGCACTGTCCTACATGAGTGTGCTAGTATTGCGGTTGCTGTCCTTTGAATCATGAACGTGCCACACACTGAAGGCCTATACGTTTCCCACTGCGCAAACATGTCTATAATACAGTGCCTTGCGAAAGTATTCGGCCCCCTTGAACTTTGCGACCTTTTACCACATTTCAGGCTTCAAACATAAAGATATAAAACTGTATTTTTTGTGAAGAATCAACAACAAGTGGGACACAATCATGAAGTGGAATGACATTTATTGGATATTTCAAACTTTTTTAACAAATCAAAAACTGAAAAATTGGGCGTGCAAAATTATTCAGCCCCTTTACTTTCAGTGCAGCAAACTCTCTCCAGAAGTTCAGTGAGGATCTCTGAATGATCCAATGTTGACCTAAATGACTAATGATGATAAATACAATCCACCTGTGTGTAATCAAGTCTCCGTATAAATGCACCTGCACTGTGATAGTCTCAGAGGTCCGTTAAAAGCGCAGAGAGCATCATGAAGAACAAGGAACACACCAGGCAGGTCCGAGATACTGTTGTGAAGAAGTTTAAAGCCGGATTTGGATACAAAAGATTTCCCAAGCTTTAAACATCCCAAGGAGCACTGTGCAAGCGATAATATTGAAATGGAAGGAGTATCAGACCACTGCAAATCTACCAAGACCTGGCCGTCCCTCTAAACTTTCAGCTCATACAAGGAGAAGACTGATCAGAGATGCAGCCAAAAGGCCCATGATCACTCTGGATGAACTGCAGAGATCTACAGCTGAGGTGGGAGACTCTGTCCATAGGACAACAATCAGTCGTATATTGCACAAATCTGGCCTTTATGAAAGAGTGGCAAGAAGAAAGCCATTTCTTAAAGATATCCATAAAAAGTGTCGTTTAAAGTTTGCCACAAGCCACCTGGGAGACACACCAAACATGTGGAAGAAGGTGCTCTGGTCAGATGAAACCAAAATTGAACTTTTTGGCAACAATGCAAAACATTATGTTTGGCGTAAAAGCAACACAGGTCATCACCCTGAACACACCATCCCCACTGTCAAACATGGTGGTGGCAGCATCATGGTTTGGGCCTGCTTTTCTTCAGCAGGGACAGGAAGATGGTTAAAATTGATGGGAAGATGGATGGAGCCAAATACAGGACCATTCTGGAAGAAAACCTGATGGAGTCTGCAAAAGACCTGAGACTGGGACGGAGATTTGTCTTCCAACAAGACAATGATCCAAAACATAAAGCAAAATCTACAATGGAATGGTTCAAAAATAAACATATCCAGGTGTTAGAATGGCCAAGTCAAAGTCCAGACCTGAATCCAATCGAGAATCTGTGGAAAGAACTGAAAACTGCTGTTCACAAATGCTCTCCATCCAACCTCACTGAGCTCGAGCTGTTTTGCAAGGAGGAATGTGAAAAAATGTCAGTCTCTCGATGTGCAAAACTGATAGAGACATACCCCAAGCGACTTACAGCTGTAATCGCAGCAAAAGGTGGCGCTACAAAGTATTAACTTAAGGGGGCTGAATAATTTTGAACGCCCAATTTTTCAGTTTTTGATTTGTTAAAAAAGTTTGAAATATCCAATAAATGTCGTTCCACTTCATGATTGTGTCCCACTTATTGTTGATTCTTCACAAAAAAATACAGTTTTATATCTTTATGTTTGAAGCCTGAAATGTGGCAAAAGGTCGCAAAGTTCAAGGGGGCCGAATACTTTCGCAAGGCACTGTATATAGAGGTTGTTAAGAAATTAATGTTTCAAGAAAGGGGTGTATATATTCGGCCTGGCAAAGTGGTTTTATGCGCTGACTTACTGGAAGCTGATAATTTTGAGTTTTTTACTCATAAGACTTTCATAAGAAAGTCCTCACTGTCTGAGACACTGACACACACACACATTCATGCTACACATACATCACATGCTGCTACCAGACTTTGCCACCTAATCCCACCTTCCCCAAAACACGTGTAAATATTGGACGACAAATGGTGCCTTCCTGTATTACACTTATGCTACATTTTTTATTATATTCTACTGAGCCATTTACTTTATGTTCGTATTCTTATATTTCATTATTTATTTGTTGTTGCATTGTCAAAAAGGAACAAGCAAGGATTTCATTGGACGGTGTATACCATGTGTATCAGTGGAGGCTGCTGAGGGGAGGAAGGCTCATAGTAATTGCTGGAATGGAGAAAATGGAATGGCATCATACACATTGGAAACCATGCATATGATGTATTTCGTACCATTTCACTAATTCCGCTCTAGCCATCACCATGAGCCCATTCTCCCCAATTAAGGTGCCACCGACCTCCTGTGATGTATATCCAGCACATACAACTAATAACTTGAAGCTTAAAGCTACAGTCTGAATTTGGTGTATGTGTCTTTCTGACCATTGAATGCAGATCAAGATGGAGCACCTATATATCAATAGGTGGTGATGGCATCAATTTGTCTAAAGATTCAAAAAACATGGTTTGCTGTCAAGTACAGGCACGTAGAAAAAACATTTATTGTAGTTACACAAGAGTGGAGGGAGATTATGTGTGCATTGTGTGTTTATGTGTACTCAAAGTTGCTTTAAAGTACACTGTCTTCCTGAAACAATACACAATGGTCTATAGTGTAATTTCAAAGCAATCTCCTATGAAGGCTTTTATAGAAACTTGTCTTATGAAGGACATTCAACCATCAGCATTTTTTTATTCCTTTTGCTCTATTCATTGGATGACTAAGCTGAGAGTACTGGTGGGTGGGTTATTATTTTGTATTAGCTTTCATGTCTTGATCCTCTCCCTCTTCCATTGTATTTATTGCAGCTGTGATACGAACTGTTGCCCTGTGGTGCTATACCTTCATGGATTTGAAAAAGCAAAGTATGGGGAAACCTTATCCTTGAAACCCAGGAGTTACGTCTTTGCATACTTAGTTTCCTAAGTACAGTCATAAGGAGTATTATACTCATCACGCTCTATTTCCAAGCTGGGGGGAGGGTGTCTGGCCCTAGTTAGCATTCTATGTTCTATTGTTCAGTCCCATGCTCTTTTAGAGGCTACAGTAACAGGTGAAGAAAATACATTCCACCCACTTTTCCACTTTCCCACCCAAGAGGTGTCCCCAGAATTCTGTCTGTGTTTGATTGAAACCCAGCGTGTTTGATTGAATAGCTTCTGTAATTTTCCCAAAAAGGTGTTGCACTTTACTTCACAGGCACTAATTTCATGCATTTTTAATACTCAAGATATATATGGAGAAAACAAATGATTGTTTTTAGATAAAACTATACTGCATATATTCACGTCACCAAATAATTTATTAAAACACACTGTTCTGCAATAAAGGTCGACGATAGCCTCAGTCACACTCTGTAGGATAGCGCCATGTTGTAGCCGGAGGACAGCTAGATTCTGTCCTCTTCTGGGTAGGTTTTGTATTGACCAATGTAAAAACGCCATCTTTCCCTGGACCAGTGCTTGGGAGGGACCTACACCTAAGGGAAGCAGCGGATCAGGTGACAGGAAGTTGATCAGTCCCACTTCAACTTACGGTTGCCATCCTCTTCCATAAACTTGCACAGTAATTATGACAGCTTCCGGAGGATGTCCTACAACCTATCTGAACTCTTGCAGCATGAACTGTCATGTTGTCCACTCAATCAAAGGATCGGAGGATGAAAGAATAAGCTACGGCTAGCTAGCACTGCAGTGCATAAAATGTGGTGACTAGTTGACTCAAAGAGAGAGAAAGACGAGTTTTGAACAAATATATATATGAACAAATATATTTCTTTCAAAATTAAGGAAAAGCGAGAGAGAGAATGAGAGACAGAGCTATATTTCATAGTATATATTTTTTTATTTCACTTTCACTTACTTACTTAGCTAGAAAATGCAGCTAGCTAGTTTAGCCTACTCAAACACCTGGTTCAAAAAAGAGAGGGATGCTATGCTAGCTAGCTGGTTATGGATATCCAACACTGGAATTCTTCCAAGTCAAGGTAAGCATGAGCTGGGTGGGCATTCTATGTTGTGTGTCTAGTTTGTTCGTTTCTATGTATGGCCTGATATAGTTCTCAATCAGAGGCAGGTGTTAGTCATTGTCTCTGATTGGGAACCATATTTAGGTAGCTTGTTTTGTGTTGGGGTTTGTGGGTGGTTGTCTTCTGTCTTTGTGTCATTGCACCAGATAGGACTGTTTCGGTTTCACATTTATTGTTTTGTATTTTGTAGTGTTCTCGTTGATCGTCTATATTAAAGATGTTGAACACTAACAACGCTGCATTTTGGTCCTCTCCTTCAGCGGAAGAAAGCCGTTACAACAGCATGTTTGTAGTGGGTTTACTAACGTGTTAGTTCTAATAGCTATGTTGACTACGACCTTAATATAGTGAAAACGATGTAGGCTGTGTGTAGCAATTAGCGGTTATGGTATGAAAGTTTGATTTGGAAAGTTGTTTTTGCCTGGTCTCAGACAGCTGTTGTATTGTGCACTGAAGTCCACAAGGAAAGGGAAAAGGTGAGAGGAAGAGAGAGCGTAGATGCGATATGGAATTATATATACATCGAGCAAAGTGATCATGCGGTTTATGGTTGCTTTGTAAATTCACTCTGGCTATCTACTCTGATTTCAGAGCACTCTAGTCTGAGTGTGCCATAGCGCAGAATTGACTAATTCATGAACGCGAACACCCGTTGAAAATGACCAGTCAGTAAACCTCAGCAAAAAAAACATTTTTACATTGTTGCCAGCAGCACAGTTGAAGTCACCAATGCTCTAGAAAACATGAAAACAGCCTAACCAGCTCTGATAGCGCGAGTAAGATGATCAGAGTGTGGTGTTCTCTCGTTTTTGTCTGGAAGTAGCTAGCTAGCCAACTTTAGCCATTTGGCTTGGGACTGCCGTTGTGATGTCAGAATGCTCGGATCAGCCCAACTCCTCGGCCAGAGCGTCCAGGGTGCGCCCTGAACGCTCCGACAGCGAAACACTCTGAATTTGCAAATGGACAATCAGACAACGCTCTGACTTTAGGAACACACCCTATAAGCTTTGTGGCTGCTAGTCCTGTTTGTGTGATCAGGGGCGTTATCATTCCACTGATTCTCCTGAAAAATGTTTCTTAAATGGAAGCAAACGGAAAGAAACGGGGATAACACATACCTGAATTACTCCAATAGAAACTCTTGTTTGCAACTGTTGGACTAATGATTACAACCTAGGTCAGCTAGATGCAGGCAAGAGTGTGCAAGGCGGTATTGAATGTGTCATTCTCTGTCACCTTGGGTACTGAAATTTCTCTCGACCTGTGCATCTAGGTTGTAAACATTTATTTGTAGGCTAGGTTGTACCAACCTCATGATGAGTAGAGGGAAAAATTGAGTATCATGTAGTAGCGTAAACCTATCGATGTTACATTGAGATGGGTGAATGGAATATGAGCGATGGTCGTCCAAAATGCTATAATAGAAGTAAGGCCATGTTCATAAAAAATACAAATAATCGTCCTCCTTCATCTTAAATGGCACCGACCTCCACTGCAGGTAAGGTAGATCTGATCCAACGCTTCATTTTTGTGAAATTCAAATTGATATCATTTACATCCAAAAGATATGGTTGAGAAAATGATTCTTCATTAAGAAAGTTTAAATCCACGGCACTCACCCAAGCACAAATGGAAGTGCATCATTATAGAATACTCAATTTATCTTTCTATAAATCATTACACAAACAACTAGTTCACATGATTATCATTATAACTGACTGCAATAGCATCAAATAGTCCCCGCAATATGCAACTGTTCAGGGAAGTCAGGAACCAAAACATGCAGTCAGGAAAGCAAAGGCCAGCTTTTTCAAGCAGAAATGTGCATCCTGTAGCTCTAACTCCAAAAAGTTCTGGGACACAATAAAGTCCATGGAGAACAAGAGCACCTCATCCCAGCTGCCCACTGCACTGAGGCTAGGTAACACAGTCACCACCACAATCCATGATAATCGAAAACTTCAACAAGCATTTCTCAACGGCTGGCCATGCCTTCCTCCTGGCTGCCACGGTCATCCCCCTCTTCAAAGGGGGAGACACCTTGGACCCAAACTGTTACAGACCTATATCCATCCTTCCCTGCCTATCTAAGGTCTTTGAAAGCCAAGTTAACAAACAGATCACTGACCATCTCGAATCCCACCGTACCTTCTCCGCTGTGCAATCCGGTTTCCGAGCCGGTCACGGGTGCACCTCAGCCACGCTCAAGGTACTAAATGATATCATAACCGCCATCGATAAAAGACAGTACTGTGCAGCCGTCTTCATCGACCTGGCCAAGGCTTTCGACTCTGTCAATCACCGTATTCTCATCGGCAGACTCAGTAGCCTCGGTTTTTCTAATGACTGCCTTGCCTGGTTCACCAACTACTTTGCAGACAGAGTTCAGTGTGTCAAATCGGAGGGCATGTTGTCCGGTCCTCTGGCAGTCTATGGGGGTACCACAGGGTTCAATTCTCGGGCCGACTAAATGCATGCTTTTCAACCGTTCGCTGCCTGCACCCGCACGCCGACTAGCATCACCACCCTGGATGGTTCCGACCTAGAATATGTGGACATTTATAAGTACCTAGGTGTCTGGCTAGACTGTAGACTCTCCTTCCAGACTCACATCAAACATCTCCAATCCAAAATCAAATCTAGAGTCGGCTTTCTATTTTGCAACAAAGCCTCCTTCACTCACAACGCCAAACTTACCCTAATAAAACTGACTATCCTACCGATCCTCGACTTCGGCGATGTCATCTACAAAATAGCTTCCAATACTCTACTCAGCAAACTAGATGCAGTTTATCACAGTGCCATCCGTTTTATTACTAAAGCACCTTATACCACACACCAGTGCGACCTGTATGCTCTAGTCAGCTGGCCCTCGCTACATATTCGTCGCCAGACCCACTGGCTCCAGGTCATCTACACGTCCATGCTAGGTAAAGCTCCACCTTATCTCAGTTCACTGGTGACGATGGCAACACCCACCCGTAGCACGCGCTCCAGCAGGTGTTTCTCACTGATCATCCCTAAAGCGAACACCTCATTTGGCCGCCTTTCCTTCCAGTTCTCTGCTGCCTGTGACTGGAACGAATTTCAAAAATCACTGAAGTTGGAGACTTTTATTTCCCTCACCAACTTTAAACATCTGCTATGTAAGCAGCTAACTGATCGCTGCAGCTGTACATAGTCCATCTGGAAATAGCCCACCCAATTTACCTATCTCATCCCCATACTGTTTTTATTTATTTACTTTTCTGATCTTTTGCACACCAATATCTCTACTTGCACATGATCATCTGATCATTTATCACTCCAGTGTTAATTCTGCTAAATTGTAATTATTCACTCCTATGGCCTATTTATTGCTTACCTCCTCATGCCACACAATGTATATGGATTTTTTTTTTCCTACTGTGTTATTGACTTGTTTACTCCATGTGTAACTCTGTGTTGTTTTCTGTTCACAGTTGTAAATGAGAACTTGTCCTCAACTAGCCTACCTGGTTAAATAAAGGTGAAATAAAAAAATAAAAAATAAGTCTTTACAGCATCATGGATACACTATTGTTAGGCAGGGCAAACCCGATTTGGTCATTTCTGGTATATCATCAAAATAAATCAATCGCAGCATGTTTTGGGTCTCATTTAGCAGTTTTTACTTGATTTAAGTACAATACCATTTGAAATTAATGTTGAAAATTCAGTTTATATTTGTATAAATTTGTACAACGTTGTACAACATTTCAGTTGTCACGTTCTGACCTTTATTTTCCTTTGTTTTGTCTTTATTTAGTATGGTCAGGGCGTGAGTTGGGGTGGGCAGTCTGTTTTGTGTTTCTATGTTTAGGTTTCTGTTTTGGCCTAGTATGGTTCTCAATCAGAGGCAGGTGTCGTTAGTTGTCTCTGATTGAGAATCATACTTAGGTAGCCTGGGTTTCACTGTTGGTTTGTGGGTGTTTGTTTCCGTGTGTGTGTTTGTTTCAGTTTGGTTGTTTTTGTATTCCATAGTGTTCAGTGCTTTTCTTATTAAAATCGTCATGAATACTTACCACGCCGCATCTTGGTCCGATCCTTACTCCTCTTCAGACGAAGAGGAGGAAATCTGCCGTTACCTCAGTGTTGGATTTTGCTACGGGGGTCACCAAAACAAAGAGAAGCGCAACACTGTTTTGTCAATAACTCATATCAATATCATGTTGAAATCAGTAGAGCGAGAGAGGGAAAATCTGGTTGCACGTCCCATTAAAACTAGCACAGCTCAAAAACCACACGGAGTCAGGAAATAGCTCAATTTTGATTGAAGTTAGTTGCCAACACAGTAAGCGTAGTGCAACAATTGTTTGTTAATCACTCCTATCATTATACGTTGAAATCAATAGAATGGGGGCAAAACATTTGGATTGAATGCGCTGTTTAAACGTACATTTTACAGCGGAAATTTGGAATAACCTACAATATATAATGCTGGTTAGATGAGAATTTCTAAAAAAGATACTATAGTAAATTTGGAAACTCTTCAGACTCCTTTACTTTTCCACATTTTGTTACGTGACAGCTTTCTGCTAAAATGGATTAAATAAAAACAAATCCTCATCAATCTACACACAATACCCTATAAGGACAAAGTGAAAACAGGTTTTTAGAAATGTTTGCAAAACAATTCAGCTGCTTTGCTATGAGACTCGAAATTGAGCTCAGGTGCATCCTGTTTCCAATGATAATCCTTGATGTTTCTACAACTTGATTGGATTCCACCTGTGGTAAATTCATTTGATTCAATTGATTGGAAATTATTTGGAAAGGCTCACCTGTCTATATCAGGTCCCATAGTTGACACTGCATGTCAGAGCAAAAACCAAGCCATGAGGTCAAATGAATTGTCTGTAGAGCTCAGAGACAGGATTGTGTCAAAGCACAGATCTTACGAAGGGTACCAAAAAATGTCTGCAGCATTTAAGATCCCCAAGAACAGTTTCCTCTGTCATTCTTAAATGGAAGAAGTTAGGAACCATCAAGACTCTTCCTAGTGCTGCCCACCTGGCCAAACTGAGCAATTGGGTGAGAAGGGCCTTGTAGGGAGGTGACCAAAAACCTGATGGTCACTCAGGCAGAGCTCCAAAGTTGCTCTGTGGAGATGGGAGACATTTCCAGAAGGACAACCATCTCTGCAGACCATGAGAAAACATATTCTATGTTCTGATGAAAACAAAATTGAACTATTTGGCCTGAATGCAAAGTATCACATATCGAGGGAACCTGGCACCAGCAGCATCATGCTGTGGGGATGTTTTTCAGTGGCAAGGACTGGGAGACTAGTCAGTATTGAGGGAAAGATGAATGTAGCAATGTACAGAGAAATCCTTGATGAAAACCTGCTCCAGCGCGCTCAGGACCTCAGACTGGGGTGAAGGTTTACCTTCCAATTACCCTAAGCACACAGCCAACACAACGCAGGAGTGGCTTCGGGACAAGTCTCAATGTCCTTGAGTGGCCCAGCCAGAGCCCGGACTTGAACCCGATCGAACAACTGTGGAGAGACCTGACAATAGCTGTGTAGCCACGCTCCCCATCCAACCTGAAAGAGCTTGAGAGGATCTGCAGAGAAGAATAGGAGAAACTCCCCAAATACAGGTGTGCCAAGTTTGTAGCGTCATAACCAAGACGACTCAAGGATCTAATCGGTGCCAAAGGTGCTTCTACAATTTACTGAGTAAAGTTTTTGAATGCTTATGTGATTTATTTTTATTTTTATACATTGGCAAACATTTCTACAAACTTTTGCTTTGACATTTTGCGGTATTGTGTAAACAGGCACACTTTTATTCCATTCATCAATAGGCAAAAAAATGATATAATTGCCCAAAGAACACTGAACATAAACTATGAAAGTATCGCGTGTGATCATACACCGTGTGTGATCATACAATGAACAATTACACACAAAGACATGGTGAGGAACAGAGGACTAAATACATGTAGATTGATTAGGGAATGACAACCAAGTGTGCATGGAACAAGACAAAACAAATGGACATATGAAAAATAGAGCGGCGATGGCTAGAAAGCCGGTGACGTCGATCACCGAACGCCGCCCGAACAAGGAGAGCAGACGACTTCAGCGGAAGTCGTGACAATTTGGCTGCAATTTTGACTTTCAAATCCATGTATTGGTGTGTTGCCAACGACTTTTATAGAGAGACCACTCCAAAAGATTTGTGTCATTTGAGATTGATCTTGTGTCATCATGTTGACTGTAACATTTTATACTAACATCCCCAATATGAGGTAAAAATATGTATTTCCCCCCCAATTCAATGTGTTCAAAACATCAGCTTGTGTAATGTAGTAGCATATACAATGAATGGTTCCTCCTTTAAAGTTGCGAGCTTGCACTGTGTCAGTGTCACAGCTTCATTGCTCCAGACCACTACAAGGGGGAGTTAGAGCACTCATTATGCATTTTGGTCCCAAGGTTTTTATATGACCAATCATATCGAATTGTTCCAATGACGAATTTTGACGTGAGCCACCCTTGCCTTGTGGCGTTCTTCAACAAAGATGGCTGACAAAACATTATGGTGGAACCAGATGTACGTTTTTATAACGTCATAACGAGTCAAGCAAAAAATGCACAATTGAGAGGAATATGTTAGTTAATGTAGGGACAAACATTTGTGCATACTTTTTGTCATAAAGTTAATTTACGAAAATCACTATTTAGCAAGTTATCTGACAAGCTAACATTAGCCAGCTAGCTATTGTTAGGAGAATGAATTTGTAATGTGTTTAATCTTTTAGGGACTCCTGAGAAACCCAGGCTGTCGTCTTGTGAAACAGTGGATGTAAAGAATCTAGCTAGCTAAAGCATTTACTGCAAATTGATTGTACAATTGTGTAAGCTTGCCTTGCAATGCAGCTGAAGTAACATACAGTGGGGCAAAACAGTATTTAGTAAGCCACCAATTGTGCAAGTTCTCCCACTTAAACAGATGAGAGGCCTGTAATTTTCATCATAGGTACACTTCAACAGAAAATCACATTGTAGGATTTTTAATGAATTGATTTGCAAATGATGGTGGAAAATAAGTATTGGTCAATAACAAAAGTTTCTCAATACTTTGTTGGCAATGAAAGAGGTCAAACGTTTTCTGTAAGTCTTCAAGGTTTTCACACACTGTTGCTGGTATTTGGCCCATTGCTCCATGCAGATCTGATCTAGAGCAGTGATATTTTGGGGCTGTTGCTAGGCAACATGGACTTTCAACTCCCTCCAAAGATGGGGTTGAGATCTGGAGACTGGCTAGGCCACTCCAGGACCTTGAAAAGCTTCTTACGAAGCCACTCCTTCGTTGGCCCGAAGGTCATCTTAAGTTCGGGTGAGGTGGCCATGACGGGACTGGCTTGCTCTCTCACTTCAAAACATACCTGCAGACGAGAGAGCATGATTAAGACTAGTTTTTTTTATTCTAACACGGTCAGTCATCTTAAATCATGAGGTGAAATGCAAAACTGACCTTGGATCATTAACTCTGGGTCTAGTACATCTGTCTGTATTTCAATGTAAAGCATCTCTTATTTATAATACTTCCCTTTGACCCGACCAAGTGACATCTCACCTATGATCATGCTGTGCCCTCTGTGTCAACCAGTTCAGATGCGGGAGGGGTTCTCCAAAACAGCTGATATAACCTAGAGGATTTAGGGGGAAGGGGGAGAGGGAAGAAGAGAGACTGTTATTGTGTGTGTGTGTGTGTGTGGTCTCACTTGGTGTCCACACTAAGTGGCTCGTACTTTATGCTGAAAAAACTACGCATGAAGAAAAACAATAGAAGATAATGTCAATAGAAGATACTGTATGACGCAAACACCTATCGGAGTGTACCTGCAATACTTAAATATAGAGGGCTATGTGTCTCACCACTTGGTTATTGCAAGGCTAACCCCCAGTGAAATGGTCCAGTGAAATGGCTGCGTTTATGTAGTGTAAATTTGAAAAATAGCAGCTAACATCTTAAGAATATTTTAATGAATGCATGTGAGACAAGTTCCATGTACAACAAGGCAGGCAGAGATGGAGAATAATAACACAACAGTTTAATTTCCTCTGGTCATGGACACTTTTGCCAGCAATAAAGATTCCACGGCCTTTTCCTCGGACAGTGAACATCTGGCAATATCTACATGTTCAACCCCTTGGTCAGCTCTCTCTCTGAAAGTAAAGAAAACAGCTTATTTTTTTATAGATATGAGAACAATAACTGAGATATGACCTTTCAATCTAAAGCAGAAGATGTCATTTTTAGGATATGCCAACACAGCCCAGTGCTGCTTACCTGAGATGCCATCTTCGTAGGAGTCCGCTTTGACTTCCTAATGGGGCGGGAAAAATATGCATTCAGAAAATGTATTTTCAATTGAAAATAAAAAAAGGTGTTGCTCTCGACAAAAAGACACAAATATACCTCCATAGCATATAACAATTTGCATGTGAATAACCACACCTTCATACAAACGTGCTACTGTATGCAGAATTCTTGACGCACAACCGAAGATGCTGCCATATCAGCCAACACGCCCACAAGAGAGCCACTCAGGAGAATAATTATGCTTGGAAGAGGGAAAGGAATGAGATGGGAACAGCAATTTGTTACAAGTTGGGGAGGAGGGCTAATAGATGAACAATAGACTATTTAACCTTTAAAAAATAATAGTCTTATAGCCAAGCTAGGTGTGAAACCTCCTAACACAGGGCAAATCTGGTCTAACGACCAAGGGGTAGCTTGCTTCTCAATGTAATAAAGTAATGACTTCAAATAAGTGTAACGGTTTTCCTTAGGTGAAAGAGAGTCAGACCAAAATGCGGCATGGCTATTGCGATCCATGTTTAATGAAAACAAAGTAAACACGATCAAATACAAAACCAATAAACGTAAAACGAAAACCGAAGCAGCCTAATACTGGTGCAAAGAAACACAGAGACAGAACAACGACATAAGGACAATCACCCACGAAACACTAAGAATATGGCTGCCTAAATATGGTTCCCAATCAGAGACAACGATAAACACCTGCCTCTGATTGAGAACCATTCCAGACAGCCATAGACTATGCTAGATACCCCTACTAATATACAAACCCAATACCTAACAAAAACCCCAAGACAAAACACACCACATACAAAACCCATGTCACACCCTGGCCTGACCAAATTAATAAAGAAAACACAAAATACTAAGACCAGGGCGTGACAATAAGTTATGTTGGCTGACAATTTGTTAGCTACGCTGTCCTTACGAACCACATAGCATACCATTACAGCAGTATGTACCGGTATGTTAACTAGCAAACCTTCCAGTATATTAACTATAGGCTACCCAACATTTATTGACTTGATTATTCTCGTAATTCTTAGCTTAGCTAAATGGTAAAGTTATTGTGCTTTCTCAATGGACATTCGGGTGCTTTCGTACATTCGCTCTGGCTATCTATAGGCTAGACAAACGAGTCAAAATTCACCCAGGGCTGAAAAACGGCTTAAGAACATTGGCTGAACTGGAACACTAGCACCAGCCCTTAGCAAATTAATGGAATTGAATGATCGCAGAGTCTGTTTTGACTGGAGTGATGCTTAGAATTCCATTAAAAATCTATCCCTTTTTATTTTACCACTACAATCTGTTCGTAGGACTAAACTGGAAAAAAACAAGTTGTGTAGAAAGTAAACATCCGCACCTCGATGGTGTCAACTGTGCTTATGTCTGCGTAATGAAAAAGTAGAGAAAAATAAAAACTTGGCTATTTCTGGTCTAGCGATCGATGA
Source organism: Oncorhynchus tshawytscha (assembly GCF_018296145.1). NCBI lineage: Eukaryota > Metazoa > Chordata > Actinopteri > Salmoniformes > Salmonidae > Oncorhynchus > Oncorhynchus tshawytscha. The sequence goes on from NC_056449.1 coordinate 1,190,233, forward strand.
GAAACGAGCACGCTGCCCAAACTTGAAAATAATTACAAAGAGAAGATTCTCCTGATTTTAAATGGTGCCTGTGTAACAGTTTTGTTTCTGCCCCTACCTGGGCAAAACCCCGAGGACAGACCATCCCCCCCCAAAAAAAAATTCGGCCGACCACTATTTTCTCCCAGATTGCAGTTCCTAGGGCTTCCACTAGATGTCAAGTCTTTAGAAAGAGTTTCAGGCTGGTTTTTGGAAAAATGCGCCAGAAATAGTAGTTTTTCTAGGTGGCTCCCATTTTGGCTGTAGTGTTTCCAAGCGTGTGGAAGAGAGCAGGTTCTTTGGTATTTATCTCCGGTAAAGACAATAACGATTCTCCGTCTTAAATTGTATAGTTTATTTACGTATTAGGGTACCTAAGGTTTGAATATTAGTTTGGGATTCATTTTGTATGCATTTTGATGGAGGGAAACTGGGTGGATTATTGACTGAAGCGCGCCAGCTAAACTGACTTTTTATGGATATAAAGAAGGACATTATCGAACAAAAGGACCATTTGTGATGCCAACAGAAAAAGGTAAGGCATTTTTTACATCGCTACTTCTGACTCGTGTCGCACCTGCCTGGTTGAAATATGTTTTTCATGTGTTTGTATGCTGGGCGCTGTCCTCAGATAATTGTATGGTGTGCTTTCGCCATAAAGCCTTTTTGAAATGTGACACAGCGGCTGGATTAACACAAAGTTAAGCTTTATTTTGATGTATTACATTTGTCATTTTATGAAAGTTAAATATTTATAATACTGTAGTTTGAATATCGAGCTCTGCAATTTCACTGGATGTTTGCCAGGTGGGAAGCTTACCGTCCCACCTGACGCTACCGGCCCATAAGAAATTAACTATAAAACAACGTGAGCAGGTCTCACTGTCAACAATAGCGAAGCAGGCATTGTGATGTTGAACAATAAGCTGGGAATAGAACGTTCGGAAGGCGAGTTGGTGCAGCGGTGCTCAATAGAACTAATAGGAGCTGGCGATTGCTTCAAAACGACGGCCTTACCACCTCTGTTAGGGCAAGTAAAATGGTCAGAGTGGTCTCATTTGTGTCTGGAAGTAGCTAGCCAACGTTAGCTTGGGTGCTTGACTGCCGTTGTAAGGCCTGAAATGTATGTTGATTCGTTTTATAAAGCCGATAATGCACTCGAGACTGTGGAATATCACTAATATTGGCATTACTAAGGGGTGTTGTTTCAAAAGAGAAACGAGCCACACCCTGTAGCTAAGCCAATATCCGTGATATACCGCAGGGCTTTATGTACATGAATCCGTTTACACGACCCCATCCTCTCCTTTCTGTATCTAGCACATGCAAACCCCACATGCATTAAATTAAATGTTAGCATCCTTTCACTGTACCAAGAACTGTAAACAATATTCTTGACCTTAGCTCCCAAATCATTATGCACACTGGCACTAGACACCTCTACAGAATCCCGTCCCCCATCAACTCAGACAGCCTTAATTTAATGTTCTTTATTTATTGCCTCTCCACATTTAAGAGGGGAACGCTGTAAATTACATGCACTGAGTGGGAACGCGAGACATTTCACAATGAGGCATGCTTGTACAGTGCAGGTATCTTATATAGAGACATAGGCAAACAGATGGCATTGATTATTTTATCTTTGGAGACCCGACCTTGAAGCCAAGATGTTTTAAACAAAACATTCCATCTCACTTTTCACTTTTTTACTTATTGAATAACATTGATTAAAATCCACATTATGCGATTTTGTAGATTTAGACCTTGAGCCATGCCCGTAAAAAATTACAAAAGAAACAATTTTCAAGACAAGAACATGTGAATGGTGTACTTCCATTTTTAGTGGAATTATTTAATTTAGAAAGCAACATTTTTTGGGGCCTTTTCATATGCTCAAATAATGCCAATAAAGCACTTACAATAGTCAATTATCTGGTTAATGGATTTCATGATCAACTGTTAAAAAAATAAGTATAACAATGTAAATGTTGATTACAAAGAATACATTTAGAGGGTGTTTGCAACTACTATATCACCGAAGAGAAGCCATATCGATGGCGGATATAATTTTGATTTGACAATAACATTCATGTACATCAAGTGCAATTCTCAAATGAGGGCTTGCAGTTTTTATATTGCCTGGCTGGCTCCCCCTAAGTAGGAGAGCAGCACGAAGGCTGCCTTAAGTACAATAGCAGCACTTGGAACCACTTCAGAGGAAGTGCCAGCCAATCAACTAGAACTGTTCATATACAGTGATCCTGACAGTGCAGTTAGGGCACCTAAAGGAGCACAGCCTCAGCTATTTTTTGCCTCGCAAATCTAATGTGGTGTACTGCCAGTTGTTGCATGACAACACTGAATCCTCCCAATCCTATCCGAAGGAAAAACTTTTTGACTAGCACGTCCTTATCAGGTTTTGGTGGGCACACATTTGTTGTACAATTGTTTTGTAATTCAACGTATTTGTGGAGGCCTATTTAGACACCCAGCATATGAAGCATTTGATAGCTGTCTAGTTTACATGATTCATTCATTATGAACAATATTTACTTGAACTATAACAATTATCTCCCAAAATGTCCCCAAATACTTCCCTTGACTAAGCATTTTAACTATTAAAGCCCCTGCCCTCCAGTCATTAAGCACAAGTGGTGAATTAGAGCAAATCAAATTGCCATCCAGTATGCATGATCACCCCTCTTTGCAATGACTTCTTGGTGTAATAATTTCCACACAATGAAATTGTAATGCAAAACAGAATCCAAATGTTTCATGGGTCATCACATGAGTGAAGGCAAGGACTCTGTCGTAATCAAGCATCTTGGTTTAGAACGGCTTTGATGGCAGATGGGGGGGACCTACCCGAGGAGCAGAGCAACAGTTAGAGTTACAGAGAGGATCCTTTTTTTATCAATTGAGGTAAGTAGGTCCCACCGAGACCCAGGGTATGAGGAACCTCACATTTAATGTGGCCTCACAGATTCACAGTATAACGGGAAGAGACTGTTGACAAGTCACTCTCAAGGTGGCGCAGGTATTGAGCGGAATGCTCATTGGGCCTATACATTTTGTTGGCGCTGCTTCAGAGGCTTTTGAATTAGAACAATTCATAAATCTGGCCTGTTGCTTAGGAATTCCAAATCTTTTTCTCTCCTTGCACATTGCAATGTTTGAGAGCATTAGTGTCTGGACCAGTGTCTCTTTTTAGCTTAGTTTGGCCTTGTTACTTCACAAGTCTCAGAAGGTCATAGGAGATGCTGTTACCTACCCTTCATAGACTCATGCTTAATTTTAAAACAGTTGAAAGCAGGTATGTTTGGAGTTAAATCAACTGACTCAGACATCAGTGTCAGAAACACTATGTATAGTGAATAATGACAGTGTGGTAGGCAACATTTGGACGTGACAGCTACATGATTTAAAGTATGCTTTTGAACGTTGGTTGCATTTCTATCCATGAAGCATAAGGCGCAAACAATTTGCGATTTGTAGGGTCATGTTTTGTCTTGTACTATATCAAAGAATCAAATAATGTTAATTTACATTGATTTGTGATTAGTCTGTATTTCAGCTGCTAGAGTGATTGATAGAAGCCCTCTTGGTCTGATATTTAACCTGCTTCTCAAACTGATGGGAGACAAACGTTTTGCAATCACAGCCTTTGAGTGTACTGTAGTATTATTATAATCTGCTGTGCATGAGCGAGAAAGTAAACAGGTTTTTCTTTATTTTTTATGATGCAGTTCTCTCCAGATGGTGAAGGGCTCATTTTGACAGAATGGGAGAGGAGAGGAGTGGAGTATCATGTCACCAGCATTTCACAATAACTATGGTTGAGAGTAACTACCAAACGTCACGCGATCCTGGTAATTTAATGCAAAGCTGCTGTGACAGTATTGAAATGCCATGCTCGTGACTGTAATTTGTGTGACTGACAGAGGCACACCCACACACATTCTCCACAGTAACCCTCAAATAAGATTATCTTCTATAATTTAATCTCAATATCTCCTCCAAGATTATATTGAGTCTGTATTTAAATGTGATGCTCCTTTCTTTCCATCTCACAATGTGTTTAACCACTGACTGCTCAACAACAGACACTGAGCATGCTGAGAATCAACACTGTTGATCTCAAGACACACTCTCTGTCAAGGAATGTGCATCATAAAGTACATTAGATGAAGTAAAACAAATATTTTCAATATATTAAACGATCGTGTTTGATACAGATTATAATGTCTCAACGTTAGGTTTTTAAGCAAAAACACTTACTGTATTTGTTTCATGTTCATGAGGTATTAATCCAAAAGTAATCATATTTGGATATTTATGTTAGATAATGGAAAGGTTTGAGAACATTATCAGTATGATGGTTCAACCTTGTAACAAACATTTCATGAGATTATGTTGTAATGAATACTTGCATTGCTGTAGTTCCTAAAATACAGGGGTGGGCTTGCATTTCACAACAAATCACCCCTGACCCCACCATGTTCGCAGCATCTGTGAATGCTAAAGCTGAAGAATATATATATTTAATTCTGGATTTTTGGATTCATTAATAAATCAGTGACACAAAACGATTAACAGATTGCATTTCACCCCCAAAACAGTTGATCATCAAACAAATAATTTACATAACCACATAATGCTTGATAATTGTTCTGCTGGAAAAAAGAAACAATCTGCTTCCCAGAATGGCAATTATTATTCCCACTTAGTGACTTTCAGTGCTTTGGGAGTTGGGACCAAAATGAGAATCTTGACAGGAATATTTGCAACAAGTGACAGAAGGGCACCACTGTTGAAATAATCTGAACCCTACTGAATGTGTTCCTTCATGTATATTAAGAAGGGTGAGGGTAGAAATATTATTATATTTCCTAATAAACTGATAATGATGCTGAGTTTGTTTTTAAGTGCACACGTTGTTTGTTCCACTAGCGCCATATGGGTCTCAATGCCGGTAGCTACACTTGTAGAAATTGCTCACTTGCTAATTGGATGTAGAGATACAAACATACCCACTGTTTTCTGCTACTGTAGACTGAGGCTGCTCTCCTGCTTGACTCTGCCTTTTATGACATCTCATGGCAACAGACATAACATCATAACATTGTTATATAATTGTGTAACGAGGCATGATGGCACTGAGGACATTTATAGAACATCACCCTGGTCACTTAGCATCAAGTTCCACTGGGAATATCCTGCATCAAGAAGCTGACTTAATAGTGTCATCATTAGTCATGTGTTGAATTAATATTAAGTTAAACTACCAATACTACCATTTGCTATCTACTTACATTTACATAGAATATTATGGCAAATGTTCAGTCAAGTTCATGACAGCATGATGTAGCTGTCAATCCCATGACACAGTACATCTCTCAACATTTACAGTGAAGTTGGATGTTTACATACACCTTTGCCAAACACATTTAAACTCAGTTTTCCACAATTCCTGACATTTAATCCTAGTAACAATTCCCTGTCTTAGGTCAGTTAGGATAACCACTTTATTTTAAGAATGTGAAATGTCAGAATAATAATAGAAAGAATTATTTATTTCAGCTTTTATTTCTTTCATCACATTCCCAGTGGGTCAGAAGTTTACATACAACTCAATTAGTATTTGGTAGCATTGCCTTGAAATTGTTTAACTTGGGTCAACCATTTTGGGTAGCCTTCTACAAGCTTCCCACAATAAGTTGGGTGAATTTTGGCCCATTCCTACTGACATATCTGGTGTAGCTGAGTAAGGTTTGTAGGCCTCCTTGCTCCCTCACTTGTTTTCAGTTCTGCCCACACATTTTCTGTAGGATTGAGGTCAGTGCTTTGTGATGGCCACTCCAATACCCTGACTTTGTTGTCCTTAAACCATTTTGCCACAACTTTGGAATTATGCTTGGGGTCATTGTCCATTTGGAAGAGCCATTTGCAACCAAGCTTTAACTTCCTGACTGATGTCTTGAGATGTTGCTTCATATATCCACATCATTTTCCTGCCTCATGATGCCATCTATTTTGTGAAGTGCACCAGTCCCTTTTGCAGCAAAGCACCACCACAACATGATGCTTACACCCTGTGCTTCATGGTTGGGATGGTGTTCTTCGACTTGCAAGCGTCCCCCTTTTTCCTCCAAACATAACAATGATCATTATGGCCAAACAGTTGTATTTTTGTTTCATCAGACCAGAGGACATTTCTCCAAAAAGTATGATCTTTGTTCCCGTGTGTAGTTGCAATCCGTAGTCTGGATATTTAATGCCATTTTTTTTTAGCAGTGGCTTCTTCCTTGCTGAGCAGCCTTTCAGATTCTGTCGATATAGGACGCGTTTTACTGTTGATATAGATACTTTTGTACCTGTTTCCTCCAACATCTTCACAAGGTCCTTTGCTGTTGTCCTGGGATTGATTTGCACTTTTCGCACCAAAGTACGTTCATCTCTAGGAGACAGTAAGCGTCTCCTTCCTAAACGGTATGACAGCTGCGTGGTCCCATGGAGTTTATTCTTGCATACTATTGTTTGTACAGTTGAACGTGGTACCTTCAGGTGTTTGGAAATTGCTCCCAAGGATGAACCAGACTTATAGAGGTCTACATTTTTTTCAGAGGTCTTGGCTGATTTATTTTGATTTTCCCATGATTGAAATTGACTCAAATTATGTCAATTAGCCTATCAGAAGCTTCTAAAGCCATGTCATAATTTTCTGGAATTATCCAAGCTGTTTAAAGGCACAGTCAATTTAGTGTATGCAAACTTCTGACCCACTGGAATTGTGAAACAGTGAATTATAAGTGAAATAATCTGTCTGTAAGCAACTGTTGGACAAATGACTTGTGTCATGCACAAAGTAGATGTCCTAACCACCTTGCCAAAACTATAGTTTGTTAACAAGACATTTGTAGAGTGGTTTTAAAACAAGTTTTGATGACTCCAACCTAAGTGTATGTAAACTTCCGACTTCAACTATAGATGCTCTGTTGTTCTTATCAACCCAACAACTGAACAAGTTTTTGTTCTAACTGAAAACCCCAAATAACAGAAATATTTCAGTATCTGGATGTTGCCTCTGAAATTAGCTGCCATTCATTACTTTCTCAATGTCTGTGACCTCTAGAGAGAGTGGGGAGAGCCACTCCAGAAGACACCACTGAGCTATTAAAAAGTACCAAAATAGAGTCCTTGGACATGAGAATAAAATAGTGTGATTGCAGGGGAGAGAATTTAGTGTTCTCACTGTTCTTATGTCGTTTTACAACTCATAATGTGCCTTCTCAAAATATATCATTTACATTTTCTTCTTAGCTTTACAATTCGATATTCTGGGAAATACATATTGATGTCATCTTCCACCCACAAAGGCTAGGGTGAATTGGATGAAATGTGTTTGTTTGTCTATATACTGCATAAGAAAATGCATGGTTCTACATGGCCTTGAAATTTTACAGTACAATGATGAAAAATAAAGCTTGAGATCCTGGATTCATGTTCGCTAGCATGTTCTGGCACAGCCTTCGATTCACAAACTCAAATGTTACATTTATGGGCGGCAGGGTAGCCTAGTGGTTAGAGCGTTGGACTAGTAACCGGAAGGTTGCAAGTTTAAACCCACGAGCTGACAAGGTATAAAACTGTTGTTCTGCCCCTGAACAGGCAGTTCCTAGGCCGTCATTGAAAATAAGAATTTGTTCTTAACTGACTTGCCTAGTTAAATAAAGGTCAAATAAATAAAAAAATTGTGGCATCAAACTTTTCCAGCCTTGTAAGCGTTCTCACAGTCCATGAGACCCGTTTTATTGACATAATTTAAATTGCATGGCTCATGGTGATATATGTGCTGTAGAGAAACCTGACCCTGTCAGACCACGTTTTCTCTTCTCAATTATATATGCACTTGCCTGAAAGAATAAAGGAGTCAATCTATTTTAACTGAACAACACTCAATAGCAGGGGGATCATTTTCACTGTGCACATAATATGGTTCTTACCTCCTTATGTTGTTCACATTTGTTTGAAAAGTATATTGCGTGAAAAATACTGTAATGTAGACTGGGTTATTATCACAGAAACTGATATGCGTGGTTGTAGTCAGTGTGTAGTACGAGACCGACACCAGTCTTAACTCCAGTCTCGAGACCACATATTGAGTGTCCCGGTCTTGTCTCAGTGTCTGACACATTTGTACTCAGTCTCGGACAGTGAGAATTTGAATGACTGTTATACAGTTAGCCAGAGTGAATTTGTGAAATCAAAAGATATGCTATCTACTCCGATTTCAGAACACTCTCGTCTGAGTGTCCCAGAGTGAAGACCAACTGATGAATTCACTAGTATGCAACACCTGCTGCATATGACCTTTGTCAGTAAACATAGGCAAAATAAGTAATAGTTAGTCAAGAACGCTCTAGATATAATTTAAACAGCCTAACCAGCTCTGCTACAGCAAGTAAAATGGTCAGAGTGAGGGGTTCTCTCATTTGTGTCTCTCATTTGTGTCTGGAAGTAGCTAGCAAGCAAGCTTGCCAACTTTAGCTTGGGTGCTTGGTTTGGACAAGCATGCATTGACAGGCAAGCTGCAGAAGGAAGTTTTAGGCTTCAATTCCCCATTGTTTAATGTTGATGGCCAACTAGCTGAACAAGTTTGAAACGGTTTATTTATGGTTCCTTTGTTCAATTTTAGCTCATCTTGCTCTGGCCAACATTAGTTGTTGATCTTGTTGCTGTTGAGGTGCATATCTGAGGGAGAGAGAGCCTACCTTTTCATGGTATTTTGATCAGTAGGACTCCAGTGGTGTTTACATATTTTCAGAAATCCATTCAGGTGTATTTTGTGGCTTTTGGCAAATGCGTCCGATTTATCTAAAGTCGCACTGTTGCCACTACCAGTAAACACCCCGTCCAGTTCAAAGTGAATGATGGAAGGCCCGTGTGGAAATTGGCTTGTTTGAATAAAGGTCTACTGTAGCTCTGATTGGCTATTGGGCACCGGTCTTTGTAGACTCCTGGAAAAGACAGATGTTTTGATACGGTTTTATTTACTGTAGTGTCTGTTAATTGTCCAAACACATGGCCGCTTTCCCACTCTATTTTGCTATAGAATTTTTCCAAGTTCCTTAGTATACGTAATTCCCAAACATCCTGAGAATTTATGAAAACGTGAACATGACCATATCTAAGTGGTCGCTTGTCACATGTTTTTAAAGTGTCATTTTCATCCTGGGGGTATATATGAACAGATGTGAATAAGATTTCATGTTGCGAAAACGCTGTCAGTTCCACTTTAAATGGAACAATGTTTCACACACAAGTTATTTTCAAAGAGATGGCTAACAACAGCAAGCATGCTGAAATAAAAAAACTAATTTCCACTCACCAGATGATGATCATTTGAAACTCAACTTATTGTTGAAAGTTATTCTTGAAAAGGGAGAAGCTAATAAATTAGCAACATCATCTTCTTTGATAATACCTGCTGCAGCCGCTGCAAACTAGCCGACAACAAAAGCTAGACTGTGTCAAAACTACTGCTCACTATTGCACAGTGACCTGTTGTCCTTCAAGAAGGCAGAAGTTTCCATACGTTTTTGTATAAACGGTCCCATTCATTAAGCCCAAATTTTGCCCTAATACAGTTGAATGGCAGATGTCTTTATCTAGCTTCTGATGGCCAAGCCAATTGCTGATGTAGCTAGCGAGGTTAATCTCCCAAGAGACCAGCAAAGAAAAATCCTGATTGGATAGATTAAATCAGAACATCATTGAAATAATAATTATTTAATAAATCCTTCGCCCTTTTCTGAAGGCTCCGAATGCCCATAGTTACCCACTGTGTTTGGGTTATTAATCATTTTTAGAGTGGCTCTATTTTCCATCAGCATGCATTTCTTTCACTTTTCTGAATGTCTAAATAATTCACATGTTCTGAAAAATGAACACAGAAATATTATATATTTTGAACTCTTTATGGCGGTGATTTGACAAAATTACAATCATAGTCTTCAATTGGACTTGCATTTTTTTGGTCTTGAATCAGTCTCACTTTAGGTAGTCTCGAACACAACACTGGTTGTCGTACACTCTCAGAAAAAAGGGTTCCAAAGGCTCTCCCAATAGGAGAAACATTTTTGGTTCCAGGTAGAACCATTTTAAGTTCCATGTAGAACCCTCTGTGGAAAGGGTTCTTTGTGGAACCCAAAAGGGTTCAACCATGGATCCAAAAAGGGTTCTTCAAAGGGTTATCCTATGGGTACAGCTGAAGAACCATTTTTGGTTCTAGATGGCACACTTTATCTAAGAGTGTAGCATTACTACTCCTTCATTGTGAGTGTTCACTAGTGAGTGACAGTAACGTTTGTTTATTTCAGGACTTTTGCCCTCAAGTGCTTCCCTTTGATTTAGACTAGAGTTCCATTAACACCATGGACAAGTGAAGGGAAAGAAAAACAAAAGAAATTAGCTGTGCCAAAGAGTACCAGACATTTAACACTGCTGCTTTCTTTCTTCCAGGAGTCACTTCCAGTATTCTGTTTTTTCTGATGTGTGCCACCTTTACAAAACAACTTCTTTGGCAGTCCTTTTGATATCTCTGTGTTGCATGATGCAACTTATTCCAAAAACGAATTGGCATCATTAAAATATCACTCCATTCTCTTACAATTGAACTAATCACCATAAATCTTTGTGGAAGATCCTGGGGCATGTTATGACATCATTAACTTGTTGTTCAATTTATGCAAGCATTCATGTTTCTAGGGGCCATACAAAGGCTTCCCTGAGCAAGCCCCCCTTCACCGCTCTATATTTTTCTCCGTTACTCTGAATGCTTGAGGAATTGTCAGAATATACTATCTTTGAAACAAAATTGTTGCGCAGGACAGGGCTGGAAGAGGTTTCCACTGCTGCATGTGAGTGGATGAATTCTCATTATATATGTGAGCCACTGAAGTACACAGAAAATATCACAGAATTTTTAGATTGAAAAAATACATGTTTTTACGGGGGAAACTGGTTTGACACAGGTTTTCCTTAATGCCTCTTAAAATGCTACTGGTATGGTATGTTCTTTAACATTTTATTTCAATAATGTATGCATTAAATTAAGACTTCTTATCTTACCCATTTAGCTGACTCATTCCATGTTAAATCTGATTTATTGTATTGATTAAAAGCAATCAAACTGAGGGGGGAATATACACGACTGTCTGCTGGGGGGGGAATATACACGACTGTGATTATGATCGATTATGGTGAGCTAATGCTAAGCTATTTGGTGGCGCTATGTTTGTTGACTATCATACAATGTATTCTGTTTGTCACGTAAGCATCTGTCAGACCAAAGATGTTATAACGGATAGTTCACTCGACTGATTTATGGTGCTTTCAAGACAACTGTGAACTCTGAAAAATACTAGGCAAAATTATGACATCAATGATCTTCAGGTCGGAAAGTCGGAGCTCTAGAAAGAGGCCCGATTTCCCGAGTTGGATGACCGTTCAACACAAAAAAATATTATCCCAGTTGTCTTGAACGCATCATCAGATTGTAACTTTGGTACCTCAGGTTTGCAGGTCAGACCCCCTTTCCAGGGGATTATTTTTATTTAGTGTATAACGTTCTCTTGTGTTTGCCCCCCATTTATTGATAATCCCCCATTATTAGTTGTATTTCCTGCATCATATCACCTCACGATACCTCCCCCTTTTCTAACCCCCACATACTTGAAAATCCCCCACAAATGAAATGAACCCTTCCACAAACCCCCCTAAAATGGTTTCATCCCTGTTTAGCTTTTGTGCTACGGTCAGACTAGGCAGTAGGCTTGTATCTGATGTGATGATCTGTGAGGTGAAAACTATTTATTTGCTTTGAGATTTGTCAAAAACGGTAAACGACTTGTCAAGTCATGTTATACTATAACAAATACATCAACGATTTTTAATATGCTGAAAAGTGACAACTAAGTTCATATTTTTCAGGCAATGAGCGCAGCCATCTTTGACTTTGTTTAATTGCGTTTTATAGTGGATGCCATTCTGGGATTAGGGAGTTTTGGCTTGTCAAACGTAATCAAACATGGCTGCCATCATAAGTAATTTAGCTGCTGTTAGCTTGGCTGACGAGCATTTCTTTTCAAAACAGCATTACATTAGCCTCTTGTGCTCACCAGAGATGTGGTACATTGTAAACTAAGTCTGGCTGTTAGTTCACTAACTTATGTTTCGTTTTTTGTCTGCAACCTGTTTTTCAGACTGGTTTATGGAATGAGTTTGGGTGTGGATGTGTTCCGTGTGATTCTTGGATGATGAAGTTTGCATTTATCTTTTACAATAAAAGGTGAAATTGAGGGATAAAGTTTGAGCTTTATTTTCCATTAGTACAAAAAAATATTTAGATGCTGTTCAGACAACAATGGTGTTTAGACGCGTTTGTTGCATCATACGTTCTGTTGCTACTGTTCCAATCACGTATTTGAGATAATACGCTGCAGGGACCGCTCAATAATGATCACAAATACTTGATTGTACATGTCAAAGGGTTAAAACCTGCCCAAACCAAAAATCGTGAATAGATTGCAGCATTCACGCAAAACTGAATGCGCTATCCACCGTGTTTAACCACGGCAAGGTGACTGGAAATATGGTTGAATACAAACAGTGCAGTTATGCCCTCCGTTAAGCAATAAACAGGCAAAACGTCAGTACAAAGACAAAGTGGAGTCGCAATTCAATGGCTCAGAGACGAGACTTATGTGGCAGGGGCTCCAGACAATCACAGATTGTCGCCAGTTTTGAAGATAGCACAGTGGCACCAACACGGACCACTCCCGAGGACTGTGGGTTCTCAGTGGCTGACGTGAGTAAGACATTAAGAGTGTTAACCTTCTCAAGGCTGCCGGCCCACATGACATCCCTAGCTGCGTCCTCAGAGCATGCGCAGACGAGCTGCCTCCAGTGTTTACGGACTATTTAAATCTCTCCCTATCCCAGTCGCTATCCCCAATTGCTTCAATATGTCCACCATTGTTCCTGTACCCAAGAAAGAAAATGTAACTAAATGAAATTACAATCGCCCCGTAGCACACACTTCTGTCATCATGAAGTGCTTTGAGATGCCAGTTAAGGATCATATCACCTCCACCTTACCTGACACCCTAGACCCACTTAAATGTGCATACTGCCCCAATAGATCCACAGACGATGCAATCGCCATCGCACTGCACACTGCTCTATCCCATCGGGACAAGAGGAATATCTATATAAGAATGCTGGCTCAGGCTTCAACACCATAGTACCCTCCAGCTCCTCATTAAGCTTGGGACCCTGTGTCTGAACCCCGCCCTGTACAACTGTGTCCTGGACTTCTTGACGGGCCGGCAATACACTGATCCTCAACACAGGGGCTCCAAAAGGGTGTGTGCTGAGCCCCCACCTATACTCCCTGTTTACCCATGACTGCATGGCCACGCACTCCTCCAACTCAATCATCAAGTTTGCAGATGACACAACAGTAGTAGGCCTGATTACCAACAATGACAAGACAGGCAACAGGGAGGAAGTGTGGGCCCTTGTGCCTGGAAAATAACCTCTCCCTCAACTTCAACAAAATGAAGGAGATGATCGTGGACATCCAGAGACAGCAGAGGGAGCACGCCCCCATCCACATCGACGGGGCCACAGTGGAGAAGGGGAAAAAGCTTCAAGTTCCTCTGTGTATAAATCACTGACAACATGAAATGTTTCACCCGCACAGACAATGTGGTGATGAAGACACAAAAGAATTCAGCTCTGTGCCTAAGACCCTCACAAACTTTTACAGATGCACCATTGAGCGCATCCTTTTGGGCTGTATCACCAGTTGGTACAGCAGCTGCACTGCCCGCAACTTCAAGGCACACCAGAAGGTGGTGACGTCTGCTTAACGCATCACCGGGGGCACACAGCCTGCCCTCCTGGACATCTACAGCAGCCGATGTTACAAGAAAGCCAAAAAGAACATCAAGGACATCAACCACACAAGCCACGGCCTGTTCACCCAACTATCATCCAGAAGGCAAGGTCGTTCCAGGTGTATTAAAGCTGGGACCGAGATATTAAGTAAACAGCTTTTATCTCTGGGCCATCAGATATTTAAATAGCCATCACTAGCCAGCCTCCACTCAGAACCCTGCCCTGAACTTAGTCACTGTCACTAGCCAGCTACCACCCGGTTATTCAACATTTGTTGTAAACTCAGCAAAAAAAGAAATGTCCTCTCACTGTCAACTGCGTTTCTTTTCAGCAAACTTGTGAACATAGCAAACATGTGTAAATATTTGTTTGAACATGACAAGATTCAACAATTGAGACATTAAAACTTCTTGTGGCTTGGGGGCAGTATTTCGACGTCTGGATGAGAAGCATGCCCAAACTAAACAGCTTGTTACTCAGGCCCAGAAGAAGCTAGGATATGCATATAATTGGTAGATTTGGATAGAAAAAAGTTTCCAAAACTGTGAAAATAATGTGTGTGAGTATAACAGAACTGATTTGGCAGGCTAAAACCTGAGGAAAATCCATCCAGGAAGTGGGATTGTTTTGATGTGGGTATTTTCAATTGAATGCCTATAGAGTATCTAATGGGTTAGGACCCGGATTGCAGTTCATATGGCTTCCACTAGATGTCAAGTCTTTTTTACATTGTTTCAGGCTTGTTTTCTGAAAAATGAAGAAGAATGGGACCTTTCTGTCAGTGGACTGTAGAATCATGCAGTGCTGGTTTGCGCACGTGACCGAGTGCACCCCCCTCGTTTTTCCTTTCTATTGAATACACTATTGTCCTGTTGAAATATTATCGATTATTTAGACAATTGATATCCTGAGGATGAATTATAAACATCATTTGACATGTTTCGATGAACTTTACTGGTACTATTAGGATGTATTCGTATGCATGTTTTGACCGGCTTTGAGCCAGTGGATTACTGAACAAAACGTGCCAACAAAATTGAGGTTTTGGGATATAAAGAGGGACTTTATCGAACAAAACAAACATTTATTATGTAGCTGGGACTCTTGTGACTGCAACCATATGAAGATCTTCAAAGCTAAGTGATTAATTTTATCACTGTTTCTGACTTTTGTAATTTCTTTACTTGGTTGTAAAATGTTTGCATGCTTTTCTAAGCGGCGCGCTGTCCTCAGATAATCGCATGGTATGCTTTTGCCGCAAAGCCTTTATGAAATCTGACAAAGCGGCTGGATTAATCTCTCTGGGATAGGGTGTATGCTTGCGTCCCATTTGGCCAATAGCCAGGGAAAATGTAGAATTATTAAATCATTGTTAATTCGGCATTGTCTGCATCTGGGTCTTACCTTCATAGCTGATAAATCTATAGACGAGGGCCTAATGGATTTATTTAAATTGACTGATTTCCTTTTTAGAACTGTAACTCCTTAAAATCATTGACATTTTTGCATGTTGTGTTTATATTTTTGCTCTGTATATACTATCTTACATATTCTACAGATGTACTAAATATTCTATCCACATGCTGTCCATAATGTGTATACAGTGGGGCAAAAAAGTATTTAGTCAGCCACCAATTGTGCAAGTTCTCCCACTTAAAAAGATGAGAGAGGCCTGTAATTTTCATCATAGGTACACTTCAACCATGAAAGACCAAATGAGGAGAAAAAAATCCAGAAAATCACATTGTAGGATTGTTTATGAATTTATTTGCAAATCGTGGTGGAGAATAAGTATTTGGTCAATAACAAGTTTCTCAATACTTTGTTATATACCCTTTGTTGGCAATGACAGAGGTCAAATGTTTTCTGTAAGTCTTCACAAGGTTTTCACACACTGTTGCTGGTATTTTGGCCCATTCCTCCAATGCAGATCTACTCTAGAGCAGTGATGTTTTGGGGCTGTTGCTGGGCAACACGGACTTTCAACTCCCTCCAAAGATTTTCTATGGGGTTGAGATCTGGAGACTGGCTAGGCCACTCCAAGACCTTGAAATGCTTCTTACGAATCCACTCCTTCGTTGCCCAGGCGGTGTGTTTGGGATCATTGTCATGCTGAAAGACCCAGCCACGTTTCATCTTCAATGCCCTTGCTGATGGAAGGAGGTTTTCATTCAAAATCTCACTATACATGGCCACATTCATTCTTTCCTTTACACGGATCAGTCGTCCTGGTCCCTTTGCAGAAAAACAGCCCCAAAGCATGATGGTTCCACCCCCATGCTTCACAGTATTTATGGTGTTCTTTGGATGCAACTCAGCATTCTTTGTCCTCCAAACACGACGAGTTGAGTTTTTACCAAAAAGTTATATTTTGGTTTCATCTGACCATATGACATTCTCCCAATCTTCTTCTATATTATCCAAATGCTCTCTAGCAAACTTCAGATGGGCCTGGACATGTACTGTCTTAAGCAGGGGGACACGTCTGGCACTGCAGGATTTGAGTCCCTGGCGGCGTAGTGTGTTACTGATGGTAGGCTTTGTAACTTTGGTCCCAGCTCTCTGCAGGTCATTCACTAGGTCCCCCCTTGTGGTTCTGGGATTTTTGCTCACCGTTCTTGTGATCATTTTGACCCCACGGGGTGAGATATTGCATGGAGCCCCAGATCGAGGGAGATTATCAGTGGTCTTGTATGTCTTCCATTTCCTAATAATTGCTCCCACAGTTGATTTCTTCAAACCAAGCTGCTTACCTATTGCAGATTCAGTCTTCCCAGCCTGGTGCAGTCTACAATTTTGTTTCTGGTGTCCTTTGACAGGTCTTTGGTCTTGGCCATAGTGGAGTTTGGAGTATGACTGTTTGAGGTTGTGGACAGGTGTCTTTTATACTGATAACAAGTTCAAATAGGTGCCATTAATACAGGTAACGAGTGGAGGACAGAGGAGCCTCTTAAAGAAGACGTTACAGGTCTGTGAGAGCCAGAAATCTTGCTTGTTTGTAGGTGACCAAATACTTATTTTCCACCATAATTTGCAAATAAATTCATTAAAAATCCTACAATGTGATTTTCTGGGAAAAAAAATTATAATTTCGTCTGTCATAGTTGAAGTGTACCTAATTGATGAAAATTACAGGCCTCATCTTTTTAAGTGGGAGAACTTGCACAATTGGTGGCTGACTAAATACTTCTTTGCCCCACTGTACATCTCATCACAAATATATATATACAGTACCAATCAAAAGTTTGGACACACCTACTCATTTAAGGGTTTCTTTATTTTTGCTATTTTCTACATTGTAGAATAATATTGAAGACATCAAAACTTTACAATAACGTACCAAAAACATGTTAAACATATCAAAATATGTTTTATATTTGAGATGTCACCCTTTGCCTTAATGACAGCTTTGCACACTCTTGGCATTCTCTCAACCAGCTTCATGATATAATCACCTGGAATGCATTTCAATTAACAGGTGTGCCTTCTTAAAAGTAAATTTGTGGAATTTCTTTCCTTCTTATTGCATTTGAGCCAATCAGTTGTGTTGTGACAAGGTAGGGGTGGCAGAGAGTAAAAGACCAAGTCCAGATTATGGCAAGAACAGCTCAAATAAGCGAAGAGAAATGACAGTCCATCATTACTTTAAGACATGAAAGTCAGTCAATCCGGAAAAAGTCAAGAACTTTGAAAGTTTCTTCAAGTGCAAGTCGCAAGAAACATTAAGGGCTATGATTAAACTGGCTCCCCTGAGGACCGCCACAGGAAAGGAAGACCCAGAGTTACCTCTGCTGCAGAGGATAAGTTAATTAGAGTTAACTGCACCTCAGATTGCAGCCCAAATAAATGCTTCACAGAGTTCAACAGACACATCTCAATGTAAACTGTTCAGGGGGCATTGTGTGATTCAGGCTGTAATGGTCGAATTGCTGAAAAGAAACTACTAAAGGACACCAATAAGAAGAAACTTGCTTGGGTTAATGAGAAACACGAGCAATGGATTTTAGACCGGTCCTTTGGTCCAAATTTGTGATGTTTTTGTTTCAACCGCTGTGTCTTTGTGAGATGCAGAGTAGGTGAATGGATGATCTCCGCATGTGTGGTTCATGTGTGGTTCCCAAGGTGAAGCATGGAGGAGGAAGTGTGATGGTGCATTGCTGGTGACACTGTCTGTGATTTATTTTATTTTATTCAAGGCACACTTAACCACCATGTCTACCACAGCATTCTGCAGCAGTACACCATCCCATCTGGTTTGCATTTAGTGGGACTATCATTTGTTTTTCAACAGGACAATGACCCAAAACACACCTTTAGGCTGTGTAAGGGCTATTTAACCAAGAAGGAGAGTGATGGAGTGCTGAATCAGATGACCTGGCCTCCACAATCACCCGACCTAATCCCAATTGAGAAGGTTTGGGATTAGTTGGACCACCAACAAGTGCTTAGCATGGGAACTCCTTCAAGACTGTTGGAAAAGCATTTCTCATGAAGCTGGTTTAGAGAATGCCAAGAGTGTGCAAAGCCATCATCAAGGCAAAGGGTAGCTACTTTGAAGAATCTGAAATCTATAATAAATGTTGATTTGTTTAACACTTGTTTGGTTACTACATCATTCCATATGTGTTATTTCATAGTTTTGAAGTCTTCGATATTATTCTACAATGTAGACAATAGTAAAAGTAAAGAAAAACCCTGCATTGAGTACGTATCTCATCTGCCTGTAACGATATTACCTGTAACACATGATGAACAAAAATATGTTCTATTCTATGATGCTTTCGTAATCAAAAGGAGTAGACTCCATCATAAGAAACCCAGATGATGCAGTATGTTCATCTTATTCCTCCTACTCAGACAATTCATAAGCAACATCCTGACTCGTCTTAAAAGTTCTCTGTGATTTTAATGATGCTAGCAATGGGTTCCATTTTTGAAATGCGTTTCATTAAACATAATTTTCCCCCAAAACTCTGAAGGTAATAATGTCCGTGGCAGTAAAATAGTTGAATACTTCTGCCACCCCTCATTTCCTGTAGTCCACCATCAGCTCCTTAGTTTTACTGATGTTGAGGGAGTTGCTGCTCTGGCACCACACTGCCAGGTCACCGACCCTCTCCCTGTAGGCTGACTCATCGTTGCCTGTGATCAGGCCTACCACCATCGTGTCGTCAACAAACTTGACCATGGTGTTGGAGTCGTGTGTGGCCAAGCAGTCGTGGTTGAACCAGGAGTACATGAGGGGAGTAAGCACACATCCCTGTGTTGAGGGTCAGCGTGGCGGAGGTGATGTTGACTACCCTCACTACCTTGGGTTGGCCAGTCAGGAAGTCCAAGATCCAGTTGCAGAGGGAGGTGTTCAGACCCAGTGTCCCAAGCTTATTGGAATAGAACTGGTTCAGTGGGGAAGGTAGTGTTCATTTTAATACATTGTGTTTCTCTCACCAATGTGTGTCCATTTTTTTTATCCTGTCCCTAATGCCATTAGTGTAGTATTAGTGGAGTGGGTCGAGAGAAAAGCTGATCTACCGGCACAAAATACTGTGTGGTTTCCTCAGCTCTTAAACGCCATGGGGATAATATGAATGAGATTTACATACTCCTGTTTTCAGTTTTAATGTGCCCATATATTCTTGTGAACAAGGATTTAGCGAGCAGGGAACTTGAGCAAACAGTATTAATCAGCAACCTGCAGTGTTCAGGGATAGCAATACCACCACAAAGGGTGCTGTGGTATTACCCTTACATAAGCCTTGGTTGCTAATATCATAGGTCAATGCAACCCTTGGACAGACATCAAAATGCACAGCCTATCCACACATCAAAATTGTGGCATGTGCCGGCAACAGACACTGCCCGGATAGGCTCCACTCTTCTGTGTGATGTCACTCTCTGTGCAGCTGTTCATAGGGCCTCTAGAATGGGGCCTCAGCCATCCTCTCTGATCACTGTCCCAACCATGGAGCATGGATGTTTTATTCCTGCCATATAGATTCACTTCTTATTATTTTTTGTTTCTTTCATACTTGTTTACCCTGCTGCCATTCCAGTCTGTTGAAATTTAAGCAAATACTGTTTGCACACAAATAGTCGTCACACTATAATGTTTCAATTCCCTGCTATCCGCAGGCACTTTTCGATTTAGGAAGTAATCCATGCAAGATGATTACAAATCTTGCATGAACATGTGAGAAATCCAAGAGATAGATTAGAAATAGGAGAGCATGTGATGCACAGCCCTAACCATTTCAAGTGTCCAATACACACAAACCGAACATCTAACTACTAGAAAAATGCTAATTAGAGCCAAATGCTCCACACTTTGTGAATATATAAATGGGACTATCAAAGTAATTACTTTCACACAAATTCTAATTCAACACAATTACATACACTAATATGAACCAATCCTTTATTGCACAGCTAAAAATAGTTATGCTATGCTAAGTCCACAGACATAACAAACAGTAATCCACTAATTGCTGCTGAATAGATGGCGTTTGTGCTCGATATGTCAACATGAGTTTGATGTCTCAGTTGGTCCTAGGGCTCAGGTCCTCCGAGAGAGAGAAAGAAAGAGAGAAGGAGAGAATTAGAGAACGCACACTTAGATTCACACAGGACACCGAATAGGACAGGAGAAGTACTCCAGATATAACAAACTGACCCTAGCCCCCCGACACATAAACTACTGCAGCATAAATACTGGAGGCTGAGACAGGAGGGGTCAGGAGACACTGTGGCTCCATCCGAGGACACCCCCGGATAGGGCCAAACAGGAAGGATATAACCCCACCCACTTCGCCAAGGCACAGCCCCCACACCACTAGAGGGATATCTTCAACCACCAACTTACCATCCTGAGACAAGGCTGAGTATAGCCCACAAAGATCTCCACCATGGCACAACCCAAGGGGGGGCGCCAACCCAGACAGGATGACCACATCAGTGAATCAACCCACTCAGGTGACGCACCCCTTCCAGGGAGGGCATGAGAGAGCCCCAGTAAGCCAGTGACTCAGCCCCTGAATAGGGTTAGAAGCAGAGAATCCCAGTGGAAAGAGGGGAACCGGCCAGGCAGAGACAGCAAGGGCGGTTCGTTGCTCCAGAGCCTTTCCGTTCACCTTCCCACTCCTGGGCCAGACTACACTCAATCATATGACCCACTGAAGAGACGAGTCTTCAGTAAAGACTTAAAGGTTGAGAGCGAGTTTACGTCTCTGACATGGTTAGGCAGACCGTTCCATAAATATTGAGCTCTATAGGAGAAAGCCCTGCCTCCAGCTGTTTGCTTAGACATTCTAGGGACAATTAGGAGACCACAGACCACTTCTCAGTTCCTATGCTTCCTGGCTGATGTTTTGGTCACTTTTGAATGCTGGTGGTGCTTTCACTCTAGTGGGAGCATGAGACGGAGTCTACAACCCACACAAGTGGCTCAGGTAGTGCAGTTCATCCAGGATGGCACATTAATGCGAGCTGTGGCAAGAAGGTTTGCTGTGTCTGTCAGCGTAGTGTCCAGAGCATAGAGGCGCTACCAGGAGAGGAGGAGGCCGTAGGAGGGCAACAACCCAGCAGCAGGACTGCTACCTCCGCCTTTGTGCAAGGAGGAGCAGGAGGAGCACTGCCAGAGCCCTGCAAAATGACCTCCAGCAGGCCACAAATGTGCTCAAATGGTCAAACAGATTCCATGAGGGTGGTATGAGGGCCCGACGTCCACAGGTGGGCTTACAGCGTACACCCAACACCGTGCAGGACGTTTTTCATTTGCCAGAGAACACCAAGATTGGCAAATTCACCACTGGTGCCCTGTGCTCTTCACAGAAGAAAGCAGGTTCACACTGAGCACATGTAACAGACGTGACAGTCTGGAGATGTCGTGGAGAACGTTCTGCTGCCTGCAACATCCTCTAGCATGACCGGTTTGGCGGTGGGTCAGTCATGGTGGGGGGCATTTCTTTGGGGGGGGGCGCACAACCCTCCATGTGCTCGCCAGAGGTAGCCTGGCTGCCATTAGGAACCGAGATGAGATCTTTTCCCCCTTGTGAGACCATATGCTGGTGTGGTTGGCACTGGGTTCCTCCTAATGCAAGACAATGCTAGACATCATGTGGCTGGAGTGTGTCAGCAGTTCCTGCAAGAGGAAGGCATTGCCGCTATGGACTGGCCCGCCCGTTCCCCAGACCTGAATCCAATTGAGCACATCTGGGACCATCATGTATCGCTCCATCCACCAACGCCACGTTGCACCACAGACTGTCCAGGAGTTGGCGGATGCTTTAGTCAGGGTTTGGGAGGAGATCCCTCAGGAGACCATCCGCCACCTAATCAGGAGCATGCCCAGGCATTGTAGGGAGGTCATACAGGCACGTGGAGGCCACACACACTACTGAGCCTCATTTTAACTTGTTTTAAGGACATTACATCAAAGTTGGATCAGCCTGTAATGTGGTTTTCCACTTTAATTTTGAGTGTGACTCCAAATCCAGACCTCCATGGGTTGATAAATTTGATTTCCATTGATCATTTTTGTGTGATTTTGTTGTCATTACATTCAACTATGTAAAGAAAAAAGTATTTAATAAGAATATTTCATTCATTCAGATCTAGGATGTGTTATTTTAGTGTTCCCTTAATTTCTTTGAGCAGTGTATTCATTACATCAATTGTTCATTATTAAATTGGCTAGAGGTGAGTCAGTATGTTGGCAGCAGCCACTCAATGTTAGTGATGGCTGTTTAAAAGTCTGATGGCCTTGAGATAGAAGCTGTTTTTCAGTCTCTTGGTCCCCGCTTTGATGCACCTGTGCTGACCTCGCCTTCTGGATGATAGCTGGATGAACAGGCAGTGGCTCGGGTGGTTGTTGTCCTTGATGATCTTTTTGGCCTGCCTGTGACATCGGGTGGTGTATTTGTCCTGGAGGCCAGGTAGTTTGCCCCTGGTGATGCGTTGTGCAGACCTCACTACCCTCTGGAGAGCCTTACGGTTGTGGGCGGAGCAGTTGCCGTACCAGGCAGTGATACAGCCCGACAGGAGGCTCTCAATTGTGCATCTGTAAAAGTTTGTGAGTGTTTTTGGTGACAAGCCGAATTTCTTCAGCCTCCTGAGGTTGAAGAGGCAGTGCTGCGCCTTCTTCACCACGCTGTCTGTGTGGGTGGACCATTTCAGTTTGTCCGTGATGTGTACGCCGAGGAACTTAAAACTTTCCACCTTCTCCACTAATGTCCCATCGATGTGGATAGGGGCCTGCTCCCTCTGCTGTTTCCTGAAGTCCACGATCAACACTGTAGTGTCGGCTGCAAACTTGATGATTGAGTTGGAGGCGTGCATGGCCACGCAGTCATGGGTGAAAAGGGAGTACAGGAGAGGGCTGAGAATGCACCTTTGTGGGGCCCCAGTATTGAGGATCAGCGGAGTGGAGATGTTGTTACCTACCCTCACCACCTGGGGTCGGCTTGTCAAGAAGTCCATGACCTAGTTGCACAGGGTGGGGTCGAGACCCAGGGTCTCGAGCTTAATGACGAGTTTGGAGGGTACTATGGTGTTAAATGCTGAGCTGTAGTTGATGAACAGCATTGTTACATAGGTATTCCTCTTGTCCAGATGGGTTAGGGCAGTGTGATTGCGTCGTCTGTGGTCCTATTGGGGCGGTAAGCAGATTGGAGTGGATCTAGTGTGTCAGGTAGGGTGGAGGTGATATGGTCCTTGACTAGTCTCTCAAAGCACTTTATGATTACGGAAGTGAGTACCACGGGGCGAAAGTCATTTACCTCAGATACCATCGCTTTCTTGGGAGCAGGAACAATGGTGGCCCTCTTGAAGCATGTGGGAAAAGCAGACTGGGATAAGGATTATTGAATATGTCCATAAACCCACCAGCCAGCTGGTCTGCGCATGCTCTGGGTACATGGCTGGGGATGCCATCTGGACCTGCAGCCTTGCGAGGGTTAACACATTTAAATGTTTTACTCACGTTGGCTGCAGTGAAGGAAAGCCCGCAGGTTTTGGTAGCGGGCCGTGTCAGGGGCACTGTGTTGTCCTCAAAGCGGGCAAAGAAGTTTAATTTGTCTGGGAGCAAGAGATCGTGGTCCACGACGGGGCTGGTCCGTGATTGACTGTAGACCCTGCCACATACAGTTTAAGTCGGAAGTTTACATACACTTATGTTGGAGTCATTAAAACTCGTTTTTCAACCACTCCACAAATTTATTGTAAACAAACTATAGTTTTGGCAAGTCGGTTAGGACATCTACTTTGTTCAATACACAATCATTTTTCCAACAATTGTTTACTGACAGATTATTTCACTTATAATTCACTGTTTCACAATTCCAGTGGGTCAGAAGTTTGCATACACTAAATTGACTGTGCCTTAAACAGCTTGGAAAATTCCAGAAATGATGACATGGCTTTTGATAGGCTAATTGACATAATTTGAGTCAATTGGAGGTGTACCTGTGGATGTATTTCAAGGCCTACCTTCAAACTCAGTGCCTCTTTGCTTGACATCATCGGAAAATCTAAAGAAATCATCCAAGACCACAGAAAAAAAATTGTGCACTTCACAATATAGATGGCATCATGATAATGGAAAATTACCTAGATATATTGCTGTAACATCTCAAGACTTCAGTCAGGAAGTTAAAGCTTGGTCGCAACTAGGTCTTCCAAATGGACAATGACCCCAAGCATACTTCCAAAGTTGTGGCCAAATGGCTTAAGGACAACATTGCCAAGGTATTGGAGTGGCCATAACAAAGCTCTGACCTCAATCCCATAGAATATTTGAGGGCAGAACTGAAAAAGCGTGTGCAAGCAAGGAGGCCTACAAACCTGACTCAGTTACACCAGCTCCGTCAGGAGGAATGGGCCAAAACTCACCCAACTTACTGTGGGAAGCTTGTGGAAGACTTCCCGAAACGTTTGACCCAAGTCAAACAATTGAAATGCTACCGTATACTAATTGCGTGTATGTAAACTTCTGACCCACTGGGGTTGTGATGAAAGAAATAAAATCTGAAATAAATCTTTCTCTCTACTATTATTCTGCCATTTCACATACTTAAAATAAAGTGGTGATCCTAAGTGACCTAGGACCGGGAAGTATTTACATGGATTAAATGTCAGGAATTGTGAAAACTGAGTTTGAATGTGTTTGG
Organism: Oncorhynchus tshawytscha; assembly: GCF_018296145.1. Classification (NCBI taxonomy): domain Eukaryota; kingdom Metazoa; phylum Chordata; class Actinopteri; order Salmoniformes; family Salmonidae; genus Oncorhynchus; species Oncorhynchus tshawytscha. The sequence continues at coordinate 1,215,372 of NC_056449.1, forward strand.
CTAAGGTGTATGTACATTTTTGACTTCAACTGTACCTCTCGTGTCTGAGCCATTGAATTGCGACTCTACTTTGTCTCTATACTGACACGTAGCTTGTTTGATTGCCTTGCGGAGGGAATAGCTAAACTGTTTCTATTCGGTCATGTTTCCGGTCACCTTGCCCTGATTAAAAGCAGTGGTTCGCGAGTTCAGTTTTGCGTGAATGCTGCCATCAATCCAAGGTTTCTGGTTGGGGAATGTTTTAATAGACGCTGTGGGTACAACATCACCGATGCACTTGCTAATAAACTCGCTCACCGAATCAGCGTATTCATCAATGTTATTGTCTGACGCTATGCGGAACATATCCCAATCCATGTGATCGAAGCAATCTGTGTGGAAGTGTGGAATCCAATAGGTCGGGACCAGCGTTGAACAGACCTGTGCACGGGCATTTCCGTCTATAAACTCGGAGCAACAAAATGGAGTCGTGGTCAGATTTTCCGAAAGGAGGGCGGGAGGGCTTTATATGCGTCGCAGAAGTTAGAATAACAATGATCCAGGGATTTGCCAGCCCGGGTTGTGCTTTCGATATTGTCACGCGGAATGACGCTGGAGGTACGAAGCAGGTACTGGGAGTAAACATTTAATAAACAACTGACATAGACGAGACAGGAACAGCGTCAGAAACGTATTCAAAAGACAAAAACAATACAATGCAGCAGCGGGGAACAGAGCAAGGGAACTAGACAAATATAGGGGATGAAAAAAACATTTGACAAGTGAATCCAATAACGCTGATGCGAATGATGACGGAGGGCAGGTGTGAGTGATGGATGGCAGGAGCGTGTGATGCAGGGTAAGAGCGGGAGCAGACGTGACAGTACCCCTCCCTCTTGGGACCCCACCCGGCGTTCCACCTGGGCGAACTGGCTGAGACATGGGCGCTGGGCAAGCCGGTTAGGGTGTGAAAACCCGATGAACCGGCAGGAGCTTGAGAGCCTGGCGAGCCGGCCGAGGCATGAGAGCCTGACGATCCGGCAGCAGGGAGCCCAATGATTCAGTGGAGTGTGACGTGGGATGGGAAGCCGCTGAGCCAGGAAAACCTCCCTAGCCAGCCAGGGTGTGAAAGACTGACAGGCTGGCTTAGGCACCCCCGGTCCCGACGTCACCAACAAAACAAAAGACAAAAACTTCTGGACCAGCTGGGCGAACAAGAACTGACAATCCAGCTGAGGCCCGACGTGGGATGGACGCCCTCCAAGCCAACCGGGGCAAGGAACCCTCTCGAGCCAGCTAGGGCGTGAAAGCCCGATGAGCTGGCTATGCTTCCTCGGTTCCATCGGTGGCGACCCAGAGCCGCTGCCACCATTCCAACTGGAACGCCAGTACTCCCCGATGCTTTATATGTTGGCTGCTGCATTCTGTCACACGGAATGACGATGGAGGGACGAAGCAGGTACGGGGAGTAAACATTTAATAAACAACTGACATAGACGAGACAGGAACAGCTTCAGAAAGAAATTAAAAAGACAAAAACAATGCATTGCAGCAGCAGGGAACAGAGCAAGGGAACAGACAAATATAGGGGAGGAAAAGAACGTGACAAGTGAGTCCAGGTGAGTCCAATAACGCTGATGCGAGTGACGAGGGAGGGCAGGTGTGAGTGATGGATGGCAGGAGCATGTGATGCAGGGTAATCTGGCGCCCTCAAGCGCCAGGGGAAGGGAAGAGTGGGAGCAGACGTACAGATATGCTGCTAAAATTTAGGGAGTCTTGTTTTCAGATTAGCCATGTTAAAATCCCCAGCTACAATAAATGCAGTCTCAGGATATGTGGTTTCCAGTTTACATAGAGTCAAATTAAGTTCTTTCAGGGCCGTCGATGTGTCTGATTGGGGCGGGATATCTCGACTGTGATTATGATCGATGAGAATTCTCTTGGTAGATAATGCGGTCGGCATTTGATTGTAAGGAATTCTAGGTCAGGTGAACAAAGGGACTTGAGTTTCTGTATGTTGTTGTGATCACACCACGTTTCGTTAATCACAAGGCATACACCCCCGCCCTTCTTCTTACCAGAGAGAAATTTGTTTCTGTCGGCGCGATGCGTGAAGAAGCCAGAGAGTGAGTGGCTGTACCGACTCTGACGTATCCCGAGTGAGCCATGTTTCTGTGAAACAAAGAAGTTTACAATCTCTGATGTCTTTCTGGCAGGCAACCCTTGCTCAGATTTTGTCTACCTTGATGTCAAGAGACTGGACATTGGCGAGTAGTATGATCGGGAGAGGTGCACGATGAGCCTGATCAGGAGACTGCTCCGTCTGCCCCTTCTGCGGCTCCGTTGATTATGTTGGTAATCAGTTTATAATAGTAATAAGGCACCTCGGGGTTTGTGGTATATGGCCAATATACCACAGGGCTATTTCTAGGCACTCCCGTTGGGTCGTGCTTAAGAACAGCCTTGAGCAGTGGGCCATATACCACCCCCCCTGGCATTATTGCTTAAATATGCTATACTATCTCCAAGACCAGAGACGTTGATATTATTTTCCATATTACAGCAAAAATACCTTCCTTATCCCTTTTCTCTCCTCAGCACCAATCATAAATGCAAATGTAATCACGCCATAAACTGTCAGCATGAGTAATCAGGTTTAAAAATTATTTCCTCCCAAACTTTATTTATTTTCTGCATTGCAGAGTGGCTCAATTCCTTGATCTCTGCAAAGTCACAGCCCTCATCCATCACTTATTGTCACCTGTCAGAGGGCCCAGCTACTGAACACTCCTCTGTCACAGAGATCTGCTCTGCTCCTGTCCCAAATACTGAGCACTTCTCTGTCATAATGCTATGGCTCTCTGATATATAGCACACCTCTCAGAAGGCTGTGGCCCTGTAATACACAACACATCTCTGTCATATGGAAATGTCCCTGTCCATGGTGCTGAACAGCTTTATCATAATGCTGCACGTTTGTCCATGGTACTGGACAAAGGTGCAACTCTCAGCGGAATTTGCACCTGTCCCTGACTCCCTCCATTATATGACTGTGTCCCTATCCATCATGGACACCCACTTCATACGTTTATGCCCCTGGTACTGAACACGTCTTCGGTTCTGCCTCTGTTCTTGGTCCTGAATACTTTTTCAAGATAATGCACACCTGTCCATGTTGCTGAACACCTCTGTTAGAGGGATGTGCCCCTGTCCATGGTGCCAAACACCTCTGTCAGCCTCTATTACTGCATGGAGCTCAATGGTATGGCGCTCTTTCCATGTCAACCTCACTAAGCATCTCTTTAGAACCTACCACTGCTGTAATACACATACAGTAAATAAACATTTATGACTCTAACTGCCATATGTAACCTTTATTTAACTAGGCAAGTCAGTTAAGAACAAATTCTTATTTACAATGACGGCCTACCGGGGAACAGTGGGTTAACTGCATTGTTCAGGGGCAGAACAACATATTTTTACCTCAGCTCCGGGATTCGTTCCAGCAACCTTTCGGTTACTGGCCCAACGCTCTAACCACTAGGCTACCTGCCACCCCATAGCTTCCAACACCACTCCTGCTAATTTTATAAACCACTCTCTCATATGCTAGTCACTCCAGAAGCACAGTGTCATCCTTAATTATCACACTGATGCCTCCCTACAGCAGTATCGCGAATGACAATTAGAAACAATAAGATGGAAGTCAGGTCAAAAGTTACATCAAAAACTTCAAAGGTTTGTACAGCATCGCTGTAAAGAAAAGTCCACTCCCCTTAAATGATAAAATAAATAACCTGTAAGTTCCAGGGGGAAGAAAACAAACTATTAAAACCAAAAAGGATGTCACTATCCGTTTCCTCTAATTTGGTGAATGCAAATAGAATACATTGAAATGAACTTTCACGGTATAGGACTGTGCTGATAGTTTCAGTGCAATAAGCGGAATCATTGGCCTTTAGAATCTGCACTACCAACTGAGCTGAAGCAGTCTGCATGTTCCAGCCCTCTGACCCCACTCTAGAAGAAAATGACCACAGTTCCGATGCATGACTGCTGATACTCAGGTGATAAAATATGACTGCAGAGTGGAAGCGACGGAGGGGCAATGATTACAGAACACTGTGATATCTCTGTAACCCGTACAGGCGAGCACGCTAATCAGGATAGCTACAAACAAAACAGATTAGTAAACCAATATATCACCACCTTAACCAACAATGGCTGGATCTGTTCACGAAGGTTTAGAAGGAGAAACCAAACATCTGTCTGGACTGCATAGCACAAGTCATGCAGTGTGCAATTAGGAGGAAAAGTATCTCAGTAGAGATGGCTACAGTCAATCCCTCTAGCACAGCATAGCCTACACTGTCAAGGCTCAGGAGAAGACCCAGATGCAGACAGTTTCGAAGTAACAAAAGTTTATTACAAAAACAGGTGGGCAGGCAAACGACAGGTCAAGGGAAGGCAGAGGTCAGTAATCCAGAGCAGAGTCTGAAAGATACAGAACGGAAGTCAGGGTCAGGGCAAGCAGAGGTCAGTAATCTAAGATGATACCGTCTTATACTCAGCTGGCCCCTCCCTGGATTTTGTGTTAAACACTCTACAGCAAAGCTTTCTCTACCCTTAACCTTGCTCTGAACACCTCTAAAACAACGGTCATGTGGTTTGATAAGAAGAATGCCCCTCTCCCCACAGGTGTGATTACTACCTCTGATGGTTTAGTGCTTGAGGTAGTCACCTCATACAAGTACTTGGGAGTATGGCTAGACGGTACACTGTCCTTCTCTCAACACATATCAAAGCTGCAGGCTAAAGTTAAATCTAGAGTTGGTAATCGCTCTTCTTTCATCCCAGCTGCCAAACTAACCCTGATTCAGATGACCATGCTAGATTACGGAGACATAATTTATAGATCTGCAGGTAAGGGTGCTCTTGAGCGGCTTGATGTTCTTGACCATTCGGCCATCAGATTTGCCACCAATGCTCCTTATAGGACACATCACTGCACTCTATACTCCTCTGTAAACTGGTCATCTCTGTATACCCGTCGCTAGACCAACTGGTTGATGCTTATTTATAAAACCCTCTTAGGCCTCACTCCCCCCTATTTGAGATATCTACTGCAGCCTCATCCTCATTCAACAACCGTTCTGCCAGTCACATTCTGTTAAAGGTTCCGAATGCACACACATCCCTGGGTTGCTCGTCTTTTCAGTTTGCTGCAGCTAGCGACTGGAAAGAGCTGCAACAAACACTCAAACTGGACAGTTTTAGCTCAATCTCTTCATTCAAAGACTCAATCATGGACACTTACTGACAGTTGTGGCTGCTTTGTGTGGTGTATTGTTATCTCTACCTTCTTGCCCTTTGTGCTGTTGTCTGTGCCTAATAATGTTTGTACCATGTTTTGTGCTGCTACCATGCTGTGTTGTCATGTGTTGCGGCTATGTTGTTGTTTTAGATCTCTCTTTATGTAGTGTTGTGTTTTGTCCTATATATATATATATATATATATATATATATATATATAAACAAATTCTAGCCCCCTCCCCGCAGGAGGCCTTTTGCCTTTTGGTAGGCCGTCATTGTAAATAAGAATTTGTTCTTTAACTGACTTGCCTAGTAGAATAAAGGTTAAATAACATTTTATTAAATTAAAATTAACAGCTTGTATGGCGTCATGTGGGTGAGCAGATTGCTGATGTCAACGTTGTGAACATAGTAACAACCAATGGGTTATGGTATGGGCAGGTATAAGCTAAGGACAGTGAACACAATAACATTTTAATGATGGCAATTTAAATGCACCGAGATACCATGACAAGATCCTGAGGCCCATTGTTGTGCAATTCATCCGCCGCCATCACCTCATGTTTCAGCATGATAATGCATGGCCTCATGTCGCAAAGATGTGTACACAATTCATACGAGCTGAAAATGTCCCAGGTCTTCCATGGCCTGCACATTCACGCACTGAGCATGTTGGGGATGCTCTGGATCGACGTGTACAACAGCGTGTTCCAGTTCCAGCAAATATCCATCAACTTTGCAGAGCCATTGAAGAGGCCATAATCCACAGCCAGATCAACTCTATGCGAAGGAGATGTGTCATGCTGCATGAGGCAAATGGTGGTGATAGACTATATACCCTGACCAAAAATATAAACGCAAGATGTATACTGAACAAAAATACAAACTCAATGTCACGGAATACTAGGAGTGGTGGGTTGGAATCAGGCGCAGAGAGCAGGGTTCAGTATATCGTGATTTATTCTCCTGCCAAAAAAACGGTCATGCCAACATACAGGGAGCATAGAACAGACCAGCCCAAACACAGGACTAAACAGTCCGGAGAATACACACATGAAAACCACATCCAACAGAGTAACAAAAAACAATCCCGCACAAAACAAGGGCGGGACAAACTACTACATAGGGAAGCTAATTAAACTAAAATACACACAGATGAAACTAATAAGACAAAACCAACAGACAAACGAAAAAGGGATCGGTAGCAGCTAGTAGGACGGTGACGACGACCGCCGAGCACCGTCCGAACAGACAGGGGAGCCAACTTCGGCGGAAGTCGTGACAAGATGTAGACTGTGTGTCCCATGTTATAGAAAATCCCAGAAATCTTCCACAAAAACCTTATTTGTCGCAAATGATGTGGACAAATTTGTTTACAGCCCTGTTATTGAGCATTTCTCCTTTGCAAGTTAATCCATCCACCTGACAGGTGTGGCATATCAAGAAGCTGTAACAAAATGTGGAAAAAGTCAAGGGGTTTGAATACTTTCTGCACTATACATATATACTCTTTTTTTTGGTTACTACATGATTCCATATGTGTTATTTCATAGTTGTATTATTCTACAATATAAAAAATAAAGAAAAACCCTGGAATGAGTAGGTGTGTCCAAACTTTTGACTGGTACTGTATGTCATCTGACTGTAAAGATATTACCTGTAACACATGATGAACAAAAATGTATTCTATGTTATGATGCTTTCATAATCAAAAGGAGAAGACAGATCATGCAGTATGTTCATCTTGTTCCCCCTACTCAGACAATTCATAAGCAACATCCTGACTCTTGTCTTAAAACTTCTCTGTGATTTTAATGATGCTAGCAATGTGTTCCATTGTTAGAAATGTGTTCCATTAAACATTGTTTTCCCCAAAATGACTCCCAACTCTGAAGGTAATAATGTCAGTGGCGGTAGTTGAAAACTTGTTTTCACTGATGTTTTTAGAAATAATAATAATCCAAACATAATAATAATGATGTTTTTAGAAATAAATATTTTGGGTGCGCATTGTAAACAATTTTGTGAGTGAGTCCCAAATTGATCTGAATAGCACTTCCGAAAGACCAATTTCTTAAAGTACTTGTTGGAACTAACCATCCCGGATCCGGGAGAATTGTCATCAACTGACACTAAGTAGCATAACGCAACAGACAAAAAAATCTTACTAGAAAATATTCATGAAATCACAAGTGAAATATATTTAAACACAGCTTAGGCTTTTGTTAATCACCCTGTCATCTCAGATTTTGAAAATATGCTTTACAGCCAAAGCAAGACAAGCATTTGTGTTTATCGATAGCCTAGCATAGCATAGCATTATGCCTAGCTAGCAGCAGGGAATCTGGTCACGAAAATCAGAAAAGCAATCAAATTAAATGGTTTACCTTTGATGAGTTTCGGATGTTTTCACTCACGAGACTCCGACTTAGAAAGCAATTGTTCCTTTTTGTAGCCAAAAATAGCTCTGTTAGTTATTCACGTTTGGCTGAGAAAACGACAACTCTGAAAAATATTCCAAATTAGCTCCATAATATCGACAGAAACATGGCAAACGTTGTTTATAATCAATTCTCAAGGTGTTTTTCAAATATCTTTTCGATAATATATCAACCCGGACAGAGCTTTTTTCAGTAAGACCGGGTGGAAAAATGGCTTCCTCTGTCTTTTGCGCGAGAAATACACAAAGAGCAATCAGGTGGACACTGACGCAATGTTGTTGTACACACTCATTTTTCAAAATAAAAGCCTGAAACTATGTCTTGCGATACTAGACACATTAAGGAAGCCATAGAAAAAGGAATCTCGTTGATATCCCATTCACTGCTCAATAGGGAAGCATTAAGAAGGGACTCTTATTTAGAAACCGCTGCGTTCCTGATTGGATTTTTCTCATTCTTTTGCCAGCAATATCAGTTCTGTTATACTCACAGACAATATCTTTACAGTTTTGGAAACTTTAGAGTGTTTTCTATCCTAAGCTGTCAATTATATGCATATTCTATTTTCTGGTCCTGAAAAATAGCCTGTTTACTTTGGGAACGTTATTTTTCCCAAAATAAAAAAAATGACCCCTAGATTCAACAGGTTTGCTAGTGAGAACTTTTAAAAGCCCGATGCTTACTAATGAATTCTTAGCGATCTTCAATTTATTATGAACATGCCTTGTGTTATGCTTAAACAAAGTTATTAATTATCAAGCTTGGACTAAAATATGTATACGTATCGGAGCACAGCACATCAGCGACTAACATGATGAAGGCTTCAATCAAGCAAATCACCCTTCCAAAACCCTCAATCTGGCCCTCCCCACCCCCCATCTTCAACTCCCCTGAAACGACTGAGGATTAACATTTGTGAAAAGTCTGACCTGTCTTAAGGTTTCTCGGGGACAAATAGTAGTTTAAGGGATGACACAGGCCACTAACTTTGATTTCAGAATGGTTTCCTCAGCACAAACAGCCTCACACTCCTTAAACAGAATGACACTTGCCCTGGAATACCTCATATTAAACATAATTGGGTGGGTTCATATGAAGCACAGCCTTTATTGTATTTCATTTTCAATATAAATGCAAAAATGTGTCAGTATGACGGTTTCTATTTACAAATTATAATATACTATTTTACCAAGTTGCTTGTGTAGCAGATTTGCTCCATTGCTCTCCTTTCCCCAGCCTGGACTCGAACCAGAGACACTCTGAACGCATCGTTACCTGTCACGCCACAAAATCAGCAGCCCTTGTGGACCAAGGGAAACATCTGTTTAAAGGTCTAAGAGTGGGATAAGTCATCGATTGAACACTACTAGAACGCTCTGCTAACTTGTTAACCATTTCACATCGGCTACACTCAGCCCCCTTTGACCTCCTCCTTCTCCGCAGCAACCCCAGCAGCTGGGCAGAGCCCTGAGTGATCCAGGTCAACAGCACCATGTTGTGGCCTTGCTCCAACCTGGGCTCGAATCACGGACCATCTGAACACATCGACAATTGTCACCCACGAAGCATAGTTACCTGTCACTCCACAAAAGCCTTGGCCCTTGCGGAGCAAGGAAATGTCTACTTCAAGATCTCAAAGCGGGCGATGCCACTAATTGAACACTATAGGGCGCAATTCATGATAACATTGCATTTTCATGCCCTATCTGCCGAAACCCTTTTTGTCCATTGTTTCTTTGTCACCAACAGGTTAACCCCTTAAATTAAGTTGCTTGTATTACTGTGCAATATCAGTTTAATTACTCTCGGAACAACAATGCAATTTAGTATTGGTTTATAATTGCATAATAATGGGGTTGAACATTTGAGACCATGGTTTCTCTTGAATATTGGCTAGGCTTAAACAAGGGCTATAGCCAACAGCACCCCCTCGCTGAGCCAATAAAAGCAACTAGCTGACATTTTATATTCCCCTCCGGTATTGTCAATGTTTTAATTATTTATTGTACACTGTATAATATTACAATATAAGCATACTGCAATCATTTCAAGGCTGCAACAAAATTAAAGAAACAATCAGGCATGCAATCACATTATATTGTTTTTGGAATGTGTAGGTGTTTGCTTGTACTGCAAATCGTACATACACAAACTGCTAAGGATTGAGAAGGACTGCCTCTCTAAGAGGCTATGCTATATTTATTTATCAACTGCCCTCTTTTCTGTCCCAAAATTAACACAAACACGGAGACAAACTCAGTGAGACTGTTGAGTGTGCCAGCATGACTCCCAACTCTTTGAATTAATAACATTTAATCTGGGACAGAGTGGTGTGGTTGGGGCTGGCTAGGGCAGAGACTCTGAGGAAACAATATTTGAAGTCTAATTTCCATGTACAGTAGATGGCCAGGCAATTAATATTGTATCGGAAATGTTTCTGCCCAGAGATTGAGTAACGAAATTGAATTTCAGAAAGAGAATGGTCAAAACAGCAGCACTATTCAGCATGGATGATAATGATCAAACACAAGCGCTACTGTACAAACGTCATGCTTCATCTTTACATGCGTCATCTTTACAATGTTCCAAAACTCTGTATCCACCAATTTTTCACATGAGTTTTTTTCATATTACATTTAAACCTTATCGTGTATGTGTGTAAAATATTAGTGTTCTCAGATTTTTTCCCCATAGATTATAGATGTGCATTAAAATGGGTTTCGTAGAAAATGCTATACAGTGCCTTCAGCAAGTATTCATACCCTAGACTTATTCTTCATTTTTTTGTTACAGCCTGAATTCACAATGAATAAATCATTTTTTTATCACCCTGTAAGGAATGATGCTGGAGATGAGAAGCAGGTAAAGGGAGATGACATTTAATTTGGAACGGACATGCTACAGGACAGGAACAGCATCAGAACTGGGTAACACAAAGACAGACGACAATCAATGCTGAAGCAGGGAACAGAGCGGGGAACCAGACAGATATAGGGAGGTAATGTCAGATTGAGACCAGGTGAGTCTAATAAATGCTGAAGCACGTGATGGGGGGAGGCAGGTGTGCGTAATGATGGTGGCAGGAGTGCGCAATGCTGGGGAGCCTGGCACCTTCGAGTGCCAGGTAGTGGGAGTATTGGGTATGTCTGTATCAGCTTTGCACATCTGGATTTGGAGATTTTCTCCCATTCTTCTGTGCAGATTTCCTCAAGCTAAGTTAGATGGGGAGCAGCGTTGAAGAGCAATCTTCAAGTCTTTCCATAGATTTACAATGGGATTAACATCTTGGTTTTGGATGGGCCACTCAAGGACTTTCACATTATTGTCCTGAAACCATTCCAATGTTGCTTTGGTTGTATGCTTGGGGTCATTGTCCTGTTGGAATGTAAATCTTTACCCCAGTCTAAGTCCGTTTTTACTCTGAAGCAGGATCTCATCAAGGACTTGCCTGTCTTTGGCTCCATTCATTGTTCCCTCTATCCTTACCAGTCTCCCAGTCCGTGTCGCTGAAAAGCATCCCCATAACATGATACTGCCACCACCATGCTTCATGGTAGGGATGGTGTTAGACGGGTGATGAACTGTGCCTGGTTATCTCCAGACATAGCACTTTGCATTCATGCAATAGAGTACAATTTGAGTCTCATCAGACCACAGAATCTTTTGCCTTGTGTTCTCAGAGTCTTTCTCGTGCCTTTTTGCAAACTCCAGGCATGCTACCATGTGCCTTTTTCTCAAGAGTGTCTTCCGTCTGGCCACTCTCCAATAAAGCCCAGATTGGTGAAGTGGTGTAGAGACTGTTGTCCTTCTGGCAGGTTCTTCTATCTCAGCCAACGACCTCTGTAGTTTTATCAGAGTGGTCATTGGCTTCTTGGTCACTTCCCTGACAGAGGTCCTACATGCCCAATTGCTCAGTTTGGACAGCCAGCTCTAGGCAAAGTCTGGGTAGTTCCATATCCCAATGATGGAGACCACTGTGCTCTTGAAAAATTATACCCTTCTCCAGATATATGCATCATCACAATTCTATCTCGGAGATCTACGGACAGTTTCTTAGACCTAATGGTATAGTTCCTGGTCTGACATGCACTATTAAACTGTGGGACCTTATATAGATAGGTGTGTTTCTTTCTGATTCATGTCCAAACAATTGAATTGGCCACCGGTGGACTCCAATCAAGTTGTAGTGACATCTCAGAGGTGGTCAAAGTGAACTGTATGCACCTGAGCTCAATTTGGAATGTCATAGCAATGGGGTGTGAATAAATTGACAAAAATGTCTAAACTTATTTTCACTCATTATGGGGTAGAACATTTTTATATTTAATCCATTTTGAATTCAGGCTGTAACAAAACAAAATGTGAATTAAGTCAAGGGGTTGGAATACATTCTGAAAGCACTAAATACTTTACATATCATTCTCATATTGCTTGTAATGATAAAAATAATTTAATACTTTAAAAAAAATATTGATGTCACAAGTGTATCATTTGCAGTTCTTTGTCACATTTGACTGTGTAAAACCTAGGGGGATGACCATCTGTGGCTGCCCATCTGCTGGAGGCTTCAAGAAGCACTCAAACAGACTTGATCTAGCTATAGTTGTAGTCTATGTTTATTTGTAATTCACTTCTTGTTGTTTATTTTGCTTAACAAGAGCTTTGAATATCTGTATGTAATGAAAAGCGTTAAAAGTTGAATAGATTATTATTATAGCTATGTATACCATTGGGATTCTCATAACCTGTTCAAGACCCAATGCTGTGTTTCTGTTCGCCACGTTTGCTCATGAAGCATGTCCCTCTGACTCAAAGCCAAACTTAACACTTACACACCGAATGTACTGGTTGTTTGGATTTAATTGACCAGTTAGCTCGCAAGAGAAAGAGACCCTCGGACACCTGCTAATGTATCTATACTGAAAAATGCAACATGCAACTATTTCAAAGATTTGACTGAGTTGCAGTTCATATAAGGAAATCAGTCAATGGAAGTAATTTCATTAGGCCCTAATCTATGGGTTACACATTACTGGGAATAAAGACATGCATCTGTTGGTTACAGATACCTTAAGAAAAAGTAGAGGTGTGGTTCAGAAAAACAGTATCTGGTGTGACCACCATTTGCCTCATGCAGTACAACACATCTCCTTCGCATAGAGTTTATCAGGCTGTTGCTTGTGGAATGTTGTCCCACTCCTCCTCAATGGCTGTGCGAAGTTCCTCTATATTGGAGGGAACTGGAACACACTGTCGTGCACGTTGATCCAGAGCATCCCGAACATGCTCAATGAGTGACATTTCTGGTAAGTTTGCAAGCTCTGGTCGGCTGGCCCTCGCTACATATTCGTCGCCAGACCCACTGGCTCCAGGTCATCTACAAGTCCATGCTAGGTAAAGCTCCGCCTTATCTCAGTTCACTGGTCACGATGGCAACACCCATCCGTACCACGCGCTCCAGCAGGTGTATCTCACTGATCATCCCTACAGCCAACACCTCATTTGGCCGCCTTTCGTTCCAGTACTCTGCTGCCTGTGACTGGAACGAATTGCAAAAATCGCTGAAGTTGGAGACTTTTATCTCCCTCACCAACTTCAAACAGCAGCTATACATAGTCTATTGGTAAATAGCCCACCCATTTTCACCTACCTCATCCCCATACTGTTTTTATTTATTTACTTTTCTGCTCTTTTGCACACCAATATCTCTACCTGTACATGACCATCTGATCATTTATCACTCCAGTGTTAATCTGCAAAATTGTAATTATTCGCCTACCTCCTCATGCCTTTTGCACACATTGTATATAGACTCCCCCTTTGTTTTCTACTGTGTTATTGACTTGTTAATTGTTTATTCCATGTGTAACTCTGTGTTGTCTGCTCACACTGCTTTGCTTTATCTTGGCCAGGTTGCAGTTGCAAATGAGAACTTGTTCTCAACTAGCCTACCTGGTTAAATAAAGGTGAAATAAAAAAATAAAAATAAAAGCCATGAAAGAACTGGGACATTTTTAGCTTCCAGGAATTGTTTACAGATCCTTCTGACATGGGGCCATGCATTATCATGCTGAACAATGTGATGGCGGCGGGAGAATAGTACAACAACGGGCCTCAAGATCTTGTCATTGTATCTCTGTGCATTCAAATTGCCATTGATAAAATGCAATTGTGTTTGTTGTCCGTAACTTATGCCTGCCAATACCATAACCCCACCCCCACCATGGAGCACTCCACTCACAACATTGACATCAGCAAACTGCTCGCCCACACAATGCCATACACGTGGTCTGCGGTTTTGAGGCCGGTTGGATGTACTGCCAAATTCTCTAAAACAACGTTGGAGATGGATTATGGTTGAAATTAACATGAACGTATCTGGCAATAGCTCTGGTGGGCATTCCTGCAGTGAGCATGCTGTGGCATTGTGTTGTGTGACAAAACTGCACATTTTAGTGGCCTTTTATTGTCCCCAGCACAAGTTGCACCTTTGTAATGATCATGCTGTTTATTCAGACTTGATATGCCACACCTGTCAGGTGGATGGATTATCTTGGCAAAGGAGAAATGCTAAAGGGATATAAACAAATTGTGCCAAAAAATTTAGAAAAATGCTTTTTGTGCATATGAAATATTTGTGGGATCTTTTATTTCAGCTCATGAAACATGGGACCAACACTTCACATGTTGTGTTTATATTTTTGTTCTGTGTAATAGTGCCACATATGCATCATTGAAGTCTATTCAGGTAGCCTTCGTTTCTGACATTCTGTCTCTCAAATACAGTTAATTCCTCCAATAGCTCAACTCTCACCTGTGAAGTTATGTAATATATTTATCTTACAATGTCTCTTGAAATGTCTCCCCAAGGAACACAGTTGTACTGTACAGTTTATGATTCTTCAGCTGAGAATACTAAAAAGTCTAGAAACTGCTTAGCCACCAAAGGGTAAGTGGGGGAGAGCATTCATCAAGTCAAACTCATCACCTTGGATGGTGCCATTTACCTTGAAGATCGCAAAACCCTAATGGTTATCTCATGTCATGGAAAAGGGGTGTCGTGCCAGTCCAGTATGCAGAATAAATGTCAGTGTCACAAAAACACGTCAGCAATTTGCTGTATAAAGTACCTCCAATCTGGTAGAAGTGATTTAAAACTGCCTCTTTGAATTTCCTTATTCTGCATGAGAAGTCAGAGTGAACATGTGTCTAGTGTTATTAGATTCACCCCAATGACAGTGATCCAAAAGGAGGGCGGAGTTGACCGGTGGAGTAACATTTTCAAAGAGATGAGAATATCCCGACCCATTGGCAGAGAAATCAAATCAAATGTTATTTGTCACATGCTTCATAAACAACAGGTGTAGACTAACAGAGTTAAAGATAAACATGAAAAAGATACAAGAAAAATATAAATACTGTAGTGACATGAGGAATAAATACACCGTGAATAAGGGATAATCAACAAGGCTATTTGTTCTCTGGAAAATAGTGCACAACATGGAAGGTGTGTTCCATGACGCTTTAGCGGGGGGAAACTACCTGCCCTCCAGGACACCTACAGCACCCGATGTCATAGGAAGGCCACAAAGATAATCAATGACAACAACCACCCGAGCCACTGCCTTTTCACCCTGCTACCATCCAAAAGGTAAAGTCAGTACAGGCGCATCAAAGCTGGGACCGAGAGACTGAAAAACAGCTTCTATCTCAAGGCCATCAGACTGTTAAACAGCCATCAATAGGACAGAGAGGCTGCTGCCTACATACAGACTTGAAATCATTGGCCACTTTAATAAATGGAAAACTAGTCAGTTTAATAATGCCACTTTAATAATGTTTACGTATCTTGCATTACTCATCTCATATGTATATAATGTATTCAATACTATCTATTGCATCTTAGCCTATACCGCTCTGACATTGCTCATCCATATATATATATATATTTTTTTTTTCCATTCCTTTACTTATATTTGTGTGTATTCGGTATTTGTTGTGGAATTGTTAGATATTACTTGTTAGATATTGCTGCACTGTCGGAACTAGAAGCATAAGCATTTCGCTACGCTCGCAATAACATCTGCTAACCATGTGTATGTGACCAATACAATTAGATTGGATTTGATTCCACTGAGCTGCAATATTTTCCAGAGAATGCATAGAGTCCTGAATTGATTATCCCTTTTATACCATGGCTATAAAGTCACATATTTGTTGCTAGAAATAAATACATTTGCCAGTAGAAATGTGACACTGAAGTAGCTACAGTAGTAACCAAACATTCAGACTTGCTAGTTTAGCTAACCAAACCATCACCCTAGCTTGCTATTATACAAATCGAATTCAACAATGACATAATGTTTTAAATTTGACTTTTGCTTTCAAATGTAGCTCAAAACTAGAACATGTATGAATGAACTTCATAGCCATTGAATTATACTGTGTAATTATAGGCAGTGTTGTTATACTCAAGACCAGTCTCGGTCTCCAAACAATATTTTGAGTGTCATGGTCTTGACTCAGTCTCCGACAGTGTGGACTCCAAAAAATTATCAGCTTCCATTCAATAAGCTCAAAAAACTGCTTCACCAGGCCAAATATGTACACTAATTTCTTGAAACATTAATACCTGAACAGTCTTTATATCTATTATAGACACGTTTGCACAGTGGCAAACCTATTGGACCTTTAGTGTGTGACAGGTTTGTGATGCTGTAAGGACAGCAACGGTAATACCAGTGCACTCATGTAGGAAAGTGCACTTTTTGTAAAACACAAAGGGCCAGGGTGGGACTCCCACCCATTAGAAGTCTAAATGTAATTTCATTACGCTGTCAAAATGTGATTATTTGCTTCCACTGTCACTCCAAAATGTTGCCCTAATATTGCTGAATGGTAGATGCCTTCTAACTAGCTTCTGATGGCCTAGTGAATGACTGACTTAGCTAGCTAGATTTATCTCCCCAAAGAAACAAAAGAAAAATCCTGATTGGATATTTTTTTATTTTCAGTGTTAACCCTTTCCTTTCCTTCCTTTCCAAACAAATACTGAAGAGATTAAATCAGAACATCATTGACAAGAATAATATAATAATTATTTTAATTGTATAAATCCTTAGCTCTTCTCTGAAGGCGTAGAAGGACCTTGTGGTTCCCCACTGTGTTTGGGTTAGTAATCATTTGTAGAGTGGCTCTATTTGCCCTCAGCATGCATTTTTTCACCATTCTGAAAATGTCTAAAGCATCCATATGTTCTTCTGAAATATGAACACTGGACATTTTGAACTGTTATTAGGGTGGCAATTTTACAAAACTACAATCATGGTCTTGAAATGGATTTGCATTCTTCTGGTCTCGGTCTTGACTCGGTCTCGGACCCATTGGCCCCCTCTCGGTCTTGACTCGGTGGCGCCACCCCCCTCCTTGTTTTGGTCTTGACTTAAACTCGATTTACCCCGGTCTTGCTCTTAAATCGGTCTCGCGTTAGGTGGTCTCAAAAGCAACACAAGGTTATAGGGAAATAATGCACGCTCTAGAAGCCCTTCAAGCCAATCAGAAATGAGTATTAAACAATGCCATGGTATAACGAGTAATAATAGCAGTGCTATAAATAGGGAATACCAGTACCGAGTTGATTTGCAGGGTTATTAGTTAATTGAGGTTGCAACTATCTATACAGTGCATTCGGAAAGTTTTCAGACCGCTTCCCATTTTCCACATTTTGTTACATAACAGCCTTATTTTAAAATGGATTAAATATGTCGTTCCCATAGCAACGATTAAAACATTCCCAACCCGGAAACCGTGGATTGATGGCAGCATTCGCGTGAAACTGAAAGCGCGAACCACTGCTTTTAATCAGGGCAAGGTGACCGGAAACATGACCGAATACAAACAGTGTAGCTATTCCCTCCGCAAGGCAATCAAACAAGCTAAGCGTCAGTATAGAGACAAAGTAGAATCTCAATTCAACGGCTCAGACACAAGAGGTATGTGGCAGGGTCAACAGTCAATCACGGATTACAAAAAGAAAACCAGCCCCATCACGGACCAGGATGTCTTGCTCCCAGGCAGACTAAATAACTTTTTTGCCCGCTTTGAGGACAATACATTGCCACTGACACGGCCCGCAACCAAAACATGCGGACTCTCCTTCACTGCAGCCGATGTGAGGAAAACATTTAAACGTGTCAACCCTCGCAAGGCTGCAGGCCCAGACGGCATCCCCAGCCGCGCCCTCAGAGCATGCGCAGACCAGCTGGCTGGTGTGTTTACGGACATATTCAATCAATCCCTATCCCAGTCTGTTGTTCCCACAGGCTTCAAGAGGGCCACCATTGTTTCTGTTCCCAAGAAAGCTAAGGTAACTGAGCTAAACGACTACCGTCATCGACTACCGCACTCACTTCCGTCATCATCAAGTGCTTTGAGAGACTAGTCAAGGACCATATCACCTCCACCCTACCTGAAACCCTAGATCCACTCCAATTTGCTTACCGCCCAAATAGGTCCACAGACGATGCAATCTCAACCACACTGCACACTGCCCTAACCCATCTGGACAAGAGGAATACCTATGTGAGAATGCTGTTCATCGACTACAGCTCGGCATTTAACACCATAGTGCCCTCCAAGCTCGTCATCAAGCTCGAGACCCTGGGTCTCGACCCCGCCCTGTGCAACTGGGTACTGGACTTCCTGACGGGCCGCCCCTAGGTGGTGAGGGTAAGTAACAACATCTCCACCCCACTGATCCTCAACACTGGGGCCCCACAAGGGTGCGTTCTGAGCCCTCTCCCGTACTCCCTGTTCACCCACGACTGCGTGGCCACGCACGCCTCCAACTCAATCATCAAGTTTGCGGACGACACAACAGTGGTAGGCTTGATTACCAACAACGACGAGACAGCCTACAGGGAGGAGGTGAGGGCCCTCGGAGTGTGGTGTCAGGAAAATAACCTCACACTCAACGTCAACAAAAGAAAGGAGATGATTGTGGACTTCAGGAAACAGCAGAGAGAACAACCCCCTATCCACATCGATGGAACAGTAGTGGAGAGGGTAGTAAGTTTTAAGTTCCTCGGCGTACACATCACAGACAAACTGAATTGGTCCACCCACACAGACAGCATCGTGAAGAAGGCGCAGCAGCGCCTCTTCAACCTCAGGAGGCTGAAGAAATTCGGCTTGTCACCAAAAGCACTCACAAACTTCTACAGATGCACAATCGAGAGCATCCTGTCGGGCTGTATCACCGCCTGGTACGGCATCTGCTCCGCCCCACAACCGTAAGGCTCTCCAGAGGGTAGTTAGGTCTGCACAACGCATCACCGGGGGCAAACTACCTGCCCTCCAGGACACCTACACCACCTGATGTCACAGGAAGGTCATAAAGATCATCAAGGACAACAACCACCCGAGCCACTGCCTGTTCACCCCACTATCATCCAGAACGCGAGGTCAGTACAGGTGCATCAAAGCTGGGACCGAGAGACTGAAAAACAGCTTCTATCTCAAGGCCATCAGACTGTTAAACAGCCACCACTAACATTGAGTGGCTGCTGCCAACACACTGACTCAACTCCACCCACTTTAATAATGGGAATTGATGGGAAATGATGTAAAATATATCACTAGCCACTTTAAACAATGCTACCTAATATAATGTTTACATACCCTACATTATTCATCTCATATGTATATGTATATACTGTACTCTATATAATCTACTGCATCTTTATGTAATACATGTATCACTAGCCACTTTAACTATGCCACTTTGTTTACATACTCATCTCATATGTATATACTGTACTCAATACCATCTACTGTATCTTGCCTATGCCGCTCTGTACCATCACTCATTCATATATCTTTATGTACATATTCTTTATCCCCTTACACTTGTGTCTATAAGGTAGTAGTTTTGGAATTGTTAGCTAGATTACTTGTTGGTTATTACTGCATTGTCGGAACTAGAAGCACAAGCATTTCGCTACACTCGCATTAACATCTGCTAACCATGTGTATGTGACAAATAAATTTGATTTGATATTTGTTTTCCCTCATCAATCTAGACACAATACCCCATAATGACAAAGCAAAACCAGCATTCTGTTTTCATTATTCGGGACAAGTCTCTGAATGTCCTTGAGTGGCCCAGCCAGAGTCCGGACTTGAACCCGATCGAACATCTCTGGAGACACCTGAAAATAGCTGTGCAGCGACACTTCCCATCCAACCTGACAGAGCTTGAAAGGATCTGCAGAGAAGAATGAAAGAAACTTCACAAATTCAGGTGTGCCAAGCTTGTAGCGTCATACCCCAAGAAGATATGAGGCTGTAATCACTGCCAAATGTGCTTCAAAAAAGTACTAAGTACCTCTGAATACTTATGTAAATGTGATATTTCCATTTTTTAGTTGTAATAACTTTACACAAATTTCTAAAAACCTGTTTTGCTTTGTCATTATGGGATATTGTGTGTAGATTGATGAAAAAACAACTATTTAATCAATTTTAGAATAAGTCTGTAACGTAACAAAATGTGGAAAGAGTCAAGGGGTCTGAATACTTTCCAAATGCACTGTATATAGGTAGAGTTAAAGTGACTAGGCAAAATGTTACAGTGCCTTCCTATCGGACCTTATCGTCATGGCAGGTAATATTCACATTTTTGGTGACTTCAATATTCACATAGAAAAGTCCACAGACCTACACCAAAACGCTTTCGGAGCCATCATAGACTGAGTGGGTTTTGTCCAACATGTCTCTCTAACCTACGCATTGCCAAAGTCATACCCTGGATCTAGTTTTGGCCGTTGAAATAAATATTGTGATTCTAATAATCCTGGATAATCGGACCACCATTTTATTACACTTACAATCGCAACAAATAATCTGTTTAGACCCCAACCATGGATTATCAAGAGCTGTGCAATAAATTATCGGAAAACCCAAAGAATCCCAGATGCCCTTCCAGACTCCCTTCACCTACCCAAGTACTTTGGAGTACATAAATCAGTTTACCACCTAACTGAGGATCTAATTTTAACCTTGCATAATATCTTAGATGCAGTCGCACCCATAAAAACAAGAAACTTTTGTCACAAGAAATTAGGTCCCTGGTATAAAGAAATTAACCGAGCACTGAGCCAAGTTTCCAGAAAATAGCAACGGAACGGGCGCTCCGCCAACTGGAAGTTTTCCGACTAGCCTGGAAAGACGGTGCCGTGCAATATCGAAGAGACCTCATTACTACTCAATAAGCCTACTTTTCCAACCTAATTGACGAGAATAAAAACAATCCTAAATGTATTTTTGATACTGTCGTAACGCTAACTAAAAAGCAGCATTCCCCAAGAGAGGATGGTCTTGACTTCATTAGAGATGAATTCATTAACTTCTTTGATGAAAAAATCATGATCATGAGAAAGCAAATGATGTACTCCTCTTTGAATCTGCGTATTTCTACAAATCTCAGTTGTCCTGAGTCTGCACAAAACTGATAGGACCTAAGATAAATGGAGACACTCAAGTTTTTTTAACCCAGTACTTCTCGAAACATTCACAATAATAGTCATAACCTCTAAACCTTCCAGCTGCCTGCTAAACTACTAAAATAACTATGTTGAATATAATAAACAGCTCCCTATCCTCAGAATGTGACCAAACTCATTTAATGTGATAGTAATAAAGCCTCTTGTGAATAAGCAAAACCTTGAACCGGAAAATGTAAAAAACTATCGGCCTATATCGAATCTCCCATTCCTCTTAAAATATTTGTGTATATCAAGTTGTTGTGCAGCTTCAGTCTGGTTTTAGATTGGCGTCAGAACAAGGCTCTGCATCTGTTTTCGTGCTCCTAGACCTTAGTGTTCCTTTTGACACCATCAATCACCTCATTCTTTGGGAGAGATTGGAAACCCTAATTGGTCTACACGGACAAGTTCTTACCTGGTTTAGATCTTCTCTGTCGGAAAGATATCAGTTTGTCTCTGTGAATGGTTTGTCCTCTGACAAATCAATTGTGTGTATTCGGTAGTTCCGTTTTAGGATCTCTATTGTTTTCACAATATATTCTACCTCTTGGTGATGTCATTCAGAAAGCACATTGTCAACTTTCACTTTCAAATTTACTGCATAGTAAATTGGTGGTATGTTGATAACCCTCTAGAGGTGTGGGGTTTATTCTTTAGGAAGTGGGTGGGGTCCTGCCTGGTTGGCCCTGTCAGGGTTTATCATTGGATGTGGCTACAGTGTCACCCGACCCCCTCTGTCAGCCTAGGGTCAGTCTATTACAGTGGTCCTTCCTGTAAAAGTTGTGTAGTACTGCAGCACACATTCTGGGCTGCCACAAAATTCTATGGCACGTTATTTAATTCTCAGCCACGGTTACCATTAACCTGCTGAGTGTAGGGGGCAGTATTTTGATGTTTGGATGAGAAACGTAGCCAAATGAAACTGCCTATTTCTCAGGCCCA
This sequence comes from Oncorhynchus tshawytscha, assembly GCF_018296145.1. Classification (NCBI taxonomy): domain Eukaryota; kingdom Metazoa; phylum Chordata; class Actinopteri; order Salmoniformes; family Salmonidae; genus Oncorhynchus; species Oncorhynchus tshawytscha. The sequence goes on from NC_056449.1 coordinate 1,237,591, forward strand.
GAATCTAGAATATGCATATAATTGTCAGATTAGAATAGAAAACACTATAAAGTTTCCCAAAAATTGTCTGTGAGTATAACAAAACGGATTTTGCAGGAGAAAACCTGAGGAAAATCCAACCAGGAAGTGCTGTTTTTCCTGAAACCTCTCTGTTCCATTGCATGCCCTCCCTCCATTTAAAGGGATATCAACCAGATTCCTTTCCCTATGGCTTCCACATGGTGTGAACAGTCTTTAGACATGGTTTCAGGCTTGTATTCTGAAAAATGAGAGAGAACGATCATATCGCGTCAGTGGATGGCTGTGTGCCAGCAGAGTTTTATATGAGCAACAGCTTGGAGCAGACATTTTCTCTCTCTCTCTCCTATTGAAAAAGCTACGGTCCGGTTGAAGTATTATCGATTATTTATTGTAAAAACAACCTGAGGAAAGGTTATAAAAAACGTTTGACATGTTTCTACGAACTGCCCGTTGTGACCTGCAAGAGCCTGTGGATTACTAAACATAACGCGCCAACCAAATGGAGGTTTTTGGATATAAAAATAATCTTTTTGCGAACAAAAGGAACATTTATTGTGTAACTGGGAGTCTCGTGAGTGCAAACATCCAAAGATCATCAAAGGTAAGCGATTAATATTATTCCTTTTCTGACTTTCGTGACCGATCAACTTTGCTGCTAGCTGTTTGCAATGTTTTGTCTGCTGAGAGAGATGTCTTCACATAAATGCTTGGTTTGCTTTCGCTGTAAAGCTGTTTTGAAATCTGACACGCCAGGTGCATTATCAACAAGCTGTGTTTTGCTATACTGCACTTGTGATTTCATGAAAATTAAATATTTTTAGTAATTTAATTTGAATTTGTCACTCTGCAATTCAGCGGATGTTGACGAAAATGATCCCGCTAACGGGATGGGTGCGCCAAGAAGTGAATGCTAGATAGTGCTATTTTGACCACCAGAGGGCATCTTTGAGAAGTATTTGATAGCCTTCCATATTGGCTGTACTAGAGAATTTAAAACCTTTTTTTTAAGAACGTCGTATATGGGATTGATTTTTAGATACATTTTGCTTAATTAATTAGATTAATATTATGGTCTCATTTATTTATCAAGACCAGGCCCTATGCTTGTCTCAGAGCAGCATGAAACTGTGCTGAAATAATTGACCTGAAACCTCTCTGTTGCTTCTAACTTCAATATGCTTTTTAAATAGATAAGACCTACACTCTTTTAATAGCACATTACTCAACGCTAGTGCATACAGTAGGCCTACAATATATCGTTTTTTTTTTCAATGACTTGACTCTCAGCCAACAATTAAATTTAGAGGATTGGATGATTCTAAATTAATATCTAAGGGGCATTTTTTGTTAGGGCAAATCTGATCTGTGAGAACATCTCAGGGGCTTTTATATAGTTCTAAATTATTTCATAATAACAATTGCTTTGTTTACAAAATAACAATAGTTTGGAGATTTTTTTCTTCTTCAAATAACCTAAAGTGAGCGAGAAAAAGGCCATTCTTGAACATGGGGTGAGACATCCTTAATAATATGTAAATAAAGCCAGTTTGTTATTTAGAATTATTTATTTATGATTTTAGAGGGAGAGAAACCAAAAGTCCACTGTTGCTTCATGGATTTCCCGGTCGCGGCCGGCATGGGTATTGAACCAGCATCTGCAATGCAGTGTCTTAGAATGCTGCGCCAATCCGTTAGGAAAATATGGTGCTGTACAACGTGACCATTTCCGCACCCTAATCACAGTCAGAAGACAATTCAAATAAACTTGACCGGACTTATGGAAAGGCTTTGTAAAACATTTTATGTATCAGGATTCGTCAACTAGGTTTGGCCTCAGGCCAAATCTTTTCTGAGCCAATAGTCGGTGGGCCAGAACATAATACGTTTATAATATTAGCACAATTAATTGGCCTACACTACACATTTTACATATTTAATATGCTTAGTACATAATACATTCAGTGACAAAAAGATAATAACTTTGATCTGATTGCTCTCGTACAATCAGTATGTCTCTATTAAATAATTATTTCTGTCCATTCCACTGTGCGTTGTGGGGAAAAACAGGTTTACAGTACTTAGAAAAAGTTGTGTGGCCTACAGTAGGCTAAGTCAACATTTGTTCCAAATAATTTGCTTAATAGCAAGATAAAATGTCACTCTCAAAAAGTATCAAGAAGAAGGGAGTAGTACACAGTGTTGTACGAGATCTTCAGTTTCTTGGCAATTTCTCACATGGAATAGCCTTCATTTTTCAGAACAAGAATAGACTGACAGACTGTTATGCGTTCATTTCTCCATCTTTTCCAATGCAAAGTTAGTGTGTCTTAAATGCAATGAAAATATCTGTTTGCAAATAATTAAATCTCAGACGTAATTATGGATCTAAGCATTGAAATTTTGTTTTTATTGACGGGCGTTTTTATTGATGGAGAGCTATATAGATTGCAAAATAGTTGGGAAGCGATACCATGGCACATGCTTTATGAATTCACGGAATTCAATTCAAAAACAGAAATACTCATAAGAATAATTCATGAATCATACAAGTGTTACACATTGGTTTAAAGATGAACTTCTTGTTAATCCAGCCACAGTGTCAGATTTCAAAAAGGCTTTATGGCGAAAGCAAACCATGCTATTATCTGAGGACAGCAACCCATCAAACAAACACATGAAAATCCCATTTCAACCTGCCAGGCGCGAAACAAAAGTCAGAAATAAAAATATAATTCATGCCTTACCTTTGAAGATCTTCTTATGTTGGCACTCCAATATGTCCCATAAACATCACAAATGGTCCTTTTGGTCGATAAATTCTGTCGTTACATCTCCAAAATGTCCATTTATTTGGAGCGTTTGACCCAGAAAAACACCAGTTCCAACTCGCGCAACATGACTACAAAGATTCTAAACTTGATCCAAACATTTGAAACAACTTTCCTAATCCAACTTTAGGTATTTTTAATCATAAATAATCGATACAATTTAAGAAGGATAAACTGTGTTCAATACCGGATGAAAACAAAGTGGAACGAGCTTTCAGGTCGCTCGCCCCAACCACAACAGTACACTAGACTCAACCCTCATTCTGAACAGTCCTACTTCTTAATTTCTCAAAGGAAAACCACTCATTGTTGAATTTGCAATTACTGACTTGTTGTGTAATGTTTATGTCAAATGGCCGATGAGCACGGATACATTTAATCTATAATTTATCTTAATTTGACAGGGATTGAAAAGGATTGGCCAGTAGATTGTCGATGTGATTCATGATGATGATTGCTTGCTTAGTAAGATTTAGAAAGTATGATGTTGACATGATCACTCCAATTAAAGCTATGGTGGATATAATGTGATTTGACATCATTTTATATGTGGACATTGACCTTGAGCCTTCTTGGATGGGCTCTTCTAATGTAAATCAATGGCAGTACCCAAAGGGGCTTGAACTGTCTAGCTCTCCCTGAGAACACTGAGCCAATCACAGCACAACTAGAGGAGATTACCAAGGCCCACACTCTGTATTTTAGCTGGCTCCCCCTCCACCACAGAAAGAACTGAGCTAGGCTGAAGCATCTGCATTTTGGAGCTTCCTTACTCAAGAAAGAGACTGTTTGTATGCAGCTTTATTAACACAAGGATTATAAATTGTTTTACATTGTTTGCGAACTGATATGTGACACGAATTAATGCCAAAATAACATGCAAAACAGCTAAACATGTAGGGCTCAAAACAGGTGCCCTGAATGACAGTTCACCACTGGCCATATTTACAGCCGAGCCATGTATAAAGCTCTACGCAGAGTATGCCATCAATGCATGTGTCAGATTGGATGCATAATTATTCTCTATCCAATGCCTTCTGGAAGCTTAAAAATCTATGTCAATACCTCCAAAGATTCACCTATACATCCATTAATTATAAATGCTAAGCATATTTTTCCTCAAATGACCATGAGTGTCCTCATGGGTGGAATATTATTAATATTCTTCATATTTCATAATTGAAAATAAATAAATAATTTAACTAGGCAAGTCAGTTCAGTTATTATTTACAACTGTCTTCACCGGCCAAACGTGCACCGCCCTATGGGACTCCCAATCATGGCCGGTTGTGATACAGCCTGGATTTGAACCAAGGTTTCTGTAATGACCTCTCTAGCACTGAGATACAGTGCCTTAGACCACTGCGCCACTCGGGAGCCCAAATAAAAATGGACTCTACAAGTTGTCGAAGGTGTTCCACAGGGATGCTGGTCCGTGTTGACTCTAATGGTTCACACAGTTGTGTCAAGTTGGCTGGATGTATTTTGGGTGTTGGACCATTATTGATACACACGGGACACTGTTGAGCGCGAAAAACCCACAGCTGCAACATCGAGAGCATCCCAACCCGTTTCATCACTGCATGGTACGGCAACTGCTCGGCCTCTGAACGCAAGGCACTTCAGATGGTAGTGCGTACGGCCCAGTACATCACCGCGGCAAAGCTGCCTGCCATCCAGGGCCTCTATATCAGGCGGTGTCAGAGGAAGGCCCTAAAAATTGTCAAAGACTCCAGCCACTCCAGTCATAGACTATTCTCTCTACTACCGCATGGCAAGCAGTACCGGAGTGCCAAGTCTAGGACAAAAAGGCTTCTCAACAGTTTTTACCCCCAAGCCATAAAACTCCTGAACAGGTAACCAAATGGTTACCCGGACTATTTGCATTGTGGACCAACCCCCAACCCCTCTTTTACGCTGCTGCTACTGTCTGTTTATCTTATATACATAGTCACTTTAACTATACATTCATGTACATACTACCTCAACTGGCCCGACCAACCAATTGCTCCAGCACATTGGCTAACCGGGCTATCTGCATTGTGTCCCACCACCCGCCAACCCCTCTTCTTATGCTACTGCTACTCTCCGTTCATCATATATGCAAAGTCACTTTAACCATACTTACATGTACATACTACCTCAATAAGCCTGACTAACCGGTGTCTGTATATAGCCTTGCTACTGTTATTTTCAAATGTCTTTTTACTGTTGTTTTATTTCTTTACTTACTTATATACACACACCCACACGCACCTTTTTTTTCTCACTATTGGTTAGAGCCTGTAAGTAAGCATTTCACTGTAAGGTGTAACCTGTTGTAACCTGTAACCTGTTGTATTTGGTGCACGTGACAAATAAACTTTGATTTGAGCATTGCAGGACTTGGCACAAACCGGTGCACCTGGCACCTACTACCATGCCCTGTTCAAAGGCACTTAAATATGTTTTCTTGCCTATTCACCCTCTGAATGGTACACTCACATACAGTATATACAGTCGCTAAAGGAAGTCTACACATCCTTTGCTGCCCTAAAATTAAATCTAAAAAGGATTACATTCGATTTTTCTCTACCAATCAACACAACATTCTGCACATTTTTTAAAAGTGAACTATAAATGATAGAACATTTTCCAAACTAAAAACTAAATAAAAATAGTGTTTTCACACCCCAGAGTTAATATTTGGTGCAAGCACCTTTGGCAGCCATTACAACTGTGAATCACTTTGAATAAGATTCTACCAACCGTGCACAGCTATTGGGGCAACATACAGTATTACTTTTTGTCAAAATTGCTCAAGCTCAGTACTTTTGGATTGGGAATCATTAAAGAACAGCAATATTATTTGCTTATGCCCATTCAGCATCGTTCACACACTCTTAAGCCCCCCACCCACACATGTAAACGCATGTGAGTCAGCATGGCATTGTCCTCCATAAAGTAATGTCTCTACTTAAACTTTCTCCCAGTGAGCTTTGTCGATAGCACCAGCTAAATTCAGGGCATCAATGTTTTTGAGACCTGTAGCAACACTTTTACAGTTGTCAATAGCTATTTCCTGCTAAAAATCTGCAATAGCAAATATTATCTGTATAATGACCAGTGAAGACCCAATTCTGAAGCCTGTGATATGACAGATCAATCAGGACTCATCTTTCATGATTTCTAACCACTCCATTTTCTCAGCGAATCATGGCTAGCCAGGAAGAAAAGAAAGAAGCATGTGCTTAAATATCCACTCTGTTTGCAGCAAGGCAAGTTATAATGCGAGACAACATTGACTGCCCTTCGGCAGTGCTTCCACCAAGGTTTCACTTTGGGGTAATCAAGACATCGTCATTCTTTTTTTTTATTAATGATGAAGACTTTATGTAATTTCCTATAATATTTCACCTCAAACATGTGGAGCAGGTTGTGTATATCAGTAGGGAAAAATGACATTTTAAGGCAGCAGAAAAGTACTGTGTAAGGGGTGTGTAGACTTTCACTAGGCACTGTACATGCCCTTTACGAAGAAAAATATTTCATGTGATCATACGCCTGTGGTCTTCTGATATTGTTTTCTTCCCTGCACCGGGCACATGCGAGGCAGGCGGTCATTGTGAGAAATGTCCTCACTCTGCATAGGGGAGCACAGTCATAGCACCCCCTTTGGCCAAACTTCGGGTGACAGTATGACTCCAATTAAGCTTATTGCTCCCACTCATTGTTCAAGGCACTGTAGTGTTCGCCAAAATGTTTTCATCTGTCCCCGAATTCATGCATCCTCTCTTGGGTAAAGAGAGATGCCAGGGGTCCCTGGAGCACCCGCCCACAGTTCTCCTCCACAGCAATTTTACCAGCACGTCTACAGCCGTGGGTGGGAAGGCATCTCACTGATGCTTCATGATAAACGCCATCCTCAAAATAGAGGCTTCTGTGTTTGCTTTTGTAGAATTATGCTACAATGTCAGATTTCCTTCAATATGAAGGAGCACTGTTGATTGTATGCGTGGTTGAGCTCATCAGGAGCCAGTGAGTTTCTCAGTCAATGAAAATGATATTGGCATTATGATAACTCTTAATTAAAGCTTTGAGCAGCTGCACGTAATTGGCACATTTGTTTCACACCATCAACATGAGTGAATACTGCACTGAGGTTTCCACGGAACAAAGGGAAAAAGAAAACTACATCAATCATCTTGTGTTTACATGCAAATCTACACACATCCTCATTTACATACTGTTTGCCTGACATAACATTCTTCAGCAGAGGGTTAAACTGCATAGGAGGCAATTGAAACTCATTAAGACAAATAAAATCCTTAAGCCGAAAAGAGAGGAAGCACCTCTGTGAAAGACATCAACCCATGCCAACAGTAATGAGTAATGAAATAGGATTGAATGGAATTAATTCAGGGGGGTATAGAGTAGTGCAGATTTCCTTTACATAAATATCTGGATTGTTTTTGTGACTTTCAGTGAGTTGTCAACAGAGAGAGTTTCCTCTGACTCATCAAGAAGGAACATGGTAGGCCTGTCTCTTTTTCTCTGTTTTAGTGCTGAAAAAGAGCTATTGATTTGCCTTGACTTCCCTTTCTGGATTGAACTAAAGTAAATAACATTATACAATCATTACCATGCCCCACGTTGTTTACTATTGACTGAATCAACATGAAAGACCTTTTTTGTTTAGGCCACTGTTGTTGATATGTGTTCGCTTTCGTTTAAAACCCGACTTCTTTTAGTCTTTCTAAGAATAAATCATTTTGATCCAAGAATAAATCACTTCATTATGAGTATTTTGTTTTATGGAAATGTATTATTACCTTTTTCAAAAGTGTGTTTGATCCCTATAGAACATAAACCCCATAATAGTAAACCTTTACCATCACCAACACCTATTTTTGTGAGCAAAGGTTCTGTGTTAGTTGATTGGATATATTTACTAGTGCGTTATATTCCCCTAAATGCTGGGTGTGACTACGAGCTCTGCTTTTGTTGAAATTAGTTCAACACATTAAATATGAAAGGTATAGTATAATAAAGTCCATAACATACACATAAAAACCTGTGACATTGAAATGCAAGAGTTTTACTGATTTATTATGGAATAAACAAACATTGCATTTTGTTCAATCATCATGCAAATAATGCTAATTGTAATAGGTATAATCTAATCAAATTAACTCCATTGAATAACACGATCTCTGGTACGCCCTGATCTGTTCCACATGTCCTTGTGATTGTCTCTACCCCCTCCAGGTGTCACTGATTTTCCCCAGTGTGTTTATCCCTGTGTTACCTGTCTCTCTGTTTCAGTTCATCTTGTACGTTTTTTCAAGTCAAGCAGCGGTTTTCCCGTTCTCCTGCTTTTTGCTATTCTCCTTTTTCTAGTCCTCCCGGTTTTGCCCATTGCCTGTTTCTGGACTCTGTATCCGCCTGCCTGACCATTTGTAGTATTCCAAACAAATGTTTTATAAATTGCCTTTGCATCTATTAAAAATGTAATTAATAGCCCAGGCGTTAATTTGCTTCAATTACTGAACACAAACGGCACTTATCAGAGACATGCTTCTATTTGAGCCAGGCGTCTATTTCCTTCAAACCTGTTATGGCTAGGGGTTCCTTGAAAACATCCGCTGAAATGGCAGAATGCGAAAAAAAATTTTTTTTTAAATATATAACGTTCCTACAATCACAAGTGCAATACAGCAAATTAAAGCTTAACTTCTTGTTAATCTAGCCATTGTGTCAGAATTCAAAAAGGCTTTACAGCGAAAGCACACCGTACAATTATGTTAGGTCAGCGCCTAGTCACAAAAAACATAGCCATTTTCCAGCCAAAGAGAGGAGTCACAAAAAGCAGAAACAGAGGAAATAAATCACTAACCTTTGATGATCTTCAGCAGATGGCACTCATAGGACTTCATGTTACACAATACAGGTATGTTTTGTTCGATAAAGTTCATATTTATATCCAAACATCTCAGTTTCCATTGGTGCGTTATGTTCAGTAATGTTTTGCCTCGAAAACATCAGCCGAATTTGCAGAGAGCCACATCAATTTACAGAAATACTCATCATAAACTTTGATGAAAGATACAAGTGTTATGCATAGTATTAAAGATAAACTTCTCCTTAATGCAAATCTGTGTCAGAATTCAAAAAAGCTGTACGGCAAAAGCACACCATTCAATAATATTTGTACAGTGCTCAGGCACCAAAACAAGCCATACAGGTAAATATTTGTTTTGTTCGATAAAGTTAATCTTTGTCCAAATACCTCCTTTTTTTTGAGCGTTTAGTCCAGTAAACCAAATGCACAAGGCGCGGGCACTAAGTCCAGACGAAAAGTTTAAAAAGTTCCATTACAGTTCGTAGAAACATGTCAAACAATGTATATAATCAATCTTTATGATGTTTTTATCATAAGTCATAAGTCAATAATGTTTCAACCGGACACTTCCTTTGTCTTTAGAAATGATCGGGAACGGAGCTCGTGCTCACGGCCGCGCGCGATCAACAACTCATAGCTTTCAACTGAGCCATCTACTGTGACTGGTCTTATTCACTCCCCTTTCACAATAGAAGCCTGAAACATCGTTCGAAAGACTGTTGACATCTAGTGGAAGCCTTAGGAAGTGCAATCTGACCCCATTTACACCCTATATTGGATAGGCAATCACTTGAAAAACTACAAACCTCAGATTTCCCACTTCCTGGTTGGATTTTTCTCAGGTTTTCGCCTGAGTTCTGTTATACTCACAGACATCATTCAAACAGTTTTAGAAACTTCAGGGTGTTTTCTATCCAAATCTACTAATAATATGCATATCTTAGCTTCTCGGCCTAAGTAGCAGGCAGTTAACTCTGGGCACACTTTTCATCCGAACGTGATAAATACTGCCCCCTGGCCCGAAGAGGTTTCAATACACACAGCTTTTGCTCAAAAACTACCACCCAGCTTATTGTGACCAGTGTGACCAATAAAAACATAACAAATCCATCATAGATCAGACTTGCAAAGACTAGGCTACCTATCATACACCCCTTATCTTGCATTTCAGAAACATTCTATCACTCATTGCCCCTTCTTGTGCCTTGTATCCCCCATAGTTCCAGAAAGATCACACCACCAGATTTCAGTTATCAATGTTGAGTACTGTTGTGAGACTGTGAGATTTTGTTGGTAGTTGAGCCAAGCATGTCAAACCATACTGCTGTCTCATCCATGGCAATGAAATTGCTATTCTTTATCTTCTTTTGTGCAATCTTTATGATACTCGCTGAAGTCCATTCGATGCCCAGCTAATTGAGACGGGGCAGCAGCGTAGCCTAGTGGTTAGAGTGTTGGACTAGTAACCGAAAGGTTGCAAGTTCAAACCCCTGAGCTGACAAGGTACAAATCTGTCATTCTGCCCATAAACAGGCAGTTAACCCACTGTTACTAGGTTGTCATTTAAAATAAGAATTTGTTCTTAACTGACTTGCCTGGTTAAATAAAGGTAAAAAAAAAATACTTTAATTGAAGTTTGATTATGTTTTTGGAAACGTTCTGCAATACTGAGGCAGTTTTGCAGATGTAAAATATTGCTCTTTATCAACTGGTTGGCAGAGGGTAGCTTTACCCTCATTGTACTTTACATATCAAACATTAAATCCCACTGTGGAATTGCATTTATGAGCAATAATTACACTACACTACACTACTGACTCACTCCGTTGACTAGGTTCCACATGAATTAGGACATAGGCACGGAAAAAATATATACCAACAAAATTGCTTACAAGCAGGGAGGAAAGTCAAATCAAATCAAATCAAATCAAATTTTATTTGTCACATACACATGGTTAGCAGATGTTAATGCGAGTGTAGCGAAAGTACATATCATAGCTTGTTTACCTGCTCTCTAAAAGCACTGCTAAAAAGCGGTCCAGATTTCCACACCTGTGATCTTCAAACTGGAGTTATGCCTTATCTCCCAAAGACAAATATCCCCATTAAGGAATTATTTACCAGCGTTGTCATGGTTTGGAGAGTAGGGAAAGGGATTGAAGGCATATCCTTAATTTGTTATTCCCCTCCAAACAGTAGCAGCCCAGATAAGGATGTAAGTGGACTGGCCCAATGCTGTCAGGTAAACCCATTCCTCTTCCCTCCCTGGCTAGCCAGATCCAGCTGCCCAGCTTTTGGGAAAGAGAGGCTACTTGGCTGATTTGAAACCCTACACATCAACCTGATACGACATTGCTTTTATCAGTTTTCTATCTTAATTACTCGTCGCTCGTTGAACGCAGGTACGCCATGTTTTGTTTTTGAGTCTAGCTGTTCAAGGAGCAAAATGCCCAGTCTCACCTTGAAGATTGCTAAAAACATAATGTGGTCACATTCGCACTTCCTGTTAATTTAGGCGGGGGGATGTGAGGCAAGGAGACTTGATGAGGACTGTTGCTAATTTAAGGCTCAGCAGGTCTTTTCAGAAGTCCCAGAGTCCAGGCAGTGTCAGGACAGCACCCAGCAGGACACAGAGAGGAAACAGCTCACAGAGAGCAAAAAAGGCCTTACTAGCTGTAGAGGTGTCACTATCCCCTGTACTCTCAGGAAAATAATCACTTCTGCTAAGTGCCACAAGAAGAACACAAAAAATATAGAATTTCTCCTCAGGGTCTGTAATGACACAATAGGATAATTAGGTCTGGAATCAGAGTCAACAGGCCTGGAAAATATTGCTGCAACATTGGTAATAGTCACAACGACGCATAATTATGAATAACACTGGTCTAATGCTGGATGTGCATCATACCCTGTGCTTATTTTTCCGTTTACCACCAATTGTGTCCTTAGTGACTGCATGTTATTAGCAATCCAATAAAAAAAGGGGCCGATAACGTTCTGCTTAGCTGAATTTTGGTGAGGTTGATCTCTATTGCGGTTGGACGGAGTGCTAGTGTTAAGACAATGGCTCTTTAATGGGATGCCATGACTCATTAGGGTACTGTAGATGCATTACATATGCTTTGTCATTACACGAGTGCTTCCTGCTCATTCCCTGGCTCCCTAGACTGATAATTTAAAGTCTATTGTTACCCAGCAAGTGAAAAACGTGACCCCATATCCCCTTGCGGGATTTCTATAATCTTAATTTCTTTCTGCTACCTGTTTTCCAGAGACTAGTCCAGACTCGCCTGTGGATGAGTTTACAGAGTTTCACAGCCTAGAGACTCAAACTTCTTGAGATGGATGGTTAGTCTTGGCATTTGTCCTTTCCAAATCAAATCAAATCAAATGTAATTATAAAGCCCTTTGTACATCAGCTGATATCTCAAAGTGCTGTACAAAAACCCAGCCTAAAACCCCAAACAGCAAGCAATGCAGGTTTCGAAGCACGGTGGCTAGGAAAATCTCCCTAGAAAGGACAAAACCTAGGAAGAAACCTAGAGAGGAACCAGGCTATGTGGGGTGGCCAGTCCTTTTCTGGCTGTGCTGGATGGAGATTATAACAGAACATGGCCAATATGTTCAATTGTTCATAAATGACCAGCATGGTCAAATAATAAGAATCACAGGCAGAACAGTTGAAACTGGAGCAGCAGCACGGCCAGGTGGACTGGGGACAGCAAGGAGTCATCATGCCAGATGGTCCTAGGGCTCAGGTCCTCCAAGAGAGAGAAAGAAAGAGAGCGTTAGAGAGAGCATACTTAAATTCACACAGGATACCGGATAGGACAGGAGAAGTACTCCAGATATAACAAACTGATCCTAGCCCCCCGACACAAACTACTGCAGCATAAATACTGGAGGCTGAGATGGGAGGGGTCAGGAGACACTGTGGCCCCATCTGATGACACCCCCGGACAGGGCCAAACAGGAAGGATATAACCCCACCCACTTTGCCAAAGCACAGCCCCCACACCACTAGAGGGATATCTTCAACCCCCAACTTACCATCCTGAGACAAGGCCGAGTATAGCCCACAAAGATCTCCGCCATGGCACAACCCAAGGAGGGGCGCCAACCCAGACAGGAAGATCACATCAGTGACTCAACCCACTCAAGTGACGCACCCCTCCTAGGGACGGTATGAAAGAGCCCTAGTAAGCCAGTGACTCAGCCTCTGTAATAGGGTTAGAGGCAGAGAATCCCAGTGGAAAGAGGGAAACCGGCCAGGCAGAGACAGCAAGGGTGGTTCATTGCTCCAGAGCCTTTCCGTTCACCTTCACACTTCTGGGCCAGACTACACTCAATCATATGACCCACTGAAGAGATGAGTCTTCAGTAAAGACTTAAAGGTTGAGACCGAGTTTGCGTCTCTCACATGGGTAGGCAGACCATTCCATAAAAATTGAGCTCTATAGGAGAAAGCCCTGCCTCCAGCTGTTTGCTTAGAAATTCTAGGGACAATTAGGAGGCCTGCGTCTTGTGACCATAGCATACGTGTAGGTATGTACGGCAGGACCAAATCAGAGAGATAGGTAGGAGCAAGCCCATGTAATGCTTTGTAGGTTTAGCAGTAAAACCTTGAAATCAGCCCATGCCTTGACAGGAAGCCAGTGTGGGGAGGCTAGCACTGGAGTAATATGATAATTTTTTGGGGTTCTAGTCAGGATTCTAGCAGCCGTATTTAGAACTGAAGTTTATTTAGTGCTTTATCCGGGTAGCCGGAAAGTAGAGCATTGCGGTAGTCTAACCTAGAAGTGACAAAAGCATGGATTAATTTTTCTGCATCATTTTTGGACAGAAAGTTTCTTATTTTTGCAATGTTACGTAGATGGAAAAAAGTTGTCCTTGAAACAGTCTTGATATGTTCTTCAAAAGAGAGATCAGGGTCCAGAGTAACGCCGAGGTCCTTCCGTTTTATTTGAGACGACTGTACAACCATTAAGATTAATTGTCAGATTCAACAGAAGATCTCTTTGTTTCTTGGGACCTAGAACACGCATCTCTGTTTTGTCCGAGTTTAAAAGTAGAAAGTTTGCAGCCATCCACTTCCTTAAGTCTGAAACACATGCTTCTAGCGAGGGCAATTTTGGGGCTTCACCATGTTTCATTGAAATGTACAGCTGTGTGTCATCCGCATAGCAGTGAAAGTTAACATTATGTTTTCGAATGACATTCCAAAGAGGTAAAATGTATAGTGAAAACAATAGTGGTCCTAAAATGGAACCTTGAGGAACACCGAAATTTACAGTTGATTTGTCAGAGGACAAACCATTCACAGAGACAAACTGATATCTTTCCGACAGATAAGATCTAAACCAGGCCAGAACTTGTCCGTGTAGACCAATTTGGGTTTCCAATCTCTCCAAAAGAATGTGGTGATCGATGGTATCAAAAGCAGCACTAAGGTCTAGGAGCACGAGGACAGATGCAGAGCCTCGGTCTGATGCCATTAAAAGGTAATTTACCACCTTCACAAGTGCAATCTCAGCGCTATGATGGGGTCTAAAGCCAAACTGAAGCATTTTGTATACATTGTTTGTCTTCAGGAAGGCAGTGAGTTGCTGCGCAACAGCATTTTCTAAACCTTTTGAGAGGAATGGAAGATTCAATATAGGCCGATAGTTTATGTTTTCTGGGTCAAGGTTTGGCTTTTTCAAGAGAGGCTTTATTACTGCCACTTTTAGTGAGTTTGGTACACATCCGTGGGATAGAGAGCCGTTTATTATGTTCGACATAGGAGGGCCAAGCACAGGAAGCAGCTCTTTCAGTAGTTCAGTTGGAATAGGGTCCAGTATGCAGTTTGAAGGTTTAGAGGCCATGATTATTTTCATCATTGTGTCAAGTGATATAGTACTAAAACACTTGAGTGTCTCTCTTGATCCTAGGTCCTGGCAGAGTTGTGCAGACTCAGGACAACTTTTCTTTGAAGGAGTACACAGATTTAAAGATGAGTCCGTAATTTGCTTTCTAAAAATCATGATGTTTTCCTCAAAGAAGTTCATGAATTTATTACTGCTGAAGTGAAAGCCATCCTCTCTTGGGGACTGCTGCTTTTTAGTTAGCTTTGCGACATTATCAAAAAGGAATTTCGGATTGTTCTTATTTTCCTCAATTAATTTGGAAAAATAGGATGATCGAGCAGCAGTAAGGGCTCTTCGATACTGCAGGGTACTGGCTTTCCAAGCTAGTCGTATGACTTCCAGTTTGGTGTGGCGCCATTTCCGTTCCAATTTTCTGGAAGCTTGCTTCAGAGCTCGGGTATTTTCTGTATTCCAGGGAGCTAGTTTCTTATGAGAAATGTTTTTAGTTTTTAGGGGTGCAACTGCATCTAGGGTATTGCGCAAGGTTAAATTGAGTTCCTCAGTTAGGTGGTTAAATGATTTTTTAACTCTGGCGTCCTTGGGTAGACAGAGGGGGTCTGGAAGGACATCAAGGAATCTTTGTGTTGTCTGTGAATTTATAGCACGACTTTTGATGTTCCTTGGTTGGGGTCTGAGCAGATTTTTTGTTGCAATTGCAAACGTAATAAAATGGTGGTCCGATAGTCCAGGATTATGAGGAAAAACATTAAGATCCACAACATTTATTCCATGGGACAAAACTAGGTCCAGAGTATGACTGTGACAGTGAGTAGGTCCAGAGACATGTTGGACATAACCCACTGAGTCGATGATGGCTCTGAAAGCCTGTTGGAGTGGGTCTGTTGCCTTTACATGTAAATATTAAAGTCACCAAAGATTAGAATATTATCTGCTATGACTACAAGGTCTGACAGGAATTCAGGGAACTCAATGAGGAACGCTGTATATGGCCCAGGAGGCCTGTAAACAGTAGCTATAAAAAGTGATTGAGTAGGCTGCATCATTTCATGACTAGAAGCTCAAAAGACGAAAATGTTTTTTTTTGTCAATATTAGCAACACCTCCGCCTTTGCGGGATGCACGGGGGGATATGGTCACTAGTGTAGCCAGGAGGTGAGGCCTCATTTAACACAGTAAATTCATCAGGCTTAAGCCATGTTTCAGTCAGGCCAATCACATCAAGATTATGATCAGTGATTAGTTCATTGACTATAATTGCCTTTGAAGTAAGGGATCTAACATTTAAGTAGCCCTATTTTGAGATGTGAGGTATCATGATCTCTTTCAATAATGACAGGAATGGAGGAGGTCTTTATCATAGTGAGATTGCTAAGGCGAACACCGCCATGTTTATTAGCTTTGCCCAACCTAGGTCGAGGCACAGACACGTTCTCAATGGGGAAAGCTGAGCTGACTACACTGACTGTGCTAGTGGCAGACGCCACTATGCTGGCAGGCTGGGCTAACAGCCATATTTGATTTGATTTGATCAACATTATATGTTCTCCTCTCAAGTTTAGGGTAGTTATCGGCTTCTATTGTTTTATGGTATTGGAATCTCTTAGAAACCTGGAACCTGAATACAGTACAATTGTTTCTGCGATATAGCACCCAGGGGACTGTCATTTGTGCAGCCCGTGGGAGGTCGCTGAGTGAGGATCCATCTTGGTGAGTAGACCAGTGATAGAGCTCATCAAATCAATCAAATAACATTTTATTGGTCACGTACACATGGTTAGCAGATGTTATTATTTGCGAAATGCCGTATGCTTCTAGATCCGACAGTGCAGCAGTATCTAACAAGTAATATCTAACAATTTACACAACAGATCCTAATACCCACATCAAATTCCACAACAAAACCTAATACACACAATCTAGTAAAGGAATGGGATGAGAATATATAAGTATAAAATATATGGATGAGCATTGACAGAGCGGCTAAGATGCAATAGAAAGTAAAGAATAGATAGTGAATGATTCAGTATACAGTATGTATATATGATATGAGTACCGTGAGATGTGTAAACATTCTTGAAGTGGAATTATTAAGGTGACTAGTGTTCCATTTATTAAAGTGACCAGTGATATCAAGTCTGTAGGTAGGCAGCAGCCTCTCTGTGCTACTGGTGGCTGTTTAACAATCTGATGGCCTTGAGATTGAAAAACAGATTCTATCTCTTTGTCCCAGCTTTGATGTACCTCTACTGACCTTGCCTTCTGGATGGAAGCGGGGTGAACAAGCAGTGTGGTTGTTGTGCTTGATGATCTTTTTGGCCTTCCTGTGACATCTGGTGCTGTAGGTGTCCTGGAGGGCAGGTAGTTTGCCCCCGGTGATGCATTGGGCAGACCGCAACACCCTCTGGAGATCCCTGCGGTTGTGGGTGGTGCAGTTGCCGTACCAGGCGGTGATACAGCCCAACTGAATGCTCTCAATTGTGTGAATGTTTTCGGTGACAGGCCACGTTTTTTTAGCCTCCTGAGGTTGAAGATGCGTCTGTGTGCGTGGACCATTTCATATTGTCGGGATATGTACAATGAGAAACTTAAAACTTTCCACCTTCTCCACTGCTGTCATGTCGATGTGCTTAGGGGAGTGCTCCCTTTGCTGTTTCCTGAAGTCCATGATCATCTCTTTAGTTTTACTTACATTGAGTGAGACGTTATTTTCCTGACACCACACTATGCGGGCCCTCACCTGTAGGCTGTCTCGTCGTTGTTTGTAATCAAGCCTACCACTGTAGTGCTTCTACACCTGCATTGCTTGCTGTTTGGGGTTTTAGGCTGGGTTTCTGTACAGCACTTTGAGATATCAGCTGATGTACGAAGGGCTATATAAAGAAATTTGATTTGATTTGATTTAGTGTCATTTGCAAACTTGATAATTGAGTTGGAAGCATGCAAGGCCACGCAGTCGTGGGTGAACAGGGAGTACAGGAGAGGGCTGAGAACGCACCCTTGTTGGGCCCCAGTGTTGAGGATCCGCGGAGGGGAGATGTGGTTTTCTACATTCACCACCTGGGGACGGTCCGTCAGCAAGTCCAGGACCCAGTTACCAGGGAAAATTGGAGGGGGTCTAAGGTTCCAGGTAGGGTGGAGGTGATATGACTAGTCTCTCAAAGCACTTCATGATGACAGAAGTGAGTGCTACAAGGCGATAGTCATTGAGTTCAGTTACCTTAGCTTTATTGGGAACAGAAACCATGGCCATCTTGAAGCATGTGGGGACTGCAGACTGGGATAGGGATTGATTGAATATGTCCGTAAACACACTATCCAGCTGGTCTGCGCATGCTCTGAGGACGAGGCTAGAGATGCGGTCTTGGTTGGCAGCCTTGCGAGGTTACCACGTTTAAATGTTTTACTCACGTCGGCCACGGAGAAGGAGAGCCCACAGTCTTTGGTAGCGGGCCATGTCGGAGGCACTGTATTGGCCCTCAAAGCGGGCCAAGAAGTTGTGTAATTTGTCTGGGAGCAAGACGTCGATGTCCGCAACGTTGCTGGTTTTCTTTTTGTAATCCGTGATTGTCTGTAGACCCTGCCACATACGTCTCCACTTTGTGTCGACAATGACACTTTGCTTGTTTGATTGCCTTACGGAGGGAATAACTACACTGTTTGTATTCTGCCATGTTTCCAATTGTCGTGTCATGATGAAATGTGGTGGTACGTGCTTTCAGTTTTGCGTGAATGCTACCATCAATCCACAGTTTCTGGTTAGCTAAGGTTTTAATAGTCACAGTGGGTACAACATCTCCTGTACACTTCCTTATCAACTCGCTCACCAAGTCAGCGTATATGTCAATGTTATTGTCTGAGGCTATGTGGAACATATCCCAGTTCACGTGACCGAAGCAATCTTGAAGCGTGGAATCCGATTGGATAGACCTAAGCACGGGCGCTTCCTGTTTTAGTTTCTGCCTATTGGAGGGGCGCAACAAGATGGAGTCATAGTCAGATTTGCCAAAAGGTGACAAGCGCCGATAGAGATGGCAGCATCACTTCAAGTCCTTAGGAAACTATGCAGTATTTTTTTATGTATTATTTCTTACATTGTTAGCCCAGAAAACCTTAAGTGTTGTTGCATAAAGCCGGGAAGAACTATTGGATATCAGAGAGAAGTCATCATACCAGCACAACCAGTACTACGACCAGGAATACGACTTTCCCAAAGTTTATCCTTTGTCTGCACCTCCCAGGGCATTTGAACTGATTCCAGAGGCCGACTCAAAACAACGCCGTCGGAGGCGCGCACACCACCCACTGCTTCTGAGTTTATTACTCACTAATGTCCAGTCCCTAGGTAACAAAGTCGACGAAATTAGGGCAAGAGTTGCTTTCCAAAGGGATATCCGGGATTGTAACATACTCTGTTTCACGGAGACATGGCTAGCTGGGAACATGCTGTTGGAGTCCATACAGTCAACGGGATTTTCAGTGCATCGCGCCAGCAGGAACAAACATCTGTCTGGTAAGGAGAAGGGCGGGTGTATGTTTCATGATTAGCGACTCATGGTGTAATTGTAACAACATACAAGAACTCAAGTCCTTTTGTTCACCTGACCTAGAATTCCTCACAATGAAATGCAGACCGTATTATCTCACAAGAGAACTCTCCTCGGTTATCGTCACAGCCGTGTATATTCACTCGCAAGCGGATACCTAGACGGCCATCAAGGAGAGTCACTGGACTTTATGCAAACTGGAAACCATGTAACCTGAGACTGCTTCATTGTAGCTGGGGATTTTCTAAAATCTAATCTGAGAACAGGCTACCTAAATTATATGAGCTGCAGTACACAAGCAAATAACACACTCGACCACTGCTACTGCAAAATCTGGTTGTGCATCAGCAGTCACTAAATTAGCCAATGTAAAAAAACATTTTTGGTATTGATCAATTAGTCTAGCGATCAGCTATATAAACTTGTAGAAACCATGGTCAAATTGCTATCCAAATAAATTATAAAATTGCAAAATCTTCTCTCCGCCTCATGGAAGAATTGCAGGAAACAAACTTTAAGCCACTTTGCCCTCTCATGATGAGTTCTGTTTTTTTGTGGTCCCCACCTACATCAAAGTTGTCCATTCATGTGCTAGGGTGTTGTAGACGGGGATGATGAATGGGAGTAAGCATCTCCCTCTGATTCCAAAGGTTGCAAGTTCGAAACCAGTGATAATGTTAAGATTTCGGGGTTAATACCTCTGCTTAATCTTAGACAACTGGAACAATGTGAGACTTTGAGAGCTTGTTGATGAGTAGATTCTAGATGACCTCAAATGAATTAAGGGTACTACCAAAGCTTGTGACAGACACCAAGGAGGTTCACTTTGAGTACCCAGGTCATAATGTCTGACTGCTGTGCTCAGTCAAGAGACAAGTCAATACACACTGAAGCTTTGAGCTGTTGGTGCA
The DNA here is from genome assembly GCF_018296145.1 of Oncorhynchus tshawytscha. Lineage (NCBI taxonomy): Eukaryota > Metazoa > Chordata > Actinopteri > Salmoniformes > Salmonidae > Oncorhynchus > Oncorhynchus tshawytscha. The sequence goes on from NC_056449.1 coordinate 1,257,643, forward strand.
ATCTTTTACAGTATAAAAGTGTTCCATCCCATTTGAGCAATGCAATAAAATTTAGCTGGGTATGAAAAACTCCCCTTGTGGCGGAATCCTTTATTCAGAGGACAAGGTTATGCTTCCAAACCATGTCCTTACACTAAAATATTTAATTGATCTTTAGGAAATTACGAACTTCTTTAAAGTTCAACCTTAAATCCTGTTACCATGGTGTTGACCAAATGTAATAATATTTTGTCAAGTGCTTTCCAAAATAAAATCTAAATTGTGGGGAAAGTGTCATAAAAAGACTGCACAATTTAAGGCATCCTTGAAGGATGTCCTCAGAGGAAGAGTCATATCGGGCCAATCTCAATGCGGGATATAACCAGGTCCCCCCCCCACACACACACACACGTGATAGAGAATGTTATAGTACGATGCAGTTCAAAGTGAAAATCGCCTAAACTTTGGCCAAAAAGCTCTTTTATGCACTCTAACTGTTTTGTTAATTTGCTTCTGTGTTTGTGTTTTGTTGATTTGTTTGTGCGTCAACAGGTCAATCATATTCAAATCATCCAAAGATGTAAGACATTGTCATAACACGTATTCCTTGGCTATTATGGTTCACATCTATATTACTGTCTGATTTTTCAATATCGATCATGATGGATCTGAAAACATGCTATTTTCAGTCAACACATGCATTCCATTGGCTGTGTCTGGTATGTGCTGACAGATAGTGTGAATTACATTTTCAACAAGATATAGAGGCAGCAAAACCTCAGAAATATGTTTGGCTTAGATTGATGGAGGCCTTCCTTTTTGCTGATGCATTCCTTACTCCATTTTTGACATCAAAAAAAAAAATTCACTAGCTGAAAACATGCTCTGTGATGTCAAGATTTTAAGGTTGTATTACTTCTACATAAAAGTTTGAATGGTGTCATCATGAATTATTAGTATAATAGCTTATCTCTGTCTGTCTCTGTCTGACTACTAGTCTGTCTGTAACTTCACTAACTTCATAGAGTCTTCATATACGTGCCAAAAGTCAACAGACACTTTCTCTTCTGATTAGCCTCCTATTTTACCTGGAGGGCAGAACCGAACATTTGTTCTAAGATAACTCAAGGTCCTCCCATATCTCTCATATTAAACTTGACACAAGCTCCACAAGCATCTGATGATCATTGCAAAGAGAGTTGACAATGCCACTACTTGTATGCCAAGTTATTATAAAGTACATTTTTTATTATGGGCCATGTAGGTATTTAGACCCCCTCTGACATAATTCATTAATATTATGCCTGAGGAGATGGCATAAGATGCCTCTGGTTGTGAGATTGCCATCACAATGAGAGATAAGGAAGGTAGACAAATAACCTTCACCGTATCAACAGGGAGATACAAAAATCAACTTATTTGTGAAGAGACAGACATTATTCATAATATGAGCTTTAAGTATTTCACAGACTTGTTGCTCTATGTAAAAACTAAATGATGCAGTGTTCCATATTCAACAGAAGGGATATGCTTTAATATCTCCTGTCTCACATTAGAGGTGACAATCAAATTATGTATAAAACATGGAACATGTCATTTTAAAAGTATCTACTTTGACTTCAAAATTATGCAGTGAGTTAGCAGAAAGGTTTGCAGCCATGTACTGTGTTAAAAGTTACTGTGACAAGAAGTGCAATTGGGTAAGGAAAACAAAACAACTGTTACGGCGTTCGTCTGTTGAAGGAGAGTCGGACCAAAATGCAGCGTGGTGGTTACTCATGTTCTTTAATGAAAAAATAGCGATACATGAAATAACTAAATAAATACAAAAACAACAAACGAAACGTGAAAACCTAATTACAGCCTATCTGGTGAACACTACACAGAGACAGGAACAATCACCCACAAAATACACAGCAAAACCCAGGCTACCTAAATATGGTTCCCAATCAGAGACAACGAGAATCACCTGACTCTGATTGAGAACCGCCTCAGGCAGCCAAGCCTATGCTAGACACACCCCTAATCAGCCACAATGCCAATGCCTACAAAAAACCCAATATGACAACACAATAAACCCATGTCACACCCTGGCCTGAACAAATAATAAAGAAAACACAAAAATACTAAGACCAAGGCGTGACAACAACAACTTACTGTGGAATGACATGAAAGGACAAACTGAGCATTTTATGATGACATTGCCTACCAGAGTTGAATGTATACTACATATTAAAGAGGGTGTACATTATTGAAATACAATGTGATCACAATGTCACGCAGGTCTCGCTTTCTAAAAGGATGCATTTGAAGTCTTTTCCTTTGTAGTTTTCAAACCCAATCAATGCTCAGAACCCTCCGGGGAGAGGAAGACTTTCAGAAGATGCTCACACAAGCAAATACCATCTGGAGGTGTTTATAGCCAATCTGCAAACCTAACAGGGACCAAGCTGAATTTTGTCAACACTCATTGATTTGACATGACCTTTGATAATGTCACAGTGCGCTCTATGTGGGCTGGTTGGATTGGCTACCTGTCACTTTCTGGGGCCCACTGAACATTTTGGAGAAAGACTGTTTTACTTAATAATTAAATTCAAGGGAGATGCACTTTGTCTGTAATGATAATGCCTTTATATTAAGAATTTGATATGTTAGCCTTTGGTTGAATGCCTATTTTCATAAAAAATAGCACCAACCAAAGACAGTGTGTGTAGCCATTATTCTTATTTCTCACAAAAGATTGGTGACGGAGGCCATGACCATAATCTACATGGGGGCCTGAGTGTGTGTCATTGTGACAGGAGCCTCACCCCATCCTGCTCTAATTCACCATATCCATCTGATTAATGAATGACAGCCATTAATGCCCTGAGTGATCATCACATATCATCTGAGAAGAGACCCATTAAGTTAGGGTTTTCTCTACCATTAGGATGATAACATCCCAAATACATTCAAAGACTATTTTTGTTGACTTGGAATGTTCTCCTCAACATCGGTAACAACCAGCACAGAACATTCTCCAAATGTTCTCATTAGGTTTTCAGGTAATGTACAGTAATAACACAATGTACAAGTAATGTTTTTAGAACATACTGCCACAAGAAAATGTGAGAGCAATAGAAATGTTTCTGAGAAAACATTATTGGAATGTTATGATGTTATGATAATGTTGAGGGAGATGTCATTAAAAGCACCCATACCGTAACAACAAGCAGGGAATATTCCCACAATGCACTCTAAAGTTATGTGACATGATTGTTCCAATAATGTTCCCTAAACATTCTTCAGCAATTATGTCTGGATTAAATTGGTTCTGAGAAAACATTACTGGAATGTTCAGCTAACATTAACGGAGATGCATCCGAGAAACCCGCCCAAGTGTAGGATCTTAATTTGACCAGTTTTACAACAGGAAAATAATTCTGCTGCAACAGAACATGTGGATTATAATTCTTCTTTGTATGGGTTGATACATTTTTCGGCAAATCAAATCTGACATTTTAAATTGGAAACTACAAACTTCAAAAGCATTTTACATTTTTAACAATGCATTTACACTGGAAGTGGCATTGTGCAGTGAAACATTTGAAGCCATTCACTTTTAATGGAAGGAAAGCAAGAGAAGTGGCATGGTGGAGGTAGATGAACAGGGCGGGACTAAAGTTGGGGAAAGCGGAACTTTATTCCACTCATACACGATATTGCGATGTGAGTGACCAATCGAAGCTCACCATAGCTTCCAACCCCTACTGGATTGGCTGTCAAAGGTTGTTGATATTTAATACTACCTGGCCTGCTAGCTTGTTAGCACCCACAATAAGGGCAAAGCTAGCATGGCTAGGCGAGTACAGCTTGAATAGAGTAAACGGACGATAACAACCAATTATGTGAATTGATAACAAAAGACAGCCCATCAAACCTGGAAATTTTCAGAAAATTAGCTAACATTCCCAAACATTAAATTCTAGTTAGGGTTTGAGCTAACATTAGGATGATAACATCCCACAAACAGTCAAAAGTTGCTTTTGATCACCAAATAGTTATTTCTAAGAAAGTTTTTGAAATTAAATATCCTTGGAAAGTTCTCATAAAATTCACAACAATCTTGTTCAGAACATCTGTAAAAACTACCACAGAACATTCCCCTAAGGTTATCATTAGTTTGCCAGGGAATGTAAGAGCGCAATGTTCCGGTAATGTTCTTAGAAAATAATGTCATAACAAAATGTGGGAGCAATAGAAGTGGTTCTGAGGAAACATTACAGAAATGTTGTGCTATGTTATTCAAAACACCCATAGGAACATTCCAAATAATTTTCCCTGAACATACTTCAGCAATAACATTTTGGAGCAATAGAAGTTGCTAAAAAAATACAGTTTTTAATGTTGATGGAGATATTACTACTAACACCTATAACAAGAAACATTCCCGCGAGACTCTTGTAAAGATATTCTGTAAGGTTATGACATGATCCAGAATTGTTCTAAAACATACCTCAACAATAATGGAAGTAGTTCCGAAAACAATTCTGCAATATGAAGTTGCAAAACTTTTAAGGAAATGGCATTTTAATCATCTAACATCATATTTTACTAGGGTACTGTACAAACATAGCTCTAGTTTTTTTTAAAGGTTTATCAAGTAGATTTGAACCTGTGATCTGTCAACTTCAAGCCCTGTAAGCTACTTAGTCTGCTGTGCCACCGGGATCCTTATGTTTGTAGTGGATTTCCCTTTGTACTGAAATCCTTAAATTATGATCCAAACTATGGCTCTGTCTTATCTATAACTCACCGCAATCTGCCAGGCAGTAATTTAACATGATTTCTGAAATCAAATTTGTAGGAAACTAGATACCTTTTCTAACCCACCTGGATTACAACCAAATTACGATAAATGTGCTATATTACATAATGGATCACAAACAAAACAACTTTTGCATTACCGTGTAGTTTACCAATAAAACGGTCTGATGTGAAGTGGATATATTTGGTATTCATATCCCGAAAGAAAGATGTGATCTCACTACAACACATTTTAATAGAAAGTTAGCAACAATACAGTAGATAAGATCTTGATATCATGGATAGAAACATACCTATTTGTGGAAAAATCACCCTGATTTAGTAATTTCCCAGTTTACCTATTTGCTTAAAGCCTTGCCTACACCCTGCAATCTGTTTTTTTAAATTATGAGCAAAATATATATTTTATTTGGAACTTCCAGACAAAATTAAACAGGCCTATTTATATAATGAATATGAATTAGGGGGACAGAAATTATTAAATATTAAAGCATTAGACCTACAGTATAGCTAAAGGCCTCAGTCATAGAAAAGTTATACTTAAATCCAAACTGGTTCTCTAGCAGATTAGTAAGAATGTCTCACCCCATGTTCAAGAATCGGCTTTTTCTCTTTATTCAGATTACAACCTTTTGGTTATTTGAAAATGAAATAAGCTCCCAAATATCGCAATTTAAACAAGCCATACAAAGTTGGTTGCAATTTCAGTGTAATCCACCAGAAAGACAGAACAAATAATGCAACAAATATGATGGTTAAACTCAAATACAACAATTGATAAAGAAATATATATATACAAGTATAATCTTTGTAAATTATTTGATAAATAGGAGTGGTGGAGTTATGTCACAAATGCAGCTAACAAAAAATATATGGAAATGTCTGCTCTACCCCAAATTACAACCAACTAATTGCAGCATTACCACAAAAATGGAAGAGGGAAGTGGAAGGGTGAAAAAGTAAAACTTGTAAGCCGGCCCTGCATTAAAGACCAAAAGTGATTTAAAGAAAATGATGATAAATAAAGTATACCAGTTTCATTTAAAAATGTAAGGGTTTTCCTCCTCCTCTTCATCTGAGGAGGAGAAGTATCGGAGGACCAATGTGCAGCGTGGAAAGTGTCCATGGTTTTTAATATGAAAAACTCAACATGAACACCAATACAAAACAATAAACGTGAACAAAACTGAAACAGTACCGTGTGGTGAACAAACACAGACACGGAAACAATCACCCACAAAACAACAGTGAAATCCAGGCTACCTAAGTATGATTCTCAATCAGAGACAGCTAACGACACCTGCCTCTGATTGAGAACCATACTAGGCCGAACACAGAAAAACCAACCTAGAAACACAAAACATAGAATGCCCACCCAACTCACGTCCTGACCAACTAAAACAAACAAATAACACAAGAACTAGGGTCAGAACGTGACAAAAAAGTTTGTAGGGAAAATAAAAGTCAATGTCTTTGAAATAACTTTACAGTACATAAAGAAGATTGGTAGAGTAAGAAATAATAGAATTTACTTATTTAGATTTGAAAGACAAAGACAACAACCTGGAAGTCAGAGTAAAAGTAACAGGTTATTATTTCCGTTAATCCCATCCCAGGAGTCCTGTGGATTAATTCCAGTGAAAATACTCAAGTTTACAGGTTTGATCCCCGCTTTTGACTATCAACGAAATACTGTAAATCTATGTTGTACAGTAAATTGTCATGTGATTCCAAATAATTGCCATATACTATATGCATTACACACTTATTATAAAACAAATTTGTCCCACCCAGCTACCCTCAACCCCTCCCATCTATCTCTGAAAACCATGCAGTTTTGATTTCTCACAAAAGTTCTGAACCTTTCTATTCTCATGTCTTTTGTGAAGTCCCGACAATATTTCCACCAGACCTTTCCCATTACCCAATGAAACATTCTGGGAACATTTAAAGAACAGATTAATGTTTTATACACACATTGTATAATCGTCAGCACAACTGGACAGTTTTTGTCTTATGAGAACATTTGCATCAAACTAAGGAATGTTCTGGGAACTTTCACATAACCAATTACTTATCTGGTGAGGCTATAACGAAGCAGTGGTTCTTCAGAGTGTCCAGTTGCTGAGAACCAGGCTGGGGTTCTGACTGACTGATCATCATACCACAGGAGTGGATCATCTCCCAGCGTGATTTACTTATCTCAAGCAGGACAGCAGCACCAGATTCAGCATATGGAAAATTGCCTGCTCCTCTCAGGTAGGTTGTGTTATCTGCTTAGGTGTTGGTTTATGAAATTGCCTGTGATTTCTCATCAATGTTGGAACAAGTCATGTCTAAAGAATATATTTTGTGCTCGTTCTTAACACTTGTCTGGCATGACTTAATACCCCATTTGGGTTTCCAGCATTCATAGGTTTAAATCTACTTAATTATACATTTAATAATTAATGCCTCTTTCTTTCCTGTCTAACACAAAACACCAAATCAATATGGGTACTGATTAATGCAGTTGTGGTGATGTACTTATAAAAAGCTTTCAAGGCCCAGTGAAGGGTGAAATCACCTCAGGAGCTGAGATCTTACAATGGGGCATACTGGCCCCCTGCCAGTGGCTAGCTAACAACCAAGTAGAGAAGCCGTTGCTAGTAACACACAGCATAGCTCCTGCCCATAGAAATGGGCTTCTACAACCTGCATTTAACGCTTTGCTGCGGCTGCTAAAGATCTTTGGGTTAATTGTCAAGGCTTTATTCTTATAAAAAGTTGGTAGTGATTTTGTTGGCAATTCATAGTGGTTGAAATTAATGCTAACTTACACTGAAATGTTAATTTCATGCCCAGGTAATTCAATATAGTACATATGCTGTATAGGCTCCCGAAGAGTTGTGCCCTTGTTAGACCCTGATCGGCAGCATGCTACTAACAGAAAACAACTAGACATGCATACATATAAAACCACTGAAAAACAAGCACATCTCACAGAGTGATTTACCCAATATACTAATTGTAGAGTCACTGCATCTTATGGTTGATTTTCTATGTTCACTTTTATCTGTGAATGTGAGAAGAGGAAGATGCATCTAATCTCAGAGTTTGTTATCGTGCACATTCAGTAATACCATTGTACTAACAGCATGGCAGTTGCTTTGAATGTAGAATGCAATACTATTGTTACTGCAGCTTTTCCCAAACTCGGTCCTGGAGACCCCAAGGTGTCCCCAGGACTGAGTTTGAGAAAATATCATGACTCAGGATGAGACCCAGATGCAGACACATGAGGCATGTTCATAGGTTTATTGAATATACAGGGGCAGGCAAAAGGCAGGTCGAAGGCAGGCAGAGGTTCTTAATCCAAGGCAAAGTCAATCAGGGACAGAACGGCAGGCTGGCTCAGGGTCAGGATAGGCAGAAAGGTCAAAACTGTGAAGACTAGAAAACAAAACTTCAGAGCAGGAGAAACAGGAAACATGCTGGTAAGACCTGACAAAACAAGATGAACTGGTAACAGACAAACAGAAAACGCAGGTGTAATTACACAGGGGATAATGGGAAAAAATAGGAGCCACTTGGTGGGGGGTGGAGACAAGCACAAGACAGGTGAAACCAATCAGGGTGTGACAGAAACGCTGTGTTCCTGTCACATCAATTCAGTCAGTGACAGACTCTTTTGCATAACAGAAGTCCATATCTCCCCACTATCAGTTGTGGCTCACACCTCTGTGTTGGGTTCTGTCCGACTGGCCTGAGATACAGTGCTAGACCCCCAGAATGCCTTGGCACTGTGACTGACCTTGTCTTGTCTCTCTTCTCACATGCTGTGGCTCAGCCAGCCTCCTGGCCACTACACAACACTGTTCCCGAATCAGATGTCTAATTGGTTTGCATCAATGCAAATAATGTTAGCTCCGCTTTCAACTATTATCATCTCATCCTGTCTTTTATTTCATTTTTTCTTCTACAATTCTTCAAGCTAGAACAACAGAGGCTTCACCTCAAAAAGTAATACTTTCCTTTCCTTTGCTGCACAATCAGAGCAATAATAATCTTCCTCCCTGAGCCCACAGCCATTGCTGCTCATCAATTTGTACCGGGGCATCATATATTCACTGTAGCAATACTTCACTAACGATGTGTTTGCTGATGGTAAGATAACAGCCTAATATATCTCCTGAATGCAGAATCCTCAACATTATGAAAAAAAGATGTGGTTGCACGAGATGTCAAGCATACATTACTGCAATGCTTTGAGGACACCGAGGGAATAATAAGAGGATGGCTCATAAAATAGCAACGGAGGGATCACTAATTATAATATGGCAATGTAAAAGATGAATGAAATAGGTGGGACCTCTGATTCAAAGCACTAAAAAATTACAGTCTCCAGCAGCAGTAACAATAAAACACCAGGGATGGACCTCACTGGATGTTTGAAACCCGGTGTTAATTGTATAGTTATAGTATAGGCTTTATTAACCCAGTGTCACTGGTCCATCTGATAGTTGTATGTTTCTATTGTCTGTAAGGGCAGGTTGTTATCACACCTGTCCACTACTTCAGTGATTGGGAAATCTTTCAACACACATGCTCTGGTTTACTGATTGGTCTAACCAAAAATTGGGACGACTTGACTTCTTTTCTTATGGAAATTACTTTTAAACATGTAGGTCTTCCTGGTTCACCATCAGTGCAGGAATCTCTGCCCAGCTTATTGGTCTCGTATTGATCGCTTATCAATGATGTCTGGTGTCACCAAGAATATTCAGATCTGGAATACATGAAGAGGTGAAGACAGTGTCGTGTGATGTTGGTTTGGACTCTACCATGTGCTACATGGTAGAGGGAGTATATAGAATGAGATACCATCTGTTGAGCCTCTATGGAGGGCCTGCACTGTGACTATAGATATAATGGATATATTCGTACATACAAATTTCAGGTGAACGAGCTTTGATGATTTAATTCTGTTTTATGCTATGACTCGAAAATAAAAAAGCATCACGATCACTTCATTTGCATAAAGCTCTTTATCCTCCACCAATTAAAGAGCAGAACAATGAGCTTGGGAGAAAGGGAACTTTTGGAGCCAAACTCCCACATGTACCTGTTGGCTCCAGAAGCATCAACTGAAAAGAGGATTTAACCCAGTTTAGGACCACAAACACGCCACCGCTGTCACTCAAGCTCAACTTTGGCTTTGTGTTGTACTTGCTGTCATTTTCAAAATGATCACTTAGGAACCTTATAATCAGCTTAATCACAACACTTTAAAATATACAGCGCTGACTTTAATTTCAGGGGGAAAAAAATCACAATACATCACAAACAATAGACTTGATAATCAGTTTCTATTGAAAACCAGCAAATCTTTGTGTTTGTGTGAAGTGAGTATGCTGTGCAGTGGGGAGGTGAGTGCGTGGTGTGTCAGTCAGATGCCGAGGGAAGAGGTAGACCATTAGACAGTGCAGCTGTGTGGACTGAAGGACAAAGAGGCCTGATCTGCAACGCCTGTTTCTGGAACATAATCAGTGCGTTAAGCATCTGCCAATGGCCCGGCAACACCTCCGCTCACGTTGTCAGCCTGTGATGTACGCAAAGGCCAGTCATAACACTGTAGTACAAAAATGACTCCCCCCTCAGCGCTACTACAGACTAAATATAGTCGGCCAGCTTAGGAAGGCCTGTTCAACCAAAATCCAAATTGCCATTAGAGAAGGGTCTTCCTGTCATTAAAAGATGCTATTGCAAAAATTCACTCCCATGAAAATGATTCCTGTGTGGTATCGCCAAACACCTGTCCACCAAACCTCATCATCGCTTACAGATATCAGGGTCTGGCTGCTTGCACCAGAGCACATTGGACAACGGACAACACAAGCATTTTGAATATCAATGCATGGAGCACTGCTGCCAAATTCTAAATATGAGTTGATAATGTATTAATGATCCAGAATCAACAAATCAGTCAATTTAACTTCTTATTGCTGGGGGCAGTATTGAGTAGCTTGGATGAATAAGGTGCCCAGAGTAAACTGCCTGCTACTCAGTCCCAGTTGCTAATATATGCATATTATTAGTATATTTGTATATAAAACGCTCTGACGTTTCTAAAAATGTTTTAATGATGTCTGTGAGTATAACAGAACTCATATGGCAGGCAAAAACCAGAGAGAAAATCCAACCAGGAAGTGGGAAATCTGAGGTTGGTCGTTTTTCAACTCATTCCCTATTGAAGATACAGTGGGATATCGGTCATGTTGCGCTTCCACTAGATGTCAACAGTCTTTAGAACCTTGTTTTATGCTTCTACTGTGAGGTGGGGGCGAATGAGAGGGGAATGAGTCAGGGCTCTGGCAGAGTGCCATGAACTTGTGACGCTCTGTTCCAGTGCATTTCTACAGACAAAGGAATTCTCCGGTTAGAACATTATTGAAGATTTATGTTAAAAACATCCTAAAGATTGATTCTATACTTCGTTTGACATGTTTCTATGGACTGTAACGGAACTTTTTGACTTTTCGTCGGCTCCTAGTGAACGCGTGTCATGAATTTTGATTTGTGAACTGAACGCGCTAACAAAAGGAGGTATTTGGACATAAATGATGGACATAATCGAATAAAACAAACATTTATTGTGGAACTGGGATTCCGGGGAATCCATTCTTATGAAGATCATCAAAGGTAAGTGAATATTTATAATGTTATTTCTGACTTCTGTTGACTCCAACATGGCGGATATCTCTGGGTTGTTTTGGTCTCTGAGCGCCGTAGTCAGATGATTGCAAGGTTTGCTTTTTCCGTAATCTTCAAAAATAATCTAACACAGCAGTTTGCATTAAGGAGAACTGTATCTAAAGTTCCATGTATAACACTTGTATTTTCATCAACATTTATGATGAGTATTTCTGTAAATTGACGTGGCTCTCTGCAAAATCACAGGATGTTTTTGGAACTACTGAACATAACGTGCCAATGTATACTGATATTTTTTTATATAAATATGAATATTATCAAACAAAACATACATATATTGTGTAACATGAAGTCCTATGAGTGTCATCTGATGAAGATCATCAAAGGTTAGTGATTAATTCTATCTCTATTTCTGATTTTTGTGTTTCCTCTTTGGCTGGAAAATGGCTGTGTTTTTCTGTGACTTGGCTCTGACCTTACATAATCGTTTGTGGTGCTTTCGCCGTAAAGCCTATTTGAAATCAGACACTGTGGTGGGATTAACAAGAAGTGTATCTTTAAAATGGTGTGAAATACATGTATGTTTGAGGAATTTTAATTATGAGATTTCTGTTGTTTGAATTTGGCGCCCTGCACTTTCACTGGCTGTTGTCATATCGATCCCGTTAGCGGGATCTCAGCCCAAATAGGTTTTAATCAAGCAGTCTAATAATCTGTATGTATTGGCCTTGCATGACAGGACCTATTCATAGATAATGTGTGTCAAACTGTTGGACAGAACCTGACAATGAATCAGTAATAAGAAAGAACAGGAGTATGTCTAGCCAGGGCTTCATACAATCCCTCTAGTAATGTTATGTGTCATTTTGAGTAAAATCTGCTTTAGTCATGAACAAAAAATATTGTAGTAATTGGTCACAATCATGGTGAAGCAGATTGATTCCATATATGTGCTGTATGGTGGTAGATTCATACTATTAGATAAAAAGCCCCCCCAAGCAATGGTTTATTCATTCCTAATTCCTGACTAAAGAAAAGACAGCATGTTTCTATCAATAATACAATTTCTATTAGTTCCACTTCACTAAACAGCATGTGCTTATGAGCATGCGGGTATCTAAATTTGCTAAAATTTCTTCAAATCTTTGCTATTGTAACATGTACAATACTATTTTTCATGCATGTACATATAGAGTGGGGGAATGAGAGTGATTTGGTGGTTCATGAGAATATCAAATGTATAAACTCTTCTCAGGGTAATTTCAAAGCACCATAAATTCCCTCCCTCTCAGACCCAGTGGAATCATTTGAAAAGTATGCCTCAAAGATTTGAATAATCACTCTACCAGCTGTCACATTTCATATAGCAGTGGTTTTTCCTTTGCCTTTCTCTGAGGCTGTACTAAACCATAACCATTAAGGTGTTTGCACCTTAATAAGCAGAAATGTTAATAGATACCCACACACACCTTGGAGAGGAATAATTATTCAAATGTATGATTATTAAAGATGTGGGGCTATGGACACTATGGTAAGGTCTATGCGCATGATAAAGGCATTTTTTTCTTCCAATCATTCACTTCGTCTAGTGTGTGCAAATCTGCATTGAACATTCAATTAGTTTGATAATTATTCCAAATAATATATTAGTTAATATAGTAAGCATTGCATTTTCATTCCACCTTTGCATACTTTATTTATCTTAATACACCCACTTAAAATGCCTTCTGTATATTTTGCACAATAAGTAATTCGTAAGTAAAAAGACAGCATGCTGTGTTTTTCAATACAACCCACTTCATTACACAGCAATCCAATTTTGAAGTGCGTACCATTGATCATTGTACCCTTATTAAAATATTCCACATATTTACTGTTCAGTGTTGAAGAATTGGTCTGAGCTGTATTAGTATTGATTTGCACAGAGAAATTGAAATGTGATCATGTAGCAAAGACAGGGTTGTAGCCTACAGACCAGACTGACCCTGAGACTGCCTGTGTTTCTGTACCTTTTGGACTCTGACTGCCCTTGACCTTTCGTTTTGCCTGCCCCCTGATCTAATAATCAACTTTTGTTTCCTCAACACTGTCTGCATCTGGTTCTTCCCTGAAACGTGATATTTATGTAGCATTCAGCTTTGCTTTTTGCCATTGAACCTCTCTGATTCTGTCGGTTTGATTGGATTTCACCATCTGTCTGGAGAGAGGGATAGTAGAATGTCTGCCGTTGTCCAGCCAGACGGGGCAAAAGGTCACGATGGCTGATGATCCATTAATCCACACTGGCAGATAACCTCTGTGTGTCCTCAGGGCCGGGGCTGCATGGGGCTGATTTATGCAACGGAGCGCCAAGGGAGCATGCTATTCCTCCACTACTGGCAAGTCCAACTTCCACACAGAAACCATCAGGGTTTGCCGAGAGGATTCTATGTCTAGATTAGTAGATACAAGTCTTAACTGTTGCCACTCCCAGCACCGTTGTTCTCCATTCCTCTGAAGAGGGACAGGGAAAAAAATAACTATGGGCAATATGACAAGTCCCAACATTAGTTTGTGTTGACAGTGCCATATGTTTGGAAGACAGGGTGCTGCCTTTCCCAATGAATCTGTGGAGCAGTGGGAAAACAGTGCCAAAGAGGTGGCATGACAGTTTTGTACTTCGAGGAAGTTCCACCCTATTTGCTGTCATTCACGGCGCCTCACCCTGTTGCTCTCAGACACCAGAGAATAGACAAGAATACCTGGGACTATCTGGGACACTCATATTCCCTAGGAACATTGAACATCTCTAAACAGAGCTAAATCACTCCCTATCTCTGTCTGTACAATTGGATCTATGATCAAAAAAGCTTTAGTGATGCACATAAAAAATGATGCAAACAAATAATAACAGCTTTTGGCATTGAATGAGGCTATAGCTAACACATTCTGAATATACTATTTTTATTCATAACCAAAACTAACTGAATATACTCTGAATAGCACTTTGAATACATGATGTTGCACCAATCTTTAACCCTAAAAGCAACAACATATTTATAACCCTTAAAACGCCATCTGGGGCTTTGACCCCACATTGGTAACAATTGCAATTTGCAAAGTGTCTGTCAAGCATTAACACTTTTTATTTTATAAACCTTTCGTGACACAAGTTAATGGTTCAAATACCCCAAAATAAGCATATATAAAGTTGAAGTCGGACGTTTACATAAACTTAGGTTGGAGTCATTAAAACTTGTTTTTAAATCACTCCACAAATGTATTGTTAACAAACTATAGTTTTGGCAAGTCGATTAGGACATCTACTTTGTGCATGGCACTAGTGATTTTTACAACAATTGTTTACAGACACATTATTTCACTTATAAATCGCTGTATCACAATTCCAGTGGGTCAGAAGTTTACATACACTAAGTTGATTGTGCCTTTAAACAGCTTGGAAAATTCCAGAAAATGATGTAATGGCTTTATAAGCTTCTGATAAGCTAATTGACATAATTTGAGGCAATTGGAGGTGTATCTGTGGATGTATTTCAAGGCCTACCTTCAAACTCAGTCCCTCGTTGCTGGATATCATGGGGAAATCAAAAGAAATCAGCCAAGATCTCAGAAACAATTTGTAGACCGCCACAAGTCTGGTTCATCCTTGGGTGCAATTTCCAAATGCCTGAAGGTACCACGTTCATCTGTAAAAACAATAGTACGCAAGTATAAACACCATGGGATCACGCAGGAGACGTGTTCTGTCTCTACTTCTCTGCTACTTTTTCTGCCTCTTGGTGCGAAAAAAGTGACAATCAATCCCAGAACAACAGCAAACGACCTTGTGAAGATGATGGAGGAAACAGGTACAAAAGTATCTATATCCACAGTAAAACGAGTCCTATATCGACATAACCTGCAAGGCCGGTCAGCAAGGAAGAAGTCACTGCTCCAAAACTGCCAGACTACGGTTTGCAACTGCACATGGGGACAAAGATCGTACTTTTCGGAGAAATGTCCTCTGGTCTGATGAAACAAAAATAGAACTGTTTGGCCATAATGGCCATCGTTATGTTTGGAGGAAAAAGGGGGAGGCTTGCAAGCCGAAGAACAGCATCCCAACGGTGAAGCACAGGGGGGAAGAATTATGTTGTGGGGGTGCTTACTACAGGAGGAACTGGTGCACTTCACAAAATAGATGGCTTCATGAGGAGGGAAAATTACGTGGATATATTGAAGCAACATCTCAATACATCAGTCAGGAAGTTAAAGCTTGGTTGCAAATGGGTCTTCCAAATGAACAATGACCGCAAGCATACTTCCAAAGTTGTGGCAAAATGGCTTAAGGACAACAATGTCAAGTTATTGGAGAGGCCATCACAAATCCCTGACCTCAATCATGTAGAACATTTGTGGGCAGGACTGAAAAAGCGTGTGCGAACAAGGAGGCCATCAAACCTGACTCACTTGCACCAGCTCTGTCAGGAAGAATGGGCCAAAATTCACCCAACTTATTGTGGGAAGCTTGTGGAAGACTGCCCAAAACGTTTGACACAAGTTAAACCATTTAAAGGCAATGCTACAAAATACTAATTGAGTATGGAAACTTCTGAAGCACTGGGAATGTAATGAAAGAAATTAAAGCTGAAATAAATCACTCTAGTATTATTCTGATATTTCACATTCTTAAAATAATGTGGTGATCCTAACTGACATAAGAAATAGAATTTTACTAGGATTAAATGTCAGGAATTGTGAAAAGCTGAGTTTAAATATATTTGACAAAGGTGTATGTAAACTTCGGACTTCAAGTAATATATGCATATATATATATACACACTACCGTTCAAAGGTTTGGGGTCACTTAGAAATGTCTTGGTTTTTTAAAGAAAAGCACATTTATGTCCATCATTGAAATAACATCACATTGATCAGAAATACAGTGTAGACACTGCTAACTTTGTAAATGACTACTGTAGCTGGAAATGGCTGATATTTAATGGAATGTCTACATAGGTGTACAGAGGCCCATTATCAGCAACCATCACTCCTGTTTTCCAATGGCACATTGTGTTAGCTAATCCAAGTTTATAATTTTAAAAGGCTAATTGATCATTAGAAAACCCTTTAGTAATTATGTTAGCACAGCTGAAAACTGTTGTACTGATTAAAGATGTAATACAACTTGCCTTCTTTAGACTAGTTAACTATTTATGGGTTCGATTACAGGCTCAAAATGGCCAGAAACAAAGAAATGAAGGCTATTCCATGTGAGAAATTGGCAAGAAACTGAAGATCTCGTACAACACTGTGTACTACTCCCTTCACAGAACAGCGCAAACTGGCACTAACCAGAATAGAAAGAGGAGTGGGAGGCCCCGGTGTACAACTGAGCAAGAGGACAAGCACAGTCATGGCCAAAATGTTTGAGAAAACATTTCCACTGCATTTCAGCCCTGCTACAAAAGGACCAGCTGACATCATGTCAGTGATTATCTCGTTAACACAGGTGTGATTGTTGACGAGGACAAGGCTGGAGATCACTCTGTCATGCTATTTAAGTTTGAATAACAGACTGGAAACTTCAAAAAGAGGGTGCTGCTTGGAATCATTGTTCTTCCTCTGTCAACCATGCTTACCTGCAAGAAAACACGTGCCTACATCATTGCTTTGTACAAAAAGGGCTTCACAGGCAAGGATATTTCTGCCAGTAAGAATGGACCTAATCAACCATTTATCTGATCATCAAGAACTTCAAGGAGAGCAGTTCAATTGTTGTGAAGAAGGCTTCAGAGTGCCCAAGAATGTCCAGCAAGCGCCAAGTCCGTCTCCTAAAGTTGATTCAGCTGCGGGATCGGGGCACCACCAGTACAGAGCTTGCTCAGGAATGGCAGCAAGCAGGTATGAGTGCATCAGCACGCACAGTGAGACAAAGACTTTTGGAGGATGGCCTGGTGTCAAGAAGGGCAGCAAAGAAGACACTTCTCTCCTGGAAAAACATGAGGGACAGACTGATATTCTGCTGAGGACTGGGGTAAAGTCATTTTCTCTGATGAATCCCCTTTCCGATTGTTTGGGGCATCCGGAAAAAAGCTTGTCCGAAGAAGACAAGGTGAGCTCTACCATTAGTCCTGTGTCATGCCAACAGTAAAGCATCCTGAGACCATTCATGTGTGGGGTTGCTTCTCAGCTTAGGGAGTGGGCTCACTCACAATTTTGCACATCCTCCGATAGCAACTGTTCCCAATCATACAGGAACAGTTTGGTGACAAACAATGCCTTATCCAGCATGACGGAGCACCTTGCCATAAGTGACTCGGGGAACAAAACATCGATATTTTGGGTCCATGGCCAGGAAACTCCCCAGACCTTATTTTATTTTTTATTGAACATGGCAAGTCAGTTAAGAACTAAATCTTATTTTCAATGACAGCCTATGAACAATGGATTATTAACTGCCTTGTTCAGGGGTAGAATGACAGATTTTTACCTTGTCAGCTCGGTTACAAGTCCAACGCTCTATCCACTAGGCTATGCTACCTGCCACCCATTGAGAACTTGTGGTCAGGCGGGTGGACACACCAAAACCCACAAATTCTGACAAACTCCAAGCATTGATTATGCAAGAATGGGCTGCCATCAGTCACAAAACATTTTATTGTAAAGGGGGTTAGTTCTCCTTCTCCGTGACCGTCTTTGTTCCACGCAGTCTACATGTACGTCAGGCAGCAATGAGACCGACCTTGCGACCAGCGGGTGCATCCCTCCTGATAGTTGTGGCCCAGGATGTGGCCCAGAAGTTAATTGACAGCATGCCAGGGAAGATTGCAGAGGTCTTGAAAAAGAAGGGTCAACACTGCAAATATTGAATCTTTGCATCAACTTCATGTAATTGTCAATAAAAGCCTTTGACGCTTATGAAATGCTTGTAATTATACTTCAGTATTCCATAGTAATATCTGACAAAAATATCTAAAGATATCTGAAGCATTAAACTTTGTGGAAATTAATATTTGTGTCATTCTCAAAACTTTTGGCCACAACTGTATATTAGAGTGTCTACACCAGTCTCAACGTCAAAAGTGAAGATGCGACTCTGGTTCTTCTGCCCATCTTAATCTTTTATTTTTATGGCCCAGTCTGAGATATGGCTTGTTCTTTGTATCTCTGCCTAGAAGGCCTGCATCCCGGAGTCGCCTCTTCACTGTTGACGTTGAGACTGGTGTTTTGTGTGTACTATTTAATGAAGCTGACAGACCTTATAACCATGTATTGCTAATGTTGACGGTGTAGCCTACTGTTGTGATTTTGTTTCCAATTCATGCAATCTATTAAATACAACTGTCTTTGAAATAAAATTTTCTGATATGGTCCATTCTTTTCAAGATTGGGGGTAAAATAACCTGGACAGACCATATTTGAAATCTGTAACTACTGTAAATCAAGGAAATCATGATTGAGTTATATAACATATGAATAATATATATTTTTATCAAATGAAAACGTTGAAAAAATGAAAAATGAAAAAATTTGAAATGGTAGAATGGCATAATTTGAAGCGTTTGAATGAAATATAGGCCTACAATTTTTTTTTTATTCTAATGGAATAAGTTTTTCATCAGCCTTGGTTTCCGATGCTCCTGATAAGTCGATATTTAATTGGTGGCAGGAATAGAGAATCTAGACCAGCTGTCTGGATCCATAATCACTTGATACAGTTACAGCAGAGCTCAACTGATTTCTTATTATATACTATCAATGATTTTCATTGCAATCAAGCTTAGTTTAGCCCACAGGTGCATGTAATCTTCTGTCATGACACGACAATCATTAATATAATGACTGCAATTTATCGCACAATTACCTTCTATGTTTAATTACTACTCGATTAAATTAATCATGTAACAACTCATTCAGAATTTTGGGCACCACAGGAAAATGTGTTTCCCGAATTAACTCAAGATTACAGATGAAGTCGGAAGTTTTACATACACCTTAGCTAAATACATTTATTGTACTGTATGTAAACCTCTGACCCATTGGAATTGTGATCTAATGAATTGTAAGTTAAATAATCTGTCTGAAAACAATTGTTGGAAAAAGTACTTGTGTCACACACAAAGTAGATGTCCTAACCGACTTGCCAAAACTATAGTTTGTTAACAAGTAATTGGTGGAGTGGCTGAAAAACGAGTTTTAATGACTTCTGACTTTAACTACATAGGGCAGCAGCCTCTAAGGTGCAGAGTAGAGTAACCGGGTGGTAGCTATTTTAATGTTATTCCATGTCTGTGTTCTGAACCCCCTCACCCCAAAAAAATGTTGGTCACAAAAAACAAATAATAATATGAACAACCACCTTATAACCTATATGGTTAAACTATAATGTTGATATCATGGCTGGTCAGTCCTTGTATCATAGCATTGTTTATGGATTTGAGAGTGTTTATTTCTCCAGCCCCATCCATCTGCTTTTTACAAAAACTGTCGTGGGGGCCACATTGTTATTGTTTCAATTCAAGGATTGCTGTTTTAAACACCTTTTAATAGAGTAATAGTGCTCTAGTGAGTGAGTTACTCTGTGCAACTTAATATCAAGCAAAACGTCTGAAGTAGAGAACAAAATTCTTAATATTGCGAACTAAAATAATGATATTGAGAGCAAAACAGAACAACCAGTTACAAACAAATTGTAACTGGTTGGCCAAAAATATTTGTCAGTGAATTGTTTTCATGATAATGAGATTAAATAAAACCCCTCCCTCTTGCAATTTTCCTATCTTTTGTTACGTTACCAAAGCCTTCACTTTTGCTGTCTTTTTCCCAGTTGCAAGTTTTGTCACATTTATTCCAGCAACATAGCACCCTGCATCCCGCTGCTGGCTTGCGTCTGAGTGGCAGACCAGATGTAGTGGTAGAAAAGAAACATGTGTGGAATGAATTCACAAGGGATAAACAACATGGAGAATATTGACGTGTGAAAAAAAAACAACGAATTCCGATGCATGTGACGTGTCCAAAAATCAAATGTTTTTTTTCCTGAATTTGTAATGTTTTCTTTTTAAAGGCTTTACGAGAGGAACAGCTAGCTCCAGAATATCAAACAGTCATGAGTTTTTCATAAGAGGGTGTCCCCACTGCATTGCTGGTGATACATCTATGATGCCCTGATTCACACTAATGGCTTTACTATAGGCATAGGAACATCTCCACGTTAAATATTCCACTCTTTGGACACCCAGGGTATTCCACTCAAGCACAAATGTCTTGCCACACCACTTACTTCCTACACACAGTGAGACAAAGACAATTTCCAATCCCCTGGCCCTATAAGGGCACAAGACAAGACCCAGATGCAGACACGGGAGGTAGATTGTTTGAGTCTGATATTTATTAATCAATCCTAAAGGGAATAGGGAAGAGAATGGTCGTGGACAGGCAAAAGGTCAAAACCAGTTCAAAGTCCAGGAGGTACAGAGTGGCAGGCAGGCTTGAGGTCAGGGCAGGCAGGAGTGTACGGAGTCCAGAAACCAGGCAAGGGTAAAAACTGGGAGGACTAACAAAAAGAGAATAGGACCAGGAGTATGGGAAAACACGCTGGTTGACTTGAAAGACATACAAGACGAACGGGCACAGAGAGACAGGAAACACAAGGATAAATACACCAGGGAAAATAAGCGACACCTGGAGGGGGTGGAGACAATCACAAGGACAGGTGAAACAGATCAGGGCATGACAGGCCCTTACAGCTAGAGCCACTATCGCCATAAAGTATGAGACCTGCTACTCACTGATTCCATTTAATGACCTCACACAATCTTTTGTAATCCCTTGATTTATGATGGTTTTATGTTTATACGGGAAGTTACAGCAATTCTGCTTGAGAGGTCTGAACTCCTGAACCTGCCTTAGGTTACATTGAACAATTCTAAAGCATTGTCCACTGACAGCCTTTCAACACAATTGGTTTCATGCCGATGGGGCCACCAAGGGAGTGTCAACAAAAGGCCAATGCCAAGAGTGTTCCAGATCCAGGTTAAATAGAAAAGGCAACTGAAACAATTCAGTTCAAAATGCTTGCTGTAACATTTTCTTAAAATATCTTTAAATCTAAGCTTCCATAGAGATCCCTCAACTGGGAGATGTGTATTTGGAAGTAAAATCCTTCCACGGATAGACCATCATTATCTTTGAGTTTTATAGTTCACAGTAAAAGAAGACATAGAAGTTATACTACATGAAAAAGTGACAGTCAAAGCTAAAAAGTAAATTTTCCATTGAATTATAATGAAACTACAGAGTAGTTGTGACACTTTTATGGTGCATGGACAAAATCAATCTGCCTCAATTTCTACCCTCTGACTTTCACTCTCTTGAAGAAGCAGGTATGAAAAGTTTCCACACAGTACTTGGCTTGGTGACAACAAACACTTAGTGTAACTATGCTGCACATCGGCCATAGTCAGACTCTCTTGGGCTGAAGTACCTCATCCCACTAAATCATCCCACGAATACAAGCATGTTCACGTACAGTTTCTGGATAATTCATTGCAAAGGGATGCTTGACTCTCCACATCAAGCTTGACCAATGATTCAGAAAGCATAAGCATAAAAGCCTTTATAGCATTTGACTCTCTGTGTAAAGTGATTGGCTCCTGACCAGGGTAGCAAGACTGCCTGAGAGGTCTCCCCTCCCTAAGAGATAGTGCATCTTGTACTCTGAGGACTTATGTGAATCTTTCATGTGGCGACAGCCCTCACAGGGACAGGGAACATGCTATTGCATTTACAATATTACAAATATTATTATTTTTTATTTTTTATTACAGAGATGAATTACCTGATAAAGTAATCTACGCCCTCCCTCCTATACCCTCCCATGGCTGACACATGTAATCTGTTCTGTGGTTAACTGCATGCAAGTGAAGGCATGCCTTCAGGTCATGTGATAATCCCATGCGTTTAACTGCTTCTGCTAATTGCGTTAGAAGCAAGCCATTATGGTTGGGATTCAGAGAATGAAACGGTTTTAATTTGAATTGCCAGCTCATTGAATCATCATACTTAACCCTAGCACAGTCAGTGGGTGGGTGATACATCATCCTGGGTTACCTTACCTGCTCTGTGGATGGGGAGTGCAGATGCAGCACTTACAGGTCAGTCATCTATTCACGGCTCTTTTCATTATCATGAAGGGCTCTGGTTTAAGCCCTTGAATACAGTAAGAAGTATAATTAAAAGCTAACATGGGGGCTTAATGATTATCAGTGCTGAACTCAATTGCAGCCCCATTGGTCAATTACATTAGCCCAGCCTCATCTTATTCCATCAAACTGAGACATAGCAACAACAACAAAAAATGTGTTGATCTGTGCTGAGCAAAATATTTCATTAATTAGAAACATTGATTGATCAGAGGCTGGTGGTGAATTGTACTGATTGTGTACTGCAAGTGCACAATATTGATCAGTACTGGAACCTCCAACACTTGACGCTGAACATTCTCTCTGTCCTTGCATTGTCCCGCCCCCCTCCCTCTCTCTCTTGCCAGAATTCAATCAAAGTGTTCATAGGATTGCAATGCATTTCCTGTCCCATTGTTTATGTTGTATTGGTGGTGTCAACTGTGTTATGGCAGACTGTTGTGTACTGAAGAACTCTCTTGCATATACTTCTAAACCTTGTGAATAATTTCACCTATCTAAACCTCCAAGGTCAGTCATCTCAAGGGCCTCCAAGACTCACCCTGAGTGGTGAGAAACCATGTACAGGGTGCAAATTACTTTGTTTCAATTATCAAATTACTTTCAACCCATTAACACTAATTATATTAGTTGAATGAAAACGTTTTGGCAGGCTTTGGAGATTTTCAATGAGTCAATGAGCAGCCATGATCATAATAATCATTATACCATTATGTGTGATATGGGATCCCAATCCGGCCATGTACCTCTGAAAGTCTTCTCTGAGGTACATGGACGCCCAACGATATCATTTGGGAAACCATGTTAGTGGTATACTGTATGTACAGTATCTTAAGCATACAAAATAGGAATATCAAATCAAATGTATTTATAAAGCCCTTCTTACATCAGCTGATATCTCAAAGTGCTGTACAGAAACCCAGCCTAAAACCCCAAGCAGCAAGCAATGCAGGTGTAGAAGCACGATGGCTAGGAAAAACTCCCTAGGAAGGCCAAAACCTAGGAAAAAACCTAGAGGAACCAGGCTGTGCCGGGTGGAGATTATAACAGAACATGGCCAAGAAGTTCAAATGTTCATAGATGACCAGCAGGGTCAAATAATAATAATCACAGTAGATGTCGAGGGTGCAACAGGTCAGCACCTCAGGAGTAAATGTCAGTTGGCTTTTCATAGCCGATCATTCAGAGTATCTCTACCGCTCCTGCTGTCTCTAGAGTTGAAAACAGCAGGTCTGAGACAGGTAGCACGTCCGGTGAACAGGACAGCAAGCAGTCATCAGGCCAGGTAGTCCTGAGGCATGGTCCTAGAGCTCAGGTCCTCTGAGAGAGACAGAGAGAAAGAAAGAAAGAAACAGAAAGAAAGAGAGAATTAGAGAGAGCATACTTAAATTCACACAGGACACCGGATAAGACAGGAGAAATACTACAGATATAACAGATACAGATATGACTGACCCTAGCCCCCCGACACAAACTACTGCAGCATAAATGCTGGAGGCTGAGACAGGAGGGGTGGGGAGACACTGTGGCCCCATCCGACGATACCCCAGGACAGGGCCAAACAGGCATGATATTACCCTACCCACTTATATCTCAGCCTTAGCCATGTATGTCCACATCAGTGAGGCACACACACACACACACACACACACACCACAACTGCTGCTATCATACGCTTATTATTATTCCTAGATACTGCACAACTTTACAGACTTGCCCACCAATCCCCCCTTCCCCAAAACATGTTTAAATATCGGTCTAGAAATTGTGTCAGGCCTCCCAGGTGGCGCAGCAGTCTAAGACACTGCATCGCAGTGCCAGAGGCATTACTACAGACCCGGGTTCATTCCTGGGCTGTGCCATAACCGGTTGTGGCCCGGGAGTCCCATTGGATGGCACACAATTGGCCCAGTGTCTTGAGGGTTTGGCCGGGGGGACTTTACTTGGCTCATCATGTCCTAGTGACTCCTTGTGGAGGGCCGGGTGCTTCCACTGACACATTGGTGTGGCTGGCTTCTGGGTTAATCTGGCAGGAGTTAAGGAGCATGGTTAGGAGGGTCATGTTTTGGAGGACGGATGCCTCCACCTTCGTCTCTCCCAAGCCCATCTTGTAGTGATGAGACAAGATTGAAATTTGGGAGATATTTAGGTTATTGTGCCTTCATGTACTATAAGTATCCTAAAATGTTTATTACATTCCATTGTGCAATTTACTTTGTATTTTAATCTTCTATTATTTCTTATTGTAGTTGCATGTAAGCATTTCGTTGGACTGTGTATACCACGTGTATCCTGTACATACGACTAATAAAACTTGAAACTGAAACTTGAAACACCCAATAGTCATTTCTATGCTGAGTAGTGCTGTGAGTAGAATGTAATTTCAGTAACAGTTCCTGTTTTTTTATTGTCGTTTTCAAATGGGTACTCACTGTTGTATAATCATATCAAAAGATTTTTAAAAAAAAAGTTTATTTGACTGTTCCGGTATGCTTCCATTTATCCAGTCATCAATGTCAGCCTTTGAACTAAAAGTACCATACGGCTAGAACATAATGGTGAACAGTACGCTTTGTCGTTTATCTACTGTGTCCCTTCATCCTTTATCTTATTGTCCTACACCTCTATCGGAACAGTACAGCTCACTAGATATAACAATGAACATCAAAAGCATTTGTTGCTTGACCCAAACGGTTGCTTCTGCATAATAGAGCTATTAAAGCAGTACACTTGCAGTATCATCAGAATTCAGGAAAGGCAAACAATGTCACTGCAACTGAGTAATGGCAGAGATAATGACACGGCTCAGGATACATTTCACAGGAGAATGCCTTTCGCATTTGCTTTCAGTTATATTCCTATTAAAGATCTAACTACACTACATTGTTTGTTATTGGATGAAACACATCATGGATCTCACAGTCCCTGTTTCAGTTTCTGGTTAGCGTGTAGAGTAGGTCTTCATGTTCTTGGCTGGGATGTGCTTTACATAAAACAATGACATAGAATTATGCATTCATTCTTGGCATGTCACTCAACTTGACAAGACACATTGTCCGGCAATTCAGTAAAGGTATGTGGTTGGAACCGATGAGAGTGCTGGCTGCATTATAAATGTCATATTACTCATATAATTACGTGCTGTAAGTTGTTGAAGCCATGACTTTATGGCAATTCAACTACAGATGAGGTCCAAGACCAGGGGTACATTGCAAAGTATTTCCATAAAATGTCTATATCAATCTATACATGAATTTCATGGGTCACACTTTATTATCTGATAAATTATCTGATAATAAGCAACTGCTTGCTTATTATCTGATAAATTATCTGATAATAAGCAACTGCTTGCTAAGGTTACTGTTAGAGTTAGGTTTAGAATAAGGGTAAGGGTTGGTAAATAGTTTGTTGAAATGCTACTGAAGAACATATGGACTACCCAGATAAAGTGTTAGCACTTTATGTAATAAAACATCTATAACGCCACCACACACTCCTTGTCCTCTCCTTGTTCGGGCGGCGTTCGACGTCACTGGCCTTCTAGCCATCGCCGATCCACTCTTCATTTTCCATTTGTTTTACACACCTGGTTTCAATTCCCAATTACATGTTCATTATTTAACCCTCTTTTTTCCCCATGGTTTTTGTGCGTGTAAGTTCGGTCCGTTGTTTGTGGACCTGGTGTTACTTCATGTATTTTAATATTTTGAGTAAAGTTCCTTGTGTTACTCATCTCTGGTGTCCTGCGCCTGACTCCTCTGCACCAGCTACACCCAGATCCTTACATGATGTAATAATATCGCTTTCCTCTTTTCACTTACCAATGGTATGGTTTGAAAGTCCAAAGAGTTACTTCTATTTCCTATCAAAGCACTAGCATATGTAACAGATTTAAAAATAAGAATAATCTACTGATGACTTTTACAGAGTCATCAGACTCACATGAATTCCATCACCTCCTTGATTACGTGACCTATATATGTCAGTCCCTTTTGGTTCCTTCCCCAGGCGTCATTGTTTCTGTTTCAGTTTCCAGTCTGTGCATTGTTTGTGTTTCTTGTTTTTTTTCCATTTGTTTATTAAATTATGCACTCCCTGAACGTTACATAGGGAAAACAAGTACATACTGTACATTGAACTGACACTACCTGAGCGAATTGCATGAGTGAACCAGTAAGATCTTCAGAATATATACATTACAGATTAAATAGCCCTGTGCCTCTGTTAGGGTTTTCTTCTGGTGAAGGAGAGCCGGACCAAAATGCAGCATGGTTATTTCGATACATGTTTAAATAAAAGATAAACACGAACAATACAAAACAATAAACGTAAAAACCTAAACAGCCTTATCTGGTGCAAACAAACACTGAGACAGGAACAATCACCCACGAAACACTCAAAGAATATGTTCCCTAAATATGGTTCCCAATCAGAGACAATGATAAACACCTGCCTCTGATTGAGAACCACTCCAGGCAGCCATAGACTATTCTAGACAACCCCACTAACCACAATCCCATGACCTAAAAAAAAAACCAAGACAAAACACACCACATAAATAACCCATGTCACACCCTGGCCTGAGCAAAATAATAAAGAAAACACAAAATACTAAGACCAGGGCGTGACAGCCTCTAGATATTGCATATACTTACTTAGAATTCAGATATTAGCATTCTAACTGGAAGTACCATCCACAACCATACTCAAATCAGCAACATCAAAGGGCCCCGTCTCAAATCAGGTAACAACCCTGAAATACCCTATAAATGGGAGGTTTGCTGGGCATTTGACAGCAGCCTGTTACTGGCACCAAACATATGGGCAGACTAATTGGATGGGTACTTGCAGCTTGGTTGCCTCTGTTCCTTTGCTCCCTTTGTTGGGGTGTAGTGGGAATACACTGTATTTTGTTGGCTTGACGTGCACATACAGTAGTGTGAAGTGCTTTTGCTGGCATGCAGCACGGTTGAAATGCATACACCGTCTTGTGAGGGGCCGAGTCTAATTCTGTGGCTGATCCCAGGTGACTTCTTATTAGATAACTGAGACCCTTCTTGGCATTCAGCATTTCAGAGAAGTGTCAACCTATAGGGGAATTACTGTGTGAATAATGTATGTCTTCAGCTTTGGTAGCATGATCATCAGTGGTAAAATAGGTAAATTTACACATTACTACAGGCTGGTATCAGCTTATAATTCAATGTTTTGTGAGAATAAGCCTCTGCCTATGATAAACTCACCATGGGGTTCATGTTTTTAATTTTTGATTAGTTGGTAAGTCAACTTCTTGATGTGGCCAAGACCTAGTCCATTTAATGAGAATTCCTATCTTGTCAAATTGAACAGTGCATGGCCTCCAGCCTGCCTTTGCTGATTTAAAAGCCCAAGTAGTACAACTTAATGCATGTTTTCTTATCACATCATTCATATTTGGCAACTATTTGACTAGCTAAATCTCCTGGGTCATGCATTCTGCATTAAACTTAGTTGTCACAAGGGAACTATGATCATTTTCGCCTTGCTCTACCAGATCCTCAGTTACTATTCCTGCTTCAGTCACAGTCCCTTTTTTAATATTTCCATTGGGTACAGAATAGTTTATATTCTCTTTGATTTGTAAACTTGTATAAAACTTAAATTCCAATGAATCACACTTTGTTGTTTGATGACACTTTGTTGATGGTGACAAATAATGTCTCTCGATACACCGCACTCTATACACTATGTTTAGCAATAGAAAAAAAACGATGCAAATCTTACTAAGGAAGTGATATATTTATTTGACTTGGGGAAATATTGAGATCTGGATCACTGCTTCGGAAATGTACTGCTGCTGTTACAGTGAGCCAAGTTTCTGAGCAATATCACTTGTAGGTAAATCTTGAAAAATGGCTGAGGAGCTACACACCAATGAAATCAGCCACGTGTATTGTTGGAGAAAATGCTTAAGTTATTTTACAGGATAAGCCTGCTTTCACCTGCCTTGGACAATTAGAGTCTACAACTTTACACTTGTTTTTCATCTAAGGACGTATCCAGGAGCAAGTAATAGTTATTTAACCATTGATTTTATGCACTCTCTACCCCCTTGTGTTCATTAGACCAATACATGTGATGAAGGGTTTGGTTATTTTTTACGTTTATTTAACTAGGCAGGTCAGTTAAGAACAAATTCTTCTTTTCAATGACAGCCTAGGAACAGTGGGTTAACTGCCTTGTTTAAGGGCAGAACAGATTTGTACCTGTCAGCTCAGGGACTCAATCTTGCAACCTTTCAGTTACTAGTCCAACACTCTAACCACTAGGCTACATGCCATTACCATCCTGGTCATCAAGTTCTTTAGATTGAATTAAGAACACCATTTTTTTCAGTCGACATATCTTCAGGGCAGAGATACAGTGCCTTGCGAAAGTAAATAATTTTGCACGCCCAATTTTTCAGTTTTTGATTTGTTAAAAAAGTTTGAAATATCCAATAAATGTCATTCCACTTCATGATTGTGTCCCACTTGTTGTTGATTCTTCACAAAAAATACAGTTTTATATCTTTATGATTGAAGCCTGAAATTTGGCAAAAGGTCGCAAAGTTCAAGGGGGCCGAATACTTTCGCAAGGCACTGTATATGAGAAGGGGATACATACTGTAGTTAGTTGCACAATTGAAATGCGTCATCTGCATTTAACTCAACCAGGGGGCTGGAGCCTAGCAGGGGTATGGCTTAATCTACATCCACAGTGCCCGGGGAGGAGTTGTTGCTCTGGGTTAACTGCCTAGCTCATGGCAGAAAGGTGGATTTTTCCACCTTTCCAGCTCAGGGATTGAAACCAGCAACCTTTCCATTACTGGCCCAATGCTCTGAACTGCAAGGCTACCTGCCATCCCTGGACACAATGAAATCAAGAAAGGAGAGAGAGAATCCTTAAATGGAAAGAATGGAATTACCTTCCATCAAACCAGATCCAAAAGGCTTATTAAATCAATAGGTCAATATAAATTGAATTGTAATTATTCAGTCTGAGGGAATAAAAAAAGATTGTGGAACAGTTTGACAATGAGAAAGCTTACTCATTATGAGTGGTGAGAAGGGTCATGTATAATAACAGTGATTGGGCCCATCAGGCCTGTATAATAGAGAGAGGCATGTGCATACAAAAAGGAATACTTAGCCAATGCCTAGTTCTCAGCAATAAGACTTTATATACAAGTCCTATATATACAAGTCCTATATGTTCACCTTCCTGTGATATACAGTGGTTTCTCCTTTAAATGTTGCGTCATACTTCAGCACACCTTGCGGGCTGCTGCAGCATTCTATATCACGTTATTTAATTGTCAGCCATTTCTTACCTTAATGGAAGTTAGTGCTAGTTTGACCACCAGAGGGCATCTTTGAGAAGCATTTGATAGTCTCCCATATTGACATTACTAGAAAATTGAAAACCTTTTTTGTAATAACTTAGTACATGGGATTAATTTGATTAATATTGTGGTGTTTCTATTCCCGGAGAAAAACAAACACTCAAGGTTTCTATTAGGATGGAACGGAAAATATTGCACTATACAACGTGATGGTCGGGAGAAGGCTACAGCATAAGAGGCTTGGAGGATTTTAACTAGCCTCTCAAAGCACTTCATGATGACAGTCATTTAGTTACCATTGCTTTCTTGGGTACAGGAACAATGGTGGACATCTTGAAGCAAGTGGGGACAGCAGACTGGGATAGGGATAGATTGAGAATGCGGCTAGGGATACCTGTCCGGTCCTGCAGCCTTCAAAATCAAATCAAATCAAATTTTATTTGTCACATACACATGGTTAGCAGATGTTAATGCGAGTGTAGCAAAATGCTTGTGCTTCTAGTTCCGACAATGCAGTAATAACGAACAAGTAATCTAACTAACAATTCCAAAAAAACTACTGTCTTATACACAGTGTAAGGGGATAAAGAATATGTACATAAGGATATATGAATGAGTGATGGTACAGAGCAGCATAGGCAAGATACAGTAGATGATATTGAGTACAGTATATACATGTGAGATGAGTATGTAAACCAAGTGGCATAGTTAAAGTGGCTAGTGATACATGTATTACATAAGGATGCAGTCGATGATATAGAGTACAGTATCAACGTATGCATATGAGATGAATAATGTAGGGTAAGTAACATTATATAAGGTAGCATTGTTTAAAGTGGCTAGTGATATATTTACATCATTTCCCATCAATTCCCATGATTAAAGTGGCTGGAGTAGAGTCAGTGTCATTGACAGTGTGTTGGCAGTAGCCACTCAATGTTAGTGGTGGCTGTTTAACAGTCTGATGGCCTTGAGATAGAAGCTGTTTTTCAGTCTCTCGGTCCCAGCTTTGATGCACCTGTACTGACCTCGCCTTCTGGATGACAGCGGGGTGAACAGGCAGTGGCTCGGGTGGTTGATGTCCTTGATGATCTTTATGGCCTTCCTGTAGCATCGGGTGGTGTAGGTGTCCTGGAGGGCAGGTAGTTTGCCCCCGGTGATGCGTTGTGCAGACCTCACTACCCTCTGGAGAGCCTTACGGTTGAGGGCGGTGCAGTTGCCATACCAGGCGGTGATACAGCCTGCCAGGATGCTCTCGATTGTGCATCTGTAGAAGTTTGTGAGTGCTTTTGGTGACAAGCCGAATTTCTTCAGCCTCCTGAGGTTGAAGAGGCGCTGCTACGCATTCCTCACGATGCTGTCTGTGTGAGTGGACCAGTTCAGTTTGTCTGTGATGTGTATGCCGAGGAACTTAAAACTTGCTACCCTCTCCACTACTGTTCCATCGATGTGGATGGGGGGGGTGTTCCCTCTGCTGTTTCCTGAAGTCCACAATCATCTCCTTAGTTTTGTTGACGTTGAGTGTGAGGTTATTTTCCTGACACCACACTCCGAGGGCCCTCACCTCCTCCCTGTAGGCCGTCTCGTCGTTGTTGGTAATCAAGCCTACCACTGTTGTGTCGTCCGCAAACTTGATGATTGAGTTGGAGGCGTGCATGGCCACGCAGTCGTGGGTGAACAGGGAGTACAGGAGAGGGCTCAGAACGCACCCTTGTGGGGCCCCAGTGTTGAGGATCAGCGGGGAGGAGATGTTGTTGCCTACCCTCACCACCTGGGGGCGGCCCGTCAGGAAGTCCAGTACCCAGTTGCACAGGGCGGGGTCGAGACCCAGGGTCTCGAGCTTGATGACGAGCTTGGAGGGTACTATGGTGTTGAATGCCGAGCTGTAGTCGATGAACAGCATTCTCACATAGGTATTCCTCTTGTCCAGATGGGTTAGGGCAGTGTGCAGTGTGGTTGAGATTGCATCGTCTGTGGACCTATTTGGGCGGTAAGCAAATTGGAGTGGGTCAAGGGTGTCAGGTAGGGTGGAGGTGATATGGTCCTTGACTAGTCTCTCAAAGCACTTCATGATGACGGATGTGAGTGCTACGGGCGGTAGTCGTTTAGCTCAGTTACCTTAGCTTTCTTGGGAACAGGAACAATGGTGGCCCTCTTGAAGCATGTGGGAACAGCAGACTGGTATAGGGATTGATTGAATATGTCCGTAAACACACCGGCCAGCTGGTCTGCGCATGCTCTGAGGGCGCGGCTGGGGATGCCGTCTGGGCCTGCAGCCTTGCGAGGGTTAACACGTTTAAATGTCTTACTCACTTCGGCTGCAGTGAAGGAGAGACCGCATGTTTTCGTTGCAGGCCGTGTCAGTGGCACTGTATTGTCCTCAAAGCGGGCAAAAAAGTTATTTAGTCTGCCTGGGAGCAAGACATCCTGGTCCGTGACTGGGCTGGGTTTCTTCCTGTAGTCCGTGATTGACTGTAGACCCTGCCACATGCCTCTTGTGTCTGAGCCGTTGAATTGAGATTCTACTTTGTCTCTGTACTGGCGCTTAGCTTGTTTGATAGCCTTGCGGAGGGAATAGCTGCACTGTATGTATTCAGTCATGTTACCAGACACCTTGCCCTGATTAAAAGCAGTGGTTCGCGCCTTCAGTTTCACACGAATGCTGCCATCAATCCACGGTTTCTGGTTAGGGAATGTTTTAATCGTTGCTATGGGAACGACATCTTCAACGCACGTTCTAATGAACTCGCACACCACACCGTATCAGCGTATTCGTCAATGTTGTTGTCTGACGCAATACGAAACATCTCCCAGTCCACGTGATGGAAGCAGTCTTGGAGTGTGGAGTCAGCTTGGTCGGACCAGCGTTGGACAGACCTCAGCGTGGGAGCTTCTTGTTTTAGTTTCTGTCTGTAGGCAGGGATCAACAAAATGGAGTCGTGGTCAGCTTTTCCGAAAGGGGGCGGGGCAGGGCCTTATATGCGTCGCGGAAGTTAGAGTAACAATGATCCAGGGTCTTTCCACCCCTGGTTGCGCAATCGATATGCTGATAAAATTTAGGGAGTCTTGTTTTCAGATTAGCCTTGTTAAAATCCCCAGCTACAATGAATGCAGCCTCCGGATAAATCGTTTCCAGTTTGCAGAGAGTTAAATAAAGTTCGTTCAGAGCCATCGATGTGTCTGCTTGGGGGGGGATATATACGGCTGTGATTATAATCGAAGAGAATTCTCTTGGTAGATAATGCGGTCTACATTTGATTGTGAGGAATCAGGTGAACAGAAGGATTTGAGTTCCTGTATGTTTCTTTCATCACACCATGTCACGTTGGCCATAAGGCATACGCCCCTGCACGTCTTCTTACCAGAAAGATGTTTGTTTCTGTCGGCGCGATGCGTGGAGAAACCCGCTGGCTGCACCGCTTCGGATTGCGTCTCTCCAGTTAGCCATGTTTCCGTGAAGCAGAGAACGTTACAGTCTCTGATGTCCCTCTGGAATGCTACCCTTGCTCGGATTTCATCAACCTTGTTGTCAAGAGACTGGACATTGGCAAGAAGAATGCTAGGGAGTGGTGCACGATGTGCCCGTCTCCGGAGTCTGACCAGAAGACCGCTTCGTTTCCCTCTTTTTCTGAGTCATTTTTTTGGGTCGCTGCATGTGATCCACACACTGGTTGTAAGGCAGAACACAGGATCCGCATCGCGAAAAACATATTCTTGGTCGTACTGATGGTGAGTTGACGCTGATCTTATATTCAGTAGTTCTTCTCGGCTGTATGTAATGAAACCTAAGATGACCTGGGGTACTAGTGTAAGAAATAACACGTAAAAAAACAAAAAACGGCATAGTTTCCTAGGAACACGAAGCGAGGCGGCCATCACTGTCGGCGCCGGAAGTTAACACACTTACATCGGCCACGGAGAACAAGAGCCCACAGTCATTAATCATTAATTTATAACGGCGGATAGCCGCTCTTGAGATCAGTGTTGCGGTGTGGTATCACTACACGTCTTAACTTCATGCAGGAGAGAGGCAGCCATGATTGTTTTATTTTTGGATAATTGTGTGGAGTAGAGATTGATTCACTTATATTATTTTAATTATAACAGTTAAACGTGTATGTTTCTGGTTATTACAGTATAATAAACTGTAATATAAGATGAAAATATTACGTAAAAAAATGTCCTCTAGAGATTTTTGTACTTTACCTGTTGAAAAGTACACACACTAAAAAAGGTTAAAACAAATGTTTTGTCAAAATAGTTTTTTTTTGTCATCTGCAAACTTCAAGGAGTAGGGCATTCAAGGAGTTGATTTAGGCCGTCATTGTAAATAAGAATATGTTCTTAACTGACTTGTCTATTTAAATAAACATTAAATAAAAAAATAAAATAAAAAATTGATGGAAGTCGTGATGTCATCACCCTCCCCCTTGCGTGAGGAACAAAAGAGAACAAAAGAAAGGCCCACCCCCCCACTTGTGCTATGTCATGACTTACCTAGACCACCTATGCAGTGCATCAGCTGTTAACTTCTTGCGTCGAGCCATCCCCGATCCGGGATCGTGAATACAGCCTCAAGCTCATTACCATAACGCAATGTTAACTATTCATGAAAATCCCAAATGAAATGAAATTAATATGCTAGCTCTCAAGCTTAGCCTTTTGTTAATTAACAACACTGTCATCTCAGATTTTCAAAATATGCTTCTCAACCATAGCAAAACAAGCATTTGTGTAACAGTATTGATAGCTAGCGTAGCATTTAGCGTTAGCATCAGCAGGCAACATTTTCACAAAAACCAGAAAATCATTCAAATAAAATCATTTACCTTTGAAGAACATCAGATGTTTTCAATGAGGAGACTCTCAGTTAGATAGCAAATGCTCAGTTTTTCCTGAAAGATTATTTGTTTAGGAGAAATCGATCCGTTTGGTGCGTCACGTTTGGCTACCAAAAAAAAACGAAAAATCAGTCATCAAAACGCCGAACTTTTTCCAAATTAACTCCATAATATCGACTGAAACATGGTAAACGTTGTTTAGAATCAATCCTCAAGGTGTTTTTCACATATCTCTTCATGATATATCATTCGTTGAAAGCCTCCTCTCTCCTCTCAATCACTGGATGACTGCGTGCAGCTTGTAGATTACGCACCAATTTAGACAAAGGACACCGGGCGGACCCCTGGTAAATGTAGTCTCTTATGGCCAATCTTCCAATGATATGCCTACAAATACGTCACAATGCTGCAGACACCTTGGAGAAACGATAGAAAGGGCAGGCTCATTTCCGGCGCATTCACAGCCATATAAGGAGACAATGGAAAACAGAGCCTCAAAAATTCTGCCCATTTCCTGGTTGAAGTTTCATCTTGGTTTCGCCTGTAGCATGAGTTCTGTGGCACCCACAGATAATATCTTTGCAGTTTTGGAAACGTTAGAGTGTTTTCTTTCCAAAGCTGCCAATTATATGCATAGTCAAGCATCTTTTCGCGACAAAATATTGCGCTTAAAACGGGCACGTTTTTTTATCCATAAATTAAAAGAGCGCCCCCTATATCCAAGAAGTTAATTTAGGTGAAAAGGAGACTGTGACTAAGTTTCAAACCATAATGTATGTAGAGCAGAAGTAGTAACAACCTGATATAGGGGAAGTGATAAAAACATTAGGAAATGCAAAGAAAGAGTACACAATTGTTGTTTAATGAATGTATCCATATTAACACTCACACTGGTATTCAGTACAGTATGAATGACCATGGCCCTAAGACTGATTGGATTGTACCAGTAGGTGCCCCTCTGCAAGGCCCCCCTTAGCCTTGTACATTAGCCAATTTGTAAGTAACAATTTGTATCCTTTTATCAAAAGTCAATAGAAATGAGCATTTAAAACCTTTTTTATTCATGTATTTGTATCTGGGGGCATGACCCCTGGCCCCCGTAGCAAAATGTCACCCCCCCAATGTCAGAGTCACTCCTACACCCCTGGTGCTCACTGCAAAATGTCATGGCAGTGTATTAGACATAATGATAGAGCTAGTCTTTTGCTCACTCCATTCAACATTTCAAACTATAGCTGTCTTGACCTGTTTTTGAACACACTGAATGCACTATAGTGAACTCAAAAATGATAATGATAGCAATGATAGTCATCTTTTGGCATATTTACCTCAATATTGTAGTTTTAAATTACACAGCATACCATGCAGTTAAGACATCATACAAAGCAAAAGTATACTACATCTCGAGGCTTAGTGCTTCCTCGCGTAGCGTAAACTAAAGGCTATCTTTAAAACTTGTAAGGGAGGATGTTCCTGTGGCGGGATCAAATCAGCGGATATTTTAGAGCGCCACCTATTGTTTTCGATAAAACTCAAACTTTCATTAAAACACAAATGCAATGTAGTGAATTAAAGCTACACTCGTTGTGAATCTAGCCACCAAGTCAGATTTGTAAAATGCTTTTCGGCGAAAGCATGAGAAGCTATTATCTGATAGCATGCACCCCCCAAAATACCAGACCGTCAACAAAACAACAGATTTTGCGGTAGCCGGCGCTACCCAAAACGCAGAAATAAAATATAAAACATTCATTACCTTTGACGAGCTTCTTTCTTGGCACTCCTATATGTCACATAAACATCACAATTGGGTCTTTTTCCCGATTAAATCCGTCATTGTATACCCAAAAATGTGATTTGCTGAAGACCGGTCTGATCCAGAAAAATGCCCCTTTACATGACGCAACGTCACTCTTCCAAATTACAAAAGTTACCTATATACTTTTACAAATCACTTCAAATTACTTTTCTAAACCAACTTTAGGTATTAATAAACGTTAATAATCTATTAAATTGATCACGGGGCGATCTGTATTCGATAGCAGCAAGTCTTGAAATCATCGTCCATGTTTTCACATTCAAAACATCCTGTGGTGAGCCCAAAGAAAGGAAATGCGTCACGTTTCCAAACCAAGGATAAAGCAGCCCCTAAATGACAGCATTGGCGACATCGTGTGGAAGCTGTAGGCATTTACAGGGGCTTGACATGTATTTTCTTCAGCCTTAGACAATACATTGACTGGCAGATGGATATTATTTTTGTGTTTTTTGGTGAGCAGTTTTTCGAAGGATTTTGAGTCCTAGCCACAGACACGATTTAACCAGTTTTAGAGACTTCAGGGTGTTTTCTATACACACACACCTATCATATGCCAGGAATATAGTATATGCATGAGTAGCAGGACGCTGAAATGTTGCACGATTTTTAACAAAAAGCTGCGAAAATTCGCAGCCTCCTTAACAGGTTTTAAAAAAAATGTAAGACTGAAATTGACACAAATTGAAAATTTGCAGCCTCCTTAAGAGGTTTTAAGCCGGGCAAGTTCTGCTTCTCATTGCAGTGTGACATGCACAGCGGTCTAATGATAAATCTCACTTTAAAAACCCTTCAGTATGATTGTTAACCCTAATTAATGCAGGATAATAATTCTGCCTTGGAAAGAGTCAGTTTCATGTACAGTGTTATGTACCATCTACAGTGCATTCAGAAAGTATTCAGACCCATTGACTTTTTTTCACATTTTGTTACGTTACAGCCTTGTTCTAAAATTGATTAAATGTTTTCCAGCTCATCAATCTACACAAAATACCCCATAATGACAAAGTGGAAAAAGGGTTTTAGAAATTTTTGCAAATATTTTAAAATTACTAAACTATACCTTATTTATATGTATTCAGACCCTTTGACCCTTTGGAAAACACAAACAACGAGGTCAACGGAATTGTCCGTAGAGCTCAAATGCAGGATTGTATCGAGGCACAAATCCAGGGAATGGTACCAAAAATTGTCTGCAGCATTGAATTTCCCCCAAAACACAGTGGAGTTTGCAACCACCAAGACTCTTCCTAGAGATGGCTGCCCGGCAAAACTGAGCCATCGGTGGAGATGGACCTTGGTCAGGGAGGTGACCAAGAACCTGATGGTCACTCTGACAGAGCTCGAGAGTTCCTCTGTGGAGATTTGAGAACCTCCCAGAAGGAAAACTATCTCTGCAGCACTCCACCAATCAGGCCTTTTTGGTAGAGTGGCCAGATGGAAGGTACTCCTCAGTAAAAGGCATATGACAGCCCACTTGGAGTTTGCCAAGAGGCACCTAAAGGAATCTCAGACCATGAGAAACAAGATTGTCTGCTCTAATGAAACAAAGATGGAACTCTTTGGCCTGAATGCCAAGTGTCACGTCTGGAAGAAACCTGGCACCATCCCTATGGGGAAGCATGTTGGTGGCAGCAACATGCTGTGGGGAAGTTTTCCAGCGACAGGGACTGGGAGACTAGTCAGGACCGAGGAAAAGATGAATCGAGCAAAGTACACAGACATCCTTAATTAAAACCTGCTCCAGAACACTCAGGACCTCAGGCTAGGATGAAGGTTCACCTTCCAACAGGACAACGACCCTAAACACACAGCCAAGACAACGCATCAGTGGCTTCGGGACAAAGCCTCAATGTCCTTGAGTGGCCCAGCTAGAGCCCGGACTTGAACTCGATTAAACATCTCTGGAGAGACCTGAAAATAGCTGTGTAGCATCGCTGGTAGACACTGGTAGACACTCCCCAAAATAACAGGTGTCAAGCTTGTAGCGTCATACCCGAGAAGACTCGAAGATGTTATCGCTGCCAAAAAGTACTTCAACAAAGTACTGAGTAAACGGTCTGAATACTTAATTAAGTAAAACTGATATTTTAGTTTCTTTTCAATAAATTTGCAATAATGTCTTAACCTGTTTATGCTTTGTCATTATGGGGTATTGTGTGTGGATTGATAAGGGAAAACAATGATTTAATATATTTTAGAATAAAGCTGGAAGTAAAAAAAATTGGAAAAAGTTAAGGGGTCTGAATACTTTCCGAATGCACTGTATATATCATTCCTATCTGCATCACATATAGGACACAGATTCAAATCTCCATAGATGTCCTTCCCACGATATGCCATTAATTTCCATTTTATTTTCAATATCTGGTAGTTTCCAAGACAACGTGTGAAGTTATTTAGAGATGAGTGAGGATAAATGCTATCTGTTTGGCCCTCCCTGCTGATATTTCTTTGTGCAGTGTGTCCCCAATGAGAAGCCTGTTGTGTACCTCACTGAGCAGCGACATGAGAAAAAACTTGTTTACTCTGCGGAGCACGATGTTAGGGAGTGTACACGGCTAATGATTCAAACGGTGAAGAGACGTGAACGTACATTTTCATGTTTAGACATGTGGGATAGACGCTCAGGACCTGAAGTAAGGATATGCATATTCTTGATACTATTTGAAAGGAAACACTATGAAGTTTGTGCAAATGTGAAATAAATGTAGGAGAATATAACACATTAGATCTGGTAAAATATAATAAAAAGAAAAAAACTAAAGATTTTTTGTACCATCTTTGAAATGCAAGCGAAAGGCCATAATGTATTTTTCCAGCCCAGGTGCAGATTTTGGCCACTAGATGACATCAGTGTATGTGCAAAGCTTTAGACTGATCCAATGCACCATTGCATATCTGTTCAAAATGTTGTATCAAGACTGCCCAAATGTGCCTAATTGGAATATTAATAACTTTTTAAGTTCACAACTGTGCACTATCCTCAAACAATAGCATTGTATTCTACTGTAAATTGGACATTGCAGTTAGATTAGCAGCAATTCAAGCTTTCTGCCAATATCAGATGTGTCTATGTGCTGGGAAATGTTCTTGTTACTTACAACCTCATGCTAATCGCATTAGCGCACATTAGCTCAACCATCCTGTGGCTGGGACACCGATCTGTAGAGATCGTTAAGAGGTGAAATGTTGCTGGTACTGTTGCTGGTACTGTAGTAAAAGGGGGTTGTGTGTGTGATTGTATGTATTCCTTTAGTTTTTTTCCTTCCAGCTGTGGTAGTTGACAGTTCAGCTTTTTTGCTTTTTCATGCATCACACTTCAGCAAACGTTCTTGCAAAAATACACATTACATTTAAGTGTGCGTGTGTGCATGCACTTGTAAGTATACCGTGTGGTATGTGTACTGTACATTTTCTCATGGCCATGAACTCGGAAAAATTAGGATTTAAAACCTGTTGGGCCTAAAGGGAACACCGCCTCCCATTCAGCTGAATTTTTTTAAATTTAGAAATATTTAACTTTCACACATTAACAAGTCCAATACAGCAAATGAAAGATAAACATCTTGTTAATCTACCCATCGTGCCCGATTTTTAAAACGTTTTACAGCAAAAACACAACATATATTTATGTTAGATGACCACCAAATTCAAAAACACACAGTCACAAAAGCATAAATATAGATAAAATGAATCACTAACCTTTGATTATCTCCATCAGATGACACTCATAGGACATCATGTTATACATGTATTGTGTGTTTTGTTCAATAATGTGCATATATATATATAAAAATCGCAGTTTACATTGGCGCGTTACGTACAGTAATGTTTTGATTCCAAAACATCCGGTGATTTTGCAGCAATACTCACAATAAACATTGATAAAAGATGCAAGTGTTATTCACAGAATTAAAGATAAATGTATCCTCTATGCAACCGCTGTGTCAGATTGAAAAAAAATATATATAATAATAATCTGAGAACGGCGCTCAGAACCCAAAGAAAAAGCCGCCATTTTGGCATCAACAGAAGCTACAAAAAACACTGTGAATATCTTCATCAGAAGGCAGTTCCAGGAATCCCAGTTCGACAATAAATGACTGATTTATTCCATAAAGTTCCAAAAAGCCCATAATTTAGCCACTTGTTGTTAGCTTGTTCAGCCCAGCATTCAAGCCTCAAAAAGTATGAGCAATTCCTCCAGACAAAACTCAAAAAGTTCCATTACAGGTCGTAGAAACAAGTCAAATGATGTATGCAATCCATATTTAGGATGTTTTAAACATTAAT
This sequence comes from Oncorhynchus tshawytscha, assembly GCF_018296145.1. Taxonomy (NCBI): domain Eukaryota; kingdom Metazoa; phylum Chordata; class Actinopteri; order Salmoniformes; family Salmonidae; genus Oncorhynchus; species Oncorhynchus tshawytscha. The sequence continues at coordinate 1,298,629 of NC_056449.1, forward strand.
CAGCAATAGGTTCCAACCGGAGAATTTCATTGTCTAAAGAAAAGCATAGGAACGGGAGGACACTCTCTCGTGACCGTGCGTAATGAGACCGAGGCTTTCTCAGACCACCCACTCAAAGAGCTATTATGAGCCCCACCTTTATAGTAGAATCATACAACCAGAATCTAAAGACGATCTTGTGGAAGCCCTAGGAAGTGCATGCTCATCCATATCTAAGGTGGACATCCAATGGCACTGTTTTCTAAATTGAGTTCTCACTTCCTGTTTGGATTTCTTCTCAGGTTTTTGTCTGCCATATCAAATAAAATTTATTTATATAGCCCTTCGTACATCAGCTGATATCTCAAAGTGCTGTACAGAAACCCAGCCTAAAACCCCAAACAGCAAGCAATGCAGGTTTCGAAGCACGGTGGCTAGGAAAATCTCCCTAGAAAGGACAAAACCTAGGAAGAAACCTAGAGAGGAACCAGGCTATGTGGGGTGGCCAGTCCTCTTCTAGCTGTGCCGGGTGGAGATTATAACAGAACATGGCCAAGATGTTCAAATGTTCATAAATGACCAGCATGGTCGAATAATAATAAGGCAGAACAGTTGAAACTGGAGCAGCAGCACGGCCAGGTGGACTGGGGACAGCAAGGAGTCATCATGTCAGGTAGTCCTGGGGCATGGTCCTAGGGCTCAGGTCCTCCGAGAGAGAGAAAGAAAGAGAGAAGGATTCACACAGGACACTTAGATTCACACAGGACACCGAATAGGACAGGAGAAGTACTACAGATATAACAAACTGACCCTAGCCCCCCGACACATAAACTACTGCAGCATAAATACTGGAGGCTGAGACAGGAGGGGTCAGGAGACACTGTGGCCCCATCGGAGGACACCCCCGGACAGGGCTAAACAGGAAGGATATAACCCCACCCACTTTGCCAAAGCACAGACCCCACACCACTAGAGGGATATCTTCAACCACCAACTTACCATCCTGAGACAAGGCTGAGTATAGCCCACAAAGATCTCCGCCATGGCACAACCCAAGGGGGGGCGCCAACCAAGACAAGATGACCACATCAGTGAATCAACCCACTCAGGTGACGCACCCCTTCCAGGGACGGCATGAGAGAGCCCCAGCAAGCTAGTGACTCAGCCCCTGTAATAGGGTTAGAGGCAGAGAATCCCAGTGGAAGGAGGGGAACAGACAGCAAGAGACAGCAAGGTTCCGTTCACTTTCCCACTCCTGGGCCAGACTACACTCAATCATATGACCCACTGAAGAGATGAGTCTTCAGTAAAGACTTAAAGGTTGAGACCGAGTTTGCGTCTCTGACATGGGTAGGCAGACCGTTCCATAAAAATGGAGCTCTATAGGAGAAAGCCCTGCCTCCAGCTGTTTGCTTAGAAATTCTAGGGACAATTAGGAGGCCTGCATCTTGTGACCATAGCGTACGTGTAGGTATGTACGGCAGGACCAAATCAGAGAGATAGGTAGGAGCAAGCCCATGTAATGCTTTGTAGGTTAGCAGTAAAACCTTGAAATCAGCCCTTGCTTTGACAGGAAGCCAGTGTAGAGAGGCTAGCACTGGAGTAATATGATCAAATTTTTTGGTTCTAGTCAGGATTCTAGCAGCCGTATTTAGCACTAACTGAAGTTTATTTAGTGCTTTATCCGGGTAGCCGGAAAGTAGAGCATTGCAGTAGTCTAACCTAGAAGTGACAAATGCATGGATTCATTTTTCTGCATCATTTTTGGACAGACAGTTTCAGATTTTTGCAATGTTACGTAGATGGAAAAAAGCTGTCCTTGAAATGGTCTTGATATGTTCTTCAAAATAGAGATTAGGGTCCAGAGTAACGCCGAGGTCCTTCACAGTTTTATTTGAGACAACCATTAAGATTAATTGTCTTTGTTTCTTGGGACCTAGAACAAGCATCTCTGTTTTGTCCGAGTTTAAAAGTAGAAAGTTTGCAGCCATCCACTTCATTATGTCTGAAACACATGCTTCTAGCAAGGGCAATTTTGGGGCTTCACCATGTTTCATTGAAATGTACAGCTGTGTGTCATCCGCATAGCAGTGAAAGTTAACATTATGTTTTCGAATAACATCCCCAAGAGGTAAAATATATAGTGAAAACAATAGTGGTCCTAAAATGGAGCCTTGAGGAACACCGAAATGTACAGTTGATTTGTCAGAGGACAAACCATTCACAGAGACAAACTGATATCTTTCCGACAGATAAGATCTAAACCAGGCCAGAACTTGTCCGTGTAGACCAATTTGGGTTTCCAATCTCTCCAAAAGAATGTGGTGATCGATGGTATCAAAAGCGGCACTAAGGTCTAGGAGCACGAGGACAGATGCAGAGCCTCAGTCCGATGCCATTAAAATGTCATTTACCACCTTCACAAGTGCCGTCTCAGTGCTATGATGGGGTCTAAAACCAGACTGAAGCATTTCGTATGTTTGTCTTCAGGAATGCAGTGAGTTGCTGCGCAACAGCCTTTTCTAAAAATTTTGAGAGGAATGGAAGATTCGATATAGGCCGATAGTTTTTTATATTTTCTGGGTCAAGGTTTGGTTTTTTCAAGAGAGTGTGAGCGGACCAAGTAATTGGGCGTCACTCTAAAGCGGGAAGGTGGAATAAACGAGTCAGGAGTAGGTTTTCTTGATTGAACACAGTTCTCTATTGAGGGCATTTGGTCAACACAAACACTCCAACATAATCAATGAAAATCTTCTAAGGAAAAACATACATCTTCTTCTCCAGATGAAACAGGAACACAATAGGATTATCTTTAAACTACAACATAAAGTCACGGGATTGTCACCGTCTTAGTGGTTCTTCCTGGATAGCTCCTCTCTCTCGGTGGCCATCTTTCAGAGATAGTTTCCCCCCCATCTCTGCTGGTTCCATTCTCTCTCTTATAGGGGAAGGAGAGTATGTCATTAGTAACGTCAGCTGTGCTTAATTGCCTCTGGTTACCTTGTCTCCCATGCCTTGTTGGGCTACTATCCATGAGCCCAGCCTGCCCTCTGGTGGTCCTTCCACAAGAGGCTTTATTACTGTCACTTTTAGTGAGTTTGGTACACATCCGGTGGATAGAGAGCCGTTTATTATCTTCAACATAGGAGGGCCAAGCACAGGAAGCAGCTCTTTCAGTAGTTTAGTTGGAATAGGGCCCAGTATGCAGCTTGAAGGTTTAGAGGCCATGATCATTTTCATCATTGTGTGATATAGTACTAAAACACTTGAGCGTCTCTCTTGATCCTAGGTCCTGGGAGAGTTGTGCAGACTCAGATTTAAAGAGGAGTCTGTAATTTGCTTTCTAATAATCATAATCTTTTCCTCAAAGAAGTTCATGAATTTATCACTGCTAAAGTGAAAGTCATCCTCTCTTGGGGAATGCTGCTTTTTAGTTAGCTTTGCGACAGTATCAAAAAGGAATTTCGTATTGTTCTTATTTTCCTCAATTAAGTTAGAAAAATAGGATGATCGAGCAGCAGTAAGGGCTCTTCGGTACGGCACGGTACTGTCTTTCCAAGCTAGTCGGAAGACTTCCAGTTTGGTGAGGCGCCATTTCCGTTCCAATTTTCTGGAAGCTTGCTTCAGAGCTCGGGTATTTTCTGTGTACCAGGGAGCTAATTTGTTTTTAGTTTTTAGGGGTGCAACTGCATCTAGGGTATTGCGCAAGGTTAAATTGAGTTCCTCAGTTAGGTGGTTAACTGATTTTTGTCCTCTGGCGTCCTTGGGTAGACAGAGGGAATCTGGAAGGACATCAAGGAATCTTTGTGTTGTCTGTGAATTTATAGCACAACTTTTGATGTTCCTTGGTTGGGGTCTGAGCAGATTATTTGTTGCAATTGCAAACGTAATAAAATGGTGGTCCGATAGTCCAGGATTATGAGGAAAAACATTAAGATCCACAAAATTTATTCCATGGGACAAAACTAGGTCCAGCGTATGACTGTGACAGTGAGTGGGTCCAGAGACATGTTGGACAAAACCCACTGAGTAGATGATGGCTCCGAAAGCCTTTTGGAGTGGGTCTGTGGACTTTTCCATGTGAATATTAAAGTCACCAAAGATTAGAATATTATCTGCTATGACTACAAGGTCCGATAGGAATTCAGGGAACTCAGTGAGGAACGCTGTATATGGCCCAGGAGGCCTGTAAACAGTAGCTATAAAAAGTGATTGAGTAGGCTGCATAGATTTCATGACTAGAAGCTCAAAAGAGGAAAACGTCTTTTTTTTTTTGTAAATTGAAATTTGCTATCGTAAATGTTAGCAACACCTCCGCCTTTGCGGGATGCACGGGGGATATGGTCACTAGTGTAGCCAGGAGGTGAGGCCTCATTTAACACAGTAAATTCATCAGGCTTAAGCCATGTTTCAGTCAGGCCAATCACATCAAGATTATGATCAGTGATTAGTTCATTGACTGTAAGGGATCTAACATTAAGTAGCCCTATTTTGAGATGTGAGGTATCACAATCTCTTTCAACAATGGCAGGAATGGAGGAGGTCTTTATCCTAGTGAGATTGCTAAGGTGAACACCGCCATGTTTTGTTTTGCCCAACCTAGGTCGAGGCACAGACACGGTCTCAATGGTGATAGCTGAGCTGACTACACTGGCTGTGCTAGTGGCAGACTCCACTATTCTGGCAGGCTGGCTAACGGCCTGCTGCCTGGCCTGCACCCTATTTCATTGTGGAGCTAGAGGAGTTAGAGCCCTGTCTATGTTGGTAGATAAGATGAGAGCACCCCTCCAGCTAGGATGGAGTCCGTCACTCTTCAGCAGGTCAGGCTTGGTCAGACTCGGCCTCTGACTCCGACTCGCTGCTTAATGGGGAAAACCGGTTGAAAGTTTCTGTCGGCTGAATGAGCGACACCGGTTGAGCGTTCCTACAGCATTTCCTTCAAGAAACCGTGAGAAAGTTGTCCGGCTGCGGTGACTGTGCCAGGGGATTTATACTACTATCTGTACTTACTGGTGGCACAGACGCTGTTTCATCCTTTCCTACACTGAAATTACCCTTGCCTAACGATTGCGTCTGAAGCTGGGTTTGTAGCACAGCTATCCTCACCGTAAGGTGAGTACAGCGACTTCAATTAGAAGGCATCATGTTAATGTTACTACTTAGCTTCGGCTGTTGGAGGTCCTGACGGATCGTGTCCAGATGAAGCGTCCGGAGTGAAAAAGTTGAGGAAAAAAATATATATATATATATATAAACGGTAATTAAAAAGTAAAAACCGTAAAGTTGTCAGGTAGCAAAATAGGTTGGCAACAAAACGCACAGCAACTCGAAAACAAGTCTGCAAGTTGTGACCGGAAATGACCGGAAAATATGAGTTCTGTTATACTCACAGACATAATTCAGAGGGTTTTCTATCCACCAGTAATAATAATATGCATATATTCCCATCTGGGAAAGAGTAGGAGGCCGTTTACTCTGGGCATGCCTTTCATCCAAAAGTGAAAATGCTGCCCCCTAGCCTCAACAGGTCACTGTCCACATCAAATCAAATTTTATTGCAATGAAATGCTTCCTTACAGGCCCTACCCAACAACGCAGAGAGAAAGAACAGAGAAATAGTAAAAGTAATAATAAATACACAATGAGTAACGAAAACTTTGCTCTTTACACAGGTACCAGTACCGAGTCAATGTGCATGGGTAATTGAGGTAGAGATGTACATATAACTAGGAATAAATTAGAAATACAGTGATAGATAATAAACAGTTGTAGCAGCGTATGTGATGAGCAATTTGGTTAACTATTTAACTAACTATTTAGCAGTCTTATGGCTTGGGGGTAGAAGCTATGATTTGTTCCAGGCATCGGTACTGCTTGCTGTACAGTAGCAGAGAGAACAGTCTATGTATGACTTGGGTGGCTCGAGTCGTTGACAAATTTTCTTTCCTCTGACACCGCCTGGTATAGAGGTCCTGATGGCAGGGATCTTGGCCACAGTGATGTGCTGGGCTGGACGCACCACCCTCTGTAGAGTCTTGCAGTTGGATGCCAAACAGTTGCCATACCAAGCAGTGATGCAGCCAGTCAATGATGCTCTCAATGGTGCAGCGGTAGAACCTTTTGAGGATCTGAGGGCAAATGTCAAATCTTTTCAGCCTCCTGAGGGGGAAGAGGCATTGTCGTGCCCTCTTCATGACTATGTTTGAGTGTGTGGACCTTGATAATTCTATAGGGATGTGGACACAGAGGAACTTGAAGCTCTCAATCCGCTCCACTACAGACCCATCAATGTGAATGGGGGTGTGCTCGGCTCTCAGGTTTCTGTAGTCCACAATCAGCTCCGTCTAGACTTGTAAGATATCTAGACAAAACGGGTCCCTGACTACCTCTGGAGGTGGGCAGGTAGATCTGATCACAATGTGTCTTTTGATTCTCTGCACCATCTAACAATGTGGGCAAAATCAGAATGTGGGAAAGATCTGGACAAAGGACACATTTTAAAACCAGGTATTAACTGGGCTCTAAACATCCTTGTCTGTCCTACACCACACTCTACCTTCATCCACAGGGGATCATCAACCAGATGTGCTGCATTCAAGGTCTAATGCATGTGGATAATTACTCTTATAAAGTTAAGTGATGTCAGACATATTAAAACTACATAAGTGGCTATGCGGTTATCTAATTGACTGAGATGGTTGTTAGTACTTGCTCTGGACTGTATAGATTGGGAATCCTATTGAATAAAACAGGGTTGATTTCAGCAAGTCAGTGTCCAGGAAGAAAATTCATTGCCATTCTGATCCAGCCCTTTCAGAATGATTTATAACCATTACAGCACAATATATATTGTTATATATGAACAATTCCACAAATAGTCACATTTTGTAAAACATTTTATAATATAGAAATGTTACTATACTTTTTTCTTACATATTCAGATTGATACAGCAGGATTCAGTGCACCTGAGGGCATATATGATTGGATAATGGGATTGACCCTGCCTTTTCCAAGGGAAGGAATGCAGGGCAGGCTACAACGTTCACTCTCTCTAGCTGCCTTGCCTCTCTCTATGTCAGGGTTGTATTTGGCACTTTTCTCTACACAGAAGATTTAGATTGGGGGGTGTCCTACTAACAATCCCAACCTAATGCCACCATTGTTCACATTGAGACAGCAAAGTCAGGGAGAAGCATCACTGGGCGGTATTGATGTCATAATAGCTTGAAATATATTACTAGATATACTTCTCTTTAATGCAACCGCTGTGTCAGATTTCAAAAAAGCTTTACGGAAAGAGCACACCATGGAATAATCTGAGTACAGCGCTCAGAGACCAAAACAAGCAATACAGATACGAGCCATGTTATGGAATAAACAAAAGTCAGAAATAGCATTATAAATAGCTTTGATCATCTTCATCAGAATGCTCTCCCAGGAATCCCAGTTTCACAATAAATGTTAGTTTTGTTTGATAAAGTCCATCATTTATGTCCAAATACCTACTTTTTGTTTGCGCATTTAGTACAGTAATCCAAATGCGCAGGCACTAGGTCCAGACAAAGTCAAAAAAGTTATATTACAGTTAGTAGAAACATGTCAAACGATGTATATAATCAATCTTTAGGATGTTTTTATCATATATCTTCAATAATGGTTCAACCTGAGAATTCCTTTGTCTTTAGAAATGGGTGCGCACCTGACTGAGCACATGGCCTTCTGGCAGACCCATGACTCAATCAGCTCTCATTCTCTCCCACTTCACAGTAGAAGCCTGAAAAAAGGTTCTAAAGACAGTTGACGTGTAGTGGAAAACTTAGGAAATGCAACATGACCCCACAGACACAGACAGGTATATTGGATAGGCTAAGACTTGAAAACCTACAAACCTCAGATTTCCCACCTCCTTGTTGGATTTTTTTCTCAAGTTTTGCCTGCCATATGAGTTCTGTTATACTCACAGACATCTTTCAAACAGTTTTAGCGTGTTTTCTATCCAAATCTACTAATAATATGCATATCCTAGCACTGGGCATGAGGAGCAGGCAGTTTACTCTGGGCACGCTTTTCATCCGGACGTGACAATACTGCCCCCTACCCCAAAGAAGTTAAGTTTGCTGAAAATAAACACAGTTGAAAGTGAGAGGATGTTTATTTTTTGATGAGTTTGTCAGTATCACAGTGTGATAAATATTACGTCTACCAAACAATGTGTAACTCTCATTGACCTATAGTGAATTATGTTTTATTTAATGCTTCACTGCAGAATTTTCAGAAGGAAGGTTTCTTGTAAATACCTATTTCTCAGTTCAATTGTTGAATGATGTTCAAACAAAAAGTTCTAATTTATTAAAGATAGATTTTTCGAAACACATGATAGATCACATTTAATGAACGTCATGAGAGGGAATGCTTTTCACCTTACATTTCCCTCTACATCAATTATCTCTTATTTTTCAACTACAAAGCATTATGATATGAATATGTATTTATGTTGCTTTGTTGCTTTTCTTGAGGCTGACTTACAAAATAATGGCTGTGATTCTTCAAGGTGGGTAATGGTTTGCCGGTAATGAGGTGAAAGGGGGTTCTCTTTCTTCACTCTGGTGGGGGAGTATACATCACACACATGTACGTGTAGAAAGACGAATTAAGATGTATTTGGAATATGATTATAGAACAATGGAGGCGAATCAGTGATAAAAATCACACTCTCGACGTTGGCAAGTCATCAGGTACTCCACAACTCAATGATGCTGAGGAGTAAACAAGCTACACAGCAGCTAAATTCTGACTCAGATTTCAGCACCAGCAGTAGCAGCTCTACTGTAATGATGACATTGGATGCTGTAGGTGTCCGGATGTCCGGTTATCTGTTGGGCAGAACACACCACCCTCTGGTGAGCCCTGCGGTTGCAGGCAGTGCAATTGCCATACCATGCGGAGATACAACCCGACAGTATGCTCTCAATTGTGCATCTGTAAAGGTTTGTGAGGGTCTTAGGGGCCAAGCCAAATTTCTTCAGCTTCTTGAGGTTGAAGAGACACTGATGTGCCTTCTTCACCATACTGTCTGTGTGGGTGGACCCTTTCAGATCGTTGGTGATGTGTAAGCCGAGGAACTTGAAGCTTTTCACCTTCTCTACTGCGGTCCAGTCGATGTGGATTGGTGTTTCCTACCTTCACCACCTGAGAGCGGCCCGTCAGGAAGTCCAGGACCCAGTTGCACAGGGCAGGGTTCAGACCCAGGGCCCTGAGCTTAATGATGAGCTTGGATTGTACTATGGTGTTGAAGGCTGAGCTATAGTCAATGAACAGCATTCTTACATAGGTATTCCTCTTGTACAGATGTTATAGGGTAGTGTGCAGGGGTAGTGTGCAGTGCAATAGCGATTGCATCGTCTGGGGATCGATTGGGGTGGTATGCAAATTGAGTGGGTCTAGGGTGTCTGGTAAGGTAAGGTAGAGGTGATATGATCCTTAACTAGCCTCTCAAAGCACTTCATGATGACAGAAGGAAGTGCTATGTGGTGTTTGTCATTTAGTTCACCTTTGCTTTCTTGGGTACAGAAACAATGGTGGACATCTTGAAGCAAGTGGGGACAGCAGACTTAGACAGAGAGAGATTGAATATGTCCATAAACACAGCCAGCTAAGTCTATGCGTGCTCTGAGGACAGGGCTGGGCCGGCAGCCTTATGAGGGTTAAGACATTTAAATGTCTTACTCACATCGGCCATGGAGAATGAGAGAACACAGTCCTTGGGAGCGGGCCGCGTCGGTGGCTCTGTGTTATCCTCAAAGTGGGCGAAGAATATTTTTAGCTTGTCCGGGTGCAAGACTGTGGTGTCCGCAACGTGGCTGGTTTTTCCTTTGTAATCTGTGATTGTCTGTAGACCCTGCCACATAATTCTCGTGTTTGAGCCGTTGAATTGCGACTCCACTTTGTTTCTGAACTGACGTTTTGGCTGTTTGATTGCCTTATGGAGGGAATAACTGCACTTTGTATTTGACCATATTCCCAGTCCCCTTGCCATGGTTAAATGCGGTGGTGACCGCTTTCAGTTTTGCGTGAATGCTGCTATCTCTCCACGGTTTTTGATTTGGGTAGGTTTTAATAGTCGCAGTGTGAACAGCATCTGCTATACACTTCCTGATAAACTCAGGCACCGTGTCATTGTATAGGTCGATGTTATTCTCAGAGACTACCCGGAACATATCCCAGTTTGCGTGATAAAAACAATCTTAATTTATGGATTCCGATTGGTCAGACCAGCGTTGAATAGACCTTAGCACGGGTAATCCCTGTTTGATATTCTGCCTATAGGAAAGGATGAGCAAAAAGTAATCATGATCTGATTTGCCGAAGGGAGGGCGGGTGAAGGACTTGGAGTAGCAAATTCAAATACAATTACATAAAAATCATCATTTCATTAAATCACACATGCAAGATACTAAATTATAGCTACACTCGTTGTGAATCCAGCCAACATGTCAGATTTTAAAAAGGCTTTTCGGCGAAAGCATAAGTATATGTAGGTATTTTTAAACATTAATAATCGATCAAATTGAAGACGGGTCTATCTGTGTTCAATACAGAAAGACAACAAACCAATGCTACTTTTCAAGTCTTGCGCAACTCTCAACAGTGTTACCCATTTCCTAGATGGCCGTACTTCTTCATTGCACAAAGGAATAACGTCAACCAAATTCCAAAGACTGGTGACATCCAGTGGAAGCGGTAGGAACTGAAAACAAGTGCCTAAGAAATATCGTTTCCCAATGAGAACTCACTGAACAGACAGAGACCTAAAAAAAATCTGAACGGTTAGTCCTCGGGGTTTTGCCTGCTACATAGGTTCTGTTATACTCACAGACATGATTCAAACAGTTTTAGAAACTTCAGAGTGTTTTCTATCCAAATCTACTAACAATATGCATATCTTATATCTTGGCATGAGTAGCAGGAAGTTGAAATTGGGCACGCTATTTATCCAAAAGTGAAAATGCTGCCCCCTATACCTTAAGAAATTAATAGGGACAGCCCCCTTTTTAAGATTTTCGCCTAAATGATATACCCAAATCGAACTCCCTGTAGCTCAGGCCCTGATGGAAGGATATGGATATTCTTGGTACCATTTGAATGGAAACACTTTGACGATAGTGGAAATGTAAATTGAATGTAGGAGAATATAACACAATGGATCTGGTAGAAAAAATACCACCATCATTCAACCACCATCTTTGAAATGCAAGAGAAAGGTCCAAGTTCTAGCCATCACTCTGGTAATTCCAATAGTGTTCACAAGATGGCAGCAGTGTATGTGCATAGTTTCAGATGGATAACTTGGAAGTATGAGTGAACTACAAGACTAAGTGTGAAGTCCCCAGGTACATTTGGGAAAATCGTGAAGGATATATTAGCATTCATATTACATTTTTCGGCATGAATATCATCAAATCTGTATACTTGGACTTTGATTTAAAACCTCTTAAGGAGGCTGCGAATTTTCGCAGCTTTTTGTTAAAAATCGCGCAACATTTCAGCGTCCTGCTACTCATGCCAGGAATATAGTATATGCATATGATAAGTGTGTGTGTATAGAAAACACCCTGAAGTCTCTAAAACTGGTTAAATCGTGTCTGTGGCTAGAACATAACGTGTTTAGGAGTCAAAATCCTTCGAAAAACTGCTCACCAAAAACACAAAAATAATATCCATCCGCCAGTCAATGTATTGTCTAAGGCTGAAGAAAATACATGGCAATCCCCTGTAAACGCCTACAGCTTCCACACGATGTCGCCAATGCTGTCATTTAGGGGCTGCTTTATCCTTGGTTTGGTAACGTGACGCATTTCCTTTCTTTGGGCTCACCACAGGATGTTTTGAATGTGAAAACATGGACGATGATTTCAAGACTTGCTGCTATCGAATACAGATCGCCCCGTGATCAATTTAATAGATTATTAACGTTTATTAATACCTAAAGTTGGTTTAGAAAAGTAATTTGAAGTGATTTGTAAAAGTATATAGGTAACTTTTGTAATTTGAAAAAGTGACGTTGCGTCATGTAAAGGGGCATTTTTCTGGATCAGACCGGTCTTCAGCAAATCACATTTTGGGTATACAATGACGGATTTAATCGGGAAAAAGACCCAATTGTGATGTTTATGTGACATATAGGAGTGCCAAGAAAGAAGCTCGTCAAAGGTAATGAATGTTTTATATTTTATTTCTGCGTTTTGGGTAGCGCCGGCTACCGCAAAATCTGTTGTTTTGTTGACGGTCTGGTATTTTGGGGGGGTGCATGCTATCAGATAATAGCTTCTCATGCTTTCGCCGAAAACCATTTTACAAATCTGACTTGGTGGCTAGATTCACAACGAGTGTAGCTTTAATTCACTACCTTGCATTTGTGTTTTAATGAAAGTTTGAGTTTTATCGAAAACAATAGGTGGCGCTCTAAAATATCCGCTGATTTGATCCCGCCACAGGAACATCCTCCCTAACAAGTTTTAACTTTCCAAGTATTAGTAGCCATATTGTAAGTTCAACATTTGCAAAACAACCAGTTTTCATAAATTCATAACTCTGAATATCCTTATAATTTTTGTCCAAAATGAAAAGGCATGATGTCATACAAGGTTAGTAGCTACATTTTACGACATTTACATGGTTTCCGGATACTCCCATAAAGCCCAGCTCATTGGCAATCTAGATGGCTTTGTTTGACCCCGATTGGTGCTTATTTGACAAAGATACAGTCATTCAAGTGATGACCATCCATGTCATCGGCGTGCAATGAAGGCGTCACTCTCTGACCAAATATGGTGTCCTATAGGATATACCACACCCATAATGATAAAGTGAAGACTTGTTACCTTCGAAGATGTGATTTGACTCTTTGAGACTACGTTTAGGGTGAGATCTTCACAGATTTCTTTCTTTGCAAATTGAACGAGTGGAAATACAAAATCGATCGTGCATGCTATATGGACCTTTTTAGGATATGAAACAGGATTTTATCTAACAAAATGACACTTCATGTTATCTCTGGGACCCTTTGGATGACAAATTCGAGCAAGATTTCAGAATATATGAACACATTTCACCTTCAGAGATGAATTTATTAACCTATTGCGGTGAAAAAGTGTTTTTGTTGTTAGGAGCTCTCCTCAAACACTAGCATGGCATTTTTTCTAAGTAATAGCTACTGTACTGGACAGTGCAGTTAAATTAACAAGAATGTAAGCTTTCAGCCGATATAAGACACTTACAGTTGAAGTCGGAAGTTTACATACACCTTAGACTCAGTTTCACAATTCCTGACATTTAATCATAGTAAAAATCCCCTGTTTTAGGTCAATAAGGATGACCACTTTAATTTAAGAATGTGAAATGTCAGAATAATAGAAGAGAGAATGATATATTTCAGCTTTTATTTCTTTCATCACGTTCCCAGTGGGCCAAAAGTTTACATACACTCATAGTATTTGGAAGCATTGCCTTTAAATTCTTTAACTTGGGCCAAACATTTCGGGTAGCCTTCCCCAAGCTTCCCACAATAAGTTGAGTGAATCCTCCTGACAGAGCTGGTGTAACTGAGTCAGGTTCATAGGCCTCCTTACTCGCACACACTTTTTCAGCTCTGCCCACACATTTCCTATAGGATTGAGGTCAGGGCTTTGTGATGGCCACTACAATACCTTGACTATTTTGTCCTTAGGCAATTTTGTCACAACTTTGGAAGTATGCTTGGGGTCATTGTCCATTTGGAAGATCCATTTGCGACCAAGCTTTCACTTCCTGACTGATGTCTTGAGATGTTAATGAAATATATCCACATGATTTTCTTTCCTCATGAAAGAAAGAAGTCATCTATTTTGTGAAGTACACCAGTCCCTCCTGCAGCAAAGCACCCCCAAAAATGATGCTGTCACCCGCGTGCTTCACGGTTGGGATGGTGTTCTTCGGCTTGCAAGCGTCCCTCTTTTTCCACCAAACATAACGATGATCATTTTGGCCAAACAGTTCTATTTTTGTTTCGTCAGACCAGAGGACATTTCTCCAAAAAGTACGACCTTTGTCCCCATGTGCAGTTGCAAACCGTGGTCGGGCTTTTTTATTGCGGATTTGTAGCAGTGGCTTCTGCCTTGCTGAGCGGCCTTTCAGATTATGTCGATATAGGACTCGTTTTGCTGTGGATATAGATACTTTTGCAACTGTTTCCTCCAGCATCTTTACAAAGTCCTTTGCTGTTGTTCTGGGATTGATTTGTACTTTTCACACCAAATTACGTTCATCTCTAGGAGACAGAATGCGTCCCTTGCTGAGTGGTAATACTTGCGTACTATTGTTTGTACAGATAAACGTGGTACCTTCGGGCATTTGGAAATTGCTTCCAAGGATGAACCAGACTTGTAGAGGTCTACAATTTTATTTCTGAGATCTTGGTTGATTTCTTTTGATTTTCCCATGATGTCAAGCAAAGAGCTACTGAGTTTGAAGGTAGGCCTTGAAATACATCCACAGGTACACCTCCAATTGACTCAAATTATGTCAATTAGCCTATCCGAAGCTTCTAAAGCCATGATATCATTTTCTGCAATTTTCCAAGCTCTTTAAAGGCACAGTCAACTAAGTGTACGTAAACTTCTGACCCATTGGAATTGTGAAACAATTTGTCTGTAAACAATTGTTGGAAAAATTACTTTATTCATGCACAAAGTAGATGTCCTAACCGACTTGCCAGAACTCTAGTTTATTAACTTCTTATGGCTGGGGGGCAGTATTGAGTAGCTTGGATGAATAAGTTGCCCAAAGTAAATGGCCTGCTCCTCAGTCTCAGTTGCTAATATATGCATATTATTATTAGTATTGGATAGAAAACACTCTAAAGTTTCCAAAACTGTCAAAATATTGTCTGTGAGTATAACATAACTGATATTGCAGGCGAAACCCTGAGGAAAATCAAACCAGGAAGTGGCCTCTATTTTGAAAACTCCATGTTCCATAGCCTGCCTTTGCTCCAATTGAAGGGATATCAAGCAGATTCCATTTCTTATTGCTTCCTCAAGGTGTCAGCTGTCTTTAGACATATTTTCAGGCTTTTATTTTGAAAAATGTGTGAGAAACATAACATCTCGTCATTGTGTGGCCGGGTGCCAGCAGCGTTTTGTATGCGCAACAGAGTTTGGGCAGCCATTGCCTTTCCCTCTCCTACTGAAAAAGACAGTTGCAGTTGATATATTATCAATTATATATTTTAAAAACAACCTGAGTATTGATTATAAAAAACGTTTGACATGTTTCTGTGGATATTACCGATACTATTTGGAATTTGTCTATGTTGTCGTGACCGCTCTTGCCTGTGGATTTCTGAACATAATGCGCCAAACAAACGGAGGTATTTTGGATATAAAAATAATCTTTATGGAACAAAAGGAACATGTATTGTGTAACTGGGAGTCTCGTGAGTGAAAACATCTGAAGATCAAAGGTAAACGATTAATTTGATTTATTTTCTGATTTTCGTGGCCAAGCTACTTGATGCTAGGTGCTCATAATGTTTTGTCGACCGATCGATAAATTTATACAAACGCTTGGATTGCTTTCGCTGTAAAGCATGTATACAAAATATGACACGACAGGTGGATTAACAAAAGGCTAAGCTGTGTTTTGCTATATTGCACTTGTGATTTCATGAATATAAATATTTTTAGTAATATTATTTGAATGTGGCGCTATGCAATTCAGCGGTTGTTGATGAAAATTATCTCGTTAACGCGATTGCAGCCATAAGAGGTTTTAACAAGAAATTTGTGGAGTGGTTGAAAAATGAGTTTTAATGACTCCAACCTAAGTGTATGTAAACTTCCAACTTCAACTGTAGTTGAGAGCAGTAGCAACACTTACGCAGTTCTCCATGGCTAAGGTTATATCTTTATATCAAATGCTTCTCCTGTGAAATAGTAACGTGCTACATACGCCTAGCCTCTTGAAATGGGTAACACTAATGTGCAATGTGTAATAATAGTGACTTTATTCCTCACAGTGAACAAAGCTGCCAATACTATTCAGTTCATAATTGAAAAATATAACGATCTTTTATGAGATTTCAGAGAAGACACACAAGTACATGGATCCTCTGAGGGGAAAAAGACAAATCATGTGAATGTAGTTTATATGTGTGTGTTACAGCATCAATCTTTCATATTATTAGGGTGCCTGACACAGCTGGCTGAGGGCGGAGGGGGGGGGATCTAATGCTTCACATGAATAGGGGGAAGTGTCTCCTGTCTCCTGTTTCATTCCTCAGGTGCATGTGTTTTCTGTCGATTTCAGCATGCAACACAAAAGGGATGATGAAAACGTGCTGGGTTTTCCCCCACTGCTGGCCTCCTAAGCAGCTCTCCCGTCACTGCTTTTTAATTACGATCCAACAGGTGGAAAATGGTACATCAACTAGCCTCTGGAAATTTAATTTAAATTTCTTTAATTAATTTATGTATTTTTTGTGACGCACTTGTCTTTATGGCCTATATTGTTGCTTTTGTTGCTGTGTTATGAAATGAGCTCTGGGAATGCATATTTAAAATCCAGAAGACAACTACTTTTGTCACATTGAGTTTTGAATACATTATGTCATTACTGTTCAAGAAGAAATGTCAAACTCCTGCTGAAAATACGTATGAATAACACCAATGAATCATACCACTTATCTGCGGGTCCACCAAGCCCATGTAATTTTATGTAGGTTGACATAACATTAGCTGAACAATACATCAAAATCTATATATCCCAGGCATCATACTTGGTGGAGCAGAGATACGTGTTCTATGCAATGTTTATCTTCCCCTGATTGACTTTGCTCTAAAAGCACATTGATTTCCATTCGGGTGCCCGTATTTAAATATAAAATATACATAAATATAAATGCAACATTCAACAAGTTAAAACTTCTTATGGCTTAGATCCAGTTAAGAGCGGGTGAGGTGGCGATGATGGGACTGGCTTCCTCTCTCATCAAAACATACCTGCAGACGAGAGACACATGGATAGAGAGAGAGCATGATTGATCTTTGTTTTTTTGTTGTAACATGGTCAGTCATCATAATCATCAGGAGGATAAATGCATGGATCATTAACTCTGGGACTACTACATCTCTATCTGTATTTCAATCTAAAGCATCTCTTTAATAATACTTCCTGTTGACCCGACCAAGTGACCTCTCACCTATGATCATGCTGTACCCTCTGTGTCAGCCAGTTCAGATGCAGGAGTGGTTCACCAACACAGCTGATATAACCTAGAGGATTTAGGGAGAAGGGGGAGAGGTATGAAGTGAAGGAGAGAGACTGCTGTTGAGAAAATAAGGTAGTTAACTTGTTGTAACTCCCATCCTGTGAATGGGATCATTGCATTGATTTCTTCACCATAATTTGCAAATAAATTCATTCAAATCCTACAATGTGATTTTTCTAGTTTTTGTTTTCGAATTTTGTCTGTCATAGTTGAAGTGTACCTATGATGAAAACTATAGGCCTCTCTCATCTTTTTAAGTGGGAGAACTTGCACAATTGGTGGCTGACTAAAAACTTTTTTGCCCCACTGTACAAGACTGAAAAGAAAAACCCCTTGTGACATAGAAACAACGGGTACATTTTCCTGTTGATCACACCCACCATAATTTGTGTGTGTTCAAAAGGGGGGCTCAGATAGCCACGGCCTAATTCCTGTTTTACAGATGCCTGCACATTGCGTTCACAAACTACTGAATTATTAATATTTGATTTACACAAGCAGTGGGTGAGCTTTGGATCTCACTCCCAAGGTTTATTCAAAAAGTTGCTTTCATCCTCATCTGATAGAAGGTGACTTGCTGAAGATAGCATAATTTTTAATTAATCTTTGGATATGATTTTGTCATGTTTGAAATTAATTAAGTCCACAGCTCTGTCTTCCACCCTCGTCAAAAATTCCTACATGATTTGTAATTTTCCAATAGGATTCTCACAATTCTATAGGATTTTGTGTCACCTCTATCAGAATCCTATTGAACTACGTTTTTGGACATAATCCGACACACAGTCTACAAAGGCCTTTAGTCAAACACCATGTAACCATGTTTGAAGTTGCAGTCAAGTCTCTACTTCCACACTCGGTCTAAATGTGACTTCACGGGAGAAAGAAAATGTGTTTTTTGGCAGAATTGCCTTCTCGAACATGTGAACTTTCATGTGCATTAATATCAAACTTGAAAGTCATCTGTAAATATCAATAAAATTGTTAAATTATGAGACCAGCTGGTTTAGCCGCAGAAAAAGTAAGCAACCTTCCCACTATGGCTGAGTTAATGAGTGGGCTGGACATGCTGAAGATGAGTTTGGATAGGTCTGTGTTGCCTCTTGTGTCTCTAAAATTAGCTGCTCGTAATGGGTAAATAATCGTTTCTACTGCTGTTTTTTTAAAGATATTATGTTAGCCATGGAGAGCTGCACATATGTTGCTACTGCTCTCAACAACACGCCATGAATTTTGCAGGCACTATCGACAAAGGTAAGTGGGAAAAGTTGTGATGGACTACTTTCTGGATGATGATCGTGTCATTAAATGCTGACTTTCATTTCATGACACATTTTGAAATCAGTGGAACACAACAGGCCAAACAATCTGTGCAAACTAAATGGAAACATAACAGGATGTCTTATAAAAGGGGTTGCTGTCGACTGTGAAGCTTTCATCCATGTATACAGGTAACAATCTAGCTACAGATTGAGACATTAAACATTTCTAATTTGGTCAGAAAGTTGTTTTCATTGCAAGATAAAGCTTGCTGTTAGCTAGCCAGCTGGAGTTAGATGACTGGCTTGCTAACAAACAATGAACTTAACGTTATTTGGTTAACTTTAGCTTGCTATGACAATCGGTTTGTATTGCTATTAATGTCACTCTATGGATTGGGAATATAGTTTATTTTTTAGCTAGCTAGCGAACGTTAACGTGACATGTCTTAACAAAAGATCCCAAATTAAAGCTTGCTGTATGTAAACTAGCTAACATTAGCTGATGTTAGGTGGCTGGCTTGCTTGCTAACATTAACTTATGTGTTTGAAGTGCGTGTAACGTTAGTGATGTTCTCTCAGAATGCCATTTCGCATTGCTAGGAATAGCCTAATGTCAGCTATCTAACACTGAACGTATTGGTTAATTTTAGCTCGCTATGACAATCGGTTTGTATTGTTAGTAATGTTACCCTATGGATTGGGATTATGGTTCATTTTTTAACTAGCTAACGTTAACGTGAGATGTCTAAACTCAAGATCCCAAGTTAAAGCTTGCTGTTAGCTAGCTAAGGTAGCTGGCTTGCTAACTGACATTAACTTATGTGTATGAAGTGTGTGGAACGTTTGTGATGTATTCTCAGAATGCCATTTCCCATTACTAGTTATAGCATAATGTTAGCTAGCAAAAATGGTGAACTTTAGCTAGCTATGACAGTCAGTTTGGATTGTTAGTTAAAGCTTGCTGTGATGTTAGATGGCTGGCTTGCTACAGTAGCTAACATTACCTGTATGAAGTGTGTGTAGTGATCTTATCTCAGAATGCCATTTCACATCTATTATCTAATAATGCAAAAATATTTGTCTTCCAGCATTAATCAGTAGAACAAGCTATGGCCTGACTCTAATCCACCAGTCATACATTCATCAAAAGTCCAAGCAGCGCAGTCATCAATTTCATGCACCATTTCTTCACCAATTACGGAGTTGGGAAAACACGTGTTGACCTGAATTGTGATAACTGCAGTGGCCAAAACAAGAACAGGTTTCTGCTCTGGTATTGTGCCTGGTGGACCATGCACAAGCGCCACCACAATCTGGACTTTCACTTCCTGATAACAGGCCACACCAAGTTTGCCCCTGACTGGTGCTTTGACCTCATCAAGCAGCGCTTCAGAAAGACCAGAGTGAACACTTTGTCTGTGATTGCTGGTGTTGTGAAGGACAGCACTGTGACAGGGGTCAACATCACACAGCTGGTTGGACTAGAGGATGGTACGGTGCTGGTGTATAGCTATGGCTGGCAACGACACCTACTGTAACTCTATACTTCAGGCCGCTGCCACAGATCAAGCAGTACCAGCACTTCAGGTTAAAAATAATTTTGTTTGTATGAGGGTATTCTTATCTAAACTTGTAAAGTGAATTGATGTTGTGCAGGGTTGTAATGTAATATTTTGTTATTCCCCGTTTTACAGATTCGATGCTCTGGAGCCTGGTGTTGTTATAATTTTACTCAACTATGACAATTAAGTACTTTTTCCACCACTGGATGTGGCTGGGGGTTATAGCATTTCTTTCACATGGCCCATCAATTTAGACAAGTGTATTTGTGTAAGCGTCATCTAATATTTATGCTTTCTGTTTACCTGGAATTTTTCCTTATTGTAGGCTATTGCCAATTTTAGTCTTTAGCACATGACCTCTTGTGAATTCTTAAAGAGATGGGTGGGGTTGGCTTAAGAGGATGTGAACAATGCTGAATGGGTGTATACAAAGTAAAGCTCTCTAGTAGGTACCAAAACATTTAAATGCCCTTTTCTCAAAAGTGAGTTTATCAAGTGTATCAACTTTCAAAGCAGATTTACTTTCCCATTGTTCCTCAAAAATGCCAAGTATGATATACCATTTTGAAGCTCTGTGTCTCTACTTTTATCCAATGTACAAAACTATAATTATAATGTCGCTACATAAAACCGAATCCAGGTGTTAAGTCACAAATACATTTCAACCCTTGTACTTTGCAGACTCTGCCAGTTTAGAAACCACTTCAAAATTGTAATTCCTCTTATGACCAATCAGTTCTCAAATGTTGAGAACTGATTGAACTGATTTCATCTTTCTCCCCTAAAAGGCCATGTTGCAAGTTACATTTGCCAAGAAAAATAGAATATACACCACTTGCAATTGTCATCTCCCTATCAAGCCACTGTATGCTGTGTCATGGGCCTGGAGGGTGACGTACATCTTCTTCAAGTAGCCTGACGGAACAAAGAGCAATGATTTAAGGGCCAGTATGCCCTTCCCCCCTTTGAGGTGCCAACATATACAGTGCATTAGGAAAATAATCGGACCCATTCACTTTTTCCACATTGTTACGTTACTTATTCTAAAATGGATGCAATTGTTTTTTTCCCCTCAATCTACACACAATAACCCGTAAAGACAAAGCAAAAAAAACGGCAGATTTTTTTATGGAATATCTACATAGGCGTGCAGAGGCCCATTATCAGCAACCATCACTCCTGTGTTCCAATGGCATGTTGTGTTAGCTAATCAAAGTGTATCATTTTAAAAGGCTAATTGATCATGAGAAAACCCTTTTGCAATTATGTTAGCACAGCTGAAAACTGGTGTACTTATTAAAAAAGCAATAAAACTGGCCTTCTTTAGACTAGTTGAGTATCTGGAGATTCAGCATTTGTGGTATTGATTACAGGCTCAAAATGGCCACAATCAAATAACTTTCTTTTGAAACCTGTCAGTCTATTCTTATTCTGTTTAATGAAGGCTAATCCATGCGAGAAATTGCCAATAAACTGAAGATCTCGTACAACGCTGTGTACTACTCCCTTCACAGTCCTGCGCAAACTGGCTCTAACCAGAATAGAAAGAGGAGTGGGAGGTCCCAGTGCACAACTGAGCAAGAAGACAAGTACATTAGAATGTCTAGTTTGAGAAACAGCTTGGCACACCTGTATTTGAGGAGTTTCTTCCATTCTTCTCTGCAGATCCTCTTGAGCTCTATCAACTTGGATGGGGAGTGTCGCTGCAGAGCTATTTTTAAGTCTCTCCAGAGATATTCGATCACGTTCAAGTCCAGGCTCTGGCTGGGCCACTCAAAGACATTCAGAGACTTGTCCTGAAGCCACTTTTGCATTGTCTTGGCTGTGTGCTTAGGGTCGTTGTCCTGTTTGGAAGGTGAACCTTCGCCCTAGTCTGAGGTTCTGAGTGCTCTGGAGCAGGTTTTCATCAAGGATCTCTCTGTACTTTGCTCCGTTCATCTTTCCCTTTATCCTGACTAGTCACCCAGTCTCTGCAGCTGAAAAACATCCCCAGAGCATTATGCTGCCAGCACCATACTTCACTGTAGGGATGGTATTGGCCAGGTGATGAGCGGTGCCTGGTTTCCTCCAGACGTGACACTTGGCTTTCAGGCCAAGAGTTCAATCTTGGTTTCATCAGACCAGAGAATCTTGTTTGAGAGCTTGTCTGAGAGTCCTTTAAGTGCCTTCTGTCACAGTGACCATAGTTGTTGAATCTTGTTATGTTCATAGAAATATTTACAAATGTTAAGTGTGCTGAAAATAAACGCAGTTGACAGTGAGAGGACGTTTCTTTTTTTGCTGAGTTTAGTTTGCACACGAACCGCCGCCCATTTGGAATAAGTAATCATTAATGTATTTATTCGTGAGTCTTATCTCTGTCGGAACTAAACCTTCTTGGAAAGGGTTTGGTTCGGCCATTCAGCAGCCCAGTTGTCCAACAGAGGTCACAATGTCCTTCTTCTTAGTTGTCCGGTCTCCATGGGTGTTCATTCCTCAGGACAGCTACTTAGCTGTACCAGTAATTGTCTGACAGGGGAGTTATCCTTTCTCCACCTTGAGTAGATAGTCAGTTCCAAACCACTCTACACACTCAGCTGCAGACTGGCTGTGTCCTGGTCTGGTAGGTGAGTTCATTTTCTTCACCTCGTTGAGGTCCAAAGTCCCAGCCATTTCATGTGTAGCGACCGCTCCACACTTTTCTGGTCTAAAGGTTGATTTCTGTTCCAAGTCTTTATGCACTCTTGGTCAAAAGGGGTGTTCCTTTGAGCACACCTCCTGCACTGCTCACACCTAATCCAGTCCACACCTGTGACTGAAACCTGGGGGAGATATGCCAATTGAAAAGCTCTCTCTTAAAAACATAGCTAGCTATTTGATATAAAATGCTGTGTAAAATAGCAAAAAGGCTATAAAGTAACATTGACCTGTTATGGCTGCAATCCCGGTACTGGGATCGATATGACAACTACCAGTGAAAATAGAGGGCGCCAAATTCAAACCACAGAAATCTCATAATTACAATTCCTAAAACATACATACGTGTCTTATCATTTTAAAGCTTTTCTCGTTGTTAATCCCACCAAAGTGTCCGATTTCAAATAGGCTTTTCAGCGAAAGCACTACAAACGTTAGGTCTCCACCAAACCACAATATGCACAGCCATTTTCCAGCTAAATATAGCATTCACAAAAAGCTGAAATAAATAAAATGATAAAATAGATCAAATGAATCACTAACCTTGAATTATCTTCATCAGATGACACTCATAGGACTTCATGTTGCACAATACATGCATGTTTTGTTTGAGAAAGTTCATATCTATATCAAACAAATCTGAGTTTACATTGGCGCGTTAGATTCACTAGTTCCAAAAACATCAAGTGATTTTGCACAGCCACATCATTCAACAGAAATACTCAACGTAAATGTAGATGACAGTACAAGTTATACACATGAAATTATAGATATACCTCTCCTTAATGCAACCACTGTGTCAGATTTTTTAAAAACTTTACGGAAAAAGAAACGCATGCAATAATCTGAGACGGCGCTCAAAAGTAAAAACAAGACAGATTAGGATAGAAAACACTCTAAAGTTTCCAAAACTGTCAAAATATTGTCTATGAGTATAACAGAACTGATATTGCAGGCGAAACCCTGAGAAAAATCAAACCAGGAAGTGGCTTTTATTTTAAAAACTCCATGTTCCATAGCATCCCTTTGCTCCATTTAAAGGGATATCAACCAGATTCAACAGTCTTCAGACATAGTTTCATGCTTTTATTTTGAAAAATGAGCCAGAAAGATAAAATCGTGTCAGGTGGTCACATGAGTTTTGATCGCGCAACAGAGTTTGGACAGCTATTGTTTTTCCCTCTCCTACTGATAAAGACATTTGCGATTGATATATTATCGATTATATATTTTAAAAACAACCTGAGGATTGGTTATAAAAAACCTTTGACATGTTTCTGTGGACATTACGGTTATTATTTGCAATTTGTCTGCGTTGTCGTGACCGCTCTTTCCTGTGGATTTCTGAACATAACGCGCCAAACAAACTGAGGTATTTTGGATATAAAAATAATCTTTATGGAACAAAAGGAACATTTGTTGTGTAACTGGGAGTCTCGTGAGTGAAAACATCAGAAGATTCATCAAAGGTAAATTATTCATTTGATTGCTTTTCTGATTTTCGTGACCAAGCTACCTGATGCTAAGTGTACTTAATGTTTTGTGATGCGATCGATAAACTTACACAAACGCTTGGATTATTTTCGCTGTAAATCATAATTTCAAAATCTGAGACGACAGGTGGATTAACAAAAGGCTAAGCTGTGTTTGGCAATATTGCACTTGTGATTTCATGAATATTAATATTTTTTGTAATATTATTTGACTGTGGCGCTATGCTATTCAGCGGTTGCTGATGACAATTATCCCGCTAGGCATAAGCTAGGCAGTTAGAGCTAGGCAGAATACTGCTCCCTTTGGAGGAATTGCGTGCCCATAGTAAACGGAAAAAAAATCTGTCCAAAATTGCTAATATATGCATATAATACACTCTACAGCTTCTAAAACCGTTCAAATGATGTCTGTATGTAAAGCAGAACTCACAGGGCAGCCATTCTCCCATTCTCTTTCTGTCAGCAGTAAAGTTGGGCCAACTTTGACGTCATCGCCCCCACCCTTCCCAACCAGCTACGGATCTGGGAACAGTTTGTATGTCTTCAGCGAGGTGTCTCCTTTCAATAGGGCGTTTCATTGTGAAAATCGCGCTCTCTCACCCTTTGGCGGGCTAAAACATTCGGGTCACACGAAAATACATGCACTCTCATGCGCACGTCGCATCTGGAGATCCCTTTGTTCCAGGAATCATTACACAATGTGAGTTTGTCTGTTCTAGTTGAGAATTGTTTTGCACGTTTAGAACATCCTAAAGCGTGATTCTGCACTTAGTTTGACCAGTTTAGTCGACATATAATATGTAATTTTGAAGTTTTGATGCGCAACTCTTCGAATTTTGGCTACATTTCAGCCGGAATTTGTCGCGTTTGATAACCCAAAGATGCAGACTTGAAAGCCAAACGCTGTTTTTGGTAAGTATGACTCCTTGCACGACTTCTGATCGAAGACCATCAAAGGTAAGGGAATATTTATGTGGTAATTTTGTGTTTATGTTGACTCCAATATAGCGGAGAAATATTGCTAATGTCTGAGCGCCATCTCAGATTATTGCCTAGTGAACGAATTCTGTAACGTTAAAAATAAATGTAACACAGCGGTTGCATTAAGAAGCAGTGTATCTTTCTAACTATATGTAGAACATGTATATTTAGTCAAAGTTTATGATGTGTATTGCTGTTATCTGGTGGAGTTATCATAATTTCTCCGGACATTTTAGTAGCATTTTTTGAACATGTCGTCATTGTAAACAGAGATTTATGGATATAAGTGGCATATTATTGAAAAAAACATAAATGTATTGTGTAACATGTCCTATTACTGTCATCTGATGAAGATTTTCAAAAGGTTAGTGAATTATTTTTCTTTTAATCCTGCGTTTGTGATTACATCTTTTGTTCGACAAAATGGCTATTAGCTGTGTCTTTGGTGGTGGTTTGACATAAATATGTGCTATGTTTTCGCCGTAAAACATTTTAGAAATCTGACTTGCTGGGTAGATGAACAAGGTGTTTATCTTTCATTTGAGCTATTGGACTTGTTAATGTGTGGAGGTTAAATATTTCCAAGAATATTTTTGCATTCTGTTCGCCACTGTTTCAGTTGAGCGGGGGGTACCCCTTGGGGAACCTGTACCGTTAACACGTTAAGGCATGAGTAGCGTCAAGAAGTTAACCTCTTGATTCTAGCCATCCCAGATCCGGGATCGTGAATACAGCCTCAAGCTCATTACCATAACGCAACGTTAACTATTCATGAAAATCGCAAATGAAATGAAATTAATATGCTAGCTCTCAAGCTTAGCCTTTTGTTAACAACACTGTCATCTTAGATTTTCAAAATATGTTTCTCAACCATAGCAAAACAAGCATTTGTGTAACAGTTGGCGCAGCTAGCGTAGCATTTAGCGTTAGCATCAGCAGGCAACATTTTCACAAAAACCAGAAAATCATTCAAATAAAATGATTTACCTTTGAAGAACTTCTGATGTTTTCAATGAGGAGACTCTCAGTTAGATAGCAAATGCTCAGTTTTTCCTGAAAGATTATTTGTTTAGGAGAAATCGTTCCGTTTGGTGCGTCACGTTTGGCTACCAAAAAAAAACGAAAAACTAGTCATCAAAACGCCAAACTTTTTTCCAAATTAACTCCATAATATCGACTGAAACATGGTAAATGTTGTTTAGAATCAATCCTCAAGGTGTTTTTCACATATCTCTTCATGATATATCATTCGTTGAAAGCCTCCTTTCTCCTCTCAATCACTGGATGACTGCGTGCAGCTTGTAGATTACGCACCAATTTAGACAAAGGACACCGGGCGGACCCCTGGTAAATGTAGTCTCTTATGGCCAATCTTCCAATGATATGCCTACAAATACGTCACAATGCTGCAGACACCTTGGAGAAACGATAGAAAGGGCAGGCTCATTCCCGGCACATTCACAGCCATATAAGGAGACAATGGAAAACAGAGCCTCAAAAATTCTGCCCATTTCCTGGTTGAAGTTTCATCTTGGTTTCGCCTGTAGCATGAGTTCTGTGGCACTCACAGATAATTGCAGTTTTGGAAACGTTAGAGTGTTTTCTTTCCAAAGCTGCCAATTATATGCATAGTCGAGCATCTTTTCGTGACAAAATATTGCGCTTAAAACGGGCACGTTTTTTTATCCATAAATTAAAAGAGCGCACCCTATATCCAAGAAGTTAAGAGGCTCCTCTGTCCTCCACTCATTATCTGTATAAAAGACACCTGTCCACAACCTCAAACAGTCACACTCCAAACTCCACTATGGCCAAGACCAAAGAGCTGTCAAAGGACACCAGAAACAAAATTGTAGACCTGCACCAGGATGGGAAGACTGAATCTCCAATAGGTAAGCAGCTTGGTTTGAAGAAATCAACTGTGGGAGCAATTATTAGGAAATGGAAGACATACAAGACCACTGATAATCTCCCTCGATCTGGGGCTCCACGCCAGATCTCACCCCATGGGGTCAAAATGATCACAAGAACGGTGAGCAAGAATCACAGAACCACACGGGGGACCTAGTGAATGACCTGCAGAGAGCTGGGACCAAAGTAACAAAGCCTACCATCAGTAACACACTACGCTCCCAGGGACTCAAATCCTGCAGTGCGAGACGTGTCCCCCTGCTTAAGCCAGTACATGTCCAGGCCCGTCTGAAGTTTTCTAGAGAGCATTTGGATGATCCAGAAGAAGATTGGGAGAATGTCATATGGTCAGATGAAACCAAAATATAACATTTTGGTAAAAACTCAACTCGTCGTGTTTGGAGGACAAAGAATGCTGAGTTGCATCCAAAGAACACCATACCTACTGTGAAGCATGGGGGTGGAAACATCATGCTTTGGGGTTGTTTTTCTGCAAAGGGACCAGGACGACTGAATGGGGCCATGTATTGTGAGATTTTGAGTGAAAACCTCCTTCCATCAGCAAGGGCATTGAAGATGAAACGTGGCTGGGTCTTTCAGCAGGACAATGATCCCAAACACACCGCCCGGGCAACGAAGGAGTGGCTTTGTAAGAAGCATTTCAAGGTCCTGGAGTGGCCTAGCCAGTCTCCAGATCTCAACCTCATAGAAAATCTTTGGAGGGAGTTGAAAGTCTGTGTTGCCCAGCAACAGCCCCAAAACATCACTGCTCTAGAGGAGATCTGCATGGAAGAATGGGCCAAAATACCAGCAACAGTGTGTGAAAACCTTGTGAAGACTTACAGAAAACGTTTGACCTCTGTCATTGCCAACAAAGGGTATATAACAAAGTATTGAGATAAACTTTTGTTATTGACCAAATACTTATTTTCCACCAAAATTTGCAAATAAAATCATAAAAAATCCTACAATGTTATTTTCTGGATTTTGTTTTTCTAATTTTGTCTGTCATAGTTGAAGTGTACCTATGAAGAAAATTACAGGCCTCTCTCATCTTTTTAAGTCGGATAACTTGCACAATTGGTGGCTGACTAAATACTTTTTTGCCCCACTATGTAGCTAGTGAGCTAAGCTATAGCATTAGCATTGTCTTTCAAAAGAGACAACTTACAAATGCGGAAATTCTCTATATTTTTTAATATTCTGTCAAGATATTTGAGTATGAAAGTCAGGAATCAGATTCTGACAGTGAGGAACTGCCCCCCCAACCTTGTAGCCATTGAGAACCCTGAATCTGAGGACTCCTTGTCCACTGACGAAGTCCCAGGTCCCTTTGAAGATGCTGGTGGTGATGGAGGCACACCGACAGTGGATGAAGTACAAGAGTTCTGTGGTAGTTGGAAGGCCGCCAGCCATTTCACCCCTCCTGGCCCTGCAGTTTGCTTTGATGAGTCCCAGTCTGGAGTGCAACACCCCTTGCCATTCCCATCTGAGGCAGAGTGCTTCAAGTTGTTTCTGACAGGGAGACATAGTAGAGGAGACCAATCACTCTGCCTTGGAAGAGAAAAGAGAGCCAGGAGTGAGGTTGAAACTTGTTAAATGGGTGACAACCACAATTAGTGAAATGTATACCTTCCTGGTGACAGTCCTTCCCATGGGGATAGTAAAGAAGAACTCCCTAAGAGAATACTGGAGCACAGATCCTATGTTTGCAACTACCTTCTTTGCAACCCTCTTTTCCCAAGACCTCCTCCTAGTTATGCTGGGATGCCTGCATTTCGTCAACAATGATACTGCCACCCCAAATGACCCGTTATACAAAATAAGACATGTTCTTACCAGCCTGACATAAGCATTTGGTCAGGTCTTTGTGCTATAGTACCTGATGTTAGCGAAAGGTAGGCTGGCGTTCCGTCAATATATTCCCTCCAAAAGGCACAGGTTTGGGGTCAAGTTCTTTGTCATGTGCAATGTGAAGATTTGTAGAGAACAGTAAAGTTTACACAGGGTCCACCACTGACATCTAACATGATGAGGGGCTTGGGGTGTCCGGGTCCGCGGTGATGACCATGCTGGTTCCTCATCTCAGCAAGGGACACACTTTGTATGTGGACTATTGTTACAGCAATTCCACATTCTTCCAGCATCTGCTCTCCAACAGCACAGGGGCCTGTGGCACAGTCAGGTCGAACAGGAAGGGGATGCCAGCATTCAGGAAGATGCAGAGAGGCGAGGTGGAGTTCAAGGTGAACGGTCAACTGCTGGCAGTAAAGTGGCATGACAAACGAGACGTCCATGTCTTCTTCACTGTCCTTACAGCAACCATGTTGGCCACAGGGAAGGTGGACCAAGTGGTATAAGACATTTTTCCATCTGATCGCCGCTGCCATTAGTGACCACATTGTTCACCGCCAACTAACAGGTGAGATGATTACTGGTATTCTTTGTAATTGAATGTACAGTTCACATGCAAATCACATACAGAAACTATTATAACGGAGTAAGGCACTTACTTTAATAGAAACGCAAAAAAAAGCTGAAGAGGGTGTGAACGATGTTCAATTGGTGTAGACAAAGAACAGCTCACCAGTAGATACCAAAACATTCAAAGGGCATTTTCTCAAAAGTGAGGTTACAACTTTCAAAGCATAATTACTTTCCCATTGTTCCTCAAATGCAGTGTATGATTTTCCATTTTATAGCTCTAGGTCTCTGCTTTTATCCAATGTGAAAAACCCCATTTCAAATTTTGCTACATAAGACCGAATCATGTCTAGATGCTTTTTATAGTGGAGATGGTAACAGTGTTAACTTGTGGAATAGACTGGCTGGAATGTGGTGTTAAACAGTCTTCCTTGGTTAAAACAATTTTTTCCCCCTGCTTATAAAATGTTTGGGGCGGCAAATCCCTCCGGGGGCAGGGGGCCTGTTGCTCTGTCTCCTGGCTCCTACACCCTTGGTGAGGACCCACTCCCCATCCTCCCATGGGTGAGCATTGTTTGCTATTCATGTGTCTATTGTAACTTTGTGAGGCAAAGATTTGTGATGCAGGGAGTGAGTGGGTACACTGCTAGTATGAGAACTCCAAATAACTGGGGCAGAGAGAAAAAAAAACACCAGACCTGACTGAATCTTACTGCAGTGTTTCACATTCAATCAAAATGCACTACTGACCCCTAGTGTCTCAGGCTAGACTATCAGGGCAATGTGGCTTTTCCAGGAGTAAGTAAAGGGTTAAAACATACAAGCCATGGAAGTCTAATTGTATTGATCCAACTCATACAGTATTTATTCTAGTATGTTTCAGGTGTGATTAGAAAGCTGCTTTTCTGTTGACACACCTTTTAAAAGAAATGCCATATTCCTGTCACCCAATGAGTAGTAGCTGTTGTGGGTTTTCTGTATATAATTTGCGACAGCTTTTGTGTTGCATGTGTTACTTGATGTGGAATAGACTTCCACGTCATCATGGCTCTATGTAGCCATGAGCCCCACCCTGCCTATTGTAAACCATTTCTCCATCCCATTCCCTCAGTTAAGCAAACAAAGAGGAGAGGCTATGACTATAATGTATGTAGTAAATTAAATTTGCTGTCAATTACTTTATTTTATAAATACCCTTTATTTTGTATGTGTCCCTTTTCAAGGTTTAATAAAAACCTTAATTCAGCCAAGAAATACATCTCATTGTTGAAACATTCAACAGACTGAACAGTCATGTACCAATGGGATTAATTAGTTGCATTGCAGTTGTGTGTGGTGTTGTTGCCATTCAGCCTCATTTAGCGTTGGTATGGAATAATGGATAATTGACAAATTACCTCAGGCTTAGGAAATATTTGGAGAAAGAAGTCACACTTATAGTTTGCACAAATCTTTATTTGAGTTGCTGTAATACAGAGATGCAGACTGTATAAAAGCATACATTCAATCTAACAATGTCTTTATTGTATTTTAATTGAAAATGAAAGCATAGTCTTCCTTTATTCACCATTTTAATAAAGAAAGGGCAATACCAGTATTAATGGCCTGCAGACTCAGACAATATCCATGACTATGGAGAAAGTACTCACACTTCAAGACCCTATAGACAATGGCTTTTCATGAAGTAACATGGTAAGTAATGAAAAGTTTATGGGTGTGTGCGGAGTGGGTGAGTGACTTTAGGGGGAGAAAGAACCAGTGGAGACAGCAACAGGCTGGTAGAGGGGGCAAGGTGAGATTGGGCCAGCCATGTCCAGGTGTCAGGCCAAGTTGTCCTCTAGTGTGAGCATGGCTAAGACCATGGTACACCAAATACACTGGGGGTAGAGAATAATCAATAGTGATGCTGTGGACACTGGAAATCTGACTAAATGCTACCTTAATTTGATTGCTTTTCTAATTTTCGTGACCAAGTTACCTGCTGCTAGCTGGACATAATGCTATGCTAGGCTATCGATAAACTTACACAAATGTTTGTCTTGCTTTGGCTGTAAAGCATATTTTGATAATCTGAGATGACAGGGTGATTAACAAAAGGCTAAGCTGTGTCAGTCGATGATTACGCCCCCGGATCCGGGATGGGGTGTCACTAGAGGTTAATAAAGAGATATGCAGAAAGATAATCTGTGGATCCTTTCATGTTTTTTATTTTCAGCCAGGCCCATCTTTTCAAAGAAACACCATTATTTCAATCTCTAGTTTTGTAAAATTAGTAGTTTTGTTATGGCCTTAAAATAATCCAGAAGAATTCAGTAAACATTGCCACACAACAGGCAGAAAACGTAATGTTCTATTTTCAACCTGGCCCATCTTTTCAAAGTTAACACAATTGTATTAATGTATATCTCTATTTGAACAAAATAAGTAGATTTATTTTGATCACAAGAAAATCCTAATAATTAATGTAAAGATCCCCACAGTCAGACAGACAAATGAGTGAGAACAATTAGTTTCCATGGCTGATCTGGCTTCCACTTTGAAATAATATGAGTAAATGAATAGATGACATTCAAAATCAAATCAAATTGTATTTGTCACATAGACATAGTTAGCAGATGTTATTGTGAGTGTAGCAAAATGCTTGTGTTTTTAGTTCCAAAAGGTTATCTAACAATTCCACAACAACTACCTAAAACACACAAATCTAAATAAAAGGAATGGAATATAAAGAATACATACAAATAAATATATGTTTGAGCAATGACAGACGGGCATAGGCAAGATGCAAAAATGGTATAAAATACAGTATATACATATCAGATGAGTAATGCAAGATATGTAAACATTATTAAAGTGAATAGTGATCAATTTATAGGCAGCAGCATCTCTGTGTTAGTGATGGCTGTTTAACAGTCTGATGGCCTTGAGATAGAAGCTGTTTTTCAGTCTCTCGGTCCTAGCTTTGATAAACCTATACTGACCTCGCCTTCTGGAAGGTAGTGGGGTGAATAGGCAGTGGCTCGGGTGGTTGTTGTCCTTGATGATCTTTTGGCCTTCCTGTACATCGGGTGCTGTAGGTGTCCTCCTGGAGGTCAGATAGTTTGTCCCCGGTGATGCGTTGTGCAAACCGCACCACACTCTGGAGAGCCTTGCAGTTGTGGGCGGTGCAGTTGCCGTACCAGGCAGTGATACAGCCTGACAGGATGCTCTCAGTTGTGCTCTCAGAGGGTTTTAGGTGACAAGCCACATTTCTTAAGCCTTTTAAAGTTGAAGAGGCGCTGTTGTGCTTTTTTCACCACACTGTCTGTGTGGGTGGACAATTTCAGTTTGTCCGTGATGTGTACACCAAGGAACTTCCCTCCTTCTCCACTGCTGTCCCGTTAATGTGGGTTTCTCCCTCTGCTCTTTCCTGAAGTCCATGATCATCTTCAATGTTTTGTTGAAGTTGAGTGAGAGGTTGTTTTGCTGA
Organism: Oncorhynchus tshawytscha; assembly: GCF_018296145.1. Lineage (NCBI taxonomy): Eukaryota > Metazoa > Chordata > Actinopteri > Salmoniformes > Salmonidae > Oncorhynchus > Oncorhynchus tshawytscha. The sequence continues at coordinate 1,331,692 of NC_056449.1, forward strand.
CACCACATTCTCCCCTACTCCCTGTAGCCTGTCTCGTCGTTGTTGGTAATCAAGCCTACTACTGTTGTATCGTCTGCAAACACTATGGTTGAGTTGGGTGAACAGAGTACAGGAGAGGGCTGAGCACGCCCCCTTGTGGGGCCCCCGTGTTGAGGATTAGCAAAAGTGGAGATGTTGTTTCCTACCTTCACCACCTGGGGGCGACATGTCAGAAAGTTCAGGACCTAATTGCGCAGGGCGAGGTTGAGACCCAGGGCCTCAAGCTTAATGATGAGCTTGGAGGGTACTATGGTGTTAAATGCTGAGCTATAGTCAAATCCTCTTGTCCAGATGGGACAGGGCAGTGTGCAGTGTTATGTGGTCTGTGTACCTATTGAGGCAAATTGAAGTGGGTCTAGGGTGACAGGTAAGGTGGAGATGATAAGATCCTTGACTAGCCTTTCAAAGCACTTCATGATGACAGAAGTGAGTGCTACGGTGAGATAGTCATTTAGTAAAGTAAAGTTACGTTTGCCTTCTTGGTTACAGGAACAATGTAACACTATTACACTATATTATCCTCAAAGCGGGCAAAGAAGGTGTTTAGTTTGTCTGAAAGCAAGACATCGGTGTCCGTGATGTGGCTGGTTTTCTTTTGTAGTCTGTGATTGTCTGTAGACCCTGCCACAAACGTCTTGTGTCTGAGCCGTTGATTTGTGACTAAACTTTGTCTCTATACTGACATTTAATTTGTTTGATTGCCTTACGGAGGGAATAACTACACTGTTTGTATTCACACTTTTGGTTTTGCGCGAATGGCGCCATCTATCTACAGTTTCTGGTTAGGGTAGGTTTTAATAGTCACAGCGGGTACCACATCTCCTATGCACTTCCTTATAAACTCACTCACCGAATCAGCGTATAAGTCGAGATTATTCTCTTAGGTTACCCGGAACATGTCCCAGTCCACGTGATCAAAAAATCTTGAAACGTGGATTCTGATTGGTCAGACCAGCGTTGAATAGTTCTTAGCATGGGTTCATCCAGTTTGAGTTTTTGCCAAAAGGAAGGGAGGGAGGGAAATGGAGTGGTAGTCAGATTTGCCAAAAGGAGGGCGAGGATGGCCTTGATGCATCGCGGAAGTTAGAGTAGCAGTGATCCACAGTTTTGCCAGCACTGGCAATATGCTGAAATTGTTTAACTTCTTATGGTAGGGTAGCATATTTCAACCCTGCAGGCGCTACACAAAACACTGAAATAAAATATAAAACATGCATCATCTTTGACGAGCTTCTTTTGTTGGCACTCCAATATGTCCCATAAACATCACAATTGGTCCTTTTGGTCGATTAATTCCATATATACCCAAAATGTCCATTTATAAAGCGCGTTTGAATAGCTTACAAAAATGCAACGTCACTACAAAACATTTCAAAAGTTGCCTATAAAACTTTGCCAAAATATTTGAAACTACTTTTGTAATACAACTTTAGGTATTTTTAAACGTTAATAATCAATCAAATTGTAGACGGGGCAATCTGTATTCAATACAGCAAGTAAACAAACTATGCTCCTTTTTACGTCTTGCACAACTCTCAATACTGTAACGTTTGTTCGGTATGGGGGGCAACAGTTTCACTTTTGGATAAATAGCGTGCCCAATTTCAACTTCTCGCTACTCATGCCAGGAATATATGATATGCATATGATAGTAGATGTGGATAGGAAACACTCTGAAGTTTCTAAAACCGTTTCAATCATGTCTGTGACTATAACAGAACTTATGTAGCAGGCAAAACCCCGAGGACTAACTGTTCAGATTTGTTTTTCTTTTTTGCTTCTGACTGTTCCCTCTGTTGTCTTTGCCAAGGGATATTTCATAGGAACCTGTTTTCCTACCACTTCCACTGGATGTCACCAGTCTATCAAGAAGTTAAAGGGATATCAACCAGATTCCTTTTCCTATCGCTTCCTCAAGGTGTCAACAGTCTTTAGACATAGTTTCAGGCTTTTATTTTTAAAAATATAACATCGCGTCTGTGGATAGCTGGGTGTTCGCATGAGTTGTTTGCGTAACACAGTGGGGCAGCCATTGACTCTCCCTCTCCTACTGAAGAATAGACAGTGCCGGTTGATATATTATCGATTATGTATTTTAAAAACAACCTGACGATTGTTTATAAAAAAACTTTGACATGTTTCTGTGGACATTATGGAAACTATTTGGAATTTCTGTCTGCGTTGTCGTGACCGCTCTTTCCTGTGGATTTCTGAACATAACGCGGCAAACAATATTTTGGATATAAAAATAAACTTTATGGAACAAAAGGAACATTTGTGTTGTAACTGGGAGTCTCGTGAGTGAAAACATCCGAAGATCATCAAAGGTAAACGATTAATTTGATTGTTTTTCTGATTTTCGTGAACAAGCTACCGGATGCTAAGTGTACTTAATGTTTTGTCGTGCGATCGATAAACTTACACAAACACTTGGAATTCTTTTGCTGTAAAGCATAACTTCATAATCTGACACGACAGGTGGATTAATCATATTTATTCCTGTCAGCGCAATGTACAAATAATCCAAGTGGCTGTATCGACTCCGACAGCATAATCACTGCAATAAACTTGTCTTCAATATAATCTCATAATTTACACAGACCCACCGCGGACCTTCGTGTGAAAAGGCGTTCCATGGTCTCTTTTGTCAACAAGTTCAATGTATTCCAAACACTTGTGGTAACCAGATGATACAAATTATTTAGGTAGCCTAGTAAACAATGCCTCCTCTGGTATGTTCTATTGCCAACTGTCTGGGACTCGTTGTTTCCCTGTTAACCTCTCTAGGGTATGTGGAACGCTAGCGTCCCACCTGGCCAACATCCAGTGAGATTGCAGAGCGGCAAATTCAAATACAGAAATACTCATTCTAAAAATTCAGATAACAAAACATATTTTACATAAGTTTAAAGATTAACTTGTGAATCCAACCACGGTGTCAGATTTAAATGCTTTATGGCGAAAGAATACCTTACGATTATTTGAGAACATAGCCCAGTAGACAAATCATTACAAACAGTAACCAGCCAAGTGGAAGAGTTACACAAGTCAGAAATAGAGATACAATTAATCCCTTACCTTTGATGATCTTCATATGGTTGCAATCAGAAGACATTCATTTACTCAATAAATGTTCCTTTTGTTCGATAAAGTCTCTTCATATCCAAAAACATCCGTTTCGTTCGTGCGTGTTATTCAGTAATCCACAGGCTCAAATGCAGTCAAAACAGGCAGACAAAAAAATTAAAAATAAACAAATTGTGTCCGTAAAGTTCATAGAAACATGTCAAATGATGTTTATATTCAATCCTCAGGTTGTTTTTAGCCTAAATGATCTATAATATTTCAACCGGACAATAACGTTGTCAATATAAAAAGTAAACAAGAAAGGGACGCTCTCGGGAATGCGCCTGAAAAAGCTCTGTGGCATGTCAGGGTCCACCCATTCAGACTGGTCTTACTCCCTCATTTATCAGAATACAAGCCTGTAACAATTTCTAAAGACTGTTGACATCTAGTGGAAGGCATAGGAACTGCAATTTGAGTCCTAAGTCAATGGATACTGTAATGGCATTGAATAGAAAACTACAAAACCAAAAAGAAACTACTTCCTGAATGGATTTTTTCTCGGGTTTTCGCCTGCCAAATCAGTTATGTTATACTCACAGACACTAATTTAACAGTTTTGGACATTTTAGAGTGTTTTCTATCCAAATCTACCAGTTATATGCATATTATATCTTCTGGGCCCGAGTAGCAGGCCATTTCATTTGGGCATGCTTTTCATCCAAAATTTTGAATGCTGCCCCCTACCCTAGAGAAGTTAACTACTCAAAGATATTATACTTATTAAGTAAAATATTAAATTAACTTCAATACACAGAACCATTGCGGACCCACTGTAAAATTAGATGCTTTTTTATTGTAGGTAAACATTTCCCAGTCCAACACGCATAGCTCTGTCCACTGGGGCGTGGCTTACAGAGCGCTCTCTGAAATAAGCGCTCGCATAGTTGTATTCTACCTGATCGAGTTTTCAGCATCCCAGGGAGCAAATTAACGTTTTATAAACGTTTTTTTAGGTGTTGGATTGGTTGTCTAATATTTCTGAATGCATTCAGATAAACGTTGGTTTTGGTTAGTGTAGGGGACAGATTGTTTTGTAAACATTTGCCATAGGTGTCATCAATGTTTGGTAAACATTGGTATTAGTATAATTTACAAGTTTTGCTATTAGTTCCTTTTTAAATGCTAATGAACATTCACAAACTTTGGTAATGGTTGTATTTTATAATGGTTTGTCCATCAAAGTTCGCCAATGTTTGACAAATGTTGGTTAACATTGGTAATAGGTGTTATATGCGACGATGCAGTCAACTATATATATGTATATTTATTTTTAACCAACAAATACCATATAAAACTGTTAATTACTAACTCTTGATTAACTATAATTGGATTGGTAACTATTTACATGACTGAAAAGGGGACTACTATAGATAACATTATTTATTTAACCAACAAGGAAATAAAAAATACAATATTAAACTGTTAATTACTAACTCTTGATGGACTATAATTGGATTATGGTTCCCTTTTTTTTATACCACTGGACACATTTAAATAAAATCACTGGAGTTATAAAATGTCCTCTTTAGTCAAAAAGCATTAGGTTCGACTCCAGGCTTGTGCTCCTCTCTCTTGGGCTTCTGTGTCTTGGGCTCCTGTCTCTTCGTTAGAGCATTGGGTCAGTAACCGAAAGGTTGCTGGATCGAATCCCCGAGCTGACAAATTAAAAATCTGTTGTTCTACCCCTGAGCAAGGCAGTTAACCCACTGTTCCCTGGGTGCCGTAGTTGTCGATTTTAAGGCAGCCACCCGCACCTCTCTGTTTCAGAGGGGTTGGGATAAATGCAGAAGACACATTTCAGTTGACTGCATTCAGTTGGAGAACTGACTGGGTATCCCCTTTCCCTTCTGTCTCTTGGGCTCGTGCTTAAGCATCCGTCTCTCTCCATTAGAGAGACGGAAGTGTTAAAACTCATCATTGGACTTGTAACATTAATTGAGGGGAACAGTCAGCTCGTGCTCTTTCACATGGCACACAGAGCTCTTTCTGTTCATTTGCGACTCTTCTTCTCTGGAGACAGATTAGTCAATTTTGACAAGTAAGAAGAAGAAGAAAGTTACCTAGCATTATGGGATAGTGGTGAAGTAAACAAACATGGCTGTACCCATGAAGTAGACCTGTTGACAGCTTAATAGGTTTTATAGTTACTAATGTATAGGCAGGTCTTCGAATGCCAATTTTTCTCCCTTTCATACTGAACTGGGACCACAGTCTGTTGGTCCCAATGTGCCCTATCATCTTCCTGACAGTCTTCCCCACTGTGTTGGACCCATATATACTGAGATATGATGTCTAGTCAAGTAATTGAGAATTTGATTAATGGTATGTCTGACAGAAACAATGAAAAACTACCTACAGTAGTAGCCCATAATACATTATAGGCCGGTTTTTTTCTTACAAAAGTACTTGCAGTGAGAACATTCCAATTGTTTGCGAAAATTCTCCAGTGTTGAGATCCGCTTACACAGCAGCTTCAGGTCAGCCACAGAGTCTAACGGGGATGGCAGAATGTTGAGGTCCTCAGCTGTGGTCGATGGCCTTGTAGCATTAACTTCATATGGCTGCAGGGGCAGTATTGAGTAGCTTGGATGAAAAGGTGCCCATTTTGAACGGCCACCTCCTCAGTCTCAGTTGCTTATATATGCATATTATTATTAGTATTGGATAGAAAACACTCTAAAGTTTCCAAAACTGTCAAAATATTGTCTGTGAGTATAACAGAACTGATATTGCAGGTGAAACCCTGAGGAAAATCTAAACAAGAATTGGCTTCTATTTTGAAAACTCCATGTTCCATAGCCTCCCTTTGCTGGATTTAAAGGGATATGAACCAGATTACTTTTCCTATCGCTTCCTTATTTTGAAAAATGAGCGAGAACGATAACATCGCGTCAAGTGGTCACATGAGTTTTGCTTGCGCAACAGAATTCGGACAGCCATTTCCTTTCCCTCTCCTACTGTGAAAGACATTTGCGGTAAACATCGTTTGAAAAAATGTTTGACATGTTTCTGTGGACATAATGGAAACTATTTGGAATTTTCGTCTGCGTTGTCGTGACCACTCTTTCCTGTGGATTTCTGAACATAGAGACAAACAAACGTAGGTATATTGGATATAAAAATCATCTTTATGGAGAAAACGGAACATTTGTTGTGTAACTGGGAGTCTCATGAGTGAAAACATCTGAAGTTCATCAAAGGTAAACGATTCATTTGATTGCTTTTCTGATTTTCGTGACCGAGCTACCTAATGGACGAAATTAATCGAACAAAAGGACCAATTGTGATGTTTATGGGACATATTGGAGTGCCAACAGAAGAAGCTCGTCAAAGGTAATGCATGTTTTATATTTTATTTCTGCGTTTTGTGTAGTGCCTTCAGGGTTGGAATATGCTACCCTCTTTGTTTACTATTGTGCTATCATTAGATAATAGCTTCTTATGCTTTCGCCGAAAAGCCTTTTAAAAATCTGACACGTTGGCTGGATTCACACCGAGTGTAGCTTTAATTGAGTATCTTACATGTGTGATTTAATGAAAGTTTGATTTTTAAAGCATTTTTTTTTATTTGCCGCGCTGCATTTCCCTGTTTTTTGCCCAAGCGAGACGCGATTGTCCCGCCTATTCTATGAGAAGTTAATCTGCATGTTACTCAAGCCCAGAAGCCCAGGATATGCATATAATTGGTAGCATTGGATAGAAAACACTTTGAAGTTCCTAAAAATGTTAATATACCGTCTGAGACTATAACAGAATTGAAATGACAGGTACAAATCTGAAGAAAACAAAACAATAATTTAAAAAAATGTTGAGGTCCCAGGCTCTGGAAAGCTATGGGTCCTATGTAATACCAGCTCCCAGATTCCAATTCCTATGGCTTTCACTAGATGTCAACTGTCTTTATTTCAAGGTTTCAGGCTTGTTTCTTGAAAAACGAGCAAGAACTTGGAGTTTTGGTGAAGAGACAATATCAGTCTTTTGGTGCGCGAGGAAGAGGCCACACACTTACTAATTTTACTTTCCTATGGAACATACTACTTTCCGTATAAAATATTATAGTTTATTTACATTTTAGGGTAGAACGTTTGACTTGTTTGGACAAAGTTTACCGGTAGCTTTTTGAACCTCTTAGTCTGCATGTTGAACGAGTGGAATACTGAAATCAATGGCGCCAACTAAATGGACTTTTTGGGATATAAAGAAGGATTTTATCTAACAAAACGACCATTCATGTTACAGCTGGGACCCTTGGATTGCAAACAGAGGAAGATCTTCAAAAGTGAGTGATCTATTTAATCGCTATTTGTGAGTTTATAAAGCCTGTGCTGGTCGAAAAATATGTTGATGTGTGGCGCCGTCCTCATACAGTCACATGGTATGCTTTCGCTGTCAAACCTATTGTAAATAGGACAATGCAGTTAGATTAACAATTTAAGTTAGATTAACAATTTAAGCTTTTAAATGACATAAGATGGTATGTTCATGAATGTATAATATTACGATATTTTACTTGAATTGCGCACCCTCCAATTTCACAGGATGATGTCGACAGGTGTCCTGCTAGCGGGACGCCTATCCCTAAGTTAAGAAACTATAGCTTTGTAAAATTGGTTAGGACATCTACTTTGTGCATGACACAAGTCATTTCTCCAACAATTGTTTACATACAGATTATTTCACTGTATCACAATTCCAGTGGGTCAGAAGTTTACATACACTAAGTTGACTGTGCTTTTAAACAGCTTGGAAAATTCCAGAAAATTATGTTATGGCTTCAGAAGCTTCTGATAGGCTAATTGACCTAATTTGGGTGAATTGGAGGTGTACCTGTGGATGTATTTAAAGGCCTACCTTCAAATTCAGTGGCTCTTTGCTTGACATCATGGGAAAATCAAAAGAAATCAGCCAAAACCACAGAAAAAAATGTGTAGACCTCTGCAGGTCTGGTTCATCCTTGGGAGCAATTTACAAATAACTGAAGGTACCATGTTCATCTGTACAAACAATAGTACACAAGTATTAACACCATGGGACCACGCAGCCATCATACCGTTAAGAAAGGAGACTGTCTCCTAGAGTTGAACGTAATTTTGGCGCGAAAACAGCAAATCAATCCCAGAACAACAGCAAAGGACCTTTTGAAAATTCTGGAGGAAAGAGGTACAAAATAATCTATATCCACAGTAAAGCGAGCCCTATATCGACATTATCTGAAAGGTTACTCAGCAAGGAAGAAGCCACAGCTCCAAAACCGCCATAAAAAAAGCCAGACTACAGTTTGAAACTGCACATGGGGACAAAGATCGTACTTTTTGGTCCTCTGTCCTCTGGTCTGATGAAACAAAAATAGAACTGTTTGGCCATAAAGACCATCGTTATTTTTGGTGGAAAATGGGGGAGGCTTGCAAGCCCGAAGAATACCACCCCAACCATGAAGCACGGGGGTGGCAGAATCATGTTGTGGGGGTGCCTACTGCAGGAGGGACTGGTGTACTTCACAAAATAGATCGCTTCATGAGGCAGGAAAATTATGTGGATATATTGAAGCAACATCTCAAGACATCAGAAGCTTGTTCACAAATAGGTCTTCCAAATGGACAATGACCCCAAGCATACATCCAAAGTTCTTGGCCAAAGTTCCATCAACTTGTTTGCAGAATGCCGAAACGCGCGACCACTTGAGTGCAGACACGACTCTGTTTTCTAACTGTACTTAAGTAAATTCACTGCAGTAACGTTGTTGGGTCACTTGGTAATTGTTATATGTGATAACATGTAACATTAACTTTTAATTACGTAATCAATGTTGATGTTAGATTGGCCAAGAGTTCATTCTCATTTGTGTCAAACAGTACCAAATTCCAACCTATTGGCTACCTTGGAATAGGTTTCAAATCCATTTATATTTGAAACCTCCTGACAACATTTAGAAACTTTGGCCAAGAGTTCCCGTTCGTATGTGTCAAACACTACCAAAGCTCAACCTATTGGCAACGTTGGAATATGTTTCAAATACCTTTATTTTGGAATGTTGAGAAAACATTGTTACAACATTTGTTTTTGCAACACCAATATACAAACTTTCCCAACCTAAATCAAACTTCGGTTTAGGTTCCAGGAACATTTTGTGCTACCTGGGATACCCTGTTTCCATCGTGACTTTTTTAATGCGTCAAGTAAATCATCCGCATGAAATGGTTAAATGGAAACCTGGTATATGTGTCAGTCTTTGCGAAGCTTGATAAAACAAATGGAAGCAGTAAGGACAAAACTCACACAGGCCTACAATTAATAACATGCTGCTATTTATACCATCTGGGTATAATGGATTAATAAAACTGCTGATTTTAGAAGTCATGTTAAACTATAGAGGAGATGGATTGACTATCAAGGGAATAGTTTGATTCACGAAACACTCACATATCTCTCCTATCATAGTTTCTCGTCCAGCACAACATAACATGGAAGTCTTCATAACAGTGCTGAGGAACTGAACGCAGCATACAATTGAAAACCTTTTTTCTCACTGCCTAAATTCCCACGTTATTCATCTAGATATACAATGTTATGGTACATCTATTCATAGTTGTGACCAATCCGTAACAAATCATTGTAGTCAGAGTGTAAGGCCAGCATTTTCCACAAGATGGCAATGTAACTTCACTTATGTTTCTCTCTTTTATTGCATAGCAGATTATGCTCTCTGTTGGCACTGCACTCTACTCTAGGTTTAGACAGTGATGGAAAAGTACCCAATAGTCATACTTAAAGTAAAGATACTTGTTATTTTCTATTAAGGTGACAGTGATAGTCACCCAGTTAAATGTAACTTGAGTAAAATTATTTGGTTTTAAATATACATAAGAATCAAAAGTAAATGTAGTTGCTAAAATATACCAAGGTATAAATAATAAATAATTTAATAATTTAAATAAAGAATAAATAATTTCACTTTCCTCATTAAGAAAACCAGATGGCACAATTGTCTTAAAAAATAATAATAAACGGACAGCCAGGGCCACACTTCAATACTCATAATTTACAAAGGATTTGTGTTAAGTGAGTCTGCCAGATCAGAAGCAGTAGGGACCAGGGATGTTCTCTTGAGAACTGTATGAATTTGGACCATTTTCCCATCCTGCTAAGCATTCAAAATGTAGCGAGTAATTTTGGCTGTCAGGGAAAATGTATGGAGTAAAAAGTACATTATTTTCTTTAGGAATACAGTGGAGTAAAAGTAAAAGTTGTCAAAAAAGAAATAGTCAAGTAAAGTACAGTTAGCCAAAAACGACTTAAGTAGTACTTTAAAATATTTTTACTTAAGTACTTTACACCACTGGGTTTAGGGCACTCCTAGCTGTGCACCTGCCACAGCAATTGTATATTTCTATCACATTGTGTTGTGTGCAGGAGTAACAATAATCTGTCAAACAAGTCATGTGCGTGAAATTGACTCAGCATTGACTTTGTATTTATGTGGTCTCCTGTAGGAAGCTGACAGCCACCAAAAGGACGAGTTGTTAATTCATGGTCGAGAGAACAGAACTAGTTAGCCATGTGGGCAGGCTCAGGGCTGGTGCTCTGGGCGACAGTGAGGCTGGGGGATTTGACTTTGAATGGGGAGGAGGCCCTCTCTCGCAGCCTGGCACTGACATAAAGAGACCTGTTATGGGTGACAGAGGCGGGTTGGGTAGGGAGGGTCGGAGGAGTAACTGTCCCAGGCAGAGACAGAGTAGGGATTGTGAGGGTGGCACGGGCCAGCTGGGGAGGGACAGAAGGCGCTCAGTGCAGGGCAGGAAGTGGGACTTGTGTGAGGAGGGAAGGACACACACCCACACATGCAACACAACACTGAGGAGCGATGGTGTGGTGCTTTGCAGACTCCGCTGCAAGGTCCCCCACTCCTGGGCATAGATGCTGACAAACGAGATGTCCCTCCTGTGACTCTTAGCTACAGGGCCAAGCCCCCCTCCTGTCATGCTATCTGCACACTCTAAAGGCCGAACAGGCTTTGGCATCTATACAGCAGAGGTATTTTGCATTTATGATGCCCATTAACTAATTCATTTTTCGTTTTATCATCAAGGACATGGAGATACCCTTACCCAGAGCAGCTGACTGTAAATACATTAGGGCAATGGAAGTGCACTGAGATTTAGATTATTTGAAAAAAAAAAACTTTGATTTCAAAGTTTAACAAACCATACATATCTATGCACAAGGACTACTTTAATAATTTATAAAAACACATTTACAGGAAGAACTGTGCATTTTTATATGACCACATTTTCCAAAAACTCAGTTAAATATCTGCTCTGAATTAAATGTCTGCAGAAAGAATGGGGTGTCCGTTATGACATGACATGACACTTTGAGTTGGAAAAAAATCTATTTTGGTTATTGAACTACAGTAAGTGAAGTGGATATACACCCGGTAACCGAATTGCGGTAACATAATTTCTGATTATGCATTTCTGTACTACACAGAAATGCATAATTATGGATATGAATGTCATTCTCTTCATGGTGCTGTATCCTAAATACGCTCACAAAGGTAGCAACATGCAATATCCTCCTTTGCATATTTGGGTATTATTCTACACACGGCTATTATTTTAATGTGCTCCGCCACCAAAAAAGACCACATTTGATTGGTCAGGATCTGAACCAATCATAGATGTCTATGTTTCACAAGTTTGGATATTAAAGTACAGCACAGTAGAGCTCAGAACAGTACAGCACAGAATGGAACAGTAGAGTTCAATTGCGTATCGTCAAGTAGAGTACAGTAGAGTTCAGTGCAGTACATTATAGTGTACTCAACTTGTGTGCTCTACTGTGTACTGAACTGTACTCTATTCTACTCTACTGTACAGTACTACACTCTACTTTTCTTAACTGTACTGTACTCTACTGTACTGTACTGAAATATACTCTACTTTTCTTTACTGTACTGTGCTGTGCTGTCCACAGTAGAGGTGGACCGATTAATTAGGGCCGATTTCAAGTTTTCATAACAATCGTAAATCTGTATTTTTGGACACCGATTTGGCCGATTTTTTTTTTACACCTTTATTTCATCTTTATGTAACTAGGCAAGTCAGTTAAGAACACATTCTTATTTTCAATGACGGCCTAGGATTTGTGTTAACTGCCTCGTTCAGGGGCAGGACGGCAGATTTTCACTTTGTCAACTCGGGGGATCTTGCAACATTACAGTTAACTAGTCCAACGCTATAACCACCTGCCTCTCGTTGCACTCCACAGGGAGACTGCCTGTTACGCGAATGCAGTAAGCCAAGGTAAGTTGCTAGCTAGCATTAAACTTATCTTATAAAAAACAATCAATCATAATCACTAGTTAACTACACATGGTTGATGATATTACTAGTTTATCTAGCGTGTCCTGCGTTGCATATAATCTGACTGAGCATACAAGCATACAAGTATCTGACTGAGCAGTGGTAGGCAGCAGCAGGCTCGTAAGCATTCATTCAAACAGCACTTTCGTGCGTTTTGCCAGCAGCTCTTTAATGTGCATCAAGCATTGCGCTGTTTTTGACTTCAAGCCTATCAACTCCCAAGATTAGGCTGGTGTAACCGATGTGAAATGGCTAGCTAGTTTGCGTGGTGTGCGCTAATAGCGTTTCAAACGTCACTCGCTCTGAGACTTGGAGTGGTTGTTCCCCTTGCTCTGCATGGGTAACGCTGCTTCGAGGGTGGCTGTTGTTGATGTGTTCCTGGTTCGAGCCCAGAGAGGAGCGAGGAGAGGGACGGAAGCTATACTGTTACACTGGCAATACTAGAGTGCCTATAAGAACAACCAATAGTCAAAGGTTAATGAAATATGAATGGTATAGAGGGAAATAGTCCTATAATTCCTAGAATAACTACAACCTAAAACTTTTTACCTGGGAATATTGAAGACTTATGTTAAAAGGAACCACCAGCTTTCATATGTTCTCGTGTTCTGAGAAAGGAACTTAAACATTAGCTTTCTTACATGGCACATATTGCACCTTTATTTTCTTCTCCAACACTTTGTTTTTGCATTATTTAAACCAAATTGAACATGTTTCATTATTTGAGGCTAAATTGATGTATTATATTAAGTTAAAATAAGTGTTCATTCAGTATTGTTGTAATTGTCATTATTACAAATAAAATAAAATAAAATAAATTTTGGCCCCCCAATAATCGGTATTGGTATCGGCATTGAAAAATCATAATCGGTCGACCTCTAGTCCACAGCCTTCTTGCCCGGACCAAATCTGAACCAATCATGGACGTTTATGTTTGGGCCAAATGAAGGCTGAAAGAGATAGAAAACAGTTATGAGCTGAACATAACAGTATGCCAGTGGAAGGGAAGACAGTAGCAAATCAAATATTATTTGTCACATGCTTCGTAAACAACAGATGTAGACTAACAGTGATGCTTGCTTATGGGTCCTTTCCCAACACTGCAGAGTTAAGATAAAAATATCAATAGTAACACAAGGAATAAATACACTGTGGATAAAGAATAACAACGAGTAAAAGTAAAATGGCTATATACATGGAGTACCAGTACCGAGTCAATGTGGTGTCGGTCATTGAAATAAAATAAAAACTCTAAAATAAAAAGTCCCGACATGACCAGGGAAGTTGCAGAGAAAAGTTCATGTTTCATCCTGGTGGGAAAAAGACAACATGAACTTGTTTCACTGTTGCTTTCCCTGCTACACTCCTCTTTACATGGGAGTGCACCAGACTGAGCTTCGACAAGATCACGTGAGGTGAGGAAATCACAGCTTAGTCGATTAAATAAAAAATATATTTTGTGTTTTTTTAGATATCTTTCTTGTCATATATCTTCAGAAAGAAAAACACTAGCAACAACAAGAAGAAGAGCTCTGAGAATTTAGTTGATAGGGAATACAGGGATGGATGGAGGGTTGGTATATATGACTAATCTAAGCTACAGAGCGTTTGGAAAGTATTCAAACCCCTTTACTTTTTCTACATTTTGTTACGTTACAGCCTTGTTCGAAACATTTAAAAAATATATATATTCATAAATCTACACACAATATCCCATAGTCACAATGCAAAAACTGTTTTTTAGAAATGTTTGCAAACGTATTAAAAACTATTCAGACCCTTTACTATGAGACTTGAAATTGGGCTCAGGTGCATCCGGTTTTCATTGATCATCGTTGAGATGTTTCTACAACTTGATTGGAGTTCACCTGTGGTAAATTCAATTGATTGGACATGATTTTGAAAGGCACCACCTGTCTATACAAGGCCCCACAGTTGACAGTGCAAGTCAGAGCAAAAACCAAGCCATGAGGATGAAGGAATTGTCAGTAGAGCTCCAAGACAGGATTGTGTCGAGGCACAGATCTGGGGAAGGGTACCAACAACGTTCTGCAGCACTGAAGGTCCCCAAGAACACAGTGGCCTCCATCATTCTTAAATGGAAGAAGTTTGGAGCCAGCAAGACTCTTCCTAGACCTGGCTGCTTGGCAGAACTGAGCAATCGGGGGAGAAGGGCCTTGGTCAGGGAGGTGACAAAGAATCCAATGGTCACTCTTGCTCCAGAGTTCCTCTGTGGAGATGGGAGAACCTTCCAGAAAGACAACCATCTCTGCAGCACTCCACCAATCAGGCCTTTGTGGTACAATGGCCAGATGGAAGCCACTCCTCAGTAAAAGGCACCTAAACAAGATGACCTGGTCTGATGAAATCAAGATTGAACTCTTTGGCCTGAATGCCAGGCATCATGTCTGAAAGAAACCTGGCACTATCCCTACGGTGAAGCATGGTGGTGGCAGCATCATGCTGTGGGTGTGTTTTTCAGTGGCAGGGACTGGGAGACTAGTCAGGATTGAGGCAAAGATTAACGGAGCAAAGTACAGAGAGATCCTTGATAAAAACCTCCTCCAGAGTGCTCAGGACATCAGCCTGGGACAAAGGTTCTCCTTCCAACAGGACAATGACACTAAGCACACAGCCAAGTCAAAGCAGGACTAGTTTCGGGACAAGTCTCTGAATGTCCTTGAGTGGCCCAGCCAGAGCCCGGACTTCAACCCGATAGAACATCTCTGGAGAGACCTGACAATAGCTGTGCAGTGACGCTCCCCATCCAACCTGACAGAGCTTGAGAGGATCTGCAGGGAAGAATGGGAAGAAAATCCCCATACAGGTGTTCCAAGCTTGTAGAGTCATACCCAAGATGACTCGAGGCTTTAAACGATGCCAAATGTGTATCAAAAAAGTACTGAGCAAAGGGTCTGAATACTTACACGGCAATTCAAAAGTTTGGGCTCACTTAGAAATGTCCTTGTTTTTGAAAGCAAAGCACATTTTGTGGCCATTAAAATAACAGAAAATTCATCAGAAATACAGTGTAGACATTGTTAATGTTGTAAATGACTATTGTAACTGGAATCGGCAGATTTTAATGGAATATCTACATAGGCATGTAGAGGCCCATTATCAGCAACCATCACTCCTGTGTTTCCAATGGCACGTTGTGTTAGCTAATCCAAGTTAATCATTTTAAAAAGCTAACTGATCATGAGAAAACACTGAAAAACAACTGTTGTACTGATTTAAAGAAGCAATAAAACTGGCCTTGTTAGTATCTGGAGAATCAGCATCAGTTCAATTACAGGCTCAAAATGGCGAGAAACAAAGTACTTTCTTCTGAAAATCGTCATCCTATTCTTGTTCTGAGAAATGAAGGCTATTCCATGAGAGAAATTTACAAGAAACTGAAGATCTCATACAACGTTGTGTACTAGTCCCTTCATAGAACACCAGCCTCAACGTCAACAGTGAAGAGGTGACTCCTGGATGCTGGCCAAGGCAGAGTTCCTCTGTCCAGTGTCTGTGTTCTTTTACCCATCTTAATATTTTATTTTTATTGGCCAGTCTGAGATATGGCTTTTCTTTGTAACTCTGCCTAGAAGGCTAGCATCCCGGAGTCGCCTCTTCAATGTTGACGTTGAGACTGGTGTTTTGCCGGTACTATTTCATTAGTTACAGTATGATAGCTAAGGAGTCTCCAGATTACATCTTCATACTAAGGGCAACCATGGCATCCGTGAAAGGGAGAAGCGTCCAACCATGATTTGTACGGGTCAGAGAGTCTAGCTAGCAACATTTTCAGATATTACACTTTTCTAATTTTGACAAAGTATTTTAATTTCAAATTAAAGTGTACTGTTAGCTAGCTTGCTAACTTTAGGTGGCTGGTTTGCTAGCTAACGGTACGTGTATAATCTTATTATTAGTACAGTGGGGCAAAAAAGTATTTAGTAAGCCACCAATTGTGCAAATTCTCCCACTTAAAAAGATGAGAGAGGCCTGTAATTTTCATCATAGGTACACTTCAACTATGACAGACAAAATGAGAAAAAAAATCCAGAAAATCACAATGTAGGATTTTTAATCAATTTATTTGCAAATTATGGTGGAAAATAAGTATTTGGTCACCTACAAACAAGCTAGATTTCTGGCTCTAACAGCTCTGAAACTTTGGAAACCTGTTCTAGAGCTCAAGTCGACAGTGCAAGGTGAGTTATGAGGCTCTAGAAGCTTCTCAGACCGAGAAACAGCCTTGTACATTTGCAATAACTTCAATTCATTTTGACCATCACGAAAATAATGACATTTAGAAAAGTACCTATGTCTCAAGACTAGGTGCATTGAAACCGCCTCGGCCCATAGAGATGGACGCTAACATTTCTGTCCAATAGCTCATTCAAGGACCCCATAGCAACGACCGGAAAATGTTGATTTTCAGCACCAATTAAGGTCGCTGCTCAGGCTCCAAATGACCTATTGAGCCTAAACTTGGGATTTGGGGTTGCCTAAGCTAGGCCTACACATAATGTCAGAACTGGACCCGCAGCTAGAATGTAACTACATGTTTTATGTTTTTATTATGGTTTAAACAGAAGGCGCTGTGAATTTTGGGCCTGCTCTGAAATATGTGATAGTTTGCCTCTAAACGAGTTGGAAAAAGTGTGTTGTAGTGTCAGTTTGTATCAGTTTGATGTTAGAATGATATCTAATTGACTGATGGACGGTGACTGGCTGGCTGACTTTTGTCCATTTGCAATATGTTTAAACAGTGATAGACCATCACCAAAGTGACATTCTGAAATCAATTTTGCTTTTCTGCAGACTTTTTGAGAATGTCAAATTCGTGATGGTAAATGCCCATTGAAACATATTGCAAATGGACAGCCTACGATCGTACATAACATCCTGATTTGGCACATTCAGTACATTCATATTGTATTTGGACATTTCTTATGGCATCTGGGGATTGTTCACTGACTTTTGACTTCCTTTAAAATCATATTGCAAATGGACAAAACATATGCCTTGTGCACAATTAAAATATGATGGCAATAAAATATGACAAAAGTATGTTCATACAGTTCTTATACATATTTGAAATAAGAAAATTTACAGTGGAGCGCACTCGCCATCTATTGGATTTTTGCTGTGTGACACTTGGCATATGGCATTTGCAATCCGTTTTGAATGTAACGACGTCCATTTGAGTGGCATTGTACATCGTGTATATGTTTCATATGGTGCCAATAAGATCCCATTCATTTTTGTCCATTTTAAAGGGGGGGGTGTTCAGTTACATACCAGCAATAACATTAAATGACCGGCAAATTCAATCAATGAGATCAAAGCACAAAGACAAAATACCTGAAGTGTTGCTTGTTCACCCAGGATCATCTCCTTGTACTGGTGACAGAGAGCAGGTTTATGCTGAAAGACAAATACCAGAAATGTATGTTAAACAAATCAAATCAAATGTGATTGCTCACATACACGTGTTTAGCAGATGTCATTGCGGGTGTAGTGAAATGCTTGGGTTTCTAGCTCCGACAGTGCAGTAATATTTAACAAGTAATATCTAACAATTTCACAACATATACCCAATACACACAAATCCAAGTAAAGGAATGGAATTAAGAATTTCTGGTCTAATAATGTAAGAAATAATACATAAACTAAATATTGCAAAGTTTCCTAAGAGCTAGAAGCAAGCAAAGCTCTGTGTATGCCATTTTAGTGGATTCTAACACCAGAATCATCCAGATGTTTTTTTGTAATTTTGTCATTTCAATAACTTGATTTCAATAAAAACCTTGAACCCAGCTGTCCCTGACTTATTCTAAATATGTGTATGTTACACTCTAGCAGTACTTTCAGACACATATCATAATAAAATACAAAAACTTTCTGAGCATTTCATCCTCAAAGTGCCTGTTCAAAATGATCATATGCGTATTTAAGGGTAGAATAGCAGGGCCTTGATGAGTACCAATAGCCACAAGTCTAATAAATCTATTTAACTAGAAAAGACTGGCCTCAGTGAACCCCCCTTCATGTCGATGTAATTTGGATGTGTTTTATGAATGTGTTAGGTAACATTGGAATACCAAATGTAAATGTTTGAAAGAACATTTCATCACTGTCACTTAATTGCATCACTTCCCATAAACAAGTCTCTTGCAGTTGAAATAGGTGCCGGGAACTGTGCACATTTTTGGCTCGCGTGGAATCTTTGCTGCTGCTTTGGCCCACATTATGTCTCTCACATAGCCCATGTGCCAGACTAATGATGAAGGTTCTCCTTCTCATGGGTGTTGTTCATGCACTGTTGAACAACATGTGTGCTTTGATACCAGCCAAGTCAAGCATGTTGTAGAACACAGCAACAGGCCAGCATCGAGTTCCTCCTTTCACCTTGTACAGCCTTGCCATCTGAACCAAAACATTATCCTACACTCACTCACCTGCTGTCCGATATGGATCCTGAAGGCCTGAAGTAGACTAATAAGGCCGCAACCTAGTCTCAGAGCATTTCGTATTATTATGTATGTAAATCTGAGACAGTCCATTTAGTATGATATGTTACATTTCATATTGTATGTATTAATTTGTGGATGTCCATCATTTGGTATGATATGTTATGAATTACAACTTAAGTAACCATCTGTATTATGTAACCATACCATACTAATTTGAGTGTCCTGGATTTATATTTACTATGTTACGTCAAGTCTAGGACCAGGATGGACTGCTTGGATATGGTGCACTAATATAGGGTACACTGTTATGAGAGTATAATTAGAATAGATGCAAACAATAGTGGCCTGCCCGGTTCATCATTCACAAGTGATTACATAATTATCAATATTCTTTTCCCCTCACTCAACAACTAACCCATTCTCCCCTTTTCTCCGCCATCATACTATACTTAATTTATTGAATATGTTACATGTGTGAAATTAGACGGACGGACCAGGCCAGGGAAACCATGAAAAAAAATTACAAGCCCTGGTTATAACTCCAGTTCCATTTGTGATTATAAGTTTCAAACAATGACCGTGTGTTATAAAGACTTAATTAGGAAAAGTCAAGGAAGAGGAGGACATCGACTTTAAAAATGGCAGAGTAAGAGGCTTTGGTGGAAATTCTTAGTGAGTCGGACCTATATGATAGCAGCAACCTGGACACCCAGGTAAAGAATGTTTTTGAGAAGGATTATTTATATAAATTTCTATGGTTTACTATATGAACTTACCATTTGTATATAGGTGTGGGCTGCATCTTTGTGCTTTGTATTTACAGTATAGTGATGTCCTGTCCTGTGTAGCCTATATCCTGTGTATCATTTCAAAGCAGTTATACTGTATATTGTATATGCACTACCAGTGAAAAGTTTTAGAACACCTGCTCATTCAAGTTTTTTAAAAATGTTTACTATTTTCTACATCGTGGAATAATAGTTAAGACATCAAAACTATGAAATAACACATATGGAATCATGTTGCGGGCTGCTGCTGCAGCATTCTATGGCACGTGATTTAATTGTCAGTCATTTTTTACGTTAATGCAAGTTAGTGCTATTTTGACCACCAGAGGGCAACTTTGAGAATCATTTGATAGTCTACCATATTGGAATTACTAGAGAATTATTTTGTATAGCCATGTAGCCATGAAACCCACTCAGACACAGTCCAGGGAAAAACCACCTGTTAAACATGAACTAATGAAAACGCAACCCAAACTAACTGACAATCAAACGGAAACAATCCCGCACAAAAACCCAAAGGAAATGTCGAGATAAATACCCCCCTAATTAACCAAAATGAAACCAGGTGAAACACAAAACAGACATAACCAAAAGAAAAGGAAAAAGGATCGGTGGCAGCTAGTAGACCGGCGATGACGATTGCCGAGCGCCACCCGAACAGGGAGAGGAGCCACCTTCGGTGGAAGTCGTGACATTGGTATGCTTTTTTCAAGATGAGTGATGAGAAGAGAATCGTCCAAACCATTTGGGTATCTCACTCCACCTCCATATGCCATGTCTTAAAATTTGCAGACAGATGGATTAAAAGTAAGTTTACCTTGTAATACTTCTGACAGCCAACTTTCTAGCTCCGCCCATAACTTCTGGACTGTAAAGCATTCCCAGAAAGCATGGATTATTGAGCTATTATTAGTTTTACACTTAAGACATGACTCTGCTGTTGTGCTGTAGAATTTGTGATTTACTTCCATTAAATGTAATTTTGTTAGCTATGCTCCATCTTGTGCCAACATCTGTTCTTTTTAAGTCTTGCTTCCAATACTTTATATTTTTTGCTACGACTGTCAGTTAGATATGCTCTCTCTCTCCAAGGTTTTGTATATCTTCCCTATCATATGGACAATTTTCTGACTCAAATAAGATTCCCTCAAGGTTGCTCTGATGTCCAAAAGATTTCAAATCAACATTTTGTGATATGTAACTTTTAAGTTACATGTATTTGAAACTATCTCCATTGGTCAATCCAAAATGACTTTTTCATTCTGTCATTTACAGTTTCTATGCCATTAGTTTTCCATTTGGAGCAATTTATCTGTGAATTATGAAAAGCTATCCAAGGATTTTTTCATAAGTTTGTGATATTGGTTCTTGTAGAATGTGTTATATTTTCTTCCATATTGTTATAGTGTTCTTAACTATGAAGTTGTTAATAGTTTAATCCTTTGAAAATTGACAAGTAAAATTCTGGAGATGTGCATCTTCAAAATGTACTCATTGTTCCTCTTTAGTGCACGTAAAATCCTTAGGTAGCGGGTTGATACAATTCCAAGTCTGGAAGGTTGAAACCACCCTCAGACTTAGGAAGATGTAAAATGTTCCTTTTATTCTAGGAATTTGATTTGCCCATATAAAGTCTGTTATGACCAAGTATACTTTTTTAAAGAAAGTCTTCGGTGGGATAATTGGCATTACATGAAATAAATACAAAAACTTTGGCAGCCATGCTATTCTAAACAGGTTTATTCTACCTGTAATATTTATGGGAAGATTATTCCTTTTAATTCGATCTGCTTTCACATTGTTGATTCATGGAATAACATTTCTTGTTTGTTGTGAGTTATTTAGCATCCTAAATCTTTTCTATTTTTCTGTGATCCACTTGAAGGACTTCTGTAGATCATGCGTCTTTAATTTTTCCTATTGCAATTGTTTGGATTTTTTCCAAGTTGTTTTTTTAACCTGAGATTTGAGAATTCTGAAAATATTTTTATATTTTTTTCTGCAAGTGGTTCAATTGCCAGTGCAAACAGGAAGGGGGAGAGAGGAAATCCCTGTCTTGTGCTCCTTTCTGAAGCAATTGCATTAGATAATGTATTATTTGTGTATATTCTTGCTTTGTGACATTCATACAATACTTTTATAAAATGTATTAATTCAGCTGGCAAGTTGAAAGCTTCCAAAGTTTTGAAAAGAAAAGCCAGTTTGAAAACTGAAACATGTTCTTGTAACGGCCGTTGGTGGAAGAAGGTGAGGACCAAGGTGCAGCGTGGTACGTTTTCGGCATTTTATTAAATATAACTGAACACTAAATACAAAGTAACAAAAGTCACAACCGGAACAGCTCCGTCAGGTGCAACACACACCAGGTGGGAACAGGCTACCTAAGTATGGTTCTCATTGGGAACCATACCAGGCCAAACACATAGAATTATAACACACAGAACAAACAGAATGCCCACCCCCAACTCACGCCCTGACCAAACTAAAATAGAGACATAAGAAAGGAACTAAGGTCAGGACGCGACAGTACCCACCCCCCAAAGGTGCGGACTCCAGCTGCATACTCCCATAGTGGAGGGCCTGGGTGGGTATCTGTCCGCGGTGATGGCTCTGGCACGGGACATGGACCCCACTTAGGTGGCGCCTTTGGAGCGGCGACCCTCGCCGCTGACCCCGGACTGGGGACCCTTGCAGCGGGCCCCTCCCGCCTGTCTGGCAGCGCTGGAGTGAAGGGTGACTCTGGCAGCTCCGGACTGGAGGGAGACTCTGGAGGAAGGAGACGGAGAGACAGCCTGGTCCTTGGAGGAGGCACAGGATAGTCTGGGCTGTGGAGGCGCACTGGAGGTCTCGAACTAAGGGCCTGCACAACCCGTCCTGGCCGGAATGGTGATTTTAGCCCGGCAAGTGCGGGGCTCAGGTACAGGACGCACTGGGCTGTGCAGACACACAGGAGACACAGTGCGCAGCGCCGACGCAGGATATCCTGGCCCGAGGAGACGCACTGGAGGTCTGGAGAGCAGGGCTGGCATCATCAGTCCTGGCTGAATCCTCACCCTACCCTGGCAGATGCGGTGAGCTGGGATGTAGCACACAGGGCTAAGAACACATACTGGAGACACCGTGCGCTCCAGCGCATAACACGGTGCCTGACCAGTACGATGCCTGCCATGGTGAGCACGTCTCGGAGAGCTGTAATGCTGAGCTGGCACAGGACGTGCAGGGCTAGGGAGGTGCACAGGAGGCCTGGTGCGTCGGTCTGGCACAGTCTTCACCAGACGGCTAGCAAGCACCTCAGGACGAGTAATGGAGAGCTGACTCAGGTGACATCAAATCCTGGACACGCTCTGTCGGGCGGATGTCGTGCCTCATGCACCAACACAGCAACTCCCTCATTACTCTCTCCTCCAATCTCTCCATTAACTCCTTCACTGTTTCTGCTTCGCTCCCTTCACTCACCTCCAATTCTGCCCTGACCGGCTCTGGTTCCATCCTTGGCTCCTTACGGTAAGCACGGGGAGTTGGCTCAGGTCTGACTCCTCACTCTGCCACACTCCCCGTGTGCGCCCCCCCCCCCAATACATTTTTGGGGCTGCCTCTCGGTATTCCTTGCCAGCCATGCCAACTCCTTGTAGAGTTTCCGCTCAGCCTTAGCTGCCTCCAGTTCCTCCTGTGGATGGCGATACTCCCCGGCCTGTGCCCAGGGTCCCTTGCCTTCCAGTATCTCCTCCCATGTCCATTTCTCCAGATAGCGCTGCTGCTCCTCACCACGCTACTTGGTCCTTTGTTGGTGGTGGGTAGTCCTGTATGGTGAAACACAGATACAGAAAATAACTACCCACAAACACCAGGTGGGAACAGGCTACCTAAGTATGGTTCTCAATCAGAGACAACGATTGACAGCTGCCTCTGATTGGTAACCATACCAGGCCAAACACATAGAACTATAACACACAGAACAAACAGAATGCCCACCCCTACTCACCAAACTAAATTAGAGACATAAAAAAGGAACTAAGGCCAGGACGTGACAGTTCTTATATTTGTCAGTGTTTTTTTATAAACCCTGTTTGATTGATATGTATCAAGTCTGGTAAGACTTTGCCATTCTATTGGTGATAAGGTTAGATTTTTATTGTCACAATTTATTAAACCTATGAGTCTATAATCAGCAGGGGACTCCAGATTTTCCTGGTTTTAATATAACTGAAATAACTTTTTGTCACATGGAACTAGGAGTTAACTGAATTGAGTGATATATGTGTTGTCATTTGTGTATAAAAGGGGCTACTTTGTCCCAAAATGTTGTATTGAATTCTATGGGAAAGCAATCCATTTCTGGTGCCTTTCTCGGTGCGAATCTTGGCATTTTAAGTGTAGACTCTTACATGTGTATGGGATGCAGACTGCTCTTGCCACAGAAGACAGAGCTGCCACAGAAGACAGATACCAGCAGCTGTATTCAGGACAACATTGTTATTGAAAGCTGTAGCTATACTTTGCATGTTGTCCATGATGAAAATATGAGTAAATCCAATGGATCTTTCAAATATCCACAGTAGCAGAGAGCAGGATGTACTGTACGATTTGACAGAGAAGCCTTGAGTGACAGAATGTCCCAGCCCCCTCATTATTGCAACCAATAATGGCTATGCAAGATTCTGTATTTTGTCTACGTCTAAACAGCTTTGTGATTTCTCATTTTGTTTATATTTACAGATGACATTTATTATTGCACATAAATTCCCATTCAAAAAGTTATTTCTGCCCCCAAAAATATGTTTTTTACGTTCAATTGCCTTTGCTTTGAAGTAGGGATTTCCGTCATATGCCCTGCTTTCACATATGCTCATCATGGAATGAGAGATGAGTGTCACGAACTTCAAAATGAGCAGACCAAGGCGCAGTGTGCATTGAGTTCCACATCTTTTTAATACAATGTGAAACTAGAAACAAAACAACAAAACTTACAAAGAACGTGAAGACGTAGTGCCCAACCACACTAACAACATCACACAAAGCAGGTGGGAGATAGGGCTTCCTAAATATGATCCCCAATTAGAGGCAATGATTACCAGATGCTTCTAATTGGGAACCATATAAAACCATCAACATAGAAATACACATACTAGATCACCCCCCTAGTCACACCCTGACCTAAACCACTATAGAGAATCCAAGTGCTCTCTATGGTCAGGGCGTGACAATGAGATAATCTGGTGACACTCATATTTAGAAAAGTAAGTTTTCCATTTGATAAAAAAATTAAATAAAAGCCTTTAGTAGGCTACCCTTACCCTACTATAATGAAAACTGGTGTAATGCATCTCGTGTCTTTCTTATCCTGACAATTTTTTGTACTTTTTAACTTTTACGTGATATCGAATTGGTAGAATTTACAGTCTTGTCCCATCGCTACAACTCCTGTATAGACCCAAGAGAGGCAAAAGCTGAGAGCCATGCGTCCTCTGAAACACGACCTGACACACCGCTCGCTTAACCCGCAACACACTAATGTGTCGGAG
Source organism: Oncorhynchus tshawytscha (assembly GCF_018296145.1). NCBI lineage: Eukaryota > Metazoa > Chordata > Actinopteri > Salmoniformes > Salmonidae > Oncorhynchus > Oncorhynchus tshawytscha. Next base: position 1,357,002 of record NC_056449.1, read on the forward strand.
TAAACACTGTACAACTGGTGACCGAATTCACCATGCATGCCCCTGGCCTGCCACAAGGAGTTGCTAGAGTGCGAAGCAATGCCTTAGACCGCTGTAGGGCCTATAGGGCTACCGCCAGCACTTAGATTTACCATTGTGTTAGGTTTGTTAAAAACTTCTTAGGGCTGAAATCCCTTCAACGGGATCGATATGACAACAGCCAGTGAAAGTGCAGGGCGGCAAATTCAAAACAACAGAAATCTCATCATTAAAATTCCTTAAACATACATGTATCTCATACCATTTCAAGGTAATCTTGTTGTTGATCCGATACAGTGTCCGATTTCAAATAGGCTTTACAGCGAAAGCACCACAAACGATTATGTTAGGTCAGAGCCAAATCACAAAAACACACACAGCCATTTTTCCAGCCAAAGAGTGGAGTCACAAAAAGCAAAAATAGAGAGAGAATTAATCACTAACCTTTGATCTTCATCAGATGACACTCATAGGACTTCATGTTACACAATACATGTATGTTTTGTTCGGTAAAGTTCATATACAAAAAATCTCAGTATACACTTGGCGCATTAGGTTCAGTAGTTCCAAAAACATCCAGTTAATTTGCAGAGAGCCACATCAATTTAAAGAAATACTCATCATAAATGTTGATGAAAATACAAGTAGTATACATGTAATTAAAGATATACTTCTCCTTAATGCAACTGCTGTGTCAGATTTCAAAAAAGCTTTACGGAAAAAGCAAACCATGCTATAGTTATCTGAGAACGGTGCTCAGAGAACAAATACAAATAACCGCCATGTTGGAGTCAACAGAAGTCAGAAATAACATTATAAATATTCACTTACCTTTGATGATCTTCATCAGAATGTACTCCCAGGAATCCCAGTTCCACAATAAATGTTTGATTTGTTCGATAACGTCCATAATTTATGTCCAAATAGCTTTTGTTAGCGCGTTTGGTAAAGAAATCAAAACTCATGAAGAGTGTTCACTAGTTGAAGATGAAATGTCAAAAGGTTCCGTTACAGACCGTAGAAACTTTTCAAACGATTTATGGAATCAATCTTTAGGATGTTTTTAACATAAATCTTCAATAATATTCCAACCGGAGAATTCCTTTGTCTTCAGGAAAGCAAAGGAATGGGAGATACCTCATGTTAAATGAGCGTGACTGCTGCCAGACCTCTGACTCATTCAGCTCTCATTCGGCCCCACTTCACAGTAGAAGCATCGAACAAGTTTCTAAAGACGGTTGACATCTAGTGGAAGCCTTAGGAAGTGCAAGATGACCAATATCCCACTTTATTTTCGATAGGGGCAGAGTTGAAAATCGACCAACCTCAGATGTCCCACTTCCTGGTTTCATTTTTTCTCAGGTTTTTGCCTGCTATATGAGTTCTGTTTTACTCACAGACATCTTTCAAACAGTTTTAGAAACTTGCGTGTTTTCTAATAATATGCATATATTAGCACCTGGGACTGAGGAGCAGGCAGTTTACTCTGGGCACCTTATTCATCCAAGCTACTCAATACTGCCCACCAACCATAAGAAGTTCAAATAGAGCCCTGTATAAAATAAATAATACAAAAACTGAGCTATATTGTATGCAATTTTTTGGAGGGTAAAATTTGTTTTCTCAAAAGATAAGTGGGCGGGGTATTGGCACCCCTAATTTCAATACATTTCAATGCCTCACATTGCAAGGGTAACGGCACAGTCTTATCCTAAAAGGCCATTCCTCCATACAGAATCTTTCCAGATCCTTGATATCCTTCATCTGTGTTTATGGACTGTCCTCTTCAGTTCACAACACATGTTTTCAATGGGTTTCAACTCCGGGGGCTGAAATGGCCATTGCAAAATGTTGATTTTGTGGTCAATTAACAATTTCTTTGTGGATGTTGATATGTGCTTGGGGTTATTGTCATGAAGTATAGCTCAGTATTTCTGTTATTTATTTTATACAGTCTTTTTTGCTCCTTTATCAATGGTGCTAATTATTCTGTACCTGACTGTACCTGTGTACCCAGCATTTTGGGGGCCCTAAGCAAGATTTGGTTGTACTGCAATTCTACAAATTTATATTTGCAGTTTTAAAACTGATTTCATGCGATTGTACAAATTGTTTTAAAAAATTGCAGTTCAACAATGAAGTGAAAACTGGCTGATGTCACGCCCTGGTCTTAGTATTTTGTGTTTTCTATATTTATTTGGTCAGGCCAGGGTGTGACATGGGTTTATTTTGTGTTGTGTTTATGTATGGGGGTTTTTCGTAGGTTTTGGGATTGTGGCTTAGTGGGGTTTTCTAGCATAGTCTATGGTTGCCTGAGGCGGTTCTCAATCAGAGGCAGGTGATTCTCGTTGTCTCTGATTGGGAACCATATTTAGGCAGCTATATTCTTTGAGTGTTTCGTGGGTGATTGTTCCTGTCTCTGTGTTAGTTGTCACCAGAATAGGCTGAATAGCAGAAAAGGAGTTGGAGCCTTTAGGACGGGAAACTTTTGGAAGGATAATATTGATGGGGATTCTAAAGCTGACGGTGAAGGACGTGTTTTGTTTCCAAGGCAACTCGTTGGAGGGAGCATATGACGTGGCACTATATACAGAGGAGAAACACGATGATATCCTGAGAAGGGCAAGAGCAGTGGGAGGTGAGAGGCCGATGAGCCACTATGAAATAACAAGCCTGGCGAGGAACAACTTTAGGGTTGTAACTGTCAACATATACAACCCATACGTTAAGGACGAAGAGGTGAGGGCCTTTCTGGGGAGATACATGGATAACGTCTCCTCAGCAAGGCACCTCAAATGGAATGGGAGGAGAGGCTTCCAGGCCCTCCTCAGGGAGGACCCAAAGGGACATGGTGGCTACCTCCATCCTCCTGCTATGTTCTCCCTGGGGGCTGACGGGGATGTTGTTTTATGCACGTCAGCCTCCATTTTGCAGGCGCTGTATGGCCTATGGCCACGTCTTCGCCTCGTGCAGCGCAAGAAAATGCAGATTTTGTGGATCTGGGGAGCACGAGGCGAAGGATTGTGACGAGCCTAAGGCGTGCCACGGGTGTGGCTCGTTAGCACACCTGTGGCGGGGGTGCCCGGCTCGTCAGAGGTCATACGGGTCTGTGGCTGGGGGGGAGCAGGAGCGGGGGATGGGGGAAGAAGAGGAGGGGAAGGAAGAATGCCTCAGGACCAGAGTACAGGTCCAGAGGGGAGGGTCGCAAGGAAGGAGGAGGAGCAAGAAGCGGCGGATGGAAGAGAGAAGGAAACGGAAGGCACGGGAGTAGGAGAACCAGGAAAAGCGGCGGAAGAAGGCAAGCGAGTGGAGGGGCATGAGAGAGAAGAAAGCGAGGGAGTAGTGGTGGAGAAGGAGACCCTGGTGGAAGAGATGAGGGGTATGGTGGAGGAACTGGCGGGGGGAGGGTGGTATCTCTCCACTGCCGCCTTCACCAAAGAAGAGAATGAAGAGGAGGGTGCGATTGGCCGACAGTGAGAGGGAGGGGATGGTCAAGAGAGTGATGGGGTGGGAGAAACCTCTGGGTTACTGCTGGTTTCCCCAGGCCCTCAACTTCTGTTGGGTGGGGACACACCTAACAAGACTCAGGACTGGGTACAGGAGGAGGTGGGAGTTTTTGTTTGGGGACTCAGCCTCCCTATTTTTTCCAAACCAGCTGCAGCACTGGGGAGGGGAGGAGTGTGGGGGTAGACCCAGGGTGCAGGGCACCCCGGAGCCAAACACTATTCCTGCATCCTGGGTTGGTGAGATGGAGGAAGAGGGGGGGATGTCGGGAGTACAGATGGTGTTTTCACAGGTAGATATGGAGCAGGGGAGCATCGGGTGAGTCTCCTGTTTTTGTTTTTTTCTGTCTGGGTTTAGTATTTGAGTGTATTACATGTTTTTATTTTATTCTTTCATGGGGTCTAATTTTACTTTTGTTAGTTTAAATGTAAGGGGTTTAAGGGATTTTGTTAAGAGGAGGGCGGTTTTTAGTTATTTGGAGGGTGTGGGGTTTGATTTTTGTTTTTTACAGGAGGTTCACCTGAGGGATGGAGGGGATGTTAGTAGGTTTAAGAGGGAGTGGGACAAGGGGGAGTCGGTTTGGGGTATTGGGGGGGTGCACTCATCGGGGGGTAGGGATTTTGTGTGGGCACAGGGAGGTAAAAGTGGAGGTTTCTTTAGTGGTGATGCAGGGGAGGGTTATAGGGGTGGATGTCACGATAAGGGATTGTAAATTTAGATTAGTGGTGGTGTATGGGCCACAGGTGGTGGCAGACAGGAGGGAGATGGTGGACTGTCTGACGCCCCTGTGTGTCACTAAAAGGAAATTAGTGATAGGGGGGGATTTTAATACAGATTTAGGAATAGGGGGGGATAGCAGTGCAGGCGCCATTAACGGGCTAATGGCTTGCCATGGTCTGGTTGATGGTGGTCTGCACACTTCTCCGAAAATGGCCGGTCCTACATGGCGCAACTCCAGGGGGGTTGAGCGGAGGCTCGACTATATTTTTGTACCCAGGTCTTTGGGTAAGTTGTCTGGGCGGCTGTTGCCTGTTTTCTTTTTGATCACGACGGGGTGCTCCTGCAGGTGGGGTCGCCAGTCTGCCTCTTTGGTAGGGGGTACTGGAAGTTAGATCGGGATGAGCTGGAGGAGCAGGCTTTTGTTGACGGGTTTTATGGTTTCTTTTGGAGGCTTGAAGGCCTCTGGTCCATGTGCGAGGGGGTGTTAGAGTGGTGGGAATTAGTTAAGGTGAGGATTAGGGCTTTTATAATAGGGTATTGCAAGAGGGAAAAAAGGGAGGAGAGGAGGGAGGTGGATCGTATCCAAAGGTTAATTGAACTCGAGTATGAGGCAGGCAACCTCAGCGGGTCGTTTGACTGGGAGAGATCCAAAACCCTAAAGGCGCAGCTCAGGGAGTTGCAGGAGCGGAAGGCTCGAGCTTTCCTGGAGCGTGCGCATAGTGGCTTTCTAGAACACAATGAGACTTGTTCTGCTATGTTCTTTAAGTCAGTTAGGGCCAGACAGAGTAGGAAGGTAATGCATGGCGTTAGGGAAGAAAATGGTAGTAAAGTTAGAGAACCAGAGGATATGGTCAGGGTGACAACTGATCATTTCCAAGGTTTATTTAAGGAAAGGGAAATAGATGTAGAGCAGGGAAATGTGTTTTTAGAACACTTGTCCAGGCGGTTGCCGAAGGACATTAGAGAAGTGATGGAGGCCCAGATCTCACTAGAAGAGGTTGAGAGCGCTCTTAGGAGGATGGGAAAAGGGAAGGTGCCTGGGATGGATGGGCTGCCAGCTGAGTTTTATCTCAAGTTTTGGGGTATACTTGGACCAGTGGTCCTCGAAGTCTTGAAGGCCATCCTTGAGACGGGGGTCCCGGGGGGGATCAATGGCTGTTGGTGTGCTGTCACTTTTATATAAGAAGGGGGAAGTAACAGACCTTGGAAACTGGCGGCCGTTGACCATGCTGTGTGTAGATTACAAGCTACTTGCAAAGGTTTTAGCAGAACGGTTGCGCACAGCCCTTCCCTACGTCGTCCATGAGGATCAGACGTGCGGGGTAGAGGGCCGGTCTATTAGATGGAACCTACAGTTAATCAGGGACTCCATCGCTTGGGTTGAAGATAGAGGACTGCTTTTAATGGTAGCAGCGCTAGATCAGGCGAAAGCCTTTGATCGCGTGAATAGATCCTTTTTATTCAGAGTGTTAGGTCGATTAGGATTTGGGGAGAAGTTCATAGGATGGATTTGTACCTTATATGTCGGAGCGGGGTGCCGAGTTAGTGTAAATAGTCACTTGGGTGACGTTTTTAACCTCTCGTCTGGGGTCAGGCAGGGGTGCCCACTCTCGGCTCTCCTCTTCGTTCTGTACATGGAGCCTCTGGGGGCTGCCATTAGGGCAGACACAGGGGTGGAAGGCTTCTTGATCCCTGGAAGTGGTGGGCTGCGTGTTAAGATGATGCAGTACGCCGACGACACTTTCTTGCTGCTGTGCAAGGACTCGTGCCTGACAAGGTCCCTTGCCATCTTTGGGGATTTCACCCGAGCGTCGGGAGCGGTTCTGAAACATGCAAAGTCTTCCGTCAAGTTTTTCGGAATATGGCGCGGTAGAACGGATGTGCCCGGGGGGTTATCTCTCTGTTAGGGGGCCCTGAGGATTCTCGGGGTCCATTTTGAGACCTCCGGCTCAGCGACGCTAAACTGGAACATGCGTATCGCAGTGGTACAGAGGAAGCTAGCAATGTGGAAGGCTAGGTATTTGTCTTTTATGGGCAAAGTCCTGATCCTAAAGGTGGATGTGTTGCCGTCTCTTTTGTATTTGGCGTACATCTACCCATTGCCGGCTTGTCTGAGGAGGCCTCTAGTGAGGCTTGTGTTTCAGTTCATGTGGAGTGGCAGGTGCGAGTGGGTCGCCAGGGCACGCATGCTCTGTCCCATCGGGGAGGGAGGTAGGGGGGTACCACATTTCCCCCTCAAGCTGGACGCAATTTTTGTTTCTTTCTTGTTAACGGAGCTTGCTCATCCAGTGATACACCCGTCCGGTTACCTCCTGCGGGTGTTCTTCTCGTATCAGGCGAGAAGTGTAATGGTGTGGTCTAACACGGGTCCTCGGGCGGAACAGCTGCCGTGGCACTTTGGTCATGCGGCCAAGGGGCTGCGTGCGCACCCTGAGGTTGAAGTTGCCCGAGTAGGTTTAGATCACAGGCACCTGTACGAGGAGGTCAGAAAGGCAGGGAGTCCGGCGCCTGTAGTGGGCATCTCGGAAGTGGTCTGGGAGGGAGTGCAGGTGCGGGGTCTGGACAACAGGCTCAAGGACCTGAATTGGTTGAGCCTCCATAAGTGCTTGCCGGTACGTTCCATCATGTACCGGTATAGTTTGGTGCAATCCCCCACCTGTCCAAGATCCTCTTGTGGCAGGGAGGAGACTGTGCGCCATGTCTTTTGGGACTGTGCCATTGCTGCAGTAGTATGGGTTAGGGCACGGGTGTTGTTAGGTTTGGTAAGGGGCGATTTTGTATTGACGTGGGCCAGGTTAGAGAGAGGTGTAGGGAGAGCGAGAGGGACGGATAGGGACAGGTTTCTGCTCTGGATTCTCATGAGTCTCTTTAAATGGGGGCTGTGGGAAGCCAGGCAGAACATGGTGAAGTCAGGAAGAGATTGGGGGGTGGAAGGGATAATGAGGAGGGTGGAAGGAGATTTGAGGGGGAGGATGAAGAGGGAGGAGAGGAAGTGGGGGCAGCATGCTGCTCGGGAGAGGTGGAAGGGGGGTTTAAGGCTGGGTGTCATTTAGATTTGTAAGGGGATAGATTAGGGACGGGGAGATAGGGAAAAGTAGTTTGTAGGGTGACGGGGAGGGAAGATGCTCCCCTGAGGTTTTGTTTGGGGTTTTTGTTTAGTTAAATTAAAATACCATTATTGGAGTATGTATGAAAATTATGAGTTGTAAAGAATGAATGGTATTGAAGGTAATACATAATTTTTTATACAAATATTTTTTTTAAATAGGCTGTATAGGTTTTCACATTCCGTTTGTTGTTTTTGGATTGTTCGCTTTTCATCATTATTAAACATGTATGTAAATTACCACGCTGCATTTTGGTCCGACTCTCCTTCGACGGAAGAAAACCGTAACAGAATCACCCACCACAACAGGACCAAGCGGCGTGGTGACAGGCAGTGGCAGCAGGAGGGAGAGTGCCGGAGCCCGCCTAGGATTCGCTGGAGCAGTGCGAAGAGGGTTATAGGAGAATGGCGTTGAAGAGACAAGCACGGCGGCGCGGAAGGAAGCCCAAGAGTCAGCCCCAAAAATGTCTTGGGGGGGGCTCAGGGAGAGTGTGGCAGAGTCAGGGTTCAGACCTGAGCCAACTCCCCCTGTTTATCGTGAGGAGCCAAGGAGGAGCCCAGAACCAGAGCCGGTGTTGGAGGTGAGCGAAGCAGAGACTGTGAAGGAGTTAATGGGGAAATTGGAGGAGAGAGTTATGAGGGAGTTGCTGAGTTGGTGCTTTAGGTACGGTATTCGCACGACGGAGCGTGTCGGGGATTTGATGGCACCTGGGTCAGTGCTCCATACTCGTCCTGAGGTGCGTGTTAGTCGGTTGGTGAAGATTGTGCCAGCCTCACGCACTAGGCCTCCTGTGCACCTCCCTAGCCTTGCACGTCCTGTGCCAGCCCTGCTCTCAGGCTCTCCAGTACGCCTTCACGGTCCGGTCCATCCTGTGCCACCTTCACACACCAGTCCTCCGGTGGCAGCTCCCCGCACCAGGCTTCCTGTGCGTGTTCTCAGCCCAGTACCACCAGTGCCAGCACCACGCACCAGGCCTTTAGTGCGCCTCGCCTGTTCAGCACTGCCAGAGCCTTCTTCCTCTCCAGCGCTGCCAGAGCCTTCCTCCTCTCCAGCGCTGCCGGAGTCTCCTGCCTGTTCAGCGAAGCCAGAGCTGCCAGTCTGCATGGAGCAGCCAGAGCTGCCAGTCTGCATGGGGCAGCCAGACCTGCCAGTCTGCATGGAGCAGCCAGAGCTGCCAGTCTGCATGGAGCAGCCAGAGCTGCCAGTCTGCATGGAGCAGCCAGAGCTGCCAGTCTGCATGGAGCAGCCAGAGCTGCCAGTCTGCATGGAGCAGCCAGAGATGCCAGTCTGCATGGAGCTGCCGGGGCTGCCAGTCTGCATGGAGCTGCCGGAGCTGTCAGTCAGCATGGATCAGCCAGAGCTGTCAGTCTGCATGGAGCAGCCAGAGCAGCTAGAGCCGCCAGTCAGCCAGGATCCGCCAGTCAGCCATGATCTTCCAGATCTGCCAGTCAGCCATGATCTTCCAGATCCGCCAGTCAGCCAGGATCTTCCAGATCCGCCAGTCAGCCAGGATCCGACAGTCAGCCAGGATCTTCCAGATCCACCAGTCAGCCAGGATCTTCCAGAACCGCCAGTCAGCCAGGATCTGCCAGAGCCAACTACCTGCCTGAGCTTCCTCTCAGTACTGGGCTTCCTCTCGGTACTGGGCTTCCTCTCGGTACTAAGCATCCTCTCAGTACTGGGCTTCCTTTCAGTACTGAGCTTCCCCTCAGTGCCGAGCTTCCCCTCAGTCCCGAGCTTTCCCTCAGTCCCGAGCTTTCCCTCAGTCCCGAGCTTCCCCTCAGTCCCGAGCTTCTACCTCAGTCCCGAGCTGCCCCTCAGTCCAGTGGGGTCCTTGGTGAGGGTTATTAGGCCTAGGTCGGCGGCGAGGGTCGCCAATCAAAGGACGCGTTACAGGGGGACTAAGACTTGGTTGGAGTGGGGTCCACGTCCCGAGCTGGAGCCGCCACCGTGGACAACTTGAAACATTTTAGGGTCATCAAATGCTTTACCATGATGAACCATGTTAAGTTTGGCATTGATCTCTTTAAACATTACAAAACTGTTAACAATTCATTATTTTGACTATGTAACACTAATAACCATTTAAAAAATGTCCTCTTCTAATGGACTAAAAGTAATTCACTCCAAATTTGGTCTTTGGACTCATCACAATAGTCCCTAAAGAGTTTGAGAAAATAATGTTACTGCGTTCAAATATGGTCACACTATACCACACAATTTATGTATGTGCATAATAGCACATACATAAATTGTCACGCCTAGATCTGTTTCACCTGTCTTTGTGCTTGTCTCCACCGCCCATCTTCCGCTACCCTGGCTTCCGAGCTGAACATCCCCACTCAGCCCCTCTGGACTCCCATGGAGGTAAGAGCGTTGGATGGGCGCCCCAAAGGCCGGGTCACTCATATTACCACTCCCATCAACCTAAGGGTGTCAGGGAATCACAGCGAGACTATTCATCAAGTCTCCTCAGATTCCCGTGGTATCGGGGTTCTTCTGACTCCAGCGACACAATCCCCTCATCGACTGGGCTCCTGGTGCCATCATGGGCTGGAGCCCGTCCTGCCAAACTCATTGCCTGACGTCAGCTCTGCCTGGCCTGGAACATCTTCCGGGAGGCTTGGAAATTGCCCCGGACCTCTGCGCCAGCACCGTAGAGTACCAAAACCTCCAGGAGGGATTCAGTAAGGCCCGGGCCACTTAGCTTCCGCAGCACTGGCCGGTGTCCAAGAAGGTTAAGCCTGAGGCGCTGGCACGCCTCTATAGTGCCACGGCTACACCCCCGGAAGCCAAGACCGTTCCCCCGCTCCAAAATCATTAGCTCCTCTGCTGTTCGTCCTCTTGCCCTGTACCCTCCGTATTATTCCTACCTTTTCTGTGTCTAGAGATAAAACTATGTCTGACTGGCCCTTGTCTCCTGTTTCCTCTCTTTTTCTCATCCTCCTGTATTTTGACCCTTGCCTGTCCTGACCTTGTACTCGCCAGCCTGACCACTATGCCCGTCCCTGACCCTGAGCCTTCCTACCGTCCTGTACCTTTGTCCCACGTCTGGATTTTTGACCTCTGCCTACCCTGGCCCTGAGCCTGCTTGCCTTGACCTGTTGTTTGCCTGCCCCCGGTGTACAATACATATTGTTACTTCACATGGTCTGCACTTGGGGCTTACCTTGTTCCTGATATTAATATGGTCAGATATGCCGAGAAAACGTACGTGTCATTTCCTACCACAGTAATTAGAGCTATATTTAATGACTAAAATTTTAAATGGAAGTCACTAATCAGATATAGCAGAGAGTGATAGTTTCACCATCTACAGTAGTGGTAGAGTACATTCAGTACTCAAGTTAATTCTTCCAACTCCCTACCATGGTTTTGAAATGTGCAATGTTTCACGTTCTGACCTTTATTTCCTTTGGGTTTCACTGTTTGTTTGTGGGTGATTGTCTATATTGATTGCTTGTTTTAGTACAGTTCTCATTAGCTTCACGGTTGTTATTTTGTTTATTGTTTTTATATAGTGTTTCAGTGTTCAGTGTTTTCTTTATTAAAATGAATGATGAACCCATACCACGCCGCATTTTGGTCCGCCTCTCCTTCAACTCAAGAAAACCGTGACAGAATCACCCACCAACCAAGGACCAAGCGGCGTGGTAAAGGACAGCGACGACAGCAGCGGCAGCAGCAACAACAGCGGCCAGCATCACAGGACTCCTGGACATGGGAGGAGATATTGAACGGAGAGGGACCCTGGGCACAGGCTGGGGAATATCGCTGCCCCAAAGCAGAGCTGGAGGCAGCGAAAGCTGAGCGGCGGTGATATGAGGAGGCAGCACGGCAGCGTGACATGTATGAGAGGCAGCCCCCAAAATTTTTTGGGAGGGGGCAGACGAGGTGTGGGGCTAAGCTAAACACTCCTCGTGCTTATTATAAGCAGCGCGTTACTGGTCAGGCACCGTGTTATGCGGTTAAGCGCATGACCAGTACGTGTCCATGGGGCAGCCCCCCGAAAGTGCCATGCGAGTGTGGGCATCGAGCCAGGGCATATGGTGCCTGCTCAGATGTCTGGTCGCCGGTACGCAGTTTTGGTCCAGGGTATCCTGCGCCGGCTCTGCGTACTGTGTCTCCGGGGTGCTGGGAGGGTGCAGTGCATCAGAGCAGCCAGTCTGCCCAGCGCCGCCAGTCTGCCCTGAGCCGCCAGTGCCGGCAGTCAGCCAGGAGCCGCCAGTGCCGCCAGTCAGCCAGGAGCCGCCAGTCAGCCAGAAGCCGCCAGTGCCGCCAGTCAGCCAGGAGCCGCCAGTGCCGCCAGTCAGCCAGGAGGCGCCAGTCAGCCCAGAGGCGCCAGAGCCCCTCAGCCCCGAGCTGCCCCTCTGTCCCAAGCTGCCCCTCTGTCCAGTAGGGTCATTTAGAAGGGTTGCCATGGTTAGGAAGCCACGGAGGCGGACAATGAGGCGGACTGAGACGATGGTGAGGTGGGGTCCGCGTCCCGCGCCTGGAGCCGGAGCCGCCACCGCGGACAGACGCCCACCCAGACCCTCCCCTATAGGTTAAGGTTTTGCAGCCGGAGTCCGCACCTTTGGGGGGGGGTACTGTCACGTTCTGACCTTTATTTCCTTTGTTTTGTATTCATTATTTAGTATGGTCAGGGCGTGAATTGGGGTGGGCAGTCTATGTTTGATTTTCTATGTTTTGGGGATTTCTATGTTTCGGCCTAGTATGGTTCTCAATCAGAGGCAGGTGTTGTCTCTGATTGAGAATCATACTTAGGTAGCCTGGATTTCACTGTTTGTTTGTGGGTGATTGTCTATGTTGATTGCTTGTTTTAGCACAGTTCTCATTAGCTTCACGGTTGTTATTTCGTTTATTGTTTTTGTCTACTGTTTCAGTGTTCAATGTTTTCTTTATAAAAATTAATGATGAACACATACCACGCCGCATTTTGGTCCTCCGATCCTTCTCGCCTCTCCTCTTCAGATGAAGAGGAGGACGACCGTGACACAATGTTGTTCTCAGAAAAAAAGAAAGGCTGATTGCATCTCCCGTAAATGACCACAACAACATAGCTTCTTCTGTGTTAATATGGAGCTGTTTGTGAACTGTGCTGGTGTCAAAAACTTTGTTGACGCATGACGTAATGAGCTGTAGTATATGCTTTTGTCACACAGAACCTCTTTGGCTTCCAAAGACTGTCTTGGTGCATGGGTACTGCACTGAATAGTCAAATGTCTCCATTAAAAGAGAGTCTTGCTCCTTGGCTGTAAACCTTGAATTTTAAGGAAGACTTAGCTAGAGATCTCCTCTGAAGTCAGCTACAGGATCAAAATTCCAGTATCATACTTTCAATTAACATTTAATCTGGATTAAAGGCATTGTGACATGCCCATTTCAGGCTCTCCAATCATGAAGTATGGGCCTGAGGCAGCAGCATAGGAGCATATCCTATGCGGCTGCCTCAGGCCCATACTTCATGATTGGAGAGCCTGAAATGGGCATGTCACAATGCCTTTAATCCAGATTAAATGTTAATTGAAAGTATGATACTGGAATTTTGATCCTGTAGCTGACTTCAGAGGAGATCTCTAGCTAAGTCTTCCTTAAAATTCAAGGTTTACAGCCAAGGAGCAAGACTCTCTATGCTGCTGCCTCAGGCCCATACTTCATGATTGGAGAGCCTGAAATGGGCATTCTAATATACTGGAGGCTGAAATGGCATAAACAGTGGTGGGATGTCATAGTTTGTCATACCTGAAATTAGTATTTAGCCCTTCCTGTTTTCTAGATGAAGATGGGGATCATTCTGCAATGTCTCTTCAATTTGACCTTAGCTAACAAGATGGGCTTGTTAGCTAAATGAGAAAAGGCCAATTCATGATTCTAATTAAGTTTGTTTGAAACTCTGAATTTAATTTGTCTGTAAACAGACGCTAAATGCCACATGTATGTATCTTCTAATATGCTTAACTACATGGCTTTAGAAAGTAATTGTCTGTTCTAAACGTTTTCATGAGTTCACAACTAATTTGGTAACTCATGAGGTGTGGTACTGTAGTAGGCGAAGCCCATTTGCCTTGGTTTACAGTCAAGTTTTTGTAAATGCTTTGTTTTTGCACACATACTGTGGGGAGAAAAAGTATTTAGTCAGCCACCAATTGTGGTTGGTGGCTGACCATAATTTGCAAATAAATTCATAAAAAATCCTACAATGTGATTTTCTGGATTTTTTTTCTCATTTTGTCTGTCATAGTTGAAGTGTACCTATGATAAATATTACTGGCCTCTCTCATTTTTTTCAGTGGGAGAACTTGCACAATTGGTGGCTGACTAAATACTGTTTTGCCCCACTGTATCATTATTTTCAAACGCCATAAATCTGGTACAATTTACTTATAAAGCATTTGTATTTCCTTAGTCCTCCCTCATCCTATCAACAATGGGCTTTCATGTTAGCTTGGAAGACTTGGCGTAGTCGTCAGCATTATATCATGTACTCCCCGTGTCAGCAGTGATATAAATTGTGCGGCTAAAGAATTATGTTGTTGCCAGCAAAACTGCAAAGCACATCATCAGTGTTTGATCATCCCAAAACCCCTAGTGATGTGCTGTGAAGCATGCAAAGAATTTTAAGAGGTTAACCAAAAAAAAGAAAAGTTGTTGGACAGTTAGAAGAGAATCGATGACTGGGGCAACAATCTGATTTATGCCATGTCGACTATGATGGACACTTGCCAACAGACTGAAATGGCTGCTTTGGAACTCACTAGATGTAGAGGTCAGGGTATGGGTATTTTTTTGGACATGCAGGGAGGGACGAGTTTATAGACTACAAAGAATATTTTAACGAGTCAGCAGATCAATTATTAAGGTATTTTTAAATCACTGACTCACTGGAGCCTTACGATTATAGTATTGTGGTTCCATCGCTTGACTCATCTGTATATGCCAGCATTTTATAAATGACATGGCAAATTACATGTGAATCCCTTTATCAGATATTAATTGATTGAGTTTATATAGCAGTTTTCTACAAACTGAAGTACTCAAAGCACTTTACATAGTAGGTGGAACCTCACCTTATCCACCACAAATGTGAATCACGGCAACCATTATTTGTGCCAGAACACTCACCACACATGGCTATGATGGAATGGGGCCAAGCTGGGAATTTTGCCATAACACCAGGCTTAATACCCCTACTCTCACAATAAGAGAGTCAGGACACCCGTTTAACATCCCATCTGAAAGAGAACCCTACACAGGGCAATGCCCCCTTTACTGCACTGGGATCTCCTTAGACCAGAGGGAAGAGAGACCCCTACTGGCCCTCCAGCAGCATCTGGTCTCCCATCCCAGGACCGACCCTGCTTAGCTTCAGAGGCAAGCCAGCAGTGGGAGGCACGGTGATATGCTGCTGGATTTAATGGTCTGTTTATTGTTGATTTATAAGAAAAACAAGAAAAGGGGTCATAAATGATATTGTTTGATCTAATATAGTGTCTCATTAATACAGTATACGATGTAGAGCACGTCAAACTATTAGAGTCTAGAACGTTTGGATTTCTGGTACAGTTTAAACTCTACATAACCTCAGACCAATGGGTTTCCTCAGTCTGTCTTTTTGATCTTGCAATTACAACATACTATTGTGTCGCCTGGATTATTGTAATGTTACACATTCATTGCTGTTAACACAAAGCACAGTAAATCCGATTTGATAGGTCCGATTAATTTTTATTAAGGTTTAGAATGGGCCGTATGAGCCCTCCCTTTAAAATGCTCTTCTTAAAGCATCATTGTGATTGAATGGAGAGAGCAGTGCTGGTAAGCAGTAGCAGACCTAGACTCTCTGCTCAGCTCTGTCATGTTCTCTCATATCCCACCACCATGGAGCCTACATGACAGGGACATATATTTAGCACAGAACACGATCATGGATTGCCCTGTGCCCTCCACCACCTTTATATCACTCTGAAACGGATGAGGTGTCATCCTGTAAAGGCACTGAGGTATTTTCTAGCACCGAGTACATCAGATTGCTTTACAAGCGCGCTCTCTGGCAGCTGCATATATAAACCTCTGTCATTCAGGATGGGATATGTATTCAGGTCTGTGTGCTTTGGCCACTTACAAAACTTTTATGCTGTGATTATTTTTTGGTGGAGTGTGTAACCCCACAAATGCAGTCAATCATTCTAACAAACACACACATCTTCACACATCTCTTACTCAATCAAATATTTCTTCACAATAACACCCCCCTCATAATGCCTTTCAGCATAACGAAAGCATGGCTGCCTCTCCCATCCAACCCCATCCCCCCTCCCCCCTTTACCCCTCCCCCTTCCTCTCCTTCCCCCTCCTCCTTCTCCACTTTAGGAAGGCATCAAATCCAAAGTACTGCCTGCTCCTCCTTGGCTTGCTCTGGATCGCTGGAGCCACTTTGAACTCCTCTCCTCATTCTTCTCTTGTTATTTTCTCTTCCTCCATGTGCAGTTTAAATGTTTCCCTTCTTGACCTCATTCATTTTATAGAGCCCTAATCACTCGCTGCTATCTTTATACTGGGATGCCTTACCATACAGTAATACAGCTTGATATGGGTTCTTGGCTTATATCTTTACGCTGGGATGCCTTAAAGTACAGTAATACAGCTTGCTGTGGGATATGAATATGGGCTATTTGAGCTATCTTTGCCATCTCTCTGCTCTTTTATTTAATTTGCCAAGCCTAATTTAACAAATAAGGTGTGTCTTGTGTAATCAACACTAATTAGATTTAGATCTAATTAATTTAACGAGGTCATATTGTCTAGTGTCATGAACTCATAATTGTGGCTATGCTGTTGAGGGTTAATTAACTACTAACTATTTTGCACCATGGAGAGATTGAATGGGAATCAAGTTTGACTGTATGTGCATGACCTTCATGATTCTCAAGCTTCTCTGACTAGCACTCATGAAATTAGAGGGGACGATAATTTATATTCAATCAAAGAATATCCTCTAACAAGTAGAACTGTAATTTGCCACTCTTGCTCAGCTTAACCTTTTACAGCAGAGGGCTAAATATAGATCACACAGGGTGTTTATTGGTAGTCTTAAACAAATCTATTTTGAAAGAAAAGTGTACACCTCACACAAATGCTTATGGGCTTAAAGAAGACACCTGTACCATGTCAGATATAGAGTTGAAATGTATTCAATTTTGAGTTTGCATCCCAGTATAGCACTTTATATACAGTGGGGCAAAAAAGGATTTAGTCAGCCACCAATTGTGCAAGTTCTCTCACTTAAAAAGATGAGAGAGGCCTGTAATTTTCATCATAGGTATACTTCAACTATGACAGACAAAATTAGGAAAAAAATCCAGAAAATCACATTGTAGGATTTTTTTATGAATTTATTTGCAAATTATGGTGGAAAATAAGTATTTGGTCACCTACAAACAAGCAAGATTTCTGGCTCTCACAGACCTGTGACTTCTTCTTTAAGAGGCTCCTCTGTCCTCCACTCGTTACCTGTATTAATGGCACCTGTTTGAACTTGTTATCAGTATAAAAGACACCTGTCACCAACCTCACAGTCACACTCCAAACTCCACTATGGCCAAGACCAAAGAGCTGTCAAAGGACACCAGAAACAAAATTGTAGACCTGCACCAGGCTGGGAAGACTGAATCTGCAATAGGTAAGCAGCTTGGTTTGAAGAAATCAACTGTGGGAGCAATTATTAGGTAATGGAAGACATATAAGACCACTGATAATCTCCCTCGATCTGGGGCTCCACGCAAGATCTCACCCTGTGGGATCAAAATGATCACAAGAATGGTGAGCAAAAATCCCAGAACCACATGGGGGACCTAGTGAATGACCTGCAGAGAGCTGGGACCAAAGTAACAAAGCCTTACCATCAGTAACACACTACACCGCCAGGGACTCAAATCCTGCAGTGCCAGATGTGTCCCCCTGCTTAAGCCAGTACATGTCCAGGCCCATCTTAAGTTTGCTAGAGAGCATTTGGATGATCCAGAAGAAGATTGGGAGAATGTCATATGGTCAGATCAAACCAAAATATAACTTTTTGGTAAAAACTCAACTCGTCGTGTTTGCAGGACAAAGAATGCTGAGTTGCATCCAAAGAACACCATACCTACTGTGAAGCATGGGGGTGGAAACATCAAGCTTTGGGGCTGTTTTTCTGCAAAGGGACCAGGACGACTGATCCGTGTGAAGGAAAGAATGAATGGGGCCATGTATCGTGAGATTTTGAGTGAAAACCTCCTTCCATCAGCAAGGGCATTGAAGATGAAACATGGCTGGGTCTTTCAGCATGACAATGATCCCAAACACACCGCCCGGGCAACGAAGGAGTGGCTTCGTAAGAAGCATTTCAAGGTCCTGGAGTGGCCTAGCCAGTCTCCAGATCTCAACCCCATAGAAAATCTTTGGAGGGAGTTGAAAGTCCGTGTTGCCCAGCAACAGCCCCAAAACATCACTGCCCTAGAGGAGATCTGCATGGAGGAATGGGCCAAAATATCAGCAACAGTGTGTGAAAACCTTGTGAAGACTTACAGAAACATTTGACCTCTGTCATTGCCAACAAAGGATACATAACAAAGTATTGAGGTAAACTTTTGTTCTTGACCAAATACTTATTTTCCACCATAATTTGCAAATAAATTCATAAAAAATCCTACAATGTGATTTTCTGGATTTTTTTTCTCATTTTGTCTGTCATAGTTGAAGTGTACCTATGATGAAAATTACAGGCCTCTCTCATCTTTTTAAGTGGGAGAACTTGCACAATTGGTGGCTGACTAAATACTTTTTTGCCCCACTGTACATCACAGAAGACTGAAATATGACAAAACCGTTTAACATAGTAACACCAGATTTTCTGCAGTTTTTGTTAAAATAATGTTGATGAATTATGAAAATATGAATAACATTCCACCACTAGAGGGTGATTTGATCACTTGACTGCAGGAAAAGTCTACACTGAAACATTCGAGTATGCCACTGACAATCTGAAATGTTTTGAAATGCTAAGTATGTTTGTGCCAAGGTTTTTCTTGACACATATTGAGTGACAGGACAGGGCTGTGAGCAGAGATGCACCTCTGTTTCTGCTTTCTTTAGACACAACACCAATGAGAGAGGCAGGCTGTGCCTTTGCAAAGATAAAGAAATTGCAACAGAGAATGTTTTTTTACGCAACTGAACCATCTTACAAATGTTCTATATATCTGTCCTGCTGAGTGTGCTGTCCTTTGGTCTGATATTCATGTTTGGAAACATGGAAGTGCAAGACCAAGTCAAGCTTCAGTGCTTGATTAAGACGGCGAGAAGAATAATTGGTATCAAGAATCAACCACCAACCTGTACACAAAACTCATCCTCCTAAAACTTGAAAGCATTTTACAGGACAGTACTCATCCCCTTCACTTCAAATGCAGTCACAACATCATCCGGACAAGGGGAAAGAGATTTCTTCAAAAGAAAATTAAAACAGATATAGAGACTCTTTAATTCCAACAGTATAATAGATAGTCTGTTGGTCCTTCAAGTACACAGCATATTGCACTTTCACTTTAAATGTGTAGCTATAGCACTTTGAATGACTTATATTGTGTAGTTTTTATGTTTAATGTGCCGTCTTGTTAAGCACGTGACCAAATTATTTTTCTCCTGGTGGGATAATAAAGTTGATCTGAATCTCTGATGGTGAAGGGTAATGGGGTGGCACTGCTCGAGGAGGCTACAGTGGAGAGTGTCTAATTCATTTAAAAGGAGCACAAGTGTGGACACTGTCTTACTTTGTTAACCATGGAGCCACTGAGACGCGTCATGGCCCCTGGAGGGAAGACTTGCAGTTCTGTGCCTGAGTGATAATGACAGTCCAGTCAAATCTAGTTAATAACGAAACCACAACAATCTCTCTTTATCCGAGTCCACGACCCCTCCAGACAGCTGGTGTTTGATAGTGTTGTTATTTCATAACATAAGGAACTCATGACATCCATTCTCAGTGCAATATTTGTGTTGCTCTCAATGGTGGTTGCTGACGTTCACGCTCAGAATAGCTGTTTAATATTAAATGTGTTATTCTTATTAAGGATACTATCTGTGTTTCATTAACAATTTAATGCATCTTAAAAAATTATTATAAAGAAAATTATCCTACTGTATTTCATGACCTATTCCCTACCTTCAATTATTTCTTACAGTTAAATAAAAAAATAACCCAGGTGAAATAAATACCATTCCATTTAAATACAAAATAATTAATTTGATAAAAATCTGCCCCTATTTCTCACTTGAACCAGGTAGTGTGCAATGCCTCTCAAAATATTAAATCCCAAATACGAATAAGCCATGGGGAATTTGTAAAAGCAACAAACATATGAAACAATATTTTTTATTTTGAGGTAATTTGTCTCTCATCAACTTTGAGAATGCCTAATGAGTTATTTACTTGAGAGTAGCTTTTTAGTATGTTGTAGTCGTCTTCAATCTGAATTTGTAAGGCCTGCATCTCTCTAAAGTACTCTAAAGAAGACATTTCTCCTGATAATTTGGCTTTATACTCGTTTGGTGGTGGCATATGACTGTATGGGGATGTTCAGAGATAAACTCAGAGGCAACCAGAGAAAAGCAAGCCAAACTCATCTTTATTCTCACAGAGTAGAGGGTTGATCTTATGAAGAGTAGGTAATGATGGTACTGGCAGTGTAAAGGACATCCAAATGTTCTGTGTCCATATCTGGCAGACTGCACATGTGTGTGAAGCTGAAGTGAATAGCAGAAGTGCAAGCTGAGCAATTTCATAGGCAAGGTACTCTGGTCAGAGCACAAAAGCCAGTCAATGAATAAGAAAAGATAGTGGAGGTGGCCTCTCATTCATAGGCCTGCAGAAGCAGGGAGAGGGGATTGTAAAAGGGCCTGCACTCAAAGCCCCAGCTTCCTTTCCCACACTGTCCAGAGAAAGTGTGTCTCACTTGAAAGGACCTTGGGCCTCACTTATAAATGTTGTGTACGCACAAAATATGCCCCAAAACACGCATGCCCCAGGTTTTCACACAAATGTTGGCATTTATAAAAACTGAACTTGAAGCGAGAATGTGCTTATCCTCACACAAACTTTAGACCATGCATATGCACAGTTTCTAGTGGTTGAACTCTTGCATTGCAAGAAGGCAAACGTACCCTAGTAGTAGCCTAGTGCAATTTGGGAATATATGATGACTCTAATTCATAACAAAAAAACAGGTTGAGCTAAGTATAATATAAATATGCAATCATTTGCCATTAGTGTTAAGAGCGAAAATCTATTTATCTTTGAGATATACATATATATATATATATATATATATATATATATATTTTTTTTTTTTTTTCAATTCCATGATAATTCCTCACCTTTCCTGACTGTGATGGTTTTGTAGGTTACGTGCGAAATAGCCTATAGGCCTACAACAAGTTAGGATAGACTACCATTCTTCCCATCTCACATTTAATTGGACCCACTTCACAGTAGTAAATAGATAAGTTATTTGAAGTAGCCTAGTTGCTCTATGTGATCAGATGCACAGTTTAAAGGTAGAACAGATGGTTGACCGTTACCATTAACATTTGTAGGTTACATCTGAGTACTGTAATGTGAAATTTATTGCGTAGACAATATTTAATTTTTAAACATGATACATAATACATAACCATTGCAGAATAAATTCCTCACCTTTTCTGGCCATGATGAGTTTATATTCTTGCATTCGCCATACACCTTATGACCATGCGCATCTCTAATTTAATTGGGACTATTAGTTAGGCTATTATAATTTCCAGATTTGGGTATGTCATTTTAGATGAAAGTTTTTTTTTTTAAATGGTCTGATTCTAAAGAGGTTTTAACTAGCTGTCTCATCGTTGCCCATGACGACTTCTGTAACCGTAATAGCCTTGGTTTCATGCATGTTAACATTAGAAGCCTCCTCCCTAAGTTTGTTCTATTCACTGCTTTAGCACACTCTGCCAACCCGGATGTTCTAGCTGTGTCTGAATCCTGGCTTAGGAAGACCAAAATTTTGACTGAAATTTTAATTCCAAACTACAACATTTTCAGACAAGATAGAACTGCCAAAGGGGGCGGTGTTGCAATCTACTGCAAAGATAGCCTGCAGAGTTCTGTCCTACTATCCAGGTCTGTACCCAAACAATTTGAACTTCTACTTTTAAAAATCCACCTCTCTAAAAACAAGTCTCTCACCGTTGCCGCCTGCTATAGACCACCCTCTGCTCCCAGCTGTGCTCTGGACACCATATGTGAACTGATTGCCCCCATCTATCTTCAGAGTTCGTGCTGCTAGGCGACCTAAACTGGAACATGCTTAACACCCCAGCCATCCTACAATCTAAACTTGATGCCCTCAATCTCAAACAAATTATCAATGAACCTACCAGGTACCTCCCCAAAGCCTTAAACACGGGCACCCTCATAGATATCATCCTAACCAACTTCCCCTCTAAATACACCTCTGCTGTCTTCAACCAAGATCTCAGCGATCACTGCCTCATTGCCTGCATCTGTAATGGGTCAGCGGTCAAACGACCTCCACTCATCACTGTAAAACGCTCCCTGAAACACTTCTGCGAGCAGGCCTTTCTAATCGACCTGGCCGGGGTATCCTGGAAGGATATTGATCTCATCCCGTCAGTAGAGGATGCCTGGATATTTTTAAAAATGCCTTCCTAACCATCTTAAATAAACATGCCCCATTCAAGAAATGTAGAACTAGGAACAGATATAGCCCTTGGTTCTCCCCAGACCTGACTGCCCTTAACCAACACAAAAACATCCTATGGCGTTCTGCATTAGCATCGAACAGCCCCGTGATATGTAGCTGTTCAGGGAAGCTAGAAACCATTATACACAGGCAGTTAGAAAAGCCAAGGCTAGCTTTTTCAAGCAGAAATTTGCTTCCTGCAACACTCAAAAAGTTCTGGGACACTGTAAAGTCCATGGAGAATAAGAACACCTCCTCCCAGCTGCCCACTGCACTGAAGATAGGAAACACTGTCACCACTGATAAATCCACCATAATTGAGAATTTCAAGAAGCATTTTTCTACGGCTGGCCATGCTTTCCACCTGGCTACTCCTACCCCGGTCAACAGCACTGCACCCCCAACAGCAACTCGCCCAAGCCTTCCCCATTTCTCCTTCTCCAAAATCCATTCAGCTGATGTTCTGAAAGAGCTGCAAAATCTGGACCCCTACAAATCAGCCGGGCTAGACAATCTGGACCCTTTCTTTCTAAAATTATCTGCCGAAATTGTTGCCACCCCTATTACTAGCCTGTTCAACCTCTCTTTCGTGTCGTCTGAGATTTCCAAAGATTGGAAAGCAGCTGCGGTCATCCCCCTCTTCAAAGGGGGGACACTCTTGACCCAAACTGCTACAGACCTATATCTATCCTACCGTGCCTTTCTAAGGTCTTCGAAAGCCAAGTCAACAAACAGATTACCGACCATTTCGAATCTCACCATACCTTCTCTGCTATGCAATCTGGTTTCAGAGCTGGTCATGGGTGCACCTCAGCCACGCTCAAGGTCCTAAACAATATCTTAACCGCCATCGATAAGAAACATTACTGTGCAGCCGTATTCATTGATCTGGCCAAGGCTTTCGACTCTGTCAATCACCACATCCTCATCGGCAGACTCGACAGCCTTGGTTTCTCAAATGATTGCCTCGCCTGGTTCACCAACTACTTCTCTGTTAGAGTTCAGTGTGTAAAATCGGAGGGTCTGCTGTCCGGACCTCTGGCAGTCTCTATGGGGGTGCCACAGGGTTCAATTCTTGGACCGACTCTCTTCTCTGTATACATCAATGAGGTCGCTCTTGCTGCTGGTGAGTCTCTGATCCACCTCTACGCAGACGACACCATTCTGTATACTTCCGGCCCTTCTTTGGACACTGTGTTATAACAACCCTCCAGGCAAGCTTCAATGCCATACAACTCTCCTTCCGTGGCCTCCAATTGCTCTTAAATACAAGTAAAACTATATGCATGCTCTTCAACCGATCGCTACCTGCACCTACCCGCCTGTCCAACATCACTACTCTGGACGGCTCTGACTTAGAATACGTGGACAACTACAAATACTTAGGTGTCTGGTTAGACTGTAAACTCTCCTTCCAGACCCATATCAAACATCTCCAATCCAAAGTTAAATCTAGAATTGGCTTCCTATTTCGCAACATAGCATCCTTCACTCATGCTGCCAAACATACCCTTGTAAAACTGACCATCCTACCAATCCTCGACTTTGGCGATGTCATTTACAAAATAGCCTCCAATACCCTACTCAACAAATTAGATGCAGTCTATCACAGTGCAATCCGTTTTGTCACCAAAGCCCCATATACTACCCACCATTGCGACCTGTACGCTCTCGTTGGCTGGCCCTCGCTTCATACTCGTCGCCAAACCCACTGGCTCCATGTCATCTACAAGACCCTGCTAGGTAAAGTCCCCCCTTATCTCAGCTCGCTGGTCACCATAGCATCTCCCACCTGTAGCACACGCTCCAGCAGGTATATCTCTCTAGTCACCCCCAAAACCAATTATTTCTTTGGCCGCCTCTCCTTCAAGTTCTCTGCTGCCAATGACTGGAACGAACTACAAAAATCTCTGAAACTGGAAACACTTATCTCCCTCACTAGCTTTAAGCACCAACTGTCAGAGCAGCTCACAGATTACTGCACCTGTACATAGCCCACCTATAATTTAGCCCAAACAACTACCTCTTTCCCAACTGTATTTAATTTTAATTTATTTATTTATTTTGCTCCTTTGCACCCCATTATTTTTATTTCTACTTTGCACATTCTTCCATTGCAAAACTACCATTCCAGTGTTTTACTTGCTATATTGTATTTACTTTGCCACCATGGCCTTTTTTGCCTTTACCTCCCTTCTCACCTCATTTGCTCACAAATATAGACTTGTTTATACTGTATTATTGACTGTATGTTTGTTTTACTCCATGTGTAACTCTGTGTCGTTGTATCTGTCGAACTGCTTTGCTTTATCTTGGCCAGGTCGCAATTGTAAATGAGAACTTGTTCTCAACTTGCCTACCTGGTTAAATAAAGGTAAAATAAAATAAAAAAAATAAAAATGAAAGGAAGTTAGGTTAGCGAGATAACAACATTTTAGCCAGGTAGCCTCAGACAACAAAAACTGAAAGCTTGTTCTATATGACATAGTCATAGACTGTTTCGGCGACATGTGGAGAGAGGAGAATGGCATTTGGCGTTTCTCTACAAGGAGGTTCAGTCAACATGTGTTTTCTAGTTATACACACACACAGGTTAATTGGAATAAATCGTTTTTGGAATCTTTTAGCTGTCACTACTTTAAAATTTCAATCACATCACCTATGCTTATTCTAAGCATAGGTGATGTGATGATATTGAAATGTTAAAGTTGAAATGGTTCTTGAATAGTGGAGGCAGCTCCAGTTTTCTTTGTGACTTTTAGTAACTCTACAGTGTTTTAAGTCAATAGTTGTTTTGAAGTCTGAAAATGTTGGAAACATTACCTTGAATGACCATGCTGCAGGTAATGTAACTGCAATCAATTTGCTTTGTGGAACCACTGGACAGATGTTGCTCTCCATTTTGTTCATGAAACAAAGGTGTGGTTGAATTTCTAATTTTCTTGGCCTTACGTCTACAGTCATGGCCCAAAATTTTGAGAATGACACAAATATTAATTTTCATAAAGTTTGCTGCAGCAGTGTCTTTAGATATTTTTTGTCAGATGTTACTATGGAATACTGAAGTATAACTACAAGCATTTCATAAGCGTCAAAGGATTTTTTGAAAATTACATGAAGTTGATGCAAAGAGTCAATATTTGCAGTGTTGACCCTTCTGTTTCAAGACCTCTGCAATCCGCCCTGGCATGCTGTCAATTAACTTCTGGGGCACATCCTGACTGATGGCAGCCCATTCTTGCATAATCAATGCTTGGAGTTTGTCAGAATTTGTGGGTTTTTGTTTGTCCACCCGCCTCTTGAGGATTGACCACAAGTTCTCAATGGGATTAAGGTCTGCGGAGTTTCCTGGCCATGGACCCAAAATATTGATGTTTTGTTCCCCGAGCCACTTTAGTTATCTCTTTTGCCTTATGGCAAGGTGCTCCGTCATGCTGGAAATTGTTCGGCACTAAACTGTTCCTGAATGGTTGGGATTTGCTCTCGGAGGATGTGTTGGTACCATTCTTTATTCATGGCTGGGTTCTTAGGCAAATTTGTGAGTGAGCCCACTCCCTTGGCTGAGAAGCAACCCCACACATGAATGGCCTCAGGATTCTTTACTGCTGGCATGACACAGGACTGATGGTAGCGCTCACCTTGTCTTCTCCGGACAAGCTTTTTTTCCGGATGCCACAAACAATTGGAAAGGGGATTCATCAGAGAAAATGACTTGACCCCAGGCCTCAGCAGTCCAATCCCTGTACCTTTTGCAGAATATCAGTCTGTCCCTGATGTTTTTACTGGAGAGAAGTGGCATCTTTGCTGCCCTTCTTGACACCAGGCCATCCTCCAAAAGTCTTCCCCTCTCTGTGCGTGCAGATGCACTCACACCTGCCTGCTGCCAATCCTGAGCAAGCTCTGTACTGGTGGTGCCCCGATCCCGCAGCTGAATCAACTTTAGGAGACGGTCCTGTCGCTTGCTGGACTTTCATAGGCACTCTGAAACCTTCTTAACAACAATTGAACCGCTCTCCTTGAAGTTCTTGATGATAAATGGTTGATTTAGGTGCAAACTTACTGGCAGCAATATACTTGCCTGTGAAGCTCTTTTTGTGCAAAGCAATGATGACGGCACGTGTTTCCTTGCAGGTAACCATGATTGACAGAGGAAGAACAATGATTCCAAGCACCACCCTCCTTTTGAAGCTTCCAGTCTGTTTATCGAACTCAATCAGCATGACAGAGTGATCTCCAGCCTTGTCCTCGTCAACACTCACACCTGTGTTAACGAGAGAATCACTGACATGATGTCAGCTGGTCCTTTTGTGGCAGGGCAGAAATGCAATGAAAATGTTATTTGAGGATTCATTTCATTTGCATGGCAAAAAGGGACTTTGCAATTCATCTGATCACTCGTCATAATATTCTGGAGTATAATACAACTTCCCATCACACAAAATGAGGCAGCAGACTTTGTGAAAATGTATATTTGTGTCATTCTCAAATCATTTGGTCACGACTGTATATATCACAGTGTCAAGGCATATGAACTAACAGTTTATAGAGAAAACACAGGCTGTAATATGTTTTTTTTTTCGAGGCTTGGCTTCCCCAGTGAATTTACCCACGCACCGCTACTGTTATTTTTGTAATATAAAAAACGGTCTGATGCCGCAAATGTGACCGACTGGTTCAAATCATTCAAAATTGGAAGTTGTTTTTTACATTGGATGAAAGAAGAGACTCAGAGCTAAAAAATTGTATATAATACAATACAGCTTAGGAACAATGGGAAAGTAATTTTGCTTTGAAAGTTGATAAACTTGTAAACTCACTTTGAGAAAATGGCCTTTGAATATTTTGGTAGTACTACTGGAGAGCGCTTATTTGTCGACACCCATTCAGCATTGTTCACACCCTCTTAAGCTTTAGCCCCACCCATCTCTTTACGGGTTGATTCGAGCATTCTGTACTAACAACAGCAGTCAAGCACCCAAGTTAACTTGCTAGCTACTTCCAGACATAAATAAGAGAACAGCTCACTGAACACTACTCACCCTAGCAGAGCTGGTTAGGCTGATATGTTATCCAGAGCTTTGGTGACTGCAATTGTGCTGTCAGATTGTCCGTTTGTAAATTCAGAGCGTTTCACTCTCGGCGCGTTCAGAGCTCACACGTTCTGACCTCACAACGGCAGGCAAGCACCCAAGCTAACTGGTTAACATTAGCTAGCTTGCTAGCTACTTCCATATACATAATGAGAGAACACCCCACTCATTTTACTTGCTCTAGCAGAGCTGGTTAGGCTGTTTTCATGTTATCCAGAGCGTTGGTGACTGTAACTGTGCTGCTGGCAACAATTTAATTATGTTTTTGAGCTAGGTGTGAACCCACCCTCCCCAACTTGCAACAAATCATTTGTATATGTCTTTCCACATCTTCCTACAGTGGTTCCTCCTTTAAAAGTTGCAAGCTTACATGGCGGGACTTAGTGGTACCCAGCGTCACGGCTTCATTGCTCCAGACCACCACAAGGGGGAGTTAGAGCACTCATTATGCATTTGAGTCCCAAAGTTTTTATATGACCAATCATATCGAGCGGTTCCAATGACGAATTTGACGTGGGCCACCCATTCCTGGTGACTTCAGCAAAGATGGCTGACAAAACATTACGGGAAGGAAATGTATGTAGTTATAACGAGTCAAGCAAAAAATGTACAATTGAAAGGAATATGTTAGTTAATGTAGAGACAAACAATTGTGTATATTTTTTGTCATAAAGTTAATTCACGAAAATCGCTATTTAGCAAGTTTTTTTCAGCCATGTCCAATACCAGGTGTATCAAAAATTAATTTAGCAAGCAGGGAGCAGGTTTCAAACCCTCAACATTCTAGCCCAAAGTCCAGCACGCTATCGACTGTGCCCAAATGTATTAATTGGGGTTGGGGCCGATTGTGGCTAAAAACACTTTGTCAATTGGAATCTTTAATGTGGAAAGGTGAAAAAGTATTATTATTAGTTTTCACAAGCATATCAGGATGGCTATTAGCTGAACAATAGACTATTCAACCTTTACAAAATAACTGTATAATAGCCGAACTAGGTGTGAACCCCCCCTCCCCAATTTTGCTAGGTGTGGAACCCCCCCCTCCTCCCCAACTTGCAACAAATAATTTTCAGGACTATCTAGAAAAAGCAGCAGAGATGCACAATAGGTTTCTAAGAAGAGGCTATTCTCCACAATGTGTGGATGAAGCTCTTAATTTGGCATTGGGGGAACACGCGATGAACTGCTACAAAAAAAGACCTGCTAAAGCTAAAGAATCCTGGCATGTTTAATGCCAACTGCCAGCCACAAAAGAAAATCAGCCAGAATGTCTAGACGTTATTTCCTAAAGGTCTAAGTGGTGAAATGTCTATGTATGTTGTGTTGTAACTTTGAACATGAATTATGTCCCTATTACAGATTACTCTGACTTTTTTTTACACTCTACCCAATGATTTTTGAAAACTTCCTTGGTAAATTGATGTCCTCATTGTGGTTTTACAGACGTGTTTAATATGTTTTATGTAACACTTTAGTTGAATATTTATGAAATGCATGTTGTTATATTTGTTAGCACTTATTTGTTTTTCCGTCGCCTCCAACCCCTTTCCATGCATGGAACGGATGTGGGTGTGGCCGAGAGGCCGTGAGGCCGATATGTAAAGCTTATTAAAGATCAGTAATACGATCAAGAACAGTGTGTGGGTTCCTTCCTCTTTTTCGTCATCTTATCCGGCTGTTGCCATGCACCTACAATAAAGATAGCTCAGGTGTTGCGAGTGCCTTTTTGAATTTACAAACAACAAGAGGGCTTAATTGGAGTCTATTTCTTCGGAGCCTAGACCTATATAAAATAACTTGACTGTCTGAGGTAGGAGGCTTAAACAGGCATTTGTCATTCCCAACTTTAAAAGTAATTGGAAAGGTAGATACAAATTATGTATGACATTGTGGTTACAATAAAGAATGTAGCCCATCATGCAAATGATTTCTATTAGCAGGACAATAGACTTTTTATTGCCCGGCTACTGTTGTGAAAATCCCTCAACTTGCAATGTATTCAATGTTTAAGTACTCTAAAGTGTTACATTTCTAACTCAAAACAGCATTTTTTTCATCATCATCTTTATGCTTTCGTTAATCTTCTTGATTTTCTGTAGCAATTTTGAGCAAATTGCTCATGGGCCGCGGTTGATTCGTTTGTGAAGACGATGTTATTGAATGTCTCGCCAGCTTTGATCCATGACTGGGCCTGCAGGACGTAAAGTTTTTGTTTGTCAAACAAATCAGTGGGTCAAAACACAGAACAGTACAAAACAAGCGAACACTCAAACATTTAATGTTCTGAGAATTAAAAAATATATATATATAAAACATTTCGAACCGAGCCGTAATGCCCGCAGATTACAGATTGCCTTTGCCGATCGCTTGTCATCTTCATTTATCAGTGTGTCAATGGCTTGAATAATCATTGACTCACTCACGTGTTGAAAATGAACAAGATGGCGTGACAATCCATGCCAGGCACACGTGTGAACTCAGGAACTCCACTTCCGACAGGCAGAGTCAACATACAGTACGTGGCGGGTTCATCAGGTTTTCGGTTCACCCTGACATTTCCATTCCTCTTCTAACAACAGAACTTGACCAACTGCTCACCAGGAACAGCCAGGGCCGCCCGGACCGTTACGCTGTTCTGCTATTCCAAGGATGTGAAACCGAAGAGAGATACCATGGGTGGGCACAGAATACATAGACTTCCCGCTGTGGCCTCTGGTTCAACACCGTTTCGCACTGCTCTGAGACAAACATGGAGAAACTAAAATGTTCAAATATTCCATGATATTCTTAAGATATGTGAAGACTCAATATAAGCAAGTGATGTCTGCTAAATAATCAAGTTAGATTTATCCAGAAATAAATAACTCCCAATAACAGGCTTTATTTACAAATTAGTGAGAATGTCTCCCCATTTTCAAGAATTGGCTATTTTTCGTTCACGCAAGGTTAAGATGAAAACGAAATTTCCAAAATGTTGTTACTTTTTTAAAAAAGCGATTATTATCAGTAATTAATTTAGAATTTTATAAAAGCCCCTTAGATATTCTCACAGATCCTAACGGAAAATGCCCCTTCGATAGTAATATAGAGTCGTCCAATCCTCTAAATGTAATTATTGGCGAGTCACATCATTGAAAAAAATATTTTTAGATATACTGTTAAAAATTGTGGAGATCTTATTTATTTAAAGGGAATATTGATGTTAGAAGCAAAAGCCTACAACTATTTCAGCACTGTTTCGTGCTGCTCTGAAACAAGCACGACACAGGGATTATTTAGCTAAATAGCCCAGTACTGTACTGCAGGATATCACATTGTACAGCGCCATATTTTCCATTCCATCCTAGCAGCAACCCAGAGGGTTTCACTTAATCTCCATTCGGGTATTGTTTAGACAAGATTTAGGTGTAGAAATGTTATGCTCTTATTGTAACCTTTATTTAACTAGAAAGTCAGTTATGAACAAATTCTTATTTACAAGGACAGCCTGCTCCTTCCTCGTAAATAGCCCAGTACTGTACTGCCGACTGTCATTTTCCGTTCAAGCAAGTACTAGTCAAAAGTTTGGACACACCTACTCATTCCAGGATTTTTCTATATTTTTCTATTTTCTCCATTGTAGAATAATAGTGAAGACATCACAACGGTGAAATAACACATATGGAATCAGTTAAGAACAAATTTCTATTTACAAGGACAGCCTACTCCTTCCTCCCCAATGGGGATTTGAACCCCAGTCTCCCCCGTGCTTCGCATTCTGTAGTACAGACATGGCCTGCTCTCCCTTATGTAAGGAGTTAGGTACTTTCCCATGTTAACTATAGTATTTATTGTAGACTGCACAGTCGCCTAATAAACAAATAAACACATTTCATTGATAAAATAATGATAAAAAAATACTCTTTCAATATGCAGATGGTGATTTAGTTATGGATCCATAACAAATTACTATGGGAATAAATATTTTTCTTTATTTTTTATTTAATTAACCCTTTAGTTACGTAACTAGGCAAATTCTTATTTACAATGACGGCCTACCAAAAGGCAAAAGGCCTCCTGCAGGGACGGGGGTATGGGATTTAAATGTTTTTATAAATAAAATATAAATATAGGACAAAACACACATCACAACAAGAGAGACAACACAACACTACATAAAGAGAGACATAAAGACAACAACATACCAAGGCATGCAACACATGATAACACAGCATGGTATTAGCACATAATTGTAGCAGCACAAAACATGGTACAAACATTTTTGGGCACAGTCAACAGCACAAAGGTCAAGAAGGGAGAGACGACAATACATCACACAAAGCAGTCACAACTGTCAGTAAGAGTGTCCATGGTTGAGTCTTTGAATGAAGAGATTGAGATAAAACTGTCCAGTTTGAGTGTTTGTTGCAGCTCGTTCCAGTCACGAGCTGAGTTGAACTGAAAAGAGGAGCGACCCAGGGATCTGTGTGCTTTGGGGACCTTTAACAGAATTTTATTGGCAGAACGGGTGTTGTATGTGGAGGATGAGTGCTGCAGTAGATATTTCAGACGTGGGGGAGTGAGGCCTAAGAGGGTTTTATAAATAAGCATCAACCAGTGGGTCTTGCAATGGGTATGCGGAGATGATCAGTTTAGAGAGGAGTATAGAGTGCAGTGATATGTCTATAAGGAGCATTGGTGGCAAATCTGATGGCCGAATGGTAAAGAACATCTAGACACTTGAGAGCACCCTTACCTA
This sequence comes from Oncorhynchus tshawytscha, assembly GCF_018296145.1. Taxonomy (NCBI): domain Eukaryota; kingdom Metazoa; phylum Chordata; class Actinopteri; order Salmoniformes; family Salmonidae; genus Oncorhynchus; species Oncorhynchus tshawytscha. Next base: position 1,388,956 of record NC_056449.1, read on the forward strand.
ATAAATTATGTATTCGTAATCTAGCATTGGTAGGATGGTCATCTGAATAAGCATTAGTTTGGCAGCTGGGGTGAAAGAGGAGCGATTACGATAGAGGAAATCAAGTCAAGATTTAACTTTAGCCTGCAGCTATGATATGTGCTGAGAGAATGACAGTGCACCATCTAGCCATCCTCCCGAGTAATTGTATGAGGTGACTACCTCAAGCTCTAAACCCTCAGAGGAAATAATAACACCTGTGGGAAGAGGGGAATTATTGTTACCAAACCACATGACCTTTGGTTTGGAGGTGTTCAGAACAAGGTTTAGGGTAGAGAAAGCTTGTTGCACTCTAAGAAAACTTTGTTGTAGATCATTTAACACAAAATCTGGGGAGGGGCCAGCTGAGTATAAAACTGTATCATCTGCATATAAATGGACAAGTGAGCTTCCTACTGCCTGAGCAACATTTCTGATTTACAGAAATATTGAAACAAATTTGTCTGATGAAGGCAAACATTTTAGAATCCTCCAAACTGTCATGTTGTACAGCGCAATATTTTCCACTCCATCCTAACGGAAACCCTGAGGGTTTCGTTTTTGTTTTTCTCTGAATAGAAACACCATAATATTAATCAAATTAATTGAGCCAAATTTCTTAACCTGTTGATACTAGGGGGCGATATTTTAATTTTTGGATGAAAAACGTTCCCGTTTTAAACAAAATATTTTATCACGAAAAGATGCTCGACTATGCATATAATTGACAGCTTTGGATAGAAAACACTCTGACGTTTCCAAAACTGCAAAGATATTGTCTGTGAGTACAACAGAACTGATGCTACAGGCGAAACCCAGATAAAAAATCCAATCAGGAAGTGCCACATTTTTTAAAACCGCCTCATGCCAGCCAATGACTCCTTATATGGCTGTGAATGAGCTACGAATGGGCTTACATTTTCTACATATTCCCCAAGGTGTCTACAGCATTGTGACGTCTTTTTACGCATTTCTGTTGAAGAATAGCCGTAAGGGACCACATTTAGCAAGTGGTCACATGGTGTCTCCCGCAGAAAATCTTGCGTAAAATACTGAGGTAGCCATTTTTCCAATCGCTTCTTATGAGAAACCAATTGCCTCGACGGATATGTTATTGAATATATATGTTAAAAACACCTTGAGGATTGATTCTAAACAGCGTTTGCGATGTTTCTGTCGATATTATGGAGCTAATTTGGAAAAAAGTTTGCCGTTGTAGTGATAGCATTTTCCGGTCGATTTCTCAGCCATGCATGATGAACAAACGGGAGCTATTTCGCCTACAAAAATAATAGTTTTGGAAAAAAGGAACATTTGCTATCTAACTGGGAGTCTCCTGAGTGAAAACATCCGAAGTTCTTTAAAGGTAAATTATTTAATTTGATTGCTTTTCTTATTTTCGTGAAAATGTTGCCTGCTGCCAGCAGAGCCTAGCATAGCATTATGCCATGATAAACTTACACAAATGCTTGTCTAGCATTGGCTGTAACGCATATTTTGAAAATCTGAGATGACAGTGTGATTAACAAAAGGCTAAGCTGTGTCTCAATATATTTAATTTGTGATTTTCATGAATAGGACATTTTTTCTAGGGGTATTTATGTCCGCTGCGTTATGCTAATTCGTTTGAGGCTATGATTACGCTCCCGGATCCGGGGTTGCTAGTCACAAGAATTAAAATCAATCCCATATTCTATTTTATTGCAAAAAAAGGTTTTAATTCTCTGGTAATGCCAATACGGAATACTATCAAATGCTTCTAAAAGATATCCTCTGGTGGCCAAACTAGCAGTAACAGGAAAAATGGCTGAAAATTAAATGACGTGCCACAGAATGCTGCGGCAGCATGTAAGGTGTTTCACAGTATGACACAACTTTTAAAGGAGGAACCATTGTATCTGTTTGTAATAATGTGTAGTTGTAATGCTCCGGGTGTCGTGGGTGTCGTGGGTGTCGTGGGTGTGGAGTCAAACGCAGGAGACAGAGAGTGCAATGCTGTGCTCTTTAATGCACCAACGCACCGCACCACTGGGTGCTCACAATAATTCCCCAAACATGGGGAATGAAAAATGTACAACTGAAAATGCACAACCAGGAACAAACACGTTCCTCTACTACAGAGCCGAAGGTTACAATAATTAATCCCGCACAACAAACAGCCGGCTGTCTAAAGAAGCCCAACTAACCATCACAAACAGGTGCTACCAATAAACATACAAGAAGGGTGAGGAAAGACGATCAGTGGCAGCTAATAGGCCGGTGACGACGACCGCCGAGCGCCACCCGACCGGGAAGGGAAGCCACCCTCGGTCGGACTCTTGACAATAGTGAACTCACAGAGTAGGTCTACAACTGAATCATTCAAGTCATAATGAAATTAAATGAGTCAGAAGTAGCAATTTGCTTTCAATTTAACTTCTTCAGATACAATAATAATTAGGTTCTCACACAACATGAGTGGAATTGGTGTTTGATTGCTCTATGAATGGGCAGTGCATGGTTTTACTGTTCATATGAAATTGCTTGTCTTGAATGCATAGTTTTCTGAGTCACTAAGATCTTACTGATTCAACATGCTGAAATTAGAAAAACAAGATAAACAGTTCATAAATAGATAATAAATAATTAAACAACTTTGTGTAGTACTGAATAATGAGCAACACTGGGGTGTTTGCAGATCCAAGAGGGTTATGACAGTTCAGAATGAGAATTGATAAGAGATTATGATTAATATGTTGACTGTGTTATGGATGTCATAGGTAAATACATCAGATTTTAATTTGGGAGATGGTAACTCTCTAAACCACTTCTTCTGTGGTGACCCACATCCTAATCAGTTCATTGTCACATGATTAATTTAATTGGGTAACAATTAACCATAATTAGTGGATTAAATAAATAACAGTCATCAGATTAATGAAAGTAAAGTCATGACAGATGTATGAATATGAATAAACTTTTTATACATTAGAATGAACCTGGCTAGTTGCTAGTTGACTTTACACTGACAGTTTAGTCATGTTTAGCTAACTAGCTAACGCTGGGTAGTTCTGATTGTGTGAAAAACTGATAGTGAATGTTTTGAAGCCAGGAATACTTGCTAGCTCCAGAATGACTTGCACAATCACAGTCTTTTAGTCTTCACCATCAGGTCAGCAAGTTCAAAGGAGTGAAAATTACCGTAAGTAAGGTTTTTGGCAACAGCCCGCACACCACCCCTGGCAAACAAGCTGGCACATTTCAATGCTTTAACTTCATCAAAGTGATTATGGGTCATGAAGGAGTGTTCCATGTGTTAAGACTTTGTTTCCCCCCTTAGCCTTGTAAATTTGCACTTGTAAATTAAGATTTGTCTGTATCCTTTTGACAAAAGTAACTCGAAATTAGTATTTAAAATCATGTTTTTCAACAACAAAATCCCATTGACCCCTGAAGTGAAATGTGGTAACCCCAATGTCAGTCACTCCTATGCCCCTGACTCTGTCAAATAATGGAACAATTGGTAGAGTAATCTTCGATGCATTGCTAGGGGGTCTTGGAAGAAAGGAGAAATACTTTTTAGGGCAATGCAGACTGGCCTTTTGCCATGCTTGCCAAGAGAGAAATCTATGAAAGTGTCATGTGTTTAGTCCACTAGAGTGGAGACTGGGCAAGGAGTTGATCCTCCCCAATAAAAATGGAAGTTGTAGCTAATGCTGGGAGGAGAGCAAAGCTGTTCCAAGCCAAGAATCTGAAGGTGAAACTTTCCTTAGCGGTGAAGTTGTAGAACATTTTGTGAACTTCATTTTAGCCAATTTTGGGGATTTGTCTCTCCTATATTACTTGGGATTATAAATCATTCCAGGGCAAGTGTTCTGAAAATCTCATAGGATCCTGGAAGCAGACTGAATACCATGAGGTAATGGGGTAATATCCCATGAAGAATAATAATTACAAGACTCTAAAATAGGAAACCCTTAACCTGTCATAGTTAAAAGAAGAGTTTCTTTACTCTAGATTTGACAATAAATCCTACATGAGCCGTGTGTTTGTGTTGTACTGAGGTATTTCGTACTCCTAAAATTTTTTACCCTGACTACTGCAACTATCATAATCTAGCATAAAGTTGATGTAAACAGTGCTCCATAAGACTAAGCAAAATATAATTTAATTAAATTTACTCCATTGATATTCAAGCCATTTTGTACAAGTAGAAATGTAACAATTGGAATAAATGCTCCACCAACCCATGGATGACATTAGGGACAGGAGGGTAAACTAATAAACAGGCAGAATACAAAACAATTAATTTAGTTCCCCTTAATAATCAAAACAAACACTGGTTATTTTCCAATGCATAAATTGCTCAGCTAAAGCAAAACTTTATAGAGATTCCATCACAAACTAATAAACGATCAAGAAATGTCCTCTCAGGTAGGGACTAGCTGCCGTATACTTTACACATATCCTCAAGGGAAACATCTTAGAAGTATGTGTGCATAAAGGCATCGATTGTTGGTTTAAAAGGTATGTCTCTGCATGCGGACAGATTAAGAAAAGGGTGATTTATTAGGCAATGATTGACAAATAAAACAGATTATCTTGTGTCCGTGACTTCCTTTAAAGATGGCTTTGGATGGGCTTTCTCTACTTGGCAAGACTGCCTGCAGCCGCTCCAGTGCAGGCTGAGCTAAACTGTCTTTTGCCTGATGAGGCTCAGTGGGATTAACACGCTGCCAGGCCCTGGCTCCTCTCAAAGTGGGGTTTATTGGGCTCTGCTGGATGGAGCTGCTTCCCAGGCCAGCCCTCCTCCCATCACCATCAGTCAACTAGCCAGGCCCAGTTGAAAACTAAAGCACCCTTTACTGGCTGCTGGTGCCTGGGTACAAGGTAGCATTACAGCTCTGACTGCCAGTAGTCTGTCTCATTAGCTCAGGGATGCACAAGGAGTTTGTCTTCATCAACAACACTGTGTAAGCCCCTCTCCAATGCTCCAGGATTAAAGCCTCGACTCATTCTTATGGTCTTATCCTCCGTGCTAGCTGGTGTGATGAAGGAGGATTGCAAAGACTCCTCTCTGCATTGATTTCTAGAGATTAATGTGATCCCACTAAATGTTTACAGTGTTGAGAATAAGTATAATTAAATTCACTGTTGTAGAATGTGTATTGTGTGCTTAATTAAATAACTCTGTTTTTTTTGTTGCATGAGTCACTTGGTGGCTCTTCTTTCAGTTAAAGAATGTCTTAGAGATTAGAGTTTAGCTGCCCTTATCGGGAGTTGTTTTTCCATTACTACTCAAAAAGTTCACAGGTTTGACTGCAGTGGCTATTAAAATGGTCATGACCTTTCCTCTCTAAAGGCCACATTGCACAAAGAAGCCTTTCCAGCTCATTAGCATCACAGCAAACCAGTCAGCCAGCCAGCCAGCCAGCCAAGAGACATAGCTGCATGATGATAACACCCCAACTCTCTCATCCGTGCCACTTTTATCAGATTCCTGTGATGAATAAAGAGTCGGGGAAACAGGCCCCACTGACAGTTATTGATTTCCAGATGATCATCTGAAGTCACCTGTGGCTACAATTCCTACAGCAGGTTCTAAGAGCGGCTTCAGTATATAAACTTAAATTACCCCAATATGAGAAAAAAGATGAGGGTCGCATAAGGCAATGCAACACATGTTGACAGGCAACAACCTTTAGTATTCTAGCTTCCACCAGTCAGTGTATGCAATATGAATGTGAGCTTTTTTTCTGGAGAGTACTTCTCAGGGATCTACAGTAGTTTCCAAATGCCTGTCTCCTCCCTAAATTGTTATGACAGGAATATACTTTTAAAATATGCCATGAACATGAAAATAAACAGGAGATTTCATCACAAAGAATTTCCAGATCTACAGTAAAGATCTTCTGAAAGGCATCATGGGCTAATACATATGATCACGTTGGTAATGATACTGTACATTGAACACAGACAGAAGGTTTTACTTGATCTCAAGAATAGGGCTATTTTGACAATTATTTGTGGATGAAAGAGAGTGACACGGCTCTACTTGTTTTCTGGTCAGTGTCCAACTGACCCCACCCCCAGTTAGAGGTGAATAAGGTAGCCTCACAAGAGTTACACACACACACACAGCAGGATGTGGTTATCTGTACTATAAGAGGTACATGTATGAATATACAGTGGGGCAAAAGAGTATTTAGTCAGCCACCAATTGTGCAAGTTCTCCTACTTAAAAAGATGAGAGAGGCCTGTAATTTTCATCATAGGTACACTTCAACTATGACAGACAAATGAGAAAGAAAAATCCAGAAAATCACATTGTACGATTTTTAATGAATTTATTTGCAAATTATGGTGGAAAATAAGTATGATGTTGAGTAAGGCACTTTTAAAGAATAATCAGGGATCCTCTACAGATGGGATAAGGTCAATAACCTTCCAGGATACCCGTGCCAGGTAGTTTAGAAAGGCCTGCTCGCTGAAGTGTTTTAAGGAGCGTTTGACAGTGATGAGATGTGGTCGTTTGACGACAGACCCATTACGGATGCAGGCAATAAGGCAGTGGTCGCTGAAATCTCGGTTGAAAACAGCTGAGGTGTATTTGGAGGGCAAGTTGGTTAGGATGATATCTATGAGGGTGCCCGTGTTTACGGATTTGGGGTTGTACCTGGTGGGTTCATTGATAATTTGTGTGAGATTGAGGGCATCGATCTTAGATTGTAGTATGGCCGGGGTGTTAACTAAAACCAACAGTAAGGGTAAACACGCAAAGCTGCAATCCAAAAAGGATCCAATGTGACTAATGATCAGGTTGCACATCTCAGTGTTATTTTTTAATTTATTGCAATTCAAGTGGTTAAAGGGATGGTTTGTCTGTAATGTTTCTAGTGTCTGCATTGGCCATTAATCCATTAAAAACAAGAGCATGAATCAGACAAATAGCACACCCAAATGTACCCTGCATCGATGATAACAGAGTTACCCTCATGACATTCATTTTACCATAGCAAATAGGGATAATAACAAGACTTAGAACTGAATTTCTATCTCCATCCAAACAAAACGAGTCCACCTGGAGGCGGGGTAGGAAGCGTGGTTACACAACCAATTAGCTCTTCATTTTTTTTCTCTTCATCTGTCTGTTGTGATTGATGAATTCATTTTGACCCTCCATTGTGTTCTAAAATGGTACTTCCTCTCCCCACAGGCAATGCGTGGAGTAACTTAATTTGTTATTTTCCATTAAATTACCTTCTAAAACACTAACTCACACTGTCACCACTCCATACGGTCTCCCTTTAACCCAAACATTGCATGTTTGCAACTGAGTAAATTGGGCTTCCAGTTATCAAGAGGAACTGCCATTGTTACATCCTGTTTAGCAGTTTCAGTACGTGTATATATCTTTTTCTTTTCTTATCCACGCTTACATTTATTTGGTCTGTCTGTTCACACCTCATGTTCTGTAGTTAGGTGAATGGTGAAACAAGCCTTTTGAAATGCAAATTGTTTTTTTGTTTTTTACTGAAGCTCATAAAAAATTGTTGGCAGGCAGTCTCAATACAAACTCCTCAGGGACTGAATTTCCATGGATTCTCCTTTTGTCTTATTTAAATAAACATGTTTAATATTCCTCTGCTACCATAGTAGCTAGTCCTTCTTTCCATGATATTTCCATATTTTCCATTTGGGAATCATGTATGCTAAACTCAGGTTGAGAAAGTTTGTCTTGCTGTGGAAGACATTGCTGGTTAGTTTGATAACATTGACCTGTTCTTTATAATCCCCCTTTGCCCACTTACAGTTCAGCCCAGCCTGATCTAGGGCAGAGCTCTAAGGTAGAGCACTGTCTTTGTGAGTATCATGAGGAGAGGACTACTCTGAAACTGGGTGGTTAGTTGTACAAAGCTATAGTACTTGATGTTATATAATTTTGTATTTTTTTTAACCTTTATTTAACTAGGCAAGTTCGTTAACCTCTTGAGCTTATGGCTGAATACTGCCCCCTTTGGAGGAAGTGCGTGCCCATAGTAAACTGAAAATATTTTTTCCAAAATTGATAATATATGCATATAATAATAATTATTGAATAGAAAACACTCTAAAGTTTCTAAAACCGTTTAAATTATGTCTGTATGTAAAGCAGAACTCTCAGGGCAGCCTTTCTCCCAAACTCTCTCTTGTCAAGAGAAAAGTTGGGTCAACTTTGACGTCATCGCCCCCACCCTTCCCAGGCAGCTACCGATCTGGGAACAGTATGTATTTGTTCAGCGCGATGTCTGCTTTCAATTGGCACGTTCATTGTTTGAATTTCGCGCTCCCTCATCCTTTGGCGGGCGAAAATGCCCGGTTCACTCTCACATACATGCACTCTATTGCGCGCGGCCGATTTGGAGAACGTTCTTTTCCAATAGACACCAGTTGAAGCCGGTTCGTTTGTTCGCGATGATCATTGTTTTACATGATAAAAACATCATTTTGCTCGATTCTGCACTTAGTTTGACCAGTTTAGTCAACATATAATATGTAATTTTGAAGTTTGATTGCGCAAGAGTGCGGGACCAGAAGGAGCAGAAGTTATTTTGGGTGCATTTCAGCTGAAGCTGTTAGCATATGCTAATACAAAGACGCACAACTTGAAACCAAACGATGTATTGGGTAAGTATGACTCCTTCTACGTCTTCTGATCGAAGAACATCAAAGGTAAGGGAATATTTATGTGGTTATTTTGGGTTTCTGTGGACTCCAAACGTAGAGGAGACACTGCTAATATCTGAGCGCCGACTCATAGCATAGACTAGTGAACGAATTCTGTAACGTTAAAAATAAATGTAACACAGCGGTTGTATTAAGAAGAAGTGTATCTTTGTAACTATATGTAGAACATGTATATTTAGTCATGTTTATTGCTTGTTATCTGACGTTATCTGTCCGAGCTATCATAATTTCTCCGGACATTTTGAGTAGCATTTTTGAAATGTCGTCATTGTAAACAGAGATTTATGGATATTAATGGCATATTATTGAAAAAAAAAAAAATGTACTGTGTAACATGTAATATTACTGTCATCTGATGAAGATTTTCAAAAGGTTAGTGAATTATTTATTTTTTAATCCTACTTTTAAATTTTATATTTTCTGGGACAAAATGGCCGCCGCTTGCATTTTGTTTCGGTGGTGGTCTAATATAAATGTGTGCTATGTTTTCGCCGTAAAACATTTTAGAAATCTGACTTGCTGGGTAGATGAACAAGGTGTTTATCTTTCATTTGAGCTATTGGACTTGTGTAGGTGTGGAGGTTAAATATGTCTAAGAATATTTTTTCACATTTTGCGTTATGCTAATGAGCTTGAGCCGTAGTCACGATCCCGGATCCGGGATGGGTAGCATCAAGAGGTTAAGGACAAATTCTTATTTTCAATGTTAGCCTAGGAACAGTGGGTTAACTGCCTGTTCAGGGGCAGAACGACAGATTTGTACCTTGTAAGCTCAGGCGTTTGAACTTGCAACCTTCCGGTTACTAGTCCAACGCTCTAACCACTAGGCTACCCTGCCGCCCCGATATAGAGATTGCAACTTTGTGTCTGTCCCATTATGGCATCAGTGAGCGCACAGGCAGCACCATTGAGACAGATAAAACTTTGCAAACTCTATATAGCCATTGAGACAGACAGAACTTTGAGATCTCTATACATCCATTGAGACAGATAGAACCTTTCGATCTCTATACATCTCTATGCAACAACAGGGAAAGAATAAGGAAATGGATAGAATTAACACATTTATAAAATATTGATTACTATGTATAACTGTGTAAGACTATAAATGACCAACCACCTAGTTTTGGAGTAGTATTTATAGATACTTCATGTCTTGGAGTAGTTTCTATGTCCTTATGTGACAAGAGTTGAGTAAATGAAGGTGGCCATGGTCTAGCTTTCCCATTGAGGTTTGTCCTCTGCCAGTCTTTGCCAGCCTTATCAGTACCTGCTGTGCTACAGAGAGTACTGCTGTTCTGGGAGCTCAGCTGGCATCGTCTGCTCCCTCAAGGTCACAGATCAAATGCAGGCACACCCTGGAGCTGGTCCAGTACTCGGCCATGCTTGGCAATGCTAGCTCCAGCCCGCATTAGACCACAACTTTGCTATACAAAACCTAACCAAACCGACCAAGTTTGACCCCTGGGTCTGACCCCTGGGTCTGATACAGCCTCTCTGTGGGGCTTTATGAGGACGAGCAGTCCAGCCAGAGAAGAACTGAAGCATATGTTTTTAGTCTCTACTGGACATGCTCACTGGACTAGCTCGTGTAATTGGTATCATGGCCTTGTGCACTGGGGAGAGCATTTAGAGAACTCTGCCTGGGGAATGGAAATCATGTGCTCTGTTCCGTACATCCCATACTTGCGCTCTTTCTAACTGATACATATATACTTTTATCAAAAACAACAAAGTCAAAGCATGCATTATTTTGCCTTTGCCTGTTGTGAGACCAGAAGCCATGCACAACTGTGACTGACATTTGAAAGTCTGAACAGTGAGCCACTCAGTGCACCTTTGCTTTGAAGTGAAATTCCTCTGACATTCAGCTTTTGTAATTCAGCAAGTGCTGTTTACCGATTGGGGTGAGAACTATCATAAATAAATTAGACATTTGGCTTTTGTGGCACAGGTTGATTGCAGATAGAGGCAAATTTAGAGTAACGGAATCCGATCATTGGGTTTGTGTGAATAGTTGCCTTTCAAAAAGTATGATGATTTCCCCCCATTACTGAGTGAGAAAGTATTGCAAAAACATCCCCATTTTTTTATCACCCCAGAAAGTATTCCTTTTAATAATTTGTCCTTGAGTGAATTGTTTGTTGGGTGTTATAAGACTTAAGCCGACATGTACATGCTGTGAATGAATTATTGATTTGTAGACATACAGAAGTACTGTCACACCCTGATCTGTTTCACCTGTCCTTGTGCTTGTTTCCACCCTCCTCCAGGCATTGCCCATCTTCCCCATTATCCCCAGTGTACTTATACCTGTGTTCTCCGTTTGTCTGATTCTTGTTCATTTTTATTTCATAAAGCCTACTAGTGTTTTGCCCGTGCTACTGTCTTTCTCTACTTCCTGTTTTCTAGCTTTCCTGGTTTTTGAGCATTCTGCCTGCCCTGACCCTGCTTGCCATTCTGTACCTTACCACACCACCCTGAATTACTGACCTCTGCCTGCCCTGACCCTGAGTCTGTCTGCCATTCTGTACCTTTCGCACTCTGTTCTAGACTACTGAACTGTGCCTGCCCTTGACCAGTCATTTGCCTGCCCCCCCTGTCTCTGTAATAGACTTTAGTTACTTCAGAACTGTCTGCATCTGGGTCTTGTCCTGAGCCATGATAGTACGAACTGGCCCCTGTTTTATTGGCCCTTTCCCCATCTCCAAGATTATTAGCCCCTCTGCGGTTTGTCTTATGTGGCCCAATACCCTCCATCTAGTATTAAACCTATGTCTCACAGCCCTTTGACTCCTGTTTCTAGGCCCACCTCTCTTCCCCATCTCATCGACGGCCAACCGGCGTACACGGTGATGTGCCTCTCGAGGGTTCGACAGTAGGGCAAGGGATTCCAGTACCTGGTTGACTGGGAGGGTTATGGCTCGGAGGACAGGTGTACCCTGTCACACCTTCCCTGGATTATTGACCTCTGCCTGCCCTGATCCTGAGCCTGTCTGCCGTTCTGTACCTTTCAGACTCTGCGCTGGAGTACTGCCTGCCTGACTTTGCCTACCTGATGTTTGCCTGCCCTCGTTTTTGTAATAAACTTTTGTTACTTCAAAACTGTCTGCATCTGGGTCTTCTGACCCATGATAGTACATTGAAACAGATCAAGGTATTTTGGGGATGTTTAATCAAAGAAAACAAGTTTGTGTACAATTAAGTATTCCAACAGTTGGCTAAAAGCTAAGTAAGGTCTCCTATTGTAACATTATGTTCAATATTGTACTTGGATTGTACTTAGATTGTACTGGGGTCTTCTCCACCAGTGGTTTTTGGCAATCCTTAAATGGGTTGTGTTCTAGGCACAATGTCATATTGATGGTTATTTTCCTGTCTGTCACTCTAGTGTCTCACATTAAGAGATGTCATTAATATTAGCCAAGCCCTTAGCCCTTTGCACTCTCTTGGTCTCTCGATCCTCCCTCTTTCTCTCCTTCTCCAGGGGACAGTGCTGTGTGTATGTTGTGCGGGAAGTGCGGAGCATTGACTCGACTGAGGTTCACCATTTTATGTCTGAAAGTCCTGGTGAGGTCAGGCAGACTCGCTTTTCACTCTATTCTACTATAATAGTGAGCCAAATGGCAAGTGTCATCACTTTGCAGTGCAGAGTTCTGGACAGAACTCGTAGGCTCTTTCTAATAAGAGAGAGGATGCACAGCTACAGCACTGCTGGTTAAAGGAGAGTAAACAGCTGCGACAGAAAGGGAATTAAATTGGCTACAGGACAAAAACCTGAAGTGAAAGAGGGGATGAGTTATTTACTGCAGAGGGAAAGGAGGGCCCATGGCTTATACCTGAGACTGACAACTGGCAGTTAGTTTTAAAGTGAGAGTGCTAACATTCTGCTGTCATCAATCTCCCCACAAGCTGACAGTGAAGACAGAGCGATGGGAGGGTCAAACTGATCATATCACAGAGAATCACACTCCTCTTACCATATGTTGGCGTATAACAAGGCAGGGTGTGACTACACCTAATGTCTCACCAGGACATACACTTAGGTTGGAGTCATAAAAACGTATTTTTCAACGACTCCACAAATTGCTTGTTAACAAACTATAGTTTTGGCTAGTCACTTGGGACATCTAATTGTTGTGCATGACACAAGTAATTTTTCCAACAATTGTTTACAGGTAAATTATTTCACTGTATCACAATTCCAGTGGGTCAGAAGTTTACATACACAAAGTTGACTCTGCCTTTAAACTGGAAAATTTCAGAAAATTTGAGTCAAGTGGAGGTGTACCTGTGGATGTATTTCAAAGCCTACCTTCAAACTCAGTGCCTCTTTGCTTGACATCATGGGAAAATCAAAAGAAATCAGCCAAGACCTCAGAAAAACAATTTGACCTCCACAAGCCTGGTTCATCCTTGGGAGCAACTTCCAAATGCCTGAAGGTACCACGTTCATCTGTACAAACAATAGTACGCATGTATAAACACAATGGGACAACGCAGCCGCCATACCGCTCAGGTAGGAGACGCGTTTCGTCTCCAAGAGACGAACGTACTTTGGTGCGAAAAGTGCAAATCAATCCCGGAACAACAGCAAAGGACCTTGTGAAGATGCTGGAGGAAACAAGTACAAAAGTATCTATATCAACAGTAAAACGAGTCCTATATCGACATAACCTAAATGGCCCCTCAGCAAGGAAGAAGCCACTGCTAACCTACAAAGCATTACATGGGCTTGCTCCTACCTATCTCTCTGATTTGGTCCTGCCGTATATACCTACACGTACGCTACGGTCACAAGACGCAGGCCTCCTAATTGTCCCTAGAATTTCTAAGCAAACAGCTGGAGGCAGGGCTTTCTCCTATAGAGCTCCATTTTTATGGAACGGTCTGCCTACCCATGTCAGAGACGCAAACTCGGTCTCAAACTTTAAGTCTTTACTGAAGACTCATCTCTTCAGTGGGTCATATGATTGAGTGTAGTCTGGCCCAGGAGTGGGAAGGTGAACGGAAAGGCTCTGGAGCAACGAACCGCCCTTGCTGTCTCTGCCTGGCCGGTTCCCCTCTTTCCACTGGGATTCTCTGCCTCTAACCCTATTACAGGGGCTGGGTCACTGGCTTACTGGGGCTCTCTCATGCCGTCCCTGGAGGGGGTGCGTCACCTGAGTGGGTTGATTCACTGTTGTGGTCATCCTGTCTGGGTTGGCTCCCCCCCCCTTGGGTTGTGCCGTGGCGGAGATCTTTGTGGGCTATACTCAGCCTTGTCTCAGGATGGTAAGTTGGTGGTTGAAGATATCCCTCTAGTGGTGTGGGGGCTGTGCTTTGGCAAAGTGGGTGGGGTTATATCCTTCCTGTTTGGCCCTGTCCGGGATGACCTCGGATGGGGCCACAGTGTCTCCTGACCCCTCCTGTCTCAGCCTCCAGTATTTATGCTGCAGTAGTTTATGTGTCGGGGGCTGGGGTCAGTTTGTTATATCTGGAGTACTTCTCCTGTCCTATTCGGTGTCCTGTGTGAATCTAAGTGTGCGTTCTCTAATTCTCTCCTTCTCTCTTTCTTTCTCTCTCTCGGAGGACCTGAGCCCTAGGACCTGAGCTCCAGGACTACCTGAGATGATGACTCCTTGCTGTCCCCAGTCCACCTGGCCATGCTGCTATTCCAGTTTCAACTGACCTGAGCCCTAGGACCATGCCCCAGGACTACCTGACATGATGACTCCTTGCTGTCCCCAGTCCACCTGGCCATGCTGCTGCTCCAGTTTCAACTTCCACCTGACTGTGCTGCTGCTCCAGTTTCAACTGTTCTGCCTTATTATTATTCGACCATGCTGGTCATTTATGAACATTTGAACATCTTGGCCATGTTCTGTTATAATCTCCACCCGGCACAGCCAGAAGAGGACTGGCCACCCCACATAGCCTGGTTCCTCTCTAGGTTTCTTCCTAGGTTTTGGCCTTTCTAGGGAGTTTTTCCTAGCCACCGTGCTTCTACACCTGCATTGCTTGCTGTTTGGGGTTTTAGGCTGGGTTTCTGTACAGCACTTTGAGATATCAGCTGATGTACGAAGGGCTATATAAATAAATTTGATTTGATTTGATTTGACTGCTCCAAAACCATCATAAAAAATCCAGACTACGGTTTGCAACTGCACATGAGGACAAAGATTGTACTTTTTGGATTAATGTCCTCTGGTCTGATGAAACAAAAATAGAACTGTTTGGCAATAATGACCATCGTTATGTTTGGAGGAAAAATTAGGCTTGCAAGCTGAAAAACAACATCCCAACCATGAAGCACGGGGGTGGCATCATCATGTTGTGGGGGTGCAGGAGGGACTCGTGCACTTCACGAAATAGATGGCACCATGAGGAAAGAAAATAATGTGGATATATTGAAGCAACATCTCAAGACATCAATCAGGAAGTTAAAGCTTGGCACAAATGGGTCTTCCAAATGGACAATGACCCCAAGCGTACTTCCAAAGTTGTGGTAAAATGGCTTAACGACAACAAAGTCAAGGTATTGGAGTGGCCATCACGAAGCTCTGACCTCGATCCTATAGAAGATTTGTGGGCAGTGCTGAAAAAGCATGTGCGAGCAAGGAGGCCTACACACCTGATTCAGTTACACCAGCTCTGTCAGGAGGAATGGCCAAAATTCACCCAACTTATTATGGGAAGCTTGTGGAAGGCCACCTGAAATGTTCAACCCAAGTTAAACAATTTAAAGGCAATGCTACCAAATACTAATTGAGTGTATGTAAACTTCTGACCCACTGGGATTGCGATGAAAGAAATAAGAGCTGAAATAGATCATTCTCTCTGCTATTATTCTGACATTTCATATTCTTAAAATAAATTGGTGATCCTAACTGACTTAAGACAGGTAATTTTTACTCTGATTAAATTTCAGGAATTGTGAAAAACTGAGTTTAAATGATTTGGCTAAGGTGTATGTAAACTTCCCACTTCAACTGTACACTGTATTCTGTACTATTCTACTGTATCTTAGTCTCTTTCGCTCAGACATTGCTCATCCAAATATTTATATATTCCTAATTACATTTGTAGATTTGTGTGTATTGGGTATATGTTGTGACATTGTTAGATATTTCTTGTTAGATATTACTGCACTGTCGGAGCTAGAAACACAAGCAGTCTCAACGTCAACATTGAATAGGCGACTCCAGGATGCTGGCCTTCTAGGCAGAGTTGCCAATAAAAGGAAAAGATTAAGATGGGCAAAGGAACACAGACACTGGACAGGGAAACTCTGCCTGGAAGGCCAGCATCCCGGAGGCGCCTATTTACTGTTGACATTGAGACTGGTGTTTTGCGGGTACTATTTAATGAGGCTGCCAGTTGAGGACTTGTGAGGTGTTTGTTTCTCAAACTAGACACTCTAATGTACTTGTCCTCTTGCTCAGTTGTACACTGGGCCTCCCACTCCTCTTTCTATTCTGGTTAGATCCAGTTTGCGCTGTTATGTGAAGGGAGTAGTACATACACACAGTTGTACGAGATCTTCAGTTTCTTGGGAATTTCTCACATGGAATAGCCTTCATTTCTCTAATGATCATTTAGCATTTTAAAATTATGAACTTGGATTAGCTAACACGACGTGCCATTGGAACACAGAAAGTGATGGTTGCTGATAATGAGCCTCTGTACGCCAAAGGAGATATTCCATTTTAAAAAATCTGCCATTTCCAACAAAAATAGTAATTTAAAATATGTCTGCACAGTCATTTTAACAATGTCTACACTGTATTTCTGATCAGTTTTACTTTAAAGGACAAAAAAAATTCAAAAACAAGGACATTTCTGAGTGACACCAAACTTTTGAACGGTAGTGTACATGGTTGGGTCAGGGGACTTAGAGAAGAGGAGTGCTGATCTAAAATAATGGATAGATTGATAGGATTTGTTAACACTTTCTGAAGTATGTTTTCCATCATTCACACTTATTCAAGGACAACTTAGAAAACACTTAGCTGTTATCTCAGATGGGTCTACAAATAATGGTTGTTGATTTTGAGCATGGACAGTCCAATTTATCAGCAGTGTGCATGTCTTCCAATCTTTGAAATGTGATAAGTTAGTATGAACCCTCCAATGGTCTTAAGATATAAAATGTACAATGAACAAAAATTTAAACGGTTTTACTTAGTTACAGTTCATAGAAGGAAAACATTCATTAGGCCCTAAGCTATGGATTTCACATAATTGGGAATACAGCAATGCATTTATTGGTCCTCTGTTCCTTGGGTGATGTGGAAGTAAACCCAGGCCCTGCGTGTCCCCAGGCACCCTCATTTGTTGACTTCTGTGATCGAAAAAGCCTTGGTTTCATGCATGTCAACATCAGAAGCCTCCTCCCTAAGTTTATTTTACTCACTGCTTTAGCACACTCCGCCAACCCTGATGTCCTTGTGTTGTGTCTGAATCCTGGCTTAGGAAGGCCACCAAAAATTCTGAGATTTCCATACCCAGCTACAACATTTTCCATCAAGATAAAACTGCCAAAGTGGAGGAGTTGCAATCTACTGCAGAGATAGCCTGCAAAGTTCTGTCATACTTTCCAGGTCTCAGTTCGAACTTCTAATTTAAAACAATAATCTCTCCAGAAATAGGTCTCTCACTGTTGCCGCCTGCTATCGACCCCTCTCCGCTCCCAGCTGTGCCCTAGACACCATTTGTGAATTGATCGTCCCCATCTAGTTTAAGAGTTTGTTCTGTTTCATATGCTTAACACCCCTGCAGTCCTACAATCTAAGCTAGATGCCCTCAATCTCACACAAATCATCAAGGAACCCACCAGGTACAACCCTAAATCCATAAACATGGGCACCCTCATAGACATTATCCTGACCAACTTGCCCTCCAAATACACCTCCGCTGTTTTCAATCAGGATCTCAGCGATCACTGCCTCATTGCCTGTATCCGCTATGGGTCCGCGGTCAAACGACCACCCCTCATCACTGCTAAACGCTCCCTAAAACACTTCAGCAAGCAGGCCTTTCTAAACAACCTGGCCCGGGTATCCTGGAAGGATATTGACCTCATCCCGTCAGTCGAGGATGCCTGGTCATTCATTAAAAGTAATTTCCTCACCATCTTAGATAAGCATGCCCCGTTAAAAAAAAATGCAGAACTAAGAACAGATATAGCCCTTGGTTCACTCCAGACCTGAATTCCCTTGACCAGCACAAAAAAATCCTGTGGTAGACTGCAAAAGCATCGAATATTCCCCTCAATATGCAACTGTTCATGGAAGTCAGGAACCAATACATGCAGTCAGTCAGGAAAGCAGACGCTCGATTTTTCAAGCAGAAATTTGCATCCCGTAGCTCTAACTCCAAAAAGTTTTGGGACACTGTAAGTCCATGGCGAACAAGAGCACCTCCACCCAGCTGCACTGAGGCTAGGTAACACAGTCACCATCGATACATCCATGATAATCGAACATTTCAACAAGCATTTCTCAATGGCTGGCCATGCATTCCTCCTGGCTTCTCCAACCCCAGCCAACAGCTCCGCTCCCCCCTGCAGCTACTCTCCCAAGACTCCCCAGCTTCTCCTTCACCCAAAACCAGATAGCAGATGTTCTGAAAGAGATACCTAAAGATTGGAAGGTGCCGTGGTCATTCCCCTCTTCAAAGGGGGTGACACCCTAGACCCAAACTGTTACAGACCTATATCCATCCTGCCTTGCCTATCTAAAGTCTTCGAAAGCCAAGTTAATAAACAGATCACTGACCATTTCGAATCCCACCGTACCTTCTCCACTGTGCAATCCGGTTTCCGAGCCGGTCACGGGTTCACCTCAGCCACGCCCAAGGTACTAAACGATATCATAATTATTCACTCCTATGGCCTATTTATTGCCTACCTTCTCATGCCTTTTGCACACACTGTATATAGACTTTCTTTTGTTTCTACTGTGTCATTGACTTGTTTATTGTGTTATTGGCTTGTTTATTGTTTACTCCATGTGTAACTCTGTGTTGTTGTCTGTGTCACACTGCTTTGTTTTATCTTGGCCAGGTCACAGTTGTAAATGAGAACTTATTCTCAACTAGCCTACCTGGTTAAATAAAAGTGAAATATATATATTTTTTTAAGTACATTATCATGCTGAAAAATGAGGTGATGGTTGCAGATGAATGGCACGACAATGGGCATCAGGATCTCATCACTCATCGGCCTTCCCATGAAAACGTCTTTAGCCTCCGAACCGTTTGGCCCACAAACTAATACCATAAACTAAATCCACAAAATGTGGAAAGACGAGACTATCACACACATGATGAGACTCTCACGGTGGTGTTTTCTGTTTCCACTACGACTCCCACAAGAGTCACAGGACTCGTCGGAAATCAATACCGCCAATCTGACAACATCTGTCTGTAGCATCCAAACAGTTTGGGCTACACACTGGTATGACCCCTCTATTGAAAGGTGAGACTGACTCTTTCAAACACGCACATGTCAGTTGTTTTGCTCTAGGACGCCCTTAAGCCGCTTAAGACTTGTCTGAAGGTAGCCCGGTACCATTTTTTTTATATATATGGGTAAAAAGTATAATAATTTCCTTATATCTCTCAGATATAGGATAGACACTTTAAAACAAACTTTATTCAGATTCATTTTTGTACTAGCTGTTTTTCCATGTGCTTCTATGGGCTAATAGCAGTAAGACCAAATTCAATGTTTCATCAAATGCATTTATTTTTTTACCTAAAGGGGTCCTAAAATAAGAAATCAAATAGCTTACAATTACAGATGTTAGCTTAGTAGAACCCCCTCTCCTCGGTTTAGACTCTTAAGGATTAAAATATGTGTTAGAAACATATGCTATGTCTATGTAATTTTATTTGTTTTCAAGCATCCACACACAATGCTATCTCATCATGATATGGTTGATATGAATGCATTGAATCTTCATAGAGTGAATATCATTCTAGAAAATATTTTTACCTTTATTTATTTATGATTGGATATGATTGGATTTGATGTACAGTTATCTGTATACTTAATGGAGGCTATAGTGTTAAACTTCTTAAGGCTAGTAGGCAGTATTCGGAAGTTCGGATGACTGATGTGTCCAAAGTAAACTGCCTGTTACTCAGGCACAGAAGCTAGGATATGCATATAATAGCATTGGAAGCATTGGATAGAAAACACTCTGAAGTTTCTAAAACTGTGAGTTTAACACTCTGTGAGTTTAACAGAACTGATATGGCAGGCGAAAACCTGAGGAGAATCCATCCGGAAATTTTTAATGCTCGTCTATGGGATATTCAGGTAATCCTCCCAGATTTCAGTTCCTATGGCTTCCACTAGATGTCAACACTTTTTAGAAAGGGTGTCAGGCTTGTGTTTTGAAAAATGAGTTAGCAATTATAGTTATTCAAGGTGGCTCTCATTTTGGACTGTAGTCTTGTGGCGTGCGTGAATGAGGGCACGCACTTCGTTATTTATCTCTGTTATTGAACATACTACATTCCGTCTTAAATTGTATCATTTATTTACATATTAGGGTACCTGAGGGTTGATTAGAAACGGTGTTTGACTTGTTTGGACAAAGTTTATTAGTAACTTTTGGGATTCCTTTGTATGCATGTTGAACGAGTGGAACGGGTGGATTACTGAATCAAACGCGCCAACTAAACTGACTTTTTGGGGATATAAAGAAGGACTTTATCGAACAAAACAACCATTTGTTGTGTTGCTGGGACCCTTTGGTTTGCAAACAGAGGAATATCTTCAAAGGTAAGTGATTTATTTCATTGCTATTTCTGACTTTTGTGATGCCTCTGATGGTTTGGAAAATGTTTTTAATGCTTTTGTATGCAGGGCGCTGTCCTCAGATAACCACACGTTATGCTTTCGCCCTAAAGCCTTTTTGAAATCTGACAAGGCGACTGGATTAACAAGAAGTTAAACTTTTAAATGATTTGTGATACATGTATTTTCATGAATGTTTAATATTACGATTTTTGTATTTTGAATTTCGCGCTCTGCAATTTCACCAGATGATGTCTTGCGATCAAGTGGAAGATGGCGAGGAGTACCAAAGTGAAGTAAATATCTTTAAGAGCAGTCAGGGAAGTTGTCAACTGTATTTGCAGGTCATGGGAATTGTATAACTTTTTTTGACTGAATGACTTTGATGTCATTCATTTTATGGTGCCAACTATACGGAATAAGTGAATGAAAACAGTAACAACCATTTCTACCCATCTCATTATTGGTCAAAGAACCTGGCACATTCCCTGGAATTTATGTTACCTGTTTTTATCAACAGCACATTTGTGATCCACCAGAGGCTTTATTCACAGGATGTTCTCCAGTGTCCGTAGAGTCTGTCCGGCCCAGTGGAAACTTAATTAGCATAATGAAAAAATCAATTTAAGATAGAGATATCAGTTTTTTTCCACTGCATCCGCTGATGTCCCCTTTCCGCATCTGCGGTGAAAGGTGGCAGAACTAAAGTCATGTTTGTCAGACCATGAGATATCCCGAAAAATGGTCTTCTCACAAAAACGTCTGTAGCGTCTGAGCAGTTTGGCCTACATCAAACGAATACCACAAACTATGGAACGATGAGACTCTCATTGTTACGCTCGTCATTTGAATGAGGAGACCAAGGTGCAGTGTGGTAGGCGAACATCTTACTTTTATTCAAATGAACACCAAAAAACAACTAAATACAAAACCAAAGTAAAGTTCTGTACTGCTTACACAGCAACTATACAAAAACAAGATCCCACAAGCTAAGGTGGGGAAAAGGCTGCCTAAGACAACAATAGACAGCGGCCTCTGATTGGGAACCATACAAGGCCAAAAAAAGAAATAGGAAAACTAGATTGCCCACCCTAGACACACCTTGACCTAACCAAAATAGAGAATTAAAAGTATCTCTACGGTCAGGGCATGACATTCTCACGGATACAATGATGTTTTTTGTTTTGCTCTACACGATGGTGTTCTCCATTTTGCTCCATTAATAGTTTTGATGATACCAGGTTCCCTGTTTGAAAGCCTGCATTTGTATTGGCAATGCAAACCATGGTGGCACTTGTGTTGTCTCCTCTCTGCCTGTCATTTATAATCATTTAGTCCACCCTCAAGGACAGTAAATTATTTCAGAGCAATTACCTGACTTTAGCACTATATGACACTGACGTAATTCTAAGGAAACATCAATCTGAGGCCGGTTCACTAGTAGACAACTGTCATAAAAAGCTTAATCACTTCCTAAACTATGTGTGTACTTCCAGCACCATGATGGTTGTGTTCCTTCACCCTGCAAATAACTGCATCATTTGCTAATTTATTTATTTTCTGTCCTGTCATTCTGACTCCTGTTCCTCCCTCATTTTTCAGTGTTACTGATGGATCATGTTTTTATTTACAGCCTTGTTGACCCTGAGCAAAGGTCACCAACTCTCATACTGACATCTGCCACACTGTGCACTCCAAGAAAATCCCCCTGCACAGTGTGCACACAAACACGCACACGCATGCAAGTGCACACACACACACAACACAAATTGTGTCAGTACAGGACAGGGCTTCCAAGAGGTACTGTGACTGTAATGACAGACAGTAGGGTCTCCCTACAGGTTCCAACAGAGCTGCCACCAAGAGCCCTGTGATGCATTACAACATGTCAAGCTGCTCCTTATGATAATACCCCTCATTTTACTTTCCATTTCTAACAGAAACTATGGCCTAAAGGCTAGCCCCAGGCTTTTATTAAGGAGCCAGGTCACCTGCAATTACAAGTCAGTATTCGACGTCCAAACATGTTTGAGGATGTCGGGAGATGACGTGGCAAATCGTCCACTAGGGGCAACAGTGAGAGCTCTTACCTTCAATTAGGTTTCAGTTTTGCTAGATGGGAATGGTGGATGGGCGTAAGCATCTGACTCTGATTCCAAAGGTTGCAAGATGAAATCCAGCGATGGAATGTTGTTTTTGAGATTTTTGTTTTAAGCCTATCCCAAACCTTAAGCCTTACCGCCTAACCTTAAGATTTCAGAGTCAATTCTTAAACTTAACTCCAACATTAAACACTTTGAAAATTGATGTTTGCAACAACTTCAAAATTTGACGTTTGAGAAACATGGGGAACGTCTAATTCTGACGTGAGACTGTGAGAGGTAGTTGTTTTCAAGACCCGTGAACACCCCAGCCATGGATTAAACATATGCAGTTACATAGCTATGTTGATAAACACAACGTAATTACATAGCTGGATGGTACCTGTTTTAATAAGATACGTACAACAATGATTTTAATGTAATATAATGAAACTTGCCAATTTATATTTTTATTTAGTGACGAGTTGCTGTGTATAGTTGCAAGAACACAAATATATTCCAGGTAACAGCGTGGTATCGTGCAACAATGTAATGCTTGGCAAATGCTCATACCTTTTCATAACATTGTATGGTAGCCCAGCCCCACAAGTGACTCTTCTGCATGCAATAATTTGCTATGTGTTGTCTTAGGAATTCAACATTCTCTGTGCTGGTCTTGCCAACCCCCATTGTCAGACCTCGACCTCTGAAAAACAGAGATTACATCATGTAGGTCTGATATCTGATTGGAGGTTAGCTTTACAGTAATACTATTGGTCAACAACTCAGGTTGTTGACCAATAGTATTAAAATCAAAACAATGCAGATGCTCATAAAAGGGTCTAAGAGTCATTGTTCTTTCTCTTATTTTTTCCTGACCTGCTGTGGTGAGATACTTTTTTTCTTTCATTCTCTTCCCCATGGACTTTTGAGGCATGGCCTTTCAGGCTATGGTTTCTCTCTCTCTCTCTCTCTCTGACCATGCTTAGAATAATGCCTTGTAATGTTTGACAATGCTTTGTAACTTAAGTTTATGCCTTGTACTGTATGTGAACCCATTCATTTTACAAAGTTATTTATTTATTTAACTAGGCAAGTTGTTTTTAATTCCATTCTCTGACATTTCTTAATTTCCTATTACTGTAACTCAACCATAGTCTTCTTGCATACTGCTATTTATCTTATGGAGTCAGATAAAGATAATTCATTTAATGGCCTAATTGCCAAGTCTTATTACGAGTTGCATGTAAGGTACATAGAACAAATAAATAAATATTTCTACTCATATACTGTGTCTGTATTTATGAGGTATGAGATTGAACATTAAATAACATATTCACAACACATGCCATGTTCCATTAACTTAAATACGATATATTTTATTTCAAATGTAATGTTGTCTTAATAACCTCTTGAAACTAGGGGGCACTATTTTCATTTTTGGAAAAATAACGTTCCCAAAGTAAACGGGCTATTTTGTCAGGACAAGATGCTAGAATATGCATATAATTGACAGCTTACGATGGAAAACACTCTAAGGTTTCCAAAACTGTAAAAATATTGTCTGTGAGTATAACAGAACTGATATTGCAGGCGAAAGCCTGAGAAAAATCCAATCAGGAAGGGACTCTTATTTAGAAACCTGCGTTCCTATGCGTCCCTATTGAGCAGTGAATGGGATATCAACCAGATTCCTTTTTCTATGGCTTCCCGAATGTGTCACAAGATGTAGTTTCAGGCTTTTATTTTGAAAAATGAGCGTGAACGACAACATTGCGTCAATGGTCAGCTGGTGGCTCTCAGAGTGATTTTTGCGTAATAGACAAAGGCGGCCATTGTGCCTCTCGCTCCTACTGGGAAGCCAACTGTCCCGGGTGATATATTATCGAATTGATATTTGAAAAACACCTTGAGGATTGATTATAAAAAACATTTGCCTTGTTTCTGTCGATATTATGGATCTAATTTGGAATATTTTTCAGCGTTGTTTCCGGTGGATTTCTCAACCGAACGTGAAAAACAAAAGGAGGTATTTCAGCTATAAAAATGATCTTTATGGGACAAAATGAACATTTGCTGTCTAACTGGGAGTCTCGTGAGTGAAAACATCCAAAGCTCATCAAAGGTAAACGATTTAATTTGATTGCTTTTCTGATTTTTGTGACCAAGTTGACTACTGCTAGCTGGACATAATGCTATGCTAGGCTATCGATAAACTTACACAAATGCTTGTCTTGCTTTGACTGTAAAGCATAATTTCAAAATCTGAGATGACAGGGTGATTAACAAAAGGCTAAGCTGTGTTTCACTATATTTCACTTGTGATTTCATGAATATGAATATTTTCCAGTAATATTTTTTGTCCATTGCATTATGCTAATTAGTGTCAGTTGATGACAATTCTCCTGGATCCGGGAGGGGTAGTTCTAAGAGGGTTAGGGTTGGCATCTCTCCTTCGTGATGCGTGTTCCTCAACCGATCTATCTTGTAGGACCTGGAACTCATATTCAAATTGTAATATTCCCGAGCATTCGCTATTTAAATATGAAAACATAGTTCCTAATTGATGATATCACGCGCTCTAATTGATTCTAAATTAAATAAGCAGAATAGCTAGCTAAATTATTACACATGTTTTGACAGTGATTTAATAATTTGCAAATGTGAGAAAATAAAACAAAACAGTGGCTACCTCCTGCTAAAATGATGTGAAGGCACCTCGGCACTAGCGACTTGATCAGCTGCTTAGCTAACTTGTTTTAGCTATTTTACTATCCAGCGATCTATACCTTACTGACATAAACAGCTTGTTTGGCTTGTTTAACCCAATGAGTTCCACCGTAACGTCAGGCGTGGAGACCTCACTGCTGAAGGGTGGCCCGGTTCGTTTGCAGTGGGCTCCCGTGCTGGCCCATCCGGATCCCTCTTTGGTGTTCATAGTGGAGGTGGACGCATCCAAGGCTGGGATAGGAGCCATGCTCTCTCATCGCTCGGGTACGCCACCGAAGCTCCGCCCCATGCCTTCTTCTCGAAGAATCTCAGCCCGGCGGAGCGAAACTATGATGTGGGGGACCTGTTGGGGAATAATCAGAATTGGTTGATAACATAGGTAAGATGTTTTATATTCATCATATGTTTGTAATTTACTTCTCATCAGAATGTTATTTTTGTATAATACTGTGGCGGGGTTGCAGTTATCTGTTCTATGTCAAGACTAAGTTGCATGGGCCGCAGAGAGGGGAGAGGTCAAGGTATCATCATGTGTAAACATATCTTTTGCTCCACTGTGTCTGTGTGCCAGTCACTCCCTACTTTTCCCATCGGGGAGAGGAGGATGGAAGTGTCTGGAATCATTCTATGCTCTCCGTGAGTTTGTCCAGGATTGGTTGTATTTAGAATTGGTTGTATCTAAATGACAATTTGATATATGCCTGTTGATATGGAGGATTGGTTTATGGTTCTAGGGTTTGAGTAAGGAGACAAAGCTGAATGATTTATTATGTCTATGCGGTCTGACTATGTGTGTTCTTTGCTATTAAAGGATCTCAGTTGCAATGTGTAAGGGGCTCTCAGAGAATTCATTGATAGACACTGAATTGCCTGAGAGTCACAGGGTTGTGATAGAGCTCATATAATTAAAGATGGACTTTGATAACTAACTCTGACTTGTGTGTGGTTTGCGCTCATGATTAGGTAAATAGAGGAAATTTCCACGACAGACCGGGAGCTGTTGGATATCGTCAAGGCTCTGAAGGCGTGGAGATATTGGCTTGAGTTGGCTAAACACCCTTTTCTCACCTGGACGACCACCGCGTACATCCAGATTACCAGGGCAGTGAGGAGTACATCTGGAGTACATCCAGGGCAGTGAGGAGATTGAACCCTCACCAGGCAAGGCAGACGCACTGTCCCGGCTGTATGACACAGAGGAGCGGCCCATGGATCTCACTCCCATACTCCCCACCTCCTGCCTGGTGGCGCCGGCAGTGCGGGAGCTGGTTGCGGACATTGAGCAGGCGTTACGTGCAGAGCCCGCTCCCCTCCAGTGTCCCGCTGGGCGTCTGTACGTTCTGTCTGCTGTCCGTGACTGGTTGATCTATTGGGCCTACACTTCACCCACCTTTGGCCATCCTGAGATCGGTCGGACGGTGCGCTGTTTGGTTGGGAAGTACTGGTGGCCTACCTTGGCCAAGGACGTGAGGGTTTATGTTTCCTCCTGCTCGGTGTGCACCCAGTGTAAGGCTCCCAGGCACCTGCTTAGAGGGAAAATAGACACCTTACCCGTTCCACAGGGGCCTTGGTCACACCTGTTGGTGGATTTTCTTACCGACCTCCCCCACTCACAGGGAAACACTACGATCCTGGCCGTTCGTGCCCTGGGACGAGATGGCTCAGAACTCGCTCCGCCACTCCTCCACTAACCTCTCCCCCTTCCAGTGCGTACTGGGGTACCAGCCAGCTCTGGCGCCTTGGCATCAGAGTCAGACCGAGGCTCCTGCGGTGGACGTCTGGTTCAGGCGTGCGGAGGAGACATGGGATGCCGCCCATGTTCACCTCCAGCGGGCCATGCTGCGCCAGAAAACCAGCGCAGACTGTCACCACAATGAGGCCCCGGTGTTCGCCCCGGGGACCGGGTCTGGCTCTCGACCTGGAACCTGCCCCTCCGCCTGCCCTTCCGGAAGCTGGGTCCGTGGTTTGTGGGGCCATTTAAAGTCCTGAGGAGAGTGAATGAGGTTTTTCACGTTACGTTTAGTGTCTTTGTATTGTTCGTTATTATCTTTATTAAAGATGTATGAAGATAACCACGCTGCATTTTGGTCCTCCTCTCCTTCGACGGAAGAAAACCTTAACAATTTGCTTATTTTTCATGCCAGATTCTTTATCCATGAAATGAAGTGGGCTGAGAACAAATCTCTCTTCACATTGTTTAAGATCATTTCAAAATAACATTTAATTTCTCTAAAGCAATACCTACCATAAAACTTTTTGAGAAATTGAAAACGTATCTCGATATGTAATACCCATCTGTTAGGTTTATGTACTCTTCTTTGTATATTTCTGTTTCTGTTCATCATTTTACATTTAAAATGTAACTTTCATTTAACTAGGCAAGTCAGTTAAGAAAAATTCTTATTTACAATGATGGCCTACCCCGGCCAAATCCGGACGACGCTGGGCCAATTGTGCACCGCCCTATCGGACTCCCAATCACAGCCGAATGTGAAACGGCCTGGATTCAAACCAGGGACTGTAGTGACGCCTCTTGCACTGAGATGCAGTTCCTTAGTGCGTGCGCAACTCTTTTAAATTTTTATAAATAATAATAGTCAGGCACCCAAGCTAACTTGCTAGCTACTTCCAGACACAAATGAGAGAACAGTTCACTAAATATTACTCGCCCGCAACTGTGGACGCTCTGGCTGAGGAGTAGGGTTGATCCTAGCGTTCTCACCTCACAACGGCAGTCAAGCACCCAAGCTAACTGGCTAACATTGGCAAACATTGGCTAGCTTGTTAGCAGCTTCCAGACACATAATGTGAGAACATGCCACTCTGTCCTTTTTACTCGCACTAGCAGACCTGGTAAGGCTGTTTTCATGTTATCCAGAGTGTTGGTGATTGTAACTGTGCTGCTGGCAACAATTTAAGTATGCTTTTTTGCTTACATTTACTGACACCGGCCATATTCAATGGGTGTTGAGCATTCCTAAATGCATCAGTTATTCTGCTCTCTCACGATCGGACGAGAGTCTTTTGTTAAGACATTTAGCTAGCTAGCTAGGTTATCACTGAACCATAATCTCAACTCAAGATGTTACTACCCTGCATGAATCTGCAGGTAGCTAACCAACCAGGTTTTATGTTAGCTAGCTAACATTAGGCTATAACTAGTCAAGCAAATGGTTCTGAGATACGATTAATAAGATCATACACGTACTGTTAGCTAGCTAGCTAACAGTACACTTTAAAATTGAACCACTTTCTGTCAAAATTAGAAACGTGTAATATCTGAAAATGTAGCTAGCTGGACTATCTTACCAGATTGACCAGCTCAAATAGTCAGAAGCGTGCTATATGGCAGACCAATCCAAACTCATCTCTCGGCATGTCCAGCCCACTCATTATCTCAGCCAATCATAGCTAGCGCGAAGGTTGCAGCCTTTTAACAATTGTATTCATATTTACAGATGGCATTCAAGTTTCTTATTAAGGCACATGAGATTGCACATGTTTTTTTATTTAAAAAATGTTTAAGTTCAAATGGCTCTCCTGTGAAGTAGTGACCCGTGACATACGCCTAGTTTCCTGAAACAGGTCACATATTTTAACATTATTCTGTCAAGTTGGTTTTTGGTCTTGCCATAGATTTTCAAGACAATTTAAGTGAACTGTAACTATGCCACTCAGGAACATTCAATGTCGTCTTGGTAAGCAACTGTAAATTTGGCCTTGTGGTTTAGGTTATTTTCCTGTTGAAAGGTGAATGTGTCTCCCAGTGTCTGTTGGAAACCTGGTTCAGGCTGCTTTTCCTCTTGGATTTTGACTGTGCATAGTTCTATTCGGTTTCTTTTAATCTTAAACTCCCTAGTTCTTGTTGATGACAAGCATGCCCATAATATGATGCTGTCCCCACTATGCTTGAAAATATGAAGAGTGGTACTTACTCAGTGATGTGGTGTTCTTTGCCATATTTTTTCAGCTTTACTTTAGTGCCATACAGGATGCATGTTTTGGAATATTTGTATTCTCTACAGGCTTCCGTCTTTTCATTCTGTCATTTAGATGACTATTGTGGAGTAACTACAATGTTGTTGATCCATACTTAGTTTTCTCCTATCACAACCATTAAACTCTGTAACTGTAAGTGTAATTAAGGGAGCGAGGAAAGGAGGATATGAAAGGTGGCTAGAGAACACTATATATTGGTGCTATAGCAGGTGGCTACTACTGTGAAGCTCCATCCATAGCGTTCCACACCGCTGTTATCTCTAATGAAACACTCAGCAGAGAGAACACTCCGCAGCTGCTGACAGCACCCGGGAACACTGCGAATGTACTGGTCAACACAATCATTAAGTGTTATCACTCTGCCCCACTGACACCCTGCGAACTGAGTCACAATGAAGGCAGGACAATGCTACATCATGTCTTCATGCAAAGTAAGGTTCAAAATGATCTTTCTTGATTCATAATATTTCTCCATTGAAAATCAAATCGTCATTTTTTTATGGAGGCATAAAAATATCCTCAGAACTCTACCTGTTGTCACATGAGCAAAGAAGCACCAGTTTGATCTCCAATTCTGGTTACTATCTACTTGAATGTTTTCTCGTCACTAATTCTCAGGAGGTTGTGAGTGGTTGTTGTGACCCACTCAGTGGTAATGTGATTGTTGAAATTGTCATGTCCATCCTCTCATTAAGTTCATCAAGGGGATCTGAGCCAAGGCTCTGCCTCCAGAAAAATTAGGGTATTGGCGGGTTGGGATAATTAGACATTGAGTGGTCCACTTCTGGGACCCTGCTTTCTCATCTGAAGTTTTACCACATTATTCACTGCCTTTTTGAACACATTAATAAGGAGGGATTTGAAACTTAGTAGTTTATTTTATCAATTTCTTCCCTTTCTTATTTGGGTTTGGCCCTGCAACAGCTGAAAAAGGGGAGACTTCCATTTCGGCATTATTTAGCAAGATGTCATACTTGGAGATGCTTCCGCAAATACATTTTTAAGGAACTGCTGGCAGGTAGTAATTAATCTACAGCTGCCATGGCAACATCAAAGTAGAGCCTCCATGAAAAAAACGAATAATAATGTATCAAAACAGCGTCAATACGGATGCCACTGTCGTCTGAAATGATGCCACATGTTCTGCCACACAGCACTCTGCAAACAACTAAATTGCTCAGACAGACCATTTTTTTATTAAAAGTGAATGTGTAAAGTGGAAAACTGAAGATGTGCTTTCAACTAAAGAATTGTTATCATTTTGCATATTATTATAGAAAAAAAACATACACATCCATTGCACTTGCATTCTCTTTAGTTGTATTCTATCACAATATAGCTTTTTGCACATTAGTATGCACAGAACTGTTGTGTGACATGATTGCATACTGCTTCAGGAATAGAACTTGTAATATATTACAGCTCACAATATTACCAAGTTATATACAATGAGTATACAAAACATTAGGAGCACCTGCTCTTTCTATGACATAGACTGACCAGGTGAAAGCTATGATCCCTTATTGATGTCACTTGTTAAATCCACTTCAATCAATGTATATGAAAGGGAGAAAACAGGTTAAATAAGTATTTTTAAGCCTTGAGACAATTGAGACATAGATTGTGTATGTATGCCATTCAGAGGGTAAATGTGAAAGACAAAAGATTTAAGTGCCTTTAAACGGGATACGGAACTGCAACGCTGCTGGGTTTCAACAGTTTCCTGTGTGTATCAAGAATGGTCCACCACCCAAAGGACATCTAGATAACTTGACATAACTGTGGGAAGGAAGCATTGGAGTCAACATGGGCCAGCACCTCTGTGGAACGCTTTCAACATCTTGTAGAGTCCATCCCCAACAAATTTCTGAGGACAAAAGGGGGTACAACTCAATATTAGGAAGGTGTTCCTAATGTTTTGTGCA
Organism: Oncorhynchus tshawytscha; assembly: GCF_018296145.1. Classification (NCBI taxonomy): domain Eukaryota; kingdom Metazoa; phylum Chordata; class Actinopteri; order Salmoniformes; family Salmonidae; genus Oncorhynchus; species Oncorhynchus tshawytscha. Next base: position 1,420,203 of record NC_056449.1, read on the forward strand.
CTCTGTGTAGTTCAGGTATTTGTTATGGGAGCGCTCTGACATTTAAATGTCAGTTCAATATTATTTTGAGGGTCAGAGGATATAATGGAGTTTGAACCAATAGATCTCTTAAATTATGTTGGTTCTCCCTTTAAGGAATGTCAATCACTGACTCTGCAATAGTACTCGCATGAGTGAATCCACATAACAGTCCCTGGAAAAGCAGCCTCGAAGCTTACTTTGTCATGGTCAATGGCCTGGGAGGGCCTTTTACTTCCCTAACATCCATGTCTTTCAGGAGGTTTAGGCATTTTAATGCAAAAGGGATGAACGTTTTGGCACAGTGAAATGTGTCTTCAGGGACAAGTAGCTGATTATCAGCTCACTTCCTCTGAGCTTCTCTCTCTCTCTGCATTCCTACTGCCTGGAATAAAATATGTATTTAATGGAATAAAAATGTTTATTTAAACAATTACTTAAAGTATAATAATCAGCGCTGACCCAAATGTTGAGATGGAAATTTGATTTAAAAAAAAAAAAAATTACTCCAGCAGCAGTATGCAGTGTGAGCTCTGAGGAGATCTCTGGCCCTGCGGTCGTCATTCTGTCGTTCTCTCTTCTTTCAGAAGCCCCCTCCTGGCCCGGGTTATAGTCTTATTAATTAGGCCTTCTCCTCTGAGCATGGCCAGCAGCATTCAGACCTGTTACTGTATTGTGATAATCATCGGTGAAGGCTTGCTGTGACTGGGAGGGTATGCCTGAACGTTAGTTGCAGCGCATTGCTAAATGTTGGCACGTAACTGGCCCAAAATAAAAGCTCCATTGATTTGCCCCCTCGACAAGCTTCTCCAAAGCATTACCTAAGAGTTCACCAATGAATGTGTCCATTGTCTCCAGATGCTAGTCAATTGCAGTCTGTGAGTCCTCACAGGACAGCCCGTTTAACCAAAGCACAATGACAGACGACAAATTCCAGATGACCCCTACAATGACAACTTTTTGTCCTCTTGACAACTTTATAATTTCTTTGCAATATGCAAAGAGGAGAGAGGAGGAGGTTTAACAAGCTGACGAGGCAATACCCATTCATTCTTTCAGTGTTTCGGCATGATACAGTGGGGCAAAAAAGTATTTAGTCAGCCACCAATTGTGCAAGTTCTCCCACTTAAAAAGATGAGAGAGGCCTGTAATTTTCATCATAGGTACACTTCAACTATGACAGACAAAATGAGAAAAAAATCCAGAAAATCACATTGTAGGATTTTTTATTTATTTATTTGCAAATTATGGTGGAAAATGAATATTTGGTCAATAACAAAAGTTTATCTCAATACTTTGTTATATACCCTTTGTTGGCAATGACAGAGGTCAAATGTTTTCTGTAAGTCTTCACAAGGCTTTCACACACTGTTGCTGGTATTTTGGCCCATTCCTCCATGCAGATCTCCTCTAGAACAGTGATGTTTTGGGGCTGTTGCTGGGCAACACGGACTTTCAACTCCCTCCAAAGATTTTCTAGGGGTTGAGATCTGGAGACTGGCTAGGCCACTCCAGGACCTTGAAATGCTTCTTACGAAGCCACTCCTTTGTTGCCCGGGCGGTGTGATTGGGATCATTGTCATGCTGAAAGACCCAGCCACGTTTCATCTACAATGCCCTTGCTGATGGAAAGGGGTTTTCACTCAAAATCTCACGATACATGGCCCCATTCATTCTTTCCTTGACACGGATCAGTCGTCCTGGTCCCTTTGCAGAAAAACAGCCCCAAAGCATTGTGTTCCTTGGACACAACTCAGCATTCTTTGTCCTCCAAACACGACGAGTTGAGTTTTTACCAAAAAGTTATATTTTGGTTTCATCTGACCATATGACATTCTCCCAATCTTCTTCTGGATCATCCAAATGCTCTCTAGCAAACTTCAGATGGGCCTGGACATGTACTGGCTTAAGCAGGGGACACGTCTGGCACTACAGGATTTGAGTCCTTGGTGGCGTAGTGTGTTACTGATGGTAGGCTTTGTTACTTTGGTTCCAGCTCTCTGCAGGTCATTCACTAGGTCCCCCCGTGTCGTTCTGGGATTTTTGCTCACCGTTCTTGTGATCATTTTGACCCCACGGGGTGAGATCTTGCGTGGAGCCCCAGATCGAGGGAGATTATCAGTGGCCTTGTATGTCTTCCATTTCCTAATAATTGCTCCCACAGTTGATTTCTTCAAACCAAGCTGCTTACCTATTGCAGATTCAGTCTTCCCAGCCTGGTGCAGGTCTACAATTTTGTTTCTGGTGTCCTTTGACAGCTCTTTGGTCTTGGCCATAGTGGAGTTTGGAGTGTGACTGTTTGAGGTTGTGGACAGGTGTCTTTTATACTGATAACATGTTCAAACAGTTGCCATTGATACAGGTAACGAGTGGAGGACAGAGGAGCCTCTTAATTAAAGAAGAAGTTACAGGTCTGTAAGAGACAGAAATCTTGCTTGTTTGTAGGTGAACAAATACTTATTTTCCACCATAATTTGCAAATAAATTCATTAAAAATCGTACAATGTGATTTTCTGGATTTTTTTTCTCATTTTGTCTGTCATAGTTGAAGTATACCTATGATGAAAATTACAGGCCTCTCTCATATTTTTAATTGGGAGAACTTGCACAATTGGTGGCTGACTAAATACTTTTTTGCCCCACTGTATTTGTGACATTGGGTAATCACTTGGCTCGTAGAATGGTTCAATTCAGAAGCTGCCTGTCCAATCTCTGTACCTCCTCATAATCCCCATGTACCTAATGCACCACTGTCTGCTGCCTATCTGACACTCATGACATATCCTGGAATCACTTGCTTGTGGAATGTTTTAAATAACTCACAGACCTACCTAGCTATGCCACATTTTGATCTTTGTAAACCCCCTCCCCCTCCCACCACCTCCCCTTGTACCTTCCATTTCCTTTTTATCAGAAGGCTCCTCTGACAGTTGCACATCTCCAATGAAGCTTTCATCTTGTGCATGTATCTGGCAATTAGGATTGAGCCCGTTATGTAATAGAAGACAAACAATGCTCAAAGCTGTCTCAGGCAAACGCAGTGTGTGATCTCCCTTTTCTATGTGATTCCTCTGAACTGCATAGCAATGCAGAGCAGTTAGCAGCATACCTCAACAGAAGCTAGGTGAAGAGGCGGCCTCTCTACATCTTGTCATAACTAAGGAATGTTTATGTCTCCGGGATATGACATGCCTTATATGCGTCACGGATGCAGATAATTCAATAAATTACTGTAGCTGGTTCATTTTTCTGTGCAACATGTTTGCAGAGTGATGCTTTGAAACGGTGTAACCTTATCATGAACACAACTTTTTATAAACAGTATCTAATGGCTTTGCTTGTCAATATTGTTGACCCTATGTTTGCCAATTGAGCCCTAGGGCTATTAAGCTCAGTCAGTAAAGGGGGTTAATAGAGTAATAAAAGCCTTTAATTGTGCACAGTTTGTGTGCAGCCCTTGAACCATATACTTTTGTCTTCAGATATTAAAGTAACTTGTTAGCCAGACTTGATAGCTCATCACAGCTGGCACTCTTTTCTAGCACAATGATCCCAACTTAGGACAATCTGGTCAGTTTCATCTGTGCCCATGGGGAGGTTATCGTTGCAGATGAGTAATGTACCCACTATAGTAGTTTGTTTTTTCCTATCTCCAGGCAACTTGATTCAATATCACACGTTTATATAAGGGCACCAGGCGAGACCCAGATGCAGACATGGGAGGCAGATGGTTCGAGTCTCTGATATTTATTAGTATCCAAGGGGTAGGCAAGAGAATGGTCGTGGACAGGAAAAAGATCATAACAAGGTCAGAGTCCAGAGGCTACAGAGTGGCAGGCAGGTTCGAGGTCAGGGCAGGCAGTATGGTCAGGCAGGCGGGTTCAGAGTAAAGGCAGGCAAGGGTTAAAACCGGGAGGACTAGCAAAAAACAGAGAAGAGGAAAAAGCAGGCACAAGGAGTAACACGCTGGTTGACTTGACGAAACAAGATGAACTGGCACAGACAGACATAAAACACAGGTAAAAATACCCAGGGGATAATGGAAAAAATTAGTGACACCTGGAGGGGGTGGAGACAAGCACAAGGACAGGTGAAACAGATCAGGGTGTGACACTTACACAAGAATTGGTGCGTACTTCAGACCTGATGTACTAGATATGTCTCTTTTCCTCTGTGGAGGTGCTCTGTTTGCATTAGTTTGCATTCTACATTATGAGATTGTACTTGCAAAACATCATGTGGTTTTTGAAGATGCTGTAGTCAGTTTAGGAAAATGTAGCCTATATGTGAAAGCTACTATTTAATTAAAAAGACTTCTAAATGACAAAGCAATGTTGGTGCCCTGTAGCTGTATACACAGTATAGCAAAGCCAGCAAATAAACTTTAATTGAATCTTAACGCAGCAATCACAGTTCTTTGTATTGAGTTTTGGACTTCCTGTATCTTATTTTGGACGTATTATTTTGGACAGTATTATACACTGCATGCATGGAAGAAGACATCTACTGACAAGTCTCTGGGAATTGTAATGTGTTTGAAATACAATATAGAGACATACTGTAATGCACTTGACACCCGTCATTCAGGGCAGGGGCTTGCCTCTTTTGCATGTTATTTTGGCATTAATACGTGTCACATATCAGTTCGCAAACAATGTAAAAAAAATGCATCATTGAGTTAATTAATAAAACCGCATAAAAACAGGCAGCTCCAAAATGCAGGTATTTCAGCCTAGCTCAGTGCTTTCTGTGGTGAGGCAGGCCAGCAGAAAATAGGAGCGTTGCACCAAATCCAAATCAAACCTTTAATTGGCTTAGTGTTCTGTCACTCATGGGGACACTACGTCACCTGCCCTTAGTAAGGGTAGACATAAAAAATGTAAGCCTGTCCTTGTGTAATGTGATATTGTACCCCCTAGCTCAATTGTCCTTTGCATTTTATTTATATATACTTGTGTTCCTACATGTACTTCCTGTATTCATTTGTTGTTAATAAAAATAAAATAAAATATATATTTTTAATTTAAGCCCTTTGTGTCCAGCCATAGACTTACATTAGAAGTGCCCTTCCAAGAAGGCTCAAGGTCATTGGCCAGAGATAAAATGGCGTCAAAACATGTTATATCTACAATTGCTTTGATTGGACTGTTAAAGTCCTACTTTCAAAATCTTAGCTAGCAGTCATTTTAATTTAAATAGGCATGTCAGTTAAGAAAAAATTCTTATTTACAATGAGAACCTAGGATCAGTGGGTTAACTGCATTGTTCAGGTGCAGAACGACAGATTTTTACTATGTCAGCTCCGGTATTCGATTTTGCAACCTTTCGGTTACTGGCCCCAAACTCTAACCACTATGCTACCTGCCACCTACATCATCATGAATCAAGTAGATAATCTACAGCCAAATCCTTTATAATCCTTGTCATGTGAAGAGAAATAATGAAGATAAAATATAGATAAAACGTATCGGTGTTCATCGGCCATTGGACATAAACATTACTCAACAAGTTGGAAATCGCAAATTCTATAAAAATTGGTTTGGATGGAATCGGTGACAGCGGCTAACTGCAAGCATTGCAACTGGGAAGTCGGGAATAAACTAGCTAAATACGTTTTGAACGGTCATCCAACCTGGAATTGTAAATCCTTTATATTTCTTTTGCCCGCGAAGGACTGCTGCATCACCTTCCTTTTCAAATGAGCACATTACAACAACGTGAGCCCAAAAATGTCTTATATGCTGCTGCATAAATTATGTAATATGCCATGGGGATATGTATACTGTAGCTAAGAAAGTAACATTGTAACAACGGCCCACGTTCTGAATTCTGTCGCTGTATATTTCAAAAGTGCTGAACAAATAGTTACATTGACTAGTCAGTCCTGGCTCGCTCCTTAATGTCTTAATCGAAATTATTGATTCCCTCTTATTTGCTTGTCGTCTCCTTATGCCAGAGTTTGCACATCTCAGTTGTCAGTAGAACCACATTTGTTTAAGTAAGTCAGCCATATCAGCTATGTTTTTAAAAAAAGGCAGTAAATGAGGCTGAATTAACTGTTTCACTGCCAGACAAGCTACGCTGATAGCCAGGTGTAGCATTGGGAAGCTGTTGGTACAGATTTATGTATAGTAGGCCCTAACAGTTTGTGGGCACTGTTTGTCACTTTATAGTGCAATTAATGTATTGTTTAGTGTTGTGTTGTGTAGTGGCTTTGCATCCCACCTTCTTTTTTTTTGCCCCACCAAGATTTACATGCTGCAATTGCCACCGCACTCGTCCTTCAGGGTGTATCTGTTGTCCACAGTGAAGTATTTTGTGCTCCTCTGTTGGAAATGGTGTTTTACGTGGCAGCGTCCAACCCTCCTCTTTTGTCTACCTTCACACCAGCCCATCAAACACAGAGCAGAGAGACACACGCATAGGAGACAGACGTCTCCTGTACACAATACCCAAACTATCCCCAGAGGATGCTGCAATTTCCTGAGAATAATAACAGTGGTTGAGGGGATCTGCTCGTCTGCAATAAATCTTATTGAATAGAAATCCCTGGGCTGCAGGTCCATCCTTTTTTCCTAGTCTTGGCTGTCTCTCACTGCAGGCCTCATTAATTCTGTGGGAAAGCCTATCTCAGCCCTGCTCTATTCTCCTCAGCAGGAAGTATTAGACAGTTTACTGATGCCTTTTGCTGCAAGTCTCTATAATACAGCACCGGTCCTTTCAAAATGAGAACTCAGAAATCTCAATGGCTAGTAGAATAGAACACAAGTACTGGCTACAAGATGAGAGAGATGAGTTGAAAAAAAGAAAGACCCTTTTATTAATTACTAAGCGCATGCAAGGCTGTCCGTCCTGTCGTGATGTCTAATTTGCAGTTCCTTTATCACATTAGATAACAATAACAACAAGAGAATAGCATGGGCCTGCACTGTTTGAAGTTGACACAAATTATTTATTTCTGCTAACGAGATATGTATTTGTTGCAGGGTGCAAGCTTTTGGGGGGATTGGTGAGTAAGTAAAACAAGTAAAAAACGGCCTGGATGCTTGTGGTTTTGCAAACATTTGATCTCTACATGTGAAATTATTTCATAATGCCTCTGTTAAGGTCCCTAATGAACCTGTGGGACACATCCAATGTGGTTGTGTATATTTCATACTGTATGTCAATGCCCGGACCTTATTTTTAGTGATTTCCCGATCTGTCAACCAAAGGTATTATAAATTAATGTTCTCAATAATATTATTCTCAAATTTAGAAGGGAACAAGTTACATTTTGTTAACATTGAAATGTTTATGACACATTCTTATGGGGAATAAAGTTATGCATGTCAGAACAGTGTAGTGCTGCCATATTGCCAATGTAAAGAGGCAAAGCAAAGATAATGTCATGGCTTATAGAATGCAAACATGTTGAAATGAGCTGGTATAATAAACATTCACATTTTGTTCAAACATGGTAAAGAAAGACTTGGAAAGACATGGACAAGATCTTCATAATGAGGGAAATGATCTGCTTGCACAGTCCCCTGTTGAGTAGTGACCTCATCTTACCTTTCAAGGAAGCATCCATCTAAACATCTGTTAGTATGAAATGTTATTGCTCTTACATGTTATCATTGATCGTTATCAAGATGTAGGTATTCTTGCTGATGTTCATAGCCTTCTATAAAACTTACACAAGTACCTCCAGGAGTGCAGCAGAGAATATGTTATTTCAGTATGATGGCCCTATCTCAGCAAGCAGGGTCAACCCATACTTTAGAGCATTTCATGTGGATTTCAACTTTCTGCCAAAATCTCCATATGGAGATGCACCTAGTTTGAGACAACTTTCTTAGTAACAAAAGTTATGTGACGGCTAAATTACATAGCAAAATGAATCATGGCCTCTTCAAAACTACCCATCAAGACAGGATATCAGATTTATTTATCAATAACTAATTGGTGTCAGAGAGGCACAACTTGAAACATTTGTATTTTTCACATCTTACATTAGTGTTTCTGCCTCCCCGAAAGCTTAAACTTTCGGGACGTTTGTTCACAGTATGAATCAACTCTAACTGTTCAACTTCCTCTCAGCCCTGAGAAGGTGTTGTAACATTACTTATTTGTGATGTCAGCTAGTTCTTACTCTTCAGAGCTGTTTTGCTTAATTCATCTCATTGCCTGCATTTGAGATCTCACCCATATGCTTTCAACCCCTCAGTCATTGCTAACACACATCCAACGCACTCCAGTTAAAGACAGACTTAACATATGACTTCAGTTTAATCCATTGCACTGAGTTTGCCTCTCTTTCACTATATCACAGGCTGTCAAAGAACATTGAACCAGAAAAGGAGTCTTCAGTATTTTCAGGCTCTCTCAGTACATACCAGTTCGAGAGTGGGCACCCCTGGGGCGGTATATATCCCTCTTGCACCCAGCTAGGTGTGTGAAATCACAGTGCTATCTGAAAAATGTTAAACCTAGACAATTCCTTATCATTCCTTTCAAATAATTAATGTATGAGACTGCAGGTTCCTTGTCAAAACCTCCCTACCAGCTCATGGCCAATTGTAATTGGATGTGCACTGTCACCTCTACTGTGTTTACTGGCATGCAGTGCGTTCTGCTTGGGTGTAATAAGCGGGTAGTCACTGGTTGCTTTATGGGTTATGCTTTATGCTTTATGGGTTGACCAATCAAGTCTATTTTACAAATATATAAATATATAAATATACAGTTTCGGTCAAAAGTTTGGAAACACCAGTGGAGGCTCCTCAGAGGAGGAAGGGGAGGACCATCCTCTTCAGTGAAATTTGTATGAAAATAAAAACATTAAAACTGATCCTTTTTAGATATGACTATACTAAATATATTCATATGTTAACAAATAATTGATTAAAATACACTATTTTGCAATGAAGGTCTACAGTAACTTCAACAGCACTGGGGTAGCACCATGGTGTAGCCGAAGGGCAGCTAGCTTCCGTCCTCCTCTGGCTATATTGACTTCAATACACAACCTAGGAGGCTTGTAGGCCTCATCCCCTTCCATAGACATACATGGTAATTATGGCCACAGGAGGACGTCCTCCAACCAATCAAAGCTTTTGCAGTATGAACTGACATGTTGTCCATCCAATCATATAATTAGGATCAGAGAATGAATCTACTGTGTTGTATTGGGAATGTGCCACAGCATTATAGGGGGATCTATGTGTTGAGAAGCTTCGGCATTGTTGGTTAGAGATTAAGAGTGATAGTTGAGCATTTTTGAATATTATTAAATTCAAATTCGTTTTTTTCAAATTACAGGAGACGGAAGCGGTATATTATAAATAGTGTTCTTGGTTTTAGAACTTTATTTTTCTGTCCAGTTAGTGCAATTTTGTCAAGACTTCGACCGAAGTCGGCTCCTCTCCTTGTTCGGGTGGCATTTGGCGATCGACCTCACCGGCTTTCTAGCCATCGCCGCTCCATTTTCCATATATCCATTTGTCTTGTCCTATTCCATACACACCTGGTTTTCATTTCCCCAATCAATCTACTTGTATTTAACCCTCTGTTTCCCATCATGTTTTGTGTGTAATTGTTTCATGTTATTGTGGTGTTTTATTACGTGCTTTACTTTTGTTATGTTCCGTGCTTTGAGCGTGTTTGATTTATGTAGTGCTCTCGTTTTTGGAAATAAAATAAAAGTGCACCTGTTTACATCACTCTACTCTCCTGCACCTGACTTCGCCTCTAATACACCCATTGACAAATGTATTTAACATTTTTAAAGGTTAGCTTTGCTAACTTCAGTAGCTAGCGAGCTACCAGCACGAGTGTGCAGTTTCCTCCACCAGAATGGTAGAACACTGATGAAAACGTTGTGGACTTCTTGTTGAAGAACCCTTTTCATTCTCTGGGGTATACGGAAAAGGTGCGAATTAAAAGTGAGCGTCGATCTCTGCCTGAGATCAGTTTCATTAAGAAGGATGCATTAAGAGGGCTCTCGTGTGGCGCAGCGGTCAAAGGCCCTGCTTCTTAGTGCAAGAGGCATCACTACAGTCCCTGGTTGGAATCCAGGCTGAATCACATCCGGCCGTGATTGGGAGACCCATAGGACGGCTCACAATTGGCCCAGCGTCGTCCGGGTTTAGCCGTCACTGTAATAAGAATTTATTCTTAACTGACTTGCCTGGTTAAATAAATTTAAATTTAAAAGAAACAATAACAGTTGAGGGTGTTCAATATCAACTGGTATAGCTGGTTAACAGTGAGCCTTTCATCAAGCTGCCTGTACTGCTGGCCTTGCCTGCTTTTTGGAGAATCTGAGACTTGGTCAAACGGTGGGTACCATGACCTGAAGAACATTGATCGTTCAGCTCAACCCAGTCTCTCATTAATTATGTACTGTATGTATAATTTAGCACAAATTTGTATGTATTAATAGCACAAACCTATGGTGCATCGAACTCAATAACACCAGCAACCTCTGCCACGGCCCTTCCGAATCTCTTTAAACTCTATGTGTCCTGAGTTTGTGCTATTAGAAACAAACATAACTTCTTATTTGGTTGAAGGTAGCTAGCTATTTTATAGTGAGAACGAGGTAAGCCAGACCCGGTCCCCCGGTGCGAACACCGGGGCCTCGCTGCGGTGGCGGTTGGCGCTCACTTTTTGCCGCCTCACGGCCCATTGTAGGAGCACGTGGGCAGCATCCCAGGTCTCCTCCGAGCACTTGAACCGTCCAACGCAGGAGCTTCGATCTGGATCTAATGCCACGGTCCCAGAACCGGCTGATACCCCAGTACACACTGTAAAGGAGAGAGGTTAGTGGAGGAGTGGCGGATTGAGTTTTGGGCCATCTCTCCCAGGGGATGAATGTCGCCCACTCCCCCGGCCGGTCCTGGCAATATGATCGCAGAAACCTACCCACATCCTGATTTACTCTCTCCACCTGTCCGTTACTCTTGGGGTGAAAACCTGAGATAAGGCTGACCGAAACCCCCATGAATAATCTCCAGACCCAGGACATGAACTGGGGACCCACACCACCTGTGCCACCAGCTCCCACACCACATGTGCCACCAGGCAAGAAGGCTGGAAGTATGGGAGTGTGATCCATGGACCGCTCCTCTGTGTCACACATCCGGGACAGTGTGTCTGCCTTAGCGTTCTGGGAACCTGGTCTGTAGGATAGAGTGAAAACAAAATGGGTAAAGAACATAGCCCACCTTGCCTGGGGAGGGTTCAGTTTCCTCGCCGCCCGGATGTACACCAGATTGCGGTGGTCAGTCCAGATGAGAAAAGGGTGTTTAGCCCCCTCAAGCCATTGTCTAAACACGCCTTCAGAGCCTTGACAACAGCCAACAGCTCCCGGTCCCCCACATCATAGTTTCGCTCCGCCGGGCTGAGATTCTTCAAAAAGAAAGCACAGGGGCAGAGCTTTGGTGCTGCACCCGAGAGCTGAGAGAGCATAGCTTCTATCCCAGCCTCAGACGCGTCCACCTCCACTATGAACTCCAAAGAGGGATTATGATGAGCCAGCACGGGAGCCAGAAGACCTGTCTGCCTCAGCCGACCATTGCAGCCTCACCTCACCGGTTGCAGACCCCCTTCAGCAGTGAGGTAATGGGAGCTGCTACCTGACCAAAACCCTAGATAAACCTCTGGTAGTAGTTGGCAAACTCTAGAAACCGCTGCACTTCCTTTACCGTGGTGGGAGTCGGTCAATTACGCATGGCTGAAATGCGGTCACTCCATCTCTTCCCTTCACGTGGAAATGCGGTACCCTAGGAAGGAGACAGACTGTTGGAAGAACAGACATTTCTCAGCCTTGACGTACAGGTCATGCTCCAACAGTCGACCAAGCACCCTGCACACCAGGGACACAGCATGGGGGATGTGATGTTACCTACCCTTACCACCTGGATGCGGCCCGTCAGGATGTCCAGGATCCTGTTGCAGAGGGAGGTGTTTAGTCCCAGGGTCCTTGGCTTAGTGATGGGTTTTGAGGGCACTTTGGTGTTGAACCGTGAGCTGTAGTCAATGAATAGCATTCCCACATAGGTGTTCCTTTTGTCCAGGTGGGAAAGGGCAGTGTGGAGTACAATAGAGATTACATCATCTGTGGTCTGTTAGGGCGGTATGCAAATTGGAGTGGGTCTAGGGTTTCTGGGATAATGATGTTCATGTGAGCCATGACCAGCCTTTCAAAGCACTTCATGGCTACAGAAGTGAGTGCTATGGGTTGGTAGTCATTTAGGCTGTTACATTAGAGTTCTTGGTTACAGGGACTATGGTGGTCTGCTTGAAATATGGGCCATGTTCAGCTAAATGGCAAAACAAAAGCAGGAAGCACATAAATGCCCACATCAGATTCAAGCTTTTGGGAAAAAGATGCATCTATAGAGTACACTACGAGAGGGAAAGTTCCACCAACAAGGTCAACTACAATGAGCTTGCAGAGGTAACTGCACGTTACAACGCTTTACTTGGATGTCGAAAACAATTCCGAATGATTTGATAGCTTCCATCGCATCATCCATTAAAATGTAGATTAAAAGAGGTTGACGCAGCGCATTTTTTCACATGCGCTCAAGTAGGCGTTCCACTTTCCTCCGGTATTTAATTAACAAAGATGATAACACATAATCACTCTGAACAGACACAAGCAAAAACTCATGGCATAAATGTTGCAGCAGCCTAGGCTAAACCTAAACATCAGAAATCTGACATGGTTTATGGGATGAAAACGATAATATGTTTTTCAACTGTTGGCAACTACTAAGAGCAGCTGCATAACGTTGCATCCTATGTGCCCTGTCCTTCTGGTTATTGTAAACTAATTGGAAACATTATGTATTTATATTCCATTTATGTGTCAGAAAATGCAAATGTGATCAAATTTAGTTTATATTCAAAATTGGGCTGGCTAATTATTCACTGGAATTAATCAGTCAACATAATAGTGATGACAGATGTGAATAAATGTTTTATAAAGCCTACAGTTGCATAGGCCTACATGATGCAAACATGCATAAAGCAAGCTCAGCCCTGTGAATTATTGTCTTTGTGTCTGGGTAGAGGAAATCCCCCTCCTAATCATAATTTATATGAACAAATATAAGGTAGCTGCAATTTGACAGGGGTTTCATCCCCCCCAGGGCCAGGATTCTTTTTTAAACCATGTGACCTGATTAGGAAAAACTGGTCCCATCATAGCTCATATGAAATATTTTTTAAAGCTGATTAATCACTGTCATACCTTATAGGTTCCAGAGTTTTCCTAATTAGGTTAACAAATAAGTAAAACCTCCAGGCCCCAGGTGGTAAAAATTGCCCCACCGCTCTGGGACATATGGTGCCACCATTCTGCTTGCAGTTGTTAGTTATCGTCAGGTACTTGGATGATCAGGGCTTTATACAGGAACGTTTCTTGGGCTACTTTGATGAGTCAAGTGGGCGAGATGCGCAGTCAGTGTTTGACTTTATACATTTTGAGATGTCTCAGTTTAATGTCATAGAGACACTTGTTGTAAATCTATCTGCTATTTGTATTTATAGCTAACTCCCCTCCTGTTCCCTGATTTAAGAGGTGATGACCACTCCACTCCACTACCATTGTCAACTCTCTCATGACATGAACTGAAGCCACGTCTCATGTTTCCTCTCCAAGCACTGTGACTACCCCTATCAATTTTCTGTCATTACTGTATGTAGAGTCAATCAAATCAAATTTTATTTGTAACATACACATGGTTAGCAGATGTTAATGCGAGTGTAGCGAAATGCTTGTGCTTCTAGTTCCGACAATGCAGTAATAACGAACAAGTAATCTAACTAACAATTCCAAAACTACTGTCTTATACACAGTGTAAGGGGATAAAGAATATGTACATAAGGATATATGAATGAGTGATGCTACAGAGCAGCATAGGCAAGATGCAGTAGATGGTATCGAGTACAGTATATACATATGAGATGAGTATGTAAACAAAGTGGCATAGTTAAAGTGGCTAGTGATACATGTATTACATAAGGATGCAGTCGATGATATAGAGTACAGTATATACGTATGCATATGAGATGAATAATGTAGGGTAAGTAACATTATATAAGGTAGCATTGTTTAAAGTGGCTAGTGATATATTTACATCATTTCCCATCAATTCCCATTATTAAAGTGGCTGGAGTTGAGTCAGTGTCATTGACAGTGTGTTGGCAGCAGCCACTCAATGTTAGTGGTGGCTGTTTAACAGTCTGATGGCCTTGAGATAGAAGCTTTCTTTATGGCCTTCCTGTAGCATCGGGTGGTGTAGGTGTCCTGGCGGGCAGGTAGTTTGCCCCCGGTGATGCGTTTTGCAGACCTCACTACCCTCTGGAGAGCCTTACGGTTGAGGGCGGTGCAGTTGCCATACCAGGCGGTGATACAGCCCGCCAGGATGCTCTCGATTGTGCATCTGTAGAAGTTTGTGAGTGCTTTTGGTGACAAGACTAATTTCTTCAGCCTCCTTAGAGGTGCTGCTGCTCCTTCTTCACGATGCTGTCTGTGTGAGTGGACCAATTCAGTTTGTCTGTGATGTGTATGCCGAGGAACTTAAAACTTGCTACCCTCTCCACTACTGTTCCATCGATGTGGATAGGGGGGTGTTCCTTCTGCTGTTTCCTGAAGTCCACAATCATCTCCTTAGTTTTGTTGACGTTGAGTGTGAGGTTATTTTCCTGACACCACACTCCGAGGGCCCTCACCTCCTCCCTGTAGGCCGTCTCATCGTTGTTGGTAATCAAGCCTACCACTGTTGTGTCGTCCGCAAACTTGATGATTGAGTTGGAGGCGTGCGTGGCCACGCAGTCGTGGGTGAACAGGGAGTACAGGAGAGGGCTCAGAACGCACCCTTGTGGGGCCCCAGTGTTGAGGATCAGCGGGGAGGAGATGTTGTTGCCTACCCTCACCACCTGGGGGCGGCCCGTCAGGAAGTCCAGTACCCAGTTGCACAGGGCGGGGTCGAGACCCAGGGTCTCGAGCTTGATGACGAGCTTGGAGGGTACTATGGTGTTGAATGCCGAGCTGTAGTCGATGAACAGCATTCTCACATAGGTATTCCTCTTGTCCAGATGGGTTAGGGCAGTGTGCAGTGTGGTTGAGATTGCATCGTCTGTGGACCTATTTGGGCGGTAAGCAAATTGGAGTGGGTCTAGGGTGTCAGGTAGGGTGGAGGTGATATGGTCCTTGACTAGTCTCTCAAAGCACTTCATGATGACGGATGTGAGTGCTACGGGGCGGTAGTCGTTTAGCTCAGATACCTTAGCTTTCTTGGGAACAGGAACAATGGTGGCCCTCTTGAAGCATGTGGGAACAGCAGACTGGTATAGGGATTGATTGAATATGTCCGTAAACACACCGGCCAGCTGGTCTGCGCATGCTCTGAGGGCGCGGCTGGGGATGCCGTCTGGGCCTGCAGCCTTGCGAGGGTTAACACGTTTAAATGTCTTACTCACCTCGGCTGCAGTGAAGGAGAGACCGCATGTTTTCGTTGCAGGCCGTGTCAGTGGCACTGTATTGTCCTCAAAGCGGGCAAAAAAGTTATTTAGTCTGCCTGGGAGCAAGACATCCTGGTCCGTGACTGGGCTGGATTTCTTCCTGTAGTCCGTGATTGACTGTAGTAGACCCTGCCACATGCCTCTTGTGTCTGAGCCGTTGAATTGAGATTCTACTTTGTCTCTGTACAATCACATTATTACACATCAATGATTTTACTCCTTGCTTGGACTAACTCCTTCCTAGCTCTTTTGTCTAACTGTGTAGTGCGTTGTGTTATCATTTTTTTGTCTTCCTAGTCAAATCCTGTCCTGCACTGGTCAAGCCTCTGAACACCTCACTTAACTCATGCCTCATACCATCATTCAATCACTGCTGTGATCCCTTTCACTGTGTAAGTAGCCTTCCCAATTCCCATTCCATTGTACTACAAATGTCTTTATTAAATGCTTTAGGTTAAAATAATTAGTCTTTGACCATTTTTGAAACACACTTTGTCTCCGTGCATTCCACGCCAATACCGTGGGTCTCCCATTCTCCTCAATTGTTTGAGGAGAAAGTCACCAGCCTCCACTGGGACACAGCTACTTATTCAAGGGTTTTTCTTTATTTTTACTATTTTCTACATTGTAGAATAGTAATGAAGACACCAATACTATGGAATCATGTAGTAACCCAAAAAATTGTTCAACAAAATATATTTTATATTTGAGATTCTTCAAAGTAGCCACCCTTTGCCTTGATGACAGCTTTGCACACGCTTGGTATTCTCTCAACCAGCTTCACCTGGAAGACTTTTCCCACATATGCTGAGCACTTGTTTGCTGCTTTTCCTTCACTCTGCGGTCTGACTCCTCCCAAACCATCTCAATTTGGTTGAGGTCGGGTCATCTGATGAAGCACAACATCACTCTCATTCTTTGTAAAATAGCCCTTGAACAGCCTGGGGGTGTGTTGGGCCTTTGTACTGTTGAAAAACAAATGATAGCTCAAACCAGATGGAATGGCGTATCGCTGCAGAATGCTGTGGTAGCATTTCTGATTAGGTGTGCCTTAAATTCTAAATAAATCAGAGACTGATTTATATCACATATCCTACTCCATGCTTCACGGTGGTAACCACACATTCGGAGATCATCCATTCAGCTCAGTTTTTATGGAATGGTCTGCCTATCCATGGGAGAGATGCAGACTCGGTGTCGACCTTTAAGTCTTTATTGAAGACTCGTCACTTCATTAGGTCCTATGTGTCAGTGTAGTCTGGCCCAGGGATGCGAAGGGGAATGGAAAGGCACTGCTCTTGCTGTCTCTGCCTAGCTGGTTCCCCTATCTCCACTGGTATTCTCTGCCTCTGACCCTATTGCAGGGGCTGAGTCACTGGGTTACTAATGGTCTTCCATGCCGACCCTAGGAGGGGTGCATCACTTGAGTGGGTTGAGTCACTGACGTGATCTTCCTGTCCGGGTTGGTGCCCCCCTCGGGTTCGTGTCATGGGGGAGATTTTCTTGGGCTATACTCCGCCTTGTCTCAGGGTAGTACGTTGGTGGTTTGTGGATATCCCTCTGGTGGTGTGGGGGCTGTGCTTTGGCAAAGTGGGTGGGGTTATATCCTGCCTGGTTGGCCCTGTCCGGGGGTATCATCAGACGGGGCCACATTGTCTCCCGATCCCTCCTGTCTCAACCTCCAGTATCTATGCCAGAATAGTTTTTGTTGGGGAGCTAGGGTCTGTCTGTTATATCTGGAGTAATTTTCCTGTCTTGAATTTAAGTATGCTCCCTCTGATTCTCTCTCCCTCCCTTCCCCGAGGACCTGAGCCCTGGGACCATGCCTCAGGACTATCTGGCCTGATGACTCCTTGCTGTCCCCAGTCCACCTGGTTGTGCTGCTGCTCCAGTTTCAACTGTTCTGCCTGCGGCTATGGAACCCTGATCTGTTCACCGGAAGTGCTACCTTGTCCCGGACCTGCTGTTTTCGACTCTCTCTCTACCGCACCTGCTGTCTCTAACTCTGAATGCTCGGCTATGAAAAGTCAACTGACATTTAATCCTGAGCTGTTGCACCCGCTACAACCACTGTGATTATTATTATTTGACCCTGCTCATCATCTATGAACGTTTGAACATCTTGTGATAATCTCCACCCGGCACAGCCAGAAGAGGACTGTCCACCCCCTCAGACATTTCTATGTTTCTTCCTATATTTCTGCCTTTCTAGGGAGTTTTTCCTAGCCACTGTGCTTTAACATCTGCATTGCTTGCTGTTTGGAGTTTTAGGTTGTGTTTCTGTATCGCACTTTGTGACATTGGCTGATGTAAATCGGCTTTATAAATACATTTGATTGATTTGACTGTATACAACCCTTATGTACCACCTGGAGGAACTCCAGAACAGTCAACGACTTGCCACAACTTTGAAAAAATAATTCAGTGGTTCTGCGACTCGCGAACAAAATGGCTCGCTGGCCTACACCGTCAAACAAGCTCAGAATGAACACCCACAAGCATACTATCATAGGCTTCGTTCAGCATACTTTGGCCTAATCACTTCAGTTTGTGGGGAATATGACCAAAAAAACGCAACTCTGAAAGTTGCTACCTGGGAAAACTCCTGGAGGACTGCTTAATCTGTTATGCGCTAATTGAGTTGGCCTCAACAATATCGCTCATCTCTCAATGATCTCAGCTAAATTTTGGTTAAAAACGGAACAATGGGACACTAAACTTTGAGGTTTCACTCACCACTTCTCTGCGACTCATGCTGAAACTATACTTCCAACACGAATGGCTTGTTCACCCTGTGTATGTTACCAGCCTCGACATTGAACACCTTCTACAAGGAGCAGACTTGATGGATCGTGTGGTCCCACTGATGGATTGGAAAAACATCAAATTGTCTCCACTGACCACACAGTCTTCTCCTAGCGCAGGCTGCAACACAGTCTTCCATAAGAAGTATTTTTCGACAGGACCCCTTTGGAAAAATAAAAAACGATACCTCTTGGTACAGAATCTGACCCAAGCAGATGTTACGATATCTCGGCGCACACCTGATAGGCAATTATTTTCATGATTTTGAGCAAACAGTCTCTGTGAGTGAGCAACTTCAAATCAAACCAAATTTTATTTGTCACGTGCAACGAATACAACAGCCCTTAACCAGAAATGCGGTTGTAAGAAATAAAAGTAAGAAATAATTAAAGAGCAGCAGTAAAATTACAATAGCAAGGCCATATACAGGGGGTACCGGTACAGAGTCAATGTGCGGGGGCACCGGTTAGTCGAGGTAATTGACGTAATATGTACATGTAGGTAAAGTTAAAGTGACTATGCATAGGTAATAACAGAGAGTAGCAGCAGCGAAAAAGAGGGGGGGGGGTCAACGCAAATAGTCTAGGTAGCCTTTTGATTAGGTGGTCTGGAGTCTTGTGGCTTGGGGGTAGAAGCTGTTATGAAGCCTCTTGTACCTAGACTTGGCACTCTGGTACCGCTTGCCATGCGATAGCAGAGAGAACAGTCCATGACTAGGGTGGTTGAAGTCTGACAATTTTTAGGGCCTTCCTCTGACCCCACCTGGTATAGAGGTCCTGGATGGCAGAAAGCTTAGCCCCGTGATGTACTGGGCTGTACACAATACCCTCTGTAGCGCATTGCGGTCAGTTGCCATACATGGCAGTGATGCAACCCACCAGGATACTCTCGTGGTGCAGCTGTAAAACCTTTTGAGGATCTGAGGACCCATGCCAAATCTTTTCAGTGTCCTGAGGGGGAATAGGTTTTATCGTGCCCTCTTCACGACTGTCTTGGTGTGTTTGGACCATGTTAGTTTGTTGGTTATGTGGATGGCAAGGAACTTTTAGCTCTCAACCTGCTCCACAACAGCCCCGTCGATGAGAATGGGGGCATGCTTGGTCGTCCTTTTCCTGTTGTCCACAATCATCTCCTTAGTCTTGATCACGTTGAGGGAGAGGTTGTTGTCCTTGCACTATATGGTAAAGGTCTCTGACCTCCTCCCTGTAGGCTGTCTCGTTGTTGTCGGTGATCAGGCCTACCACTGTTATGTCATCGCCAAACTTAATAATGGTGTTGGAGTCGTGCCTGGCCATGCAGTCATGCGTGAACAGGGACTACAGGAGGGGACTGAGCATGCACCAGAGGGGCCCCGTGTTGAGGATCAGTGTGGCGGATGTGTTGTTACCTACCCTTACCACCTGGGGGTGGCTGTCAGGCAGTCCAGGATCCAGTTGCAGAGGGAGGTCTTTAGTCCCAGGGTCCTTAGCTTAGTGATGAGATTTGAGGGCACTATGGCGTTGAATGCTGAGCTGTAGTCAATGAATAGCATTCTCACATAGGTGTTTCCTTTTGTCCAGGTGTGAAAGGGCAGTGTGGAGTTCAACAGAGCTTGCACCATCTTTGGATCTGTTGGGGCGGTATGCAAATTTGATTAGGTCTAGGGTTTTTGGGATAATGTTGTTCATGTGAGCCATGACCAGCCTTTCAAATCACGTGAGTGCTACGAGTCGGTAGTCATTTAGGCAGGTTACCTTGGGCACAGGGACTATGGTGGTCTGTTTGAAAAATGTGTTGCTATTACAGACTCAGACAGGGAGAAGTTGAAATTGTCAGTGAAGACACTTGCCAGTTAGTCAGCACATGCTCGGAGTACACGTCCTGGTAATCCATCTGGCCCTGCGGACTTGTTGAATGTTGACCTGTTTAAAGGTGTAACTCACATTGGCTGCGAAGAGCGTAATCACACAGTCACCCAGAACAGCTGATGCTCTCATGCATGTTTCAGTGTTACTTGCCTCGAAGCCAGCATACAGTTGAAGTCGGAAGTTTACATACACTTAGGTTGGAGTCATTAAAACTCATTATTCAACCACTCCACAAATTTCTTGTTAACAACCTATAGTTTTGGCAAGTCGCTTAGGACATCTACTTTGTGCACGACACAAGTAATTTTTCCAACAATTGTTTACAGACAGATTATTTCACTGTATTAAAATTCCAGTAGGTCTTTGCATACACTAAGTTGACTACCTTTAAACAGCTTGGAAAATTCCAGAAAAATGTCATGGCTTTAGAAGCTTCTGATAGACTAATTGATATAATTTGAGTCAATTGCAGGTGTACCTGTGGATGTACTTCAAGGCCTACCTACCTTCTTTGCTTGACATCCTGGGAAAATCAAACGAAATCACCCAAGACCTCAAAAAATATAATTTCAGATCTCCACAAGTCTGGTTCATCCTTGGGAGTAATTTCCAAACCCCTGTAGGTACCACGTTCATCTGTACAAACAATAGTACGCAAGTATAAACACCATGTGACCACGCAGCTATCATACCTCTCAGGAAGGAGACGCGTTCTGTCTCCTAGAGATGAACGTACTTTGGCGTGAAAAGTGCAAATCGATCCCAGAACAACCGCAAAGGACCTAGTGAAGATGCTGGAGGAAACTGTTACAAAAGTATCTGTATTCACATTAAAACAAGTCCTATATCGACATAACCTGGTAGGCTGCTCAGCAAGGAAGAAGCCACTGGTCCAAAACCACCATAAAAAAAACAGACTACGGTTTGCAACTGCACATTGGGACAAAGATTGTACTTTTTGGAGAAATGTCCTCTGGTCTGATGAGACAAAAATAGAACTGTTTGTCCATCATAACCATTGGTATGGTTGGAGGAAAAGGGGGATGCTTGCAAGTCGTGGAACACCATCCCAAACGTGAAGCTGGCAGTATCATGTTGTGCTGCTGCAGGAGGGACTGGTGCACGTCACAAAATAGATGGCATCATGAGCCAGGAAAATTATGTGGATATGTTGAAGCAACATCAAGACATCAGTCAGGAAGTTAAAGCTTGGTCACAAATGGGTCTTCCAAATGGACAATGGCCCCAAGTATACTTCCAAAGTCGTGGAAAAATGGCTTAAGGACAACAAAGACAAGGTATTGGAGTGGCCATCACAAAGCCCTGACCTCAATCCTATAGAAAATTTGTGGGCAGAACTGAAAAGCAAGGAGGCCTACAAACCTGACTCAGTTACACCAGCTCTGTCAGGAGGAATGGGTCAAAATTAATCCAACTTATTGTGGGAAGCTTGTGGAAGGCTACCCGAAATGTTCGACCCAAGTTGAACAATTTAAAGGCAATGCTACCAAATACTAATTAAGTGTATGTAAACTTCTGACCCACTGGGAATGTGAAGAAATAAATAAAAGCTGAAATAAATAATTCTCTGCTATTATTCTGACATTTCACGTTATTATAATAAATTGGTGATCCTAACTGACCTAAGACAGGGAATTTTTACTAGGATTAAATGTCAGGAATTGTGAAAAACTGAGTTTAAATGTATTTGGCTAAGGTGTCTGTAAACTTCCGACTTGAACTGTATACTGTATTCTGTACTATTCTACTGTACATGTATCTTAGTCTATGCCGCTCTGACATTGCTTGTCCATATATTTATATATTCCTAATGACATTCCTAAATTGTTGTGACATTGTTAGATATTACTGCACTGTCGGCGCTAGAAACACAAGCATTTCACTACACCCGCAAGAACATCTGCTGGACACGTGTATGTGACCAACAACATTTGTTTAGATTTGATATGAAGTAAAGCACAAGGAAATTTAACTTGCACCATCCTGTTACTCTGCTCAAACCATCGTATTACGCTACTCTCATCAATTAAACAGTTATTTAGATAACATTAATCTGAAGACAGTTATTTAAAGTAAAGTCACAAAAGTCAAAAGAGTTAGTACAAAGTGGGCGTCAATGTAGATAGTCTGGGTAGCTATATGGTTAACTATTTAGCAGTCTTATTGCTTGGGGATAGGAACTGTTCAGGGTCCTGTTGGTTCCAGACTTGTTGCTGCTTCATGTGCAGTAGCAGAGAGAACAGCCTATGGCTGGAGTTTTTGACAATTTGTAGTGACTTCCTCTGCCACCACCTGGTATAGAGGTCCTGGGTGACACTGGAGCTCGGCTCCAGTGATGTACTGGGTTGTACAAACTACCCTGTGTTGTGCTTTGTGGTCGAATGCCAAGCAGTTGTTCTACCAAGAGGTGATGCAGCCAGTCAAAATGCTCTCAATGGTGCAGCTGTATTACTTTTTTGAGGACCCATAACAAATCTTTTCATCCTCCTTAGGGGGAAGAAGCGTTGTCGTGCCTTCTTCACTACTGTGTGTGGACCATGTTAATCCCTTAGTGATGTGGACACCGAGGAACTTGAAGCTCTCGACCCACGCCTCTACAGCCCTGTCGATGTGGATGAGGATAAACTAAGCCCACTGTTTCCTGTAGTCCACGATCAGCTCATTTGTCTTGCTGACTTTCAGGGAAGGTTGTTGTCCTGGCATCACACTACCAGGTCACTGACCTACCTATAGGCTGTCTCATCGTCGTAGGTGATTAGGGATACCACCATCATGTAGTCAGCAAACTTAATGATGGTGTTGGAGTTGTGCGTGGCCACTTAGTCATGGGTGAACAGGAAGTACAGTAGGGTACTAAGCACACACCCATGAGGGTCCACGTATTGAGGCTCAGTCTTGCGGCTGTGTTGTTGCCTACCCTCACCAACTGGGGGCAGCCCAGGATCCAGTTGCAAAGAGAGGTGTTCAGTCCCAGGGTCCTGAGCTTGGTGCTGAGCTTGGAGGGCACTATGGTGTTGAACGCTGAGCTGTAGTCAATGAACAACATTCTTACATACTGTAGGTGTTCCTCTTATCCAGGTTGGAGAGGGCAGTGTGGCGTGCAATATAGATTGCATCATCTGTGGATCTGTTGGGGCAGGTTGCGAATTGGAGTGGGTCCAGGGTGTTGATGTGAGCCCTGACCAGCCTTTCATAGCATTTCATGGCTACCGATGTGAGTGCTATGGGGCGATAAGTCATTTAGACAGGTTACCTTCGTGTTTTTGGGTACAGGGCCTATGGTGGTCTGCTTGGAACATTACAGACAGCGTCAGGGAGAGGTTGAAAATGTTAGGAAAGACACTTGCCAGCTGATCAGCGCATGCTCTGAGTACGCGTCCTAGTAATCCATCTGTCCACATGGCCTTGTGAATGTTTACCTGTTTAAGGACTAACTCACATCAGGTACAGAGATCGAGATCTCAGAAAAGTTTATCAAAGTACGGAAGTTTATTGTCATGCGCAGTAATAAATACAATTAAAACAGGAGTCACCTTTCCAACAGCTTTACAATCCACTGTCTGGGAATATTAGGATTACACAAACACAGCAGCAGGGCAAGAAACAATAGCACACTTGTGATAAAACATTTTTGAATGGCATGTATTCATGGATGCCAAAAGAAGCCAAGCTTCCACCAAAAATAGTTTAAAAAACTAACACAAAATAAAATAATTTATCTTCATCTCCCTGTGCTTCATAATTTTCTCTCAGGTGATGGAATAGTGGAGGCAGCTCCTGTTTTCTTTGCGACTTGCGGTAGCCTAACTCTCTATTGTTCTAAATCAATAGTTGTTTAGTATTGCAAAAATGTCTGAAATTTTAACTTACTTGACCATGCCGTAGGTCATGTAACTGTTTGTAACATGCAATATCCTTTGTGGACTTCACCGGACAGATGTTGCACTCCGGTTTTGTGATGAAACAAAGGTGTGGTTAAATTCATTCTGCCACTGTGTCTTTTTATTTGTCTCAGCCTTAAGCCTATATATCATCGTCATAAGGGATATGAACTAACAGGTTATAGAGCAAACAATTAACTTATCACAACACATACAGTAGGTTGTAATATGGCAATGTTTTCCTGGCTTGGCTTCCCCAGTGATTTTACCCACACACTGCTACTGGCACTCTTAACAATAGCACACTTGTGTTGAAATACTTTGCAGAATAGCACACTTGTGATCATCCAATCCTTGTAGAATAGCACATTCGTGATTACACACTCTTGGCAAGAAGAAAACCCTTGTAATAATTAGCTTGCACACATGTGTAAATGGGACTTTCCTCTGCTCTCTGAAATACTGTGAATCACTCCCTCCTAAATACAGCCAGCCCTGGAGGTCTCTGGGGAAGTGGTGACAAAATAAAACAGACTCATTAACATATAAGAAAGAAAATTAAAACTAGTCCACCAGCCAGGGCAATACCAAGTCTTTTGCCTGAATACCAGCTAATTTGCCTGCTCGGACTAGACAATCGAAGTAACTACCTAGCTACCTAATGTTAATGCAATGGACGGACACAAACTAATAACACTGAGAGTAGTGAAAGGCTTCTCGAACTTTATGCAAAGTAAAACAATAATTATAACAGCAATATTTAAACTTGAATACTTTATTAAATGGAAAATATTAAAGACTTGGTTCACATTCCCATGTAATATATGCATACCTTTAATGTTCCCGGGCTACACCCTGTTCCCAACCCATATACTCACGACCGGCTTCCAAGCCGCATCTCCCCGAAAGCAGAATTGAAGATGTCACAGCAACACAAATCAATGTTTCAGATGCCTTTTGTTTACTTGAGTAAGCAGTACAACATTTACAGAAAAATGTACAAAACTTAGCTTACCAAATGTTGAACTAACTCTGACAAACACAACCCTCTGGGTATGGACAAGGAGTGTGCACCCTGTTGTGTTGTCCGTAGCAGAAACACCTGCTCGCTAGTCGAGAGTTCTGTCTCACTACTTATCCCTAAATCTCACCTCTTCTCACATCAGACACTAGGTGCCACTGGCTACATCTATTTTCTCCAACGGAGAT
Organism: Oncorhynchus tshawytscha; assembly: GCF_018296145.1. NCBI lineage: Eukaryota > Metazoa > Chordata > Actinopteri > Salmoniformes > Salmonidae > Oncorhynchus > Oncorhynchus tshawytscha. The sequence goes on from NC_056449.1 coordinate 1,445,503, forward strand.
GTGTGGACTGAAGCAATTCCACATCAATACTTTGCTACATCCAATGGGCATGTTAGCCAAGCAATGCTATAAATAATAATAATGAATGCATTTAGCCTAAATTATCAGAAGTACGGCACATCAGAAGATATGTCATCTTGACAAGATCTTAGGGGCCTGCAGAGACTTTTTTTTATAATGCATTCCCATCAGTTAGAGCACATACCACAATGTCTGTAAGTTTAAGCTTGACAAGAGGACAGCCAACAACAGCGGGAGCAACTCTTGCTCTGCAACTATTTCCAGCAGACCTTTGACTTGTCAAACTGTGCTCTCAATCTAGTCCCCTGGGAAGGAGGCCTCTTCACCCTTCTGACTGTGCCAGGTCTACAGTGTAGGGCACCGCAGTGAACCACCATGATGCTTCCCACTCCCACTAGGCCTGATTCCCAGGTAGGGTTGGGCTTATTCAAAGAGTTTTAGGTTGTGTTTATCACTGAAATACTTTTCTATTCCCTCTCAGTGCAATCCAATATATTGTAGGACTTTTCTGTAATTTCAACAGTAAAATACAGTAAAACAGTCAAATGTGTTTTACAGCATTATTGCTGTAGATTGCACTGCATTATTGGTAGAATTCTGAAAAATACTGTTAACTTTAATTGGAAGCCTGTAAAATTACTCTAACATACTGTATTTCTTTACAGTCAGAGCTTATGCCTACTGTAGATTCAAATGATCAACTTCAGGCAACAAACTCATGCTGTTGGGTGAGACACATGAAGCTCAGTTTTAGTAAATATATTCTGGAAGTGGCATAATATTTTCAGCAGCTGCTGGCTAGTTTATTTTTTTTTACTAGGCAAGTCAGTTAAGAACAAATTCTTATTTGGAACAGTGGTTTAACTGCCTGTTCAGGGGCAGTATGACAGATTTGTACCTTGACAACTCAGGGATTTGAACTTGCAATGTTTTGGTCACTAGTCCAACACTCTAACCACTAGGCTACCCTGCCATCCCAGGGAGGTTGTTACGTTGTACCCAATCCCAATTTTAACTCAATCTCCCGCTCTGTCTCTCTAGTGTTGTAATGATGCTCTTATTTTGGTTACATATGTGCTTGTTGTTACTTATACTGTACATTTTGTTGTTAATTTGTTTATATTGTTACCAATTTGAATACATGTATTGTTTTTCTTATATTTAGATTTCAGGAAGAATTTCACTGTAAATATACAGCATTATCCTGGCACCAGAGTTGCCATCTTAATACTTTAATTTTGCTTTACAGAAGAGATACTGTAATATATTTCACTGTATTATTGTCCCTAGTGTAAAACATTACAGCATCCATGTACATTTACAGCAGGGATTCTGTAATATGTTTTACAGTAAAGGAAACAGTACTGTAAAATACACTGCTCAAAAAATAAAGGGAACACTAAAATAACACATCCTAGATCTGAATGAATGAAATATTCTTATGAAATACTTTTTTCTTTACATAGTTGAATGTGCTGACAACAAAATCACACAAAAATTATCAATGGAAATCAAATGTATCAACCCATGGGAGGTCTGGATTTGGAGTGACACTCAAAATTAAAGTGGAAAACCACACTACAGGCTGATCCAACTTTGATGTAATGTCCTTATAACAAGTCAAAATGAGGCTCAGTAGTGTGTGTGGCCTCCACGTGCCTGTATGACCTCCCTACAATGCCTGGGCATGCTCCTGATGAGGTGGCGGATGGTCTCCTGAGGGATCTCCTCCCAGACCTGGAATAAAGCATCCACCAACTCCAGGACAGTCTGTGGTGCAACATGGCGCTGGTGGATGGAGCGAGACATGATGTCCCAGATGGGCTCAATTGGATTCAGGTCTGGGGAACGGGCGGGCCAGTTGTTAGAGGAATTCTAAATTCCTATATGTTTTGTAGCCAAAACCAAATTCGCACTCTCTCTATTTCATTAATGAGTTGTAAATTCATTAATTATGCATGAAATAGATCGAGACCAGTCTTAAAAGTCAGGTAACAGCATTTAATTCAAGTGAGTACTCCCCACATACACATTTTACCACAGGTTATAAACTGAAAATGACATCAGCGTTTCCTAAATGTTCTATCTCTTCATGACACGGGTAGAGGCCCTATAGTTCTCGAGCCTTCCCTCCTCTCCTAAAGCCAAGGTCAGTCACTGTAAATCAGCATTCTAGACAGTCTGGAGATAGTTCATTCATTTGTACAAAGGAACAGACCGTCATTGTTACTAAACTCCTGACTATATTATATACAATTGGGAATGGGAGCAAGAGAGAAAATTCATTATGTACAGTACATAATAGCATTTGGACTAGTCAGTCCTGATTGAAATGTATACATAATTAGTCATCATTGATAAAAATTCCCTTAACACCAGTCCATAGCATCAATGCCTTCCTCTTGCAGGAACTGCTGACACATTCCAGCCACATGAGGTCTAGCATTGTCTTGCATTAGGAGGAATCCAGGGCCAACTGCACCAGCATATGGTCTCACAAGGGGTCTGAAGATCTTATCTCGGTACCTAATGGCAGTCAGGCTACCTCTGGCGAGCACATGGAGGGCTGTGCGGCCCCCCAAAGAAATGCCACCCCACACCATGACTGACCCACCGCCAAACCGGTCATGCTGGAGGATGTTGCAGGCAGCAGAACGTTCTCCATGGCGTCTCCAGACTCTGTCACGTGCTCAGTGTGAACCTGCTTTCATCTGTGAAGAGCACAGGGCGCCAGTGGAGAATTTGCCAATTTTGGTTCTCTCTGGCAAATGCCAAACGTCCTATTCGGTGTTGGGCTGTATGTAAGCCCAACCCCCACCTGTGGACGTCGGGCCCTCATACCACCCTCATGGTGTCTGTTTCTGACTGTTTGAGCAGACACATGCACATTTGTGAACTGCTGGAGGTCATTTTGCAGGGTTCTGGCAGTACTCCTCCTGCTCCTCCTTGCACAAAGGCGGAGGTAGCAGTCCTGCTGCTGGGCTGTTGTCCTCCTACGGCCTCCTGCACGTCTCCTGATGTACTGGCCTGTCTCCTGGTAGCGCCTCCATGCTCTGGACACTATGCTGACAGACACAGCAAACCTTCTTGCCACAGCTTGCATTGATGTGTCATCCTGGATGAGCTGCACTACCTGAGCCACTTGTGTGGGTTGTAGACTCCGTCTCATGCTACCACTAGAGTGAAAGCACCGCCAGCATTCAAAAGTGACCAAAACATCAGCCAGGAAGCATAGGAACTGAGAAGTGGTCTGTGGTTACCACCTGCAGAACCACTCCTTTATTGAGGGTGTCTTGCTAATTGCCTATAATTTCCACCTGTTGTCTATTCTATTTGCACAACAGCATGTGAAATGTATTGTCAATCAGTGTTGCTTCCTAAGTGGACAGTTTGATTTCACAGAAGTGTGATTGACTTGGAGTTACATTGTGTTGTTTAAGTGTTCTCTTTATTTTTTGAGCTGTGTATATTACAGCATTACAGCAACATTTTAGTATTAACTTGGCAACTCTAATGCCAGCATAATGCTGTAAATTTACTGGGAAAGATTTAGTGTACATACACACATTTGTGTTTCTTGTCATGTGTCTACTCTTACTTTCTACATATGTTTGTGCACAGAGAGAAGATTTCCATGTGTATTCAACAAAGCTAACGCTAACATTTGGTAACAATCAACCTTATTAAAGTTTGATTGATTGATTTTATTTGACAGTTTAAACATTTTAAACAGTTTTAACGTTCAGTTATCACTAAACCCACCACCTATAATAGACAAATAAGTAAGGACATGTCAATAATAAGTGAGGGCATGACGTATGTGTTCCACAATTGAATCAGCTAGGATACATAATTAAACAAAAATATACAAACATTTACTCAAATGTATTGGCTCAGTCTCTGAATCACAAATAAAAATGCAAAGTTAAGAATCTGTTTTAGTCAAGTAACTAAAGTGTTGCTAAACTAAAACATTTACCAGATTGCATCTCCCATTCCTGACACACCCACTTCTTCTTCGATGAGGTTTAATGGCGGTCGGCATCGAATAAATGTTGCATTACCGCCACCTCCTAGACTGGAGTATAACTCCCTTATACTTTGCTTAATTTTTTTCCTTCTAAAAAAATATACAAAAAAATAAAAATACTACAACATACCCTACCATCAAACACTACACTCACAAAAAATAATAATACGTACCATACTCAACTATTTAAATATATTTAGTCCTACTTCAGGGCCAGCCTGAAAGGATGGGATGCCACCTCTTAACACACCCTGTAACTCTTCTGATGTCACCCCTCCTTTCAGAATCCCTCCCCATCTTCCTCTACTTTCTTCACTGCCTCAGCATACGACAACTTCTGCACTACTCTATCCCTGGAAACCTCAACCTGCCTCTCTCACTACGGACATTTCTGATCACCAGCCCCATGGACACCCCTACAAATAACATATACCACTACATTCCCCAATGCTGCACATTCCTTTGTCTCATGCCCTTCTGCACACTTCTCACACCTAGGATCCTTCCTCCAACACACTGCTGCCACATACACATAAGCTTGACACCTGTAACAACATAATGTAGTCTGCACAAAAGCTCGTACAGGATATCCTAAAATCACTTTGTCCAGGAATGACTCAACATCAAAACTCAAAAGAACTGACAATGACTCTTCAGTTTCTCCACTCACGCCACCCTGTCTGCTTTGCACCAAACAACGAGTATCACAAAAACCGGGAATATTCCCATTCAGTTGGTCAGCTTTCACATTATCCGCTATCCCAGTAATCAGTCCTTTAAATGGCACCCTTTTCTTGAGAGCAAAACAATTCACATCTCTTGCCCCCATTAGTTGAACACGGAGCACCTGCTCCCTCTGACCAGCAGAAACGCATATCATTATCACAAGACCACTTCTGGTTACCCTCACCAATTCCACAGCACCCAACTGTTTTCAACCACCCTGAAACCTCAAATGGATCAGCCAAAAGGCAAGGGTCCACTTTTTCCAAAAACTTCACTCCTACTATCATAGACTCATCTTTATCCTGACCCTCGGTAAAAGCCTCGGTCCCCGAGAACTTCACCACACCTACCACACTTCGCCCTCATTCACTTCCATTTCTACGCCTATCAACTCATTCTGCTTACACTTTCTACCATTCTCTTTTAACCACTTCTCTGGGTTACATTGATGGATTCATTTATTTTGATTTACGGGACAGGTGAAAAAACAACATGCATTATTCTGTTGCATATTCATTTCAGGTTCGACAATATTTTCAATTATTAATTGTCATATTGCCTTATCATAAAAGGTCAGTTAATGGCAAGATGTGTTTTGCCAATGAGAGATGATTGGTCAGACACACACACACACACACAGCTTTGTTGTCGTGAAATTTCTGGACTTTTTAGAGTGTAAAAATGTTTGACTATTAAAAATGTTTGACTATTAAAAATCCTATTTTCCCTAATCCCTAACGCTAAACCTAACACTTAAATTGGTATTTGAACAAATGTAAGACTTGAAAATATCCTGACTTTTCAGGATATTCGGGTGAAAGGTTAGTGATTTGATTATTCTAAGAGCATTGAAGGAGATTTGAGGAGAGAAATTGTTTCCTCCAGTACATTCACTCAACACGTAGTGGGCTTCCAAATAAAGAAAGCTAGACTGGACTTGTTTATTTCAAAACTAGAAAGAAGAGGATCAAAGGTTTCTCTCAGAGAGTGAAACAACCTGTTATTTCATTATTTTGTTACTGTAGCAGTCCCTCTCCAGATTCCGGTCTCCACACATTTGAAGGCAACACGGTTGCTGCAGTGGAGCACAGTGCAGTGAATGAAAACGTTTTCAAAAGAGAATAGGAGGCTGTACTTCATGAAAATGGAATGGAAGGAAATCATTGCCTATAGAGTGGAAGATTTAGCTACAAAGGCCCCAACAACCTACTCATACTATAGGCTTACGCAGTTGGTTTATAGCGGTATTTCAAGGTTAACCTCATGCCATCTTGATGTTTGTTGATTTAACTTTCATTTATTTACAAGAACATACAATTGAAGGGAAAAACTGCAAAACAATTCAAATGGAAGCCAGTGTAGAGAGGCTAACACTGGAGTAATATGATAAAAAATGTTGGTTCTAGTCAAGATTCCATCAGCCGTGTTTAACACTAACTGAAGTTTATTTAGTGCTTTATCCGGGTAGCTGGAAAGTAGAACATTGCAGTAGTCTAATCTAGAAGTGACAAAAGCATGGATTAGCTTTACTGCATATTTTCTGGACAAAAGGTTTAGGATTTTTGCAATGTTACAAAGATGGAAAAAATCTGTCCTTGAAATATCCTTGATATGTTTAGTCAAAAAGGAGATCAGGGTCCAGAGTAACGCCAAAGTCCTTCACAGTTTTATTTGAGACGACTGTACAACAATCAAGATTAATTGTCAGATCCAACAGAAGATCTCTTTGTTTCTTGGGACCTAAGAACTAGCATCTCTGTTTTGTCCAAGTTTAAAAGTAAAACTTTTGCCGCCATCCTCTTCTTTATGTCTGAAACACAGGCTTCCAGGGTGGGCAATTTTAGGGCTTCACCACGTTTAATCGGAATGTACAGCTGTGTATCATCTGCATAGCAGTGAAAGTTAACATTGTTTCCGAATGACATCACCAAAAGGTAAAATATGTAGTGAAAACAATACTGGTTCTAAAACGGAATCTTGAGGAAACTTACAATTGACTTGTCAGAGGACAAACCATCCACAGAGACAAACTGATATCTTTCTAACAGATAAGATGTAAACCAGGCCACAACTTGTCCTTGTAGACCAATTTGGGTTTCCAATCTCTCCAAAAGAATATGGTAATCGATGGTGTCAAAAGCAGCACAGATGCCGAGCCTTGGTCTGACGCCATTAAAAGCTAATTTACAACTTTCACGAGTGCAGTCTCAGTGCTATGATGGGGTCTTAAACCAGACTGAAGCTTTTCATATACATTGTTTGTCTTCAGGAAGGCAGTGAGTTAATGAATGCGCAACAGCTTTTTCAAAAAATTTGGAGAGGAATGGGTAATTCAATATAGGCCGATAGTTTTTTACATTTTCTGGGTCAAAGTTTGGCTTTTTCAATTGTGGCTTTATTGCTGTCACTTTTGGTGAGTTTGGTACACATCCGGTAGATAGTGAGATGTTTATGTTCAATGCAGGAGGGCCAAGCACAGGAAGCAGCTCTTTCAGTAGTTTAGTTGGAATAGGGTCCAGTATGCAGCTTGAAAGTTTAGAGGCCACGACTATTTTCATGAATGTGTCAAGAGATATAAGATTAAAAAACTTGTCTCCATTGATTTTAGGTCCTGGCAGTGTTGCGCAGACTCAGGACAACTGAGCTTTGGAGAAATATGCAGATTCATACGCTTTCTAATGATCATGATCTTTTCGTCAAAGAAGTTCCTGAATTAATTACTGCTGAAGTGAAAGCCATCCTCTCTTGGGGAATGCTGCCTTTTGGTTAGCTTTGCGATTGTATCAAAAATACATTTTGGATTGTTCCTATTCTCCTCAATTAAGTTGGAAATGTAGGATGATCGAGCAGCAGTGTGGGCTCTTTAAGGGGCAATGCACTGATAATGGCACTGACCAGGGAAACGTTCCCGCTGTTGGAGCAGGTAGCTGGACAATACACTTACCTAGGTGGAGGGTAGAGGGAGAATTCTATTGTCAAATGTATTTCTAAGTTAAAGTGTTTTTATTATTATTATTATGTATCACATCCGACCGTGATTGTTTCTCTCCCTCTAAAAACATAAATAAATGTTTCGGCCTTTTATTCAGATTACAATTGCTCACTTTAGTTTTTTTAAAACTAAATGACCTCCAAAATAATGTTATATATTATCAAGTTAATGGCTCAGTCATATACCCGGCATCTATCACAGTGCCGTCCATTTTGTCACCAAAGCCCCATATACTACCCACCACTGCGACCTCTATGCTCTCCTTGGCTGGCCCTCGCTTCATATTCGTCGCCAAACCCACTGGCTCCAGGTCATCTATAAGTCTTTGCTAGGTAAAGCCCCACCTTATCTCAGTTCATGGTCACCATAGCAGCATCCACCCGTAGCACGCGCTCCAGCAGGTATATTTCATTGGTCATCCCCAAAGCCAACTCCTACTTTGGCCGCCTTTCCTTCCAGTTCTCTGCTGCCAATGACTGGAACGATTGCAAAAATCACTGAAGCTGGAGTCTTATATCTCCCTCACTAACTTTAAGCATCAGCTGTAAGAGCAGCTTACCGATCATTGCACCTGTACACAGCCCATCTGTAAATAGCCAACCCAACTACCTCATCCCCATATTGTTATTTATTTTTTGCTCCTTTGCACCCCAGGATCTCTACTTGCACATCTATCACTCCAGTGTGTAACTGCTAAATTGTAATTATTTCGCCACTATGGCCTATTTATTGCCCCACCTACCTAATCTTACTACATTTGCACACTCTGTGTATAGATAGGTCTATTGTGTTATTGACTGTACATTTGTTTATCCCATGCGTAACTCTGTGTTTGTTTCTCACTGCTTTGCTTTATCTTGGCCAGGTCGCAGTTGTAAATGAGAACTTGTTCTCAACTGGCCTACCTGGTTAAATAAAGGTGAAATAAAAACCAACATAAAGCTGAAGGACTTACTCAGTCATGGCTTTGGATCAAAATAAATAAGTACCAACATTCTTTGATAGTTTAAAAAAAATAAACGTTTTGGTTATCCTGTCCTGGACACTATGTTCGGTATTATAATAGCCTATTATGGGCTATTAGCAGGACAATATACCTTTACCAACACCTCTCTGTATTTTGCTACATAGAGGATGGGACCTCCCCAGTGGTGCAGCTGTCGAAGTCACCACATCGCAATGCAAAATGCTTTGCTACGGATACCCATGCTGGCCACCACCGGGAGACCAGTGAGGCGGCTTTTGGTTTTAATTTAGGATCCTCCAATCATCTATATGTAATTATTGGCGGAGAGTCACGTCATATTTTTCGATATACTGTTGGCCTACCATAGGTGATATGAGTCTCACTAGAGTTGAGTAATGTGCTGTTAAAAGTGGTGTAGGTCTTATTTATTTAACCTTTTCACACGTGATGTTAGAAGATTCTCTCCATTCCAGAATGTATTTGTTATGCAACAGTACATTTAATCCGCGCTGCCCTCAAACCAAGGCAAGCAGCCTGTTTTAATGTATAGAGTGTTTCAACTTGTCAATTTCAAATGACTTTCGAACAAGTTTTTAGTTTGTAAGAACAGTTGGAATTGAGGTGTGTTCCGCCTCCTCATTCATTCACATAAAAGTAGTCCTTTTTACTTTTGCGGACACATGTTCTTTTTACATCTCTGACCTGGACAAAATTCCCCAAGCACCTCCCAATTGGTTGTACAGTTCAAGTCTGCAGACATTTACGCATTTCCCATCAGAACAGGATCTACACACACGTGCTCACATTTTCCGACTGTTGCCTGCATCGCAGTCATTGTTGTTTTCATTACAAATAATAACTTTGGAAATGTGTGCGTTTCTAATAAAGTGTCTTATTACGTTATATTAGTTTCTGTATGTCGTTTCTACTGTATCTTACTGTATGTATGGAACACAATATATTTGTGTATATTCCTTATAACCGTGACCCACGCGAGGTAACGTTACTCATTTCATGACCTTTATGGTGCTATATTCAATTGTGCTTATGTACTTAGCTGCATTCTTCTATTAGCTCTGTAAAACAATGCTAATTCCATCAGAGAAGTATTAGATTGTGTTGTATTTTGAAGCTAAACTGGCCTTTTGACTCTCAAGTGGCGCAGCGGTCTACAACACTGCATCTCACTGCTAGAAGCATCACTACAGACACCCTGGTTCAAATCCAGGCTGTATCACAACTGGCTGTGATTGGGAGTTGGCTGTTGAACAATAACAAACAAAACTTGTTTTACTAGAGGGAAAAAAACAGAATATGCATTACCCATATTTCATATTCATGCAGTGACTGATCAACAACTGCATTTCTACCCCCACCTCCAAAGGCATAGTATCATGTCAGATCACCTGTCAGGTCAGTCAGTCACTAATTGCTGCAGATGTGCTCAATGTTGCTTGAGCATATGATACTCCACAAAGCATGGTGAAATACAGAGAGGTGTATCACAAGCTAAACACATGCATTTTGTCAACTTCCTCTGCTTACTTCTCCTGGTGCCAGACAGGCAGACTTTGCAGTGCCTCCGTGTGCGACTACCTTGAGCAGCAATTTGAGGAACTTCGCATTGAGGCGTAGGGGATTGTCCCCAGCAGGACGACCTCAGTGGATGGGCGCCGAGGGGTGTGGTGCTCTTCCAAAATCAAATCAAAATCAAATGTATTTATATAGCCCTTCTTACATCAGCTGATATCTCAAATTGCTGTACAGAAACCCACCCTAAAACCCCAAACAGCAAGCAATGCAGGTGTAGAAGCACGGCAGCTCTCTAATGAGGTTCTCTCTGTACTTTTGGTAGGTAAATACTTTACCTATGAGGGAGTGGGGAGGATGATGGGAAGGGAGAGGATGATGTGGGTGGGATATTGTCACTATAATTGCATAATGGAACCATATGTAAACTGTACGTCCAATTACAAAAAATACCTTGTTCAGTAATCATCTCACCTGTTAGTTGACGGTGAACTATGTGGCCATTGAGGGCAGCAGTGTCGATCAGATGGAAAAATATCTTCTTATACCACTTGGTCGTTTTCCGAGTGCATTCCACAAAGCTGTTTCTCATGTGCGCCTTATCCACTGCCTCCATTTTTAGGTTATAGTCAAGCACACAGTCTGGTTTGATTTTTCTCTCACCCGTCAAGTGGCCCACCTTCCCTGTGACCAATATGTTTGCTGTATGGACAGTGGAGAGGACATGGACGTCTTTTTTATCATGCCACTTTTCTGCCAGCTGTTGACCGTTCTCCTTGAACTCCACCTCCCCTCTCTGCATCTTCCTAAATCCGAATGCCGGCATCCCCTTCCTATTCGACCTGACTGTGCTACAGGCCCCTGCTTTGGAGAAAAGATGCTGGAAGAGTGTGGGACTGCTGTACAAATTGTCCACATCAAAGTGTGTCCCTTGCCAAGTTGAGGAGCCAGCATGGTCATCACCATGGACCCGGAAACCCCAAGCCCTTCATAATGTTGGATGTCAGTGGTGGACCCTGTGTAAACTACAATTTCCTGGACAAATCCTCTTTTCACGTCGCACATGACAAAGAACGTGACCCCAAACCTGTGCCTTTTGGTGGGAATATATTGACGGAACGCCAGCCTACCTTTCCATAACATCAGGGACTCATCACTGCATAGGTCCTTGTATGGCATGAAGACCCGACCAAATGCTGATGTCAGGCTGGTAAGAACATGTCTTATTTTGTATAACGGGTCATTTCTGATGGCAGTAACATTGTTGACAAAATGCAGACATCGCGGCAAAACAAGAAGGCGGTCTTGGGAAAAGAGGGTGACAAAGAAGGGAGTTGCAAACATAGGATCTATGATTCAGTTATTCTTTACTATCCCCATGAGAAGGACTGTCACGAGGAAGGTATACATTTCACTAATTGTGGTTGTCACCCATTTAGTGAGTCCCCCCCCACTCCACTCCTGGCTCTCTCTTCTACAGCAGCTCCAAGGCATAGCGATTGGTCTCTTCTATGTCTCCCACCAGCTCCTCTGTCAGAAACAACTTGAAGCACTCTGCCTCAGATGGAAATGGCAAGGGGTGTTGCACTCCATACTGGGACTCATCAAAGCAAACTGCAGGGCCAGGAGGGGTGAAATGGCTGGTGGCCTTCCATCTACCATAGAACTCCTGTACTTCATCCATTGTCAGTCTACCTCCATCACCACCAGAATTTCAAAGGGACCTGGCACTTCGTCAGTGGACAAGGGGTCCTCAGATTCAAGGTTCTCAATGGCTACAAGGTTAGGGGGCAGCTCCTCACTGTCACTGTCAGAATCTGATTCCTGACATTCACTCCGACTCATTGTCAGAAGTTTTAGAAATCTCCAGAATTTCCGCATTTGTGAGTTGTCTGGTTTTGGAAGACATTGCTAATGCTACAGCTTAGCTCACTAGCTACATACATAAACAACAACACTGAATGGCTCAGAGTGAGAGGTTACGTGATTGACGTGCCACTTCTATCAATAAATCACCATCAGACATTTTTTTGTGTGGTAATTATTTATATATTTACTGTTTTATTCACATGTTTTCAAGTTCCAGTAGCAAATCATGCATTCCAATTCTTGCATAGATGGTAATGGGCACATATTATGTGCTAATTACAGCTGTGCGTGGAGCCATGTTTGTTGATATACAACACATTCTGGGTTTCACGTAATCATTTGTCGGACCAGAGATGTTGTGACAAAATGAGGTAAGTAAGGGTTCACTCATTTTTTGAGGACTTCCGGAGGTGAATGGTGGGATGTCAATGATGGTAGACGACACACCCACTTCAACATGCATATTATGAACAGAGCAAAGTCATCTTGGTGTCTGTGAGAAAAAAAGCATGGCAGCGCGCAGAAACTACCCATCGGATAACTTTAGATTTTTTATGCAATTATTTTGATCAATGGTGAGCTCACCCATGATGTTTAATTATAAATAGTAATTGCTATTAGCTAATTCATATTGTAGTTTGTCAGCCAAGAGTTAGAAAAATATGACTGCTTGTGTTACATCAATCTTTCCTCAGTTAGCGCTAGGACAAATGTAGCCTACATTTTTCCAGTTTGGATGATTGTGTTATGCTATAGATACTTCTGTTAATGTCTGAACATTGCATCCAAAGTAAACTGCTCACATTCTGGACATAACTTTGTAAGGACTGTGTTTGTGGAAAATGTTTCTGAGAAAATAGTGACCAGCTCAAATGCTGATTGTTGCATCAATTGAAGCTGGCCGTTTTAAATAAGCATTCGAAATAAGCGTTCTAATTACAACGGTTTCATCGTAAAGTACAGGGACCACTGTAGAATGATCACACCCGTATGTTGGTACGTGTGAAAAGGTTAAAGAGCATATTGAAGTTAGAAGCAATAGCCTACAACTATTTTAGCACCGTTTCACGCTGCTCTAAGACAAGCATGGGGACTGGTCTTGATAAATTAATGAGATTTTATTTTCACTGAATCTCCGTTTGGGTATTGGTTAGACTAAAATGGTGTAGAAATATTATGCTCTTATTTAAGAACAAATTCTTATTTACAAGGACAGCCTATTCCTTCCTTCCCGTCGGGGAACTGAACCCCAGTCTTACACTTGCCCCCACAAGACAGGGATTCTTTAGCTTAATAGTCCACTGCTAGTCTGCCACACTATGGGAGACTTGGCGTAGCTGGAGCAGCTTAAGAGCAGCCTCTCGCACCGGACAATGGAAAATCAAACACCTTCCGTACTTCCACTACCAACTCCTCCAGACTGAGGCAGATGGCGGACTGTTGAGAGATTAACCTTAATGAGGTACTCTATCCTTGAGCGGTCTAAGGGAAACAAAGAAGAATTGGTCATTTAGGTAATTTATCTGTTCTATAAAACAGATAAGTTACCTATCCTGGGGCTAGGGGTTGGCTTTAAAAGGTCGAAATTGCAAACAAATTTGCATTTGACAATTGTGATGGCTTAACACCAGACAGAAACAGATCACATAGTCTTTCTTGCTCATCTTTGTCAATGGTGCCAATAATTTTGGATCTGACTGTTGAAGAGAACTTCAAATGTAAAGTGACCCTTGCTCCATAGACATTAGCCAACAGCCTATATCAGAATATTGCTTGTGAAACTTCTCACTGCTACTATCTGACTGCCAGAGGAGGAACATTCAAATGGCAGTGCCAAAGACAATAATCTATAAGTGTCTGTTATCTCTTGGCATGGCATGCCAGCTCTGATTATGACCTTTCCCCGGTGGCCTATCTACTCTGAATGGAGATAGTCAGTTATCAACTTTTATGTCAAAAAAATACATATTGGAATTATTTCCCCAACCTTTTCGGATACAAAGTTTTCTTTAATTATCATATTTGACATTTTATGCAAGCTCTGCCTTTCACTATGAACCTGTTTTGGGGGTACTGTAGATTAATTTCCTGAAAATGAACATATAACATTTTGAAGTGTGGCCTATGGCTCCTGGAAAAAGTGTACCTATTTCTATAAAATCATATCTAATATATGGGAAACCCCTTGCTTTACACTTAAGACCGATGCATAGCAAAGCATTTTTGTTTTTTTGCAATAGCTCAAAGCAATAAATATGCTTATGCAGAAATGGGTCAGTAGTTTCAACTGTTCTGCCTGTGGCTATGGAACTCTGATCTGTTCACCGGACGTGCTACCTTGTCCCGGACCGGCTGTTTTCAAC